>NW_027507718.1:168362800-169110300 GCF_037356315.1 Lithobates pipiens | reverse complement strand
AAGCACCTTGTCCCCATGTTGATGAGGACAAGGGCCTCTTCCCGACAACCCTGGATGTTGGTTGTCGGGGTCTGCGGGCGGGGGGCTTATCGGAATCTGGGAGCCCCTTTTAATAAGGGGGCCCCCGGATACTGGCCCCCACCCCCTCACCACAACACACAAGGGTTAAAATAGTTTATTGCACAGCTCCGGGGGTCTTCTGTCCGTCTTCGGGGGTCTTCTTGCCGGACTCCTCCGCTATCTTCTGCTAGCTCTTTTACTAGCGGAGGAGCCGGCTTTCTTCTTCGCCGCCGCCTCCCTCTTCTTCCGACTTCGGGGGTCTTGTCCCCCTCTTCGGGGGTCTTGTCCCCCTCTTTGATTCTTCTTGCCGGTCTTCTGTCGCCGCCGTCGCCGCTGTCGCCGTCTTCTGTTCTTCTCTTCAGATGTTGCCTCGTCACTTTCTCCACTCACAATGACGGGGACGCATCCTCTGGGACTGTGACATCATAATAGGCGGGAACATCATCCGGTGATGTCCCTATATAAGTCGCCGGGCGCCGTGTCCCCGTCATTGTGAGCAGAGACATCGACGAGGCAACATCTGAAGAGAAGAAAAGAAGAGAAGAAGAGAACAGAAGACGGCGACAGCGGCGACAGAAGACCGCCTGTAAAAGAGCTAGAAGAAGGCGTGGTGGCCCGGCAAGAAGAACCGAAGAGGGGGACAAGACCCCCGAAGAGGGGGACAAGACCCCCAAAGTCGGAAGAAGAGGGCGGCGGCGGCGAAGAAGAAAGACGGGCTCCTCCGCTAGTAAAAGAGCTAGCAGAGGAGTCCGGCGAGAAGACCCCCAAAGTCGAAAGACCCCCGGAGCTGTGCAACAAACTATTTTAACCCTTGTGTGTTGTGTTTTATTTTTACTTATTTCCACAGGTGAATGGGTAGGGGTACATTGTACCCCATACTCATTCACATAGGGTGGGGGGCCGGTATCCGGGGGCCCCCTTATTAAAGGGGGCTCCCGGATTCCGATAAGCCCCCCGCCTGCAGACCCCGACAACCAACGGCCAGGATTGTCGGGAAGAGGCCCTTGCCCTCATCAACATGGGGACAAGGTGCTTTGGGGTGGGGGGGCCGCGCGGTCCCCCTTCCCCAAGACACCCCCCTTGTTGAGGGCACGCGGCCTGGCACGGCTCAGGAGGGGGGGCGCTCGCTCGTCCCCACCCCCTTTCCTGGCCGGCCGGGTAGCGTGCTTGGACAAGGGTCTGATGTGGACCTAGGGGGGACCCCCACGCCAATTTTTCAGCGTAGGGGTTCCCCTTAAAGTTCATACCGGGTGACGGGGCCAGCGACGCCTCCTTCGCTGGCCCCGGCTACCTGGAGACGCGCTCAAAATGAGCAGACTTTCCTCCACGTGTGTGGGTGAGTCCGTTCATTTCAAAAGTATGGCGGATAGTCCGGCAGACTTAGTACACCGTATTAGTTCGCTGAAAAAGTGCCGTGGGCGGGCAAGTAGCTCGTTCAGAAAGTCCGGCGGACAGTCCGGTGGGAAGTCCGTCAGACTAAGTCCGCCAACTAGTTGACTACGTGTGTACGCGTCAAAACTCATTTGGTATCCCCCTCCCCCCAACCGCTAAGTCAGCTGATATCAATCCTCTATCTGCTGACTTTGCCAACCCATGCACACTATACCTACCTCTTTTGTGGTCATATTTTATGGATGAATTCACCAAAGCATGTAGTTCAAGGGCCTGCCTGAATACTTTCAAATGCTATTTTTTAAAGTTTTTTTTCTCCTATTATTATCTTGATAGCTAATAGCAGAATGTAAAAATGTGCTTCCATTTGTTCAGTGTGTATTTTTTTATGACACTTTTTACCTGTCCAGTGCGCTGCCAATAGTGTAAGTATAGTATAAGTAAGGAGGGGCTGGCAAAAGTAACACACATTATTTATGCATTCAGCTCTCAATGAAGTGGAGAGGGTTACCTGTCCAAAACATCTCCCTCCGCCCCTAAATTTTTGCAATGGGCCATCAGATGGGGTGAGGAATGCGATAAGTGGACCTTATACTTTTGTCTTTAAATACTCATTTCAAAAAATGTTACACTTACAGTATGTTGGCCAAAAATGTTTGTGTCTAATCTGCTTTCAATGTTGATGTGCAAAATGACAAATTTTTCTTCCTGTTTGACTCCACAGTTTCCTTCAACGTCACAGGAATGGCAGACTGTGACCACCCACTTTGCCACCCCTTGGGACTTTCTCAATTGTGGAGGTGCAATTGATGGGAAACACGTCCACATAGTCCCACCCCCCAACTCAGGGTCCTACTATTATAATTACAAGGGGTATGATAGTATATTGATGTTGGCGGTGGTGTCAGCTACCTACGAGTTTATGTGGATGTGGGGAAAAATGGCCGGATGTCGAATGGTGGAGTGATCGCCCAGACGGAGTTCTACTGGCGTCTCCAGAATGACAGCTTGGGCTTGCCACCTCCAGAGGAGAATGTGGAAGGACTCCCCTTCATCTTCGTCGCGGATGAAGGGTTTGCGCTGGGGGACCATCTTATGCGGCCAATCCCTATGAGGACCCTCACCCCGGACGGGAGGGTTTTTAATTACCTGATGGCCAGAGCCAGAAGAGTGGTGGAGAACACTTTTGGGATAATGACTAGCCGGTTCCGCCTATTTTTGACTCCAATCCACATGGCGGAATATAAACTGAATCATACAGTGCTTTCTTGCTTGCATTTTGCACAATTATCTTTAAAAAACTCACCAAACTGGGCCTGAGGCCAACTTTCCAGAGCTTTCCAACCTGACGGCACTTGAAGCTGGCTGTCCTGGCTTGCCCTCCCCCCCCCAGGTCAGAAACAGATACACAGAGTATTTCCAGGTAGGGGGGCCATTGATATGCCAGACAATGTCTGAGAGACATTTTTTAAATACATTTATATTTGAAACTGCAATATTTGTTTTCATTTACTGCCTGGGTTTGTTTTAGGCTGGATTCACACCTATGCATTTTTGTGCTTTTTGCATTTTGCAGATTTGCTCTACAGAACATGTTCCATGGGAACCCTGTTAAATGGACTGCAGTGCAAATCTGCAAAATGCAAAAAACTGCATAGGTGTGAATCCAGCCTTAACTGTCTCCTAGGATTATATTTTGATTTTTTTTGGCCTTTTTCTTCAACAGTGCAAACCAAATTTCTGTGGGAGATGAGGTAATAGTCTCTTCTTCAGATAATATTATTATGTTTTGGGTCTGCTACACACACACCTTGTTTTTGTTGTTAATGTATGTAGTGCATTACTGACAAAAATATTCCTCATTTTCAGCACCATGACAGAAATGTGTGGAGTCATGAAAATGGCGTGATTTGGGCAAATTAAAAAGCATAGGGGGGTTATTTACTAAAGGCACATCCACTATGCACTACAAGTGCACTGCAAAAGTGTACTTGAAACTGCACTTGATGCAAAGTAGATTTGCCTTTAGTAAATAACCCCCATTGCCACAGAAAACACCAACTTTACTACAAAAAATGCTTTTGATCATTGAAAGAAGAAGCCACACATTGTTGATGATAATAAAACTCTTTACTCAAAGCACATTCACGTGTGCATTTATAAAAGGGTTTTTCAACAAACCAACATATTTGGTGTATATAACATTATTTTTGGTAACATTAATATAACTAGCCATTTTTTATAAAACAGGTATGTTTCAAAGCATAACATACAGAACTCAGGAACTTACAAAGTTCAACTTTGAAAAGTGAAAACAATATCAGACTGTGTTGATTAGGGATGAGCCGAACATCCCCCGGTTCAGAACCTGCGAACGGAGTGAAAATTTGCGCAAACTTTAGAACCCTGTTAAAGTCTATGGGACTCGAACATTCAAAATCAAAAGTGCTCATTTTAAAGGCTAATATGCAAGTTATTGTCCTAAAAAGGGTTTGGGGACCTGGCTCTTGCCCCAGGAGACATGTATCAATGCAAAAAAAAAGTTTTAAAAACTGACGTTTTTTCGGGAGCACTGATTTTAATGACGCTTAAAGTGAAAAAAAAGTGAAATATTCCTTTAAATAGTGTGCCTGGGGGGTGTCTATAGTATGCCTGTGAAGTGGCACGTGTTTCCCATGTTTAGAACAGTCCCTGCACAAAATGACATTTCTAACGGAAAAAAGTCATTTAAAACTGCTTGCGGTAATGTCTGGTCCCGGCAAAATGTATGAAAATCATTGAGAAAAATGGCATGGGTACCCCCGCCCTGCCCATTACTAGCCCCTTTGGGTCTTGTACGGATATTAAGGGGAACCCCGTACCCAAATTTAAAAAAGGAAAGGCGCGGGGCCCCCAGGTCCTATATACTCTGAACAGCAGTATACAGGCGGCGCAAACAAGACAGGGACTGTGTAGGTTTGTTGTTAAGTAGAATCTGTTTGTAATTTTGAACTGGTACATTTTTAAAGTGTAGCTCCAGTCAAAAAATCTATTTTTAAACTTTTTGGAAAACATAAGGAAGGCTTATCACCTGTAACATTTTTTTTGATGTCTGTGCACCTCTTCAGAAGATTTCACCTCACTTTCTGTCCCAATGACAAATGTTTTTTGAATATTTGGGGGTTTTAGTAAAACAAGGATTGGGATAAAGCATCAGTGGAGAGGAGACACCTTTTTCCCATATCAAGTCTTACAGGAGAGAATTTCCCTTCCTAGGGGTAGATTTAATCTCACTTCCTGTTGTCTCCTTCCGTTTGCAAGTAGGAGACGTTTGTAAGTTGGGTTTTGAAAGTAGCGGCCTGCCCTATATGCTCTGCAGAAATTTGGGCCTAAGGTGTTGGTGTTGCCACAACACTGTAAGTCCTCAAAGTGAAAAAAGAATTGTAATTACATGCCATTGTTGAACCGTATTAGAAAAATTGGGCCTTTGGTGGTGGTGGTGCTGGTGTCATAACACTGTGAGTCCTCACAGTTACTCTTGGTGGGCACTGGAACGGGCTCTGCTGTGAAATAGTATATCAAGAATTGTAATTACATGCACCTGTTGAACAGGGGCATAAAAATTGGACCTTAGGCACTGGTGCTGCAACACTGCAACACCTCACAGAAACTCTAGTTAGAGAGCACAAATGAGCCCTGTTGCAAAGTATTGGATCAAAAATTGTAATTACACGCCCCTGTTAAACAGGGGCTGAAAAAATGGGCCTTAGGCACTTGTGCTGGTGCCACAACACTGCAACACCTCACAGATACTCTAGTTGGAGCACAGTAATGAGCCCTGCTGCAAAGTATTGCATCAAAAATTTTAATTACAGGCCCCTGTTAGACTGAAAAATTGGGCCTTAGGCACTGATGCTGGTGCCACAACACTGCAGCCCCTCACAGATACTCTAGTTGGAGAGCAGGAATGAGCCCTGCTAAAAAGTATTCCATCAAAAATTACACGCCCCTGTTAAACAAGAGCTGAAAAATTGGGCCTTAGGCACTGGTGCCACAACACTGCAACTACTCACAAATATTGTAGTTGAGCGCAGCAACGAACCCTCCTGCAAAATATTTCATCAAAAATGTTAATTACACGCCCCTGTTAGACAGGGGCTGAAAAATTGGGTCTTACCACTGGCGGCGACGCCCAGAACTAAAAATGTTCTTACAAGCTATCAGCATGATCATTGAGGAGGAAGAGGATAGTCTCTCAGCATAACAGGATAGTCACTCAGCATCAGCATAGGCAGTCTTGAAGGGATCTGACATTTAAAAAAAAAATATTTGGTTACATCAGCAGCAGGTGCTTGGAGGCTGGTGGTGATCCAAGACTGATTCATTTTTATGAAGGTCAGTAGATTAACCTAGTCGTGATCGGTTACAAAGCCTTCAGCAGCACTGAATGCGCGTTTCGAAAGAATGCTGGATGCAGTACAGGCCAGTAGCTCAATTGCATACTGTGCAAGCTCTGGCCAGGTGTCCAAGTCTGATCTTACTGCTTGGTATTCCTGCACCATGTAAATCCGATGCTGGCAATGATTGCATTTTCTGAACGCATCGGTCAGACGGACGCCTTCTCCACCGTTCCTTCTGTGACTGAAGCCTCAGTAACACGTCCAGGACCAGAAATTTGTAACCACCCAGTCTCTGGGAATGCATTGCACAGACCTTTCTGCAAGGCCTCCCAAAAATATTTCATCCTCTGCTCTCTCTGCGACGGCAAGATAAGGTCCGCAACCTTACTCTTGTAACGTGGATCAAGAAGAGTTGCCAGCCAGCAATGATCCCGCTCCTTGATCCGATAAATACGAGGATCCTTCCACAAGCTTTACAGGATCAGGGAGGCCATGCAGTGTAGGTTAGCTGAGGCATTCGGTCCGGAGTCCTCTGTGTCACTAAGGATGACATGACCCGCAGCCACCTCCTCCCAGCCACATGCAAGTCGAAGGGTTTCTTGGGACTGTAAATAATCCCTAAAAGACTGCTGCTGATGCTGAGTTCCAGGCTCCACCTCCATGCTGACACAATCCTCTTCCTCTTCCTATGTGATCGGCGGGCCAGCAGGAACACTGTCTAGATAAAGGGGGCCTTGAGAGGCAAGGAACTCCTCCTCTTCCTGCCTCTGTTCTGCCGCAAGTGCCCTGTCCATTATTCCACATAGCGTGTGCTCCAACAGGTGGACAAGAGGGACAGTGTCACTGATGCATGCCCTGTCACTGCTCACCATCCTCGTGGCCTCCTCAAATGGTGACATGAAAGTGCATGCATCCCTGATCATGGCCCACTGGCGTGGGGAAAAAACCAAGCTCCTCTGACCCTGTCCTGGTGCCGTAGTTGCAGAGGTACTCATTGATGGCCCTCTGCTGTGTGTGCAGCCGCTGCAGCATGGCCAACGTTGAGTTCCACCTGGCGGTCATGTCACAGATTAGGCGGTTCTTAGGCAGGTTCAATTCCTTTTGGAAGTCAGCCAGCCGAGCACTGGCATTATATGACCGGCGGAAATGCACACAGACTCTCCTGGCCTGCCTCAGGACATCCTGTAATCCCGGGTACCTGCCCAAGAACCTCTGCACCACCAAGTTAAGGACATGAGCCAAACAGGGCACATGGGTCAGTTGTCCCTGTCGGAGGGCGGAGAGGAGGTTGGTGCCATTCTCGCAAACCCCCATTCCTGGCTTAAACTGGCGTGGCGTCAACCACCTCTCAGCCTGCCCCTGCAGAGCTGACAGAATCTCTGCTCTAGTGTGGCTCCTGTCCCCCAAGCACACCAGCGCAAGCACGGCATGGCATCATTTTGCCTGCGTACTTGCGTAGCCCCTTGAACGCCTACGGAGCACCGCTGGTTCCGAGGAAAAAGCACAGGAAGAGGCCATGGAGGAAGAAAAAGAGGAGTGGGTGGAGGAGAGAAGTGTGGCAGAATCACCAGTAGTAGCATTTTGGAGGTGAGGTGGTGGAACAACCTCCAACACTACTGCACCTTGTCCTGCATCCTTCCCAGCTGCCAGAAGATTCACCCAATGTGCCGTGAAAGATAGGTAATGTCCCTGTCCATGCCTGCTGGACCATGAGCCAGCGGTAATATGCACCTTACTGCTGACCACCCTGTCCAGCGAGGCCAAGACATTGCCTTCCACATGCCGGTAGAGAGCCGGAATCACCTTCCATGAGAAAAAGTGGCGTTTGGGAACCTGCCACTGAGGAACTGCACATTACACAAACTCACGGAAGGGGGCAGAGTCTACCAATTGAAAAGGACGCAGTTGAAGTGCTAGCAATTTAGCCAAGCTAGCATTCAACCGCTGTGCATGTGGATGGCTGGGAGGGAACTTCTTTCAACAGTGCAGCAGCTGGGGCAGGGAAATTTGCCTGGTACAATCGGACGTCAGTGTACCAATAGCAGAGTGCCCGCAAGTACTTGGCTGTGACACACCTAATTCTACACCTTCATTGCTCTCAGTGCAGGTTTCAGAGAGGACTGAAGGTATAGTGGGGTTGGAGATCCCAGCTGATGAGGAGAAACCAGAGGTCCTCTTTGTTCTTTGGTGTGGGTCTTTGAGGTACGCTTGCCAACGAATTGCATGGCAGGTCGACATATCTCTGGTCAAGCATGTGGTGCCCAAGCGGCTGATGTTTTGGCCACACGAAATACGCTTGAGACATATGTTGCAAATAGCAGCGGTGCGATCTGATGCACTCGTCTCAAAAAAGGCCCACACCAAAGAACTTTTGGAATAACGCACAGAGGCAGCGCCCTGCACATGCGAAGCTCTGCGGTGTGATGCAGTTGGTGTGCTGCCCTTAAGCTGTCCCCTGGAGGGCATCCTGCCTCGTTGGAGATGTACCTCCTCCTCCTCTCTCCTATCAGGCACCCATGTGGAGTCAGTGACCTCATAATCCCCTCCCTCCTCATCACAGGAGCAAACCTGACAGTATGCTGCAGCTGGGGGAACATGACTGCCAGATTGCTGTCCTTCTCGGGCATCCCCTCTCTCTGGGCTCACGGTACTGCCTTCCTCTAGCTGGGTATCATCATCAGAGACTTCAAAACGCTGGATATCCTCATGGAGCATGTACCCAACACTGTGCTCAAACAGTTCGGGGGACTCCTCAGGGGGACATGGTGGGGCTAGGGAAGGAGTGACTGATGCCATTGAGACAAGGGAAGAGGCTGCATTGGCAGCTGCTTTGCCAGTACCCTAAACCTGGGTGAGAGAGGATGAGGAGGATGAGGAGGGCTTGGTCATCCACTCTACCAAGTCTTTGGCATGCTGCAGCCAGCTGCCGAAAATAAGGACAAATGTGTCCCATGGCCACGTGCTGCTGAGGATGCACTGTGTCCATGACCAGCACTGTTGGCCTTCCAGACATACTAATGGCCTGCAGGGAGATATAGCTGCACAAAGCTGGCATGCATATACTGATTATACTGCAGCTAGCAGAATCAACTGCCTGCCTGTAGTATTATTACTATGAGAACACCAGCAATTGGGGTAGCTTTAGGTGTACACTGTGCACATGGCACAATACACCGACTGTAATTGCTGCAGCTGCCTGCCTATCGTATAGGATCAGCAGAACACCGGCTATTGGGGTAGCTTTAAGTGAACACTGTGCAGATGACAGCAATTGGGGTCACTTTAAGTGCACACTGTGCAGATGACACAATACACCGACTGTAATTACCGCAGCTGCCTGCTTGTGGTACAGGGTCAGCAGAACACCAGCAATTTGGGTAGCTTTAAGTGCACACTGTGCAAATGACACAGTACACCGACTGTAATTGCTGCAGCTGTCTGCCTGCGGTATAGGATCAGCAGAACACCAGCAATTGGGGTAGCTTTAGGTGCACACTGTGCAGATGACACAGTACACCAACTGTAATTACTGCAGCTGCCTGTGGTATAGGATCAGCAGAACACCAGCAATTGGGGTAGCTTTAAGTGCACACTGTGCAGATGACACAGTACACTGACTGTAATTACTGCAGCTGCCTGCGTTATAGGATCAGCAGAACACCAGCAACTGGAGTAGCTTTAGGTGAACACTGTGCAGATGGCAAAATACACTGACTCTAATTGCTATAGCTGCCTGCAGATAGGTTCAGCAAAACACCAGCAATTGGGGTAGCTTTAGGCGTACACTGTGCAGATGACACAATACACCGACTGTAATTACTGCAGCTGCCTGCTTATGGTATAGGATCTGAAGAACACCAGCAATTGGGGTAGCTTTAAGTGCACACTGTGCAGATGACACAGTACACCGGCTGTAATTGCTGCAGCTGTCTGCCTGCGGTATAGGATCAGCAGAACACCAGCAATTGGGGTAGCTTTAGGTGCACACTGTGCAGATGGCACAATACACTGACTATAATTACTGCAGCTGTCTGCCTGTGGTATAGGATTAGAAGAACACCAGCAACCGGGGTAGCTTTAGGTGCACATTGTGCTGATGACACAATACAACGACTGTAATTACTGCAGCTGCCTGCGGTATAGGATCAGCAGAACACCAGCAATTGGGGTAGCTTTAGGTGCACACTGTGCAGATGACAAAGTACGCCGACTGTAATTGCTACAGCTGCCTGCGGATAGGATCAGCAGAACACCAGCAATTGGGTTAGCTTTAGGTACACACTGTGCTGATGACACAATGCACCGACTGCAATTACTGCAGCTGCCTGCCTGTGGTATAGGATCAGAAGAATACCAGCAATTGGGGTAGCTTTAAGTGCACACTGTGCAGATGACACAGTACACCGATTGTAATTGCTGCAGCTGCCTGTGGTATAGGATCAGCAGAGCACCAACAATTGGGGTAGCTTTAGGTGCCCACAGTACACCGACTGTAATTGCTACAGCAGCCTGCCTGTGGTATAGGATCCGAAGAACACCAGCAATTGGGGTAGCTTTAAGTGCACACTGTGCAGATGACACAGTACACTGACTGTAATTGCTGCAGCTGCCTGCTTGTGGTATAGAATCAGCAGAACACCAGCAAATGGTGTATCTTTAGGTGTACACTGTGCAGGTGGCACAATACACTGACTGTAATTGCTACAGCTGCCTGTGGTATAGGACCAGCAGAACACCAGCAATTGGGGTAGCTTTAGGTGTACACTGTGCAGGTGGCACAATACACCGACTGTAATTGCTACAGCTGCCTATGGTATAGGACCAGCAGAACACAAGCAATTGGGGTAGCTTTAGGTGTACACTGTGCAGGTGGCACAATAGACCGACTGTAATTGCTACAGATGCCTGTGGTATAGGACCAGCAGAACACCAGCTGTTGGGGTAGCTTTAGGTGTACCCTGTGCAGGTGGCACAATACACTGACTGTAATTGTTTCAGAAGCTGCGTGTGGTATAGGATCAGCAGAACATCAGCAATTAGGGTAGCTTTAGGTGTACACTGTGCAGGTGGCACAATACACCAACTGTAATTGCTAGAGCTGCCTGCGGTATAGGTCCAGCAGAACACCAGAAATTGGGGTAGCTTTAGGTGTACACTGTGCAGGTGGCACAATACACTGACTGTAATTGTTGCAGCAGCTGCGTGTGGTATAGGATCAGCAGAACATCAGCAATTAGGGTAGCTTTAGGTGTACAATGTGCAGGTGGCACAATACACCGACTGTAATTGCTACAGCTGCGTGCGGTATAGGTCCAGCAGAACACCAGAAATTGGTGTAACTTTAGGTGTACACTGTGCAGGTGGCACAATACACTGACTGTAATTGCTACAGCTGCCTGTGGTATAGGAGCAGCAGAACACCAGCAATTGGGGTAGCTTTAGGCCGCGTACACACGGGCGAATTGTCTGTCCAACTTAGTCCGCTGAACCATGTTTCAGCGGACAATCCGCTCGTGTGTGGGCTTCAGCGGACTTTTTCAGCGGACTGTCTGACGAACAAAGTCTTACGGAATTTCCGTAATTTTGTCCGTCCAAACTTGGTTTTGTCCGTCCAAACTTGGTTTCAGCGGACAGTCCGCTCGTGTGTAGGCAAGTTGGACGGACTAAGTATGGCGCATGCTCAGAAAGGATTTACACGGCCGAAGGTTGCATTGCAGTGTATAGGACGTCGTTTTTCTAGTCCCGTCGTACGTGCTGTACATGTCATCACGCACGCTTTCAGCGGACTGTCTGCTCATCGTGTGTGGTCAAGTCCGTTCATTCAAATTTTGAACGGACTGTCTGTCGGATTGTCTGACGAACTTAGTTGGGCAGACAATCCGCCCGTGTGTACGCGGCCTTAGGTGTACACTGTGCAGGTGGCACAATACACCGACTGTAAGTGTAACAGCTTCAAATGAAATTCAAAGACACCGTCTCTCCGTCTACCTCTCTCCGCCGATGCAACACACTACACAAGGCTGCCGCGCAGGCGGCCTTATATAGTGTGGGGCGTGTACTAAACCCCCTGAGCCATAATTGGCCAAAGCCACCCTGGCTTTGGCCAATTATGGCTCTCTGTTTTTTCCACGCTGTGATTGGCCAAAGCATGCGGGTCATAGTGCATGCTTGGCCAATCATCAGCCAGCAATGCACTGCGATGCCGCAGTGAATTATGGGCCGTGGCGCGCCACTCGAATTTGGTGTGAACGGCCCATAATGTTCAGAATTCGCTGAACGGTCAAACAGCCGATGTTCGAGTGGAACATGGGTTCGACTCGAACACAAAGCTCATTACTAGACCAGACCAATTGTCAGCTTTCAGTGCTCTCACACTTTGAATGACAATTACTCAGTCATGTAATACTGTATCCAAATTATTATTTTGTCCTTCTGTTCATACAAATAGAGCTTTCTTTTGGTGGTATTTTATCACCTCTGGGTTTTTTATTTTTTGCGCTATAAATGAAAAAAGACCGAAAATTTTGAAAAAAAAATCTCTGTGATACAATTTTGCAAATTATTAATTTGTCTTCAAAAATTTTGGCCAAAATTTCTACTGCTACATATCTTTGGTAAAAATAATCCAATAGTGGATATCATTTGGCCTTTGTTAAAGTTAGAGAGTCTACAAGCTGTGGTGCAAATCATAAAAAATGTATCACACCTGATATACTGGTGGCCTCATTTCTTGTGACCCGAACAAGCCAGGAAAGTACAAATAGCGACAAAATGACCCCTTTTTTGAAAGTAAACATTCCAAGGTATTAAGTAAGATGCATGGTGAGGTTTTTGATGTTGTAATTTTTTCCCACAATTCTTTGCAAAATTAAGATTTTTTTCCCCCCACAAAATTGTCATTGTAATAGGCTATTTCTCTCACATGGCATGTGTATACCACAAATGACACCCCAAAATACATTTTGCTACTCCTCCTGAGTATTACAATACCACACGTGTGGGACTTTTTCACAGCCTAGCCACATAGAGAGGCCCAACATGCAGGAAGCCCCATCAGGTGTTCTAGGCGCATAAATTACACATCTAACTTGTTAACTACCTATTAGCCCACGTACACACGGTCGGAGATTTTGCTAACCAAATCCGTTGGATTTTGTCAGTCAGATTTAGTCCGACGGATTGTGTCCGAAACTGTTGCATACACACGGTCGGGCCAAGTTGTCTGATTTAGCGGTTGCCAAGAACGCGGTGACGTAAGCCGTGTACGGCGGGACTAGATAAAGGAAGTTCAGCACCACGTCCAGCACCCTTTGCTGATCTCGTGTTTTAGTAGAAGTTGGGTGAGAGACGATTCGCGCTTTTCAGATTAGTGATTCAGATCGCTACCGCTCTTCAGTTTGTGCTTGTCTTTGCGTATCTGATAATCAGTGCGTGAAGTCATTAAGTATTTGCTTCTCATTGTGGACTATATCTTGGTATAGTACGCTTTGAAAGGCATTTTTTATTGTCTGCTTGCTTCTGCTATTCAGGTCGTCCTTTCAGGCCTTGCTGTTTATCGGTGCTTTCTGGTGTCCGTTCTGACCAGCCGACCATTTTCCAAACATGTTTCGTCTACGTACTCATCGTACAGTTTGTGCTGTGCAGGGGCTTCGTGTTGGGGTTCTTACTTTGACTTTGACACAAGCCCGGTCCATGAACGGAGGGGAGGCGTTTGTGGACCAAGAATTGGTTGCGCCAGTGTCACCAGTTCTCCCACATGCCTTTGCTCCGTGAGATCCGCGAGAATAATCCTGATCATTTCTGGATTTTTCTCAGGATGACGGACCCCGTTTTTCACTGTCTGCTGGCTTTGCTGACCCCTTATATCACCAGGCAGGATACCTGCATGCGGCAAGCCATCACTCCGGAGCAGAGGCTCAATGCCACGTTGCGCTACTTGGCGACAGGGAGAAGCCTTCAGGACCTCAAGTTCTCTACAGGCATCTCCCCCCAGGCTCTGAGGATCATTATTCCAGAGACCTGTTCTGCCATCATTCAGCTCCTGCAGAAGGACTATATTATGCTAAGTTTTATCCTTAAACATCACATTCTATGTATTTCATGATTGCTAATGTCTTGCATTTCTTTCCTCCTTCCCTAATTACCATCATTACAATATGCTCTAATTCATATGCTCTGCCCCTTTATCCTCATGCAGATTTGCCTCACTAACTTCCCCACCATGCTCTTCTTGGCCCCTAAAACTATAGTCTAGTCACTTAACAATGTCTTTTGGCAGCTCCATAGTATTGCTTTCCCCTAAACACCCCCTAAAATCTCTACAAATGTAATGTGTGTGCTTCAAATCATGCAAAGTGACCTTTTTTTTGTTTTTTGGAGTTGTGCCAAACTCATTAGGAACCCCCCTCTCCCCAACTGCTACCTCAGCTGATAGCAATCCTCTATCTGATGACATGGCCCAACCCAATACACACTCTAAATACCTTTTTCATGATCACATTTATGGACAAATTCACCAAAGCATGTAGTGTAAGGGCCTGCCTCAATACTTTCAAATGCTATTTTTATTTTTTTAACACATTAATTTTCTTGCTATGTAATAGCAGAATGTCAAAATGTGCTTCCATTTTGTTATTGTGACACTTCTTACCTGTCCGGTGGGCTGCCAATAGTGTAACTAAGGAGGGGCTTCACAAAGTATCACACATTATTTAGGCATTCAGCTCTCAATCAAGTGGAGAGCGTTACCTGTCCTAAACATCCCACCTCATTTTTTTAGCAAGGGCCCATCAGATGGGGGGGGGGGGATATGACTCTCATAAGGGGACCTTATACTTTAGGCTTTAAATACTCATTTAAAATAATGTTATACTAATTTTGCCAAAAAATGTGGGTGTCTAATCTGCATGCAATGTTGATTTGTCAAATTACTCGTTTTTTTTCTTGTGTCACTACACAGTGTCCTTCAACGCCACAGGAATGGCAGACAGTGGCCTCCCACTTTGGCATTTTTATTATAGTTGTGCCTTTTTCACCAACAGTGCAAACCCAAGTTCAGAGCGAGATGAGGGGACAGTCTCTTCAGATAATCTTATTATGCTGTGGGTCTGCTACACACACACCTTGTTTTTGTAATTAATATATGTAGTGAATTACTGACCAAAATCATGCTCATTTTCAGCACCATGGCAGGAAAATGGCATGATTGTCCAAATTTACACATCACTGTGGGTGCTTTTTACTAAAGGCACATCCACTATGCACTACAAGTGACCGGGGGGCGTGACCGGATGGTGATGGCGGCGGTGTGTGAGGAGTGAGTGTGAGAGAGATGTGTGCTCTCACTGCACGCTGACGGGAGCTGGTATCAGCGGCGCCTGTGACATCCCCGTTTGATCTCCCTAACGAGAAGGCTCTGGCTCGGTGTGCTGGGGAGACCTGTGGTGCCCAGCAGTGGTTGGTGACGGTCGGGAGAGGCAGTGTGTGGCGGAGCGGTGGGATCTTTTGAGCACCGGCGGTGTGTGGAGGAGGGTGAACGGAGGGGAGATCTCTCAGCTCAGCCCCTGAAGGTGAAATCCCGTGAGATCCGCTCGAGAGAGGAGCCACATCACTGAGACTGGGGAGGAGGCACAGCCACTTCCAGGTAAAAGCCAGCTAAACCCAGCGAAGAAATTTAAAGGCATAGATATATTATATATTGTTATGCAGTGACTGTGGAGAGACGTTTTATTTCAAGCCAGATCCCCCCCATCATTGCCCCGTTTGAGTTGATTTAAAGGAGAAATAAGAGGGGAGTTGTTGTGAACGCTGTATTATCCTTGGGGAAAGTGTTGCAGTAAGAAAGAAATATATAAATACATATACTGGAAAAAATAGCTCCTGCTGCTGCTTTCCCTTTAAGAAATTAGTTCAAATCAAATCCACTCATGTTTAAAGTTCTGGACCGACTGCGGAGTAGCTGAAGCCGACCTCTCCTCCTTTTTTTTGCCTTGGCCTAGGGAAATTTACCCCCCTTCAAAAAACGTTAATTTTTTTTTTTTTTTTTTTTTTTCTTCCCGGGGACACTTACGGATCTGAACGATGTCTGCAAGGAGGAGGGGGGAGGAGCATGTCAGGCAGGAAAATGTGGGGGCGCAATCTTTGAGATCTGCCAAAGAAAAAGATAAAGAAAAAGATCCCCAGTTCACTGCAACAACAGCTGGGATAGCTGCTGCGGCCAAGTTGGAAAAATATGCCCATGCTCATACTCCCGATAATACGCCAACCAAGGGGGGACAGGGGAGTCTAGTAAAACCTCCAACGGATAGAAAGAGTCAAGGGCAACTGTCACAAACAGGCGTAAAACAAATAAATAACAAAAATACGGGTGCAATTGGAAGATCAGAGTCAGATCCCATGCTGGTACACCCAATAAATGGTGAAGAAGAGCCGACGCTGAAGGAGGTCCTTGGGGCTGTTAACGTTTGCAAACAATCATTATTGGAGCTATGCGATCAAACAAGAAGTATTAAAGAAGAGCTGGCCTTTATACGGCAGGAACTTCAGTTAACGGTTGACAGATTAACAGCAGCAGAAGGTAGAATTTCTCAGATGGAAGATGAGGTGTATCCATTAAATCAAGAGGTCAAAGATTTAAAAATACAGATGGGCAAATATGAAGGGAAACTGGATGAATTGGAAAACAGACTCCGCAGGGACAATATAAGACTGGTAGGCCTCCCCGAGAAGTGTGAAGGCTCTGACACAGCTGAGTTTCTGGAAAAATGGCTTGTTGAAATGTTTGGCAGAGAGTCTTTCTCCCAACAATTTGCTATTGAAAGGGCACATAGAGTGCCGCCTAGAATTATGCATCGGGGGGGTCAGCCTAGATCTGTACTAATCAAATTTTTGAACTTCCGGGATAAGGTTGTTTTGCTTCGGAGGGCCAGGGAGATGGGGAGTGTCAGCTACAAGGGCGCTAAAATCTCGTTTTACTCTGACTTTTCCCCTGATTTGCAGAAGCGCAGAGCTGAGTTTATAGAAGTCAAGCGTAGACTCCAGAAATTGGACATTACATATGCTCTGCTCTATCCGTCAAGGTTACGGGTAGTAGCATTGGGAGAGACTTTATTTTTTGATACGCCGGCAAGGGTAGAAGCATGGATGCAGGAGAAGGGAGATCAGTTATTGAAGAAATGATGTGTTTTTCTTTTTTATATATGCATGTGTATGACCCCCTTTTCACTTCATTTATCCTTTCTTTTCTTTTTTTTTTTTCCCTTTTTTTTTTTTTTTTTTTTTTTTTTCTCTTTCTTCCCTTTCCCCTCCCTCTTTTATCGGGAGAGGGGAAGATTAGCGAAGGGGGGATGTAATGGGCGCACTGTAAATGAAGTAAGGGAAGATGATACACTAAAGTCAGGGTGCAGAGAATGACACACAATATAGTAAGAATTTATGCTTGAGGAAGGGGAGGGTCAAAAGGGGGGGTTGTTGAGTATTGGGGGGGAGTGGGAGGTGGGTGGGGATGGAAGCATGAGAGAAGGAGTGGGGAGGGGGGTGCATGAGGGTATGTGTATGTGTGGGAGTGTAGTGGTCACGGTAAAAACCCCTAGGGGTAACCTAGAAAGGTATGGAGAGGGTAGGGGGGAGGGAACAGGGAAGATGGAAGCATACAAAATTCAGGAAAAGGAAATAGGTAATACTTGCACAGTCATAGATGTTAATTTAAAAGTAATGAGCAAATACGGGGTAATGGTGTGTGTAGATAGAAGGTTTGGATCTCACGTTCACAAGAGGAAACTGAGAAGGGATGACACTAGGGAGTATAAAAGATGGTATAGCTTTATTAAAGTACTCACTAAGTGGGATTGCACTATTCTTTTTACATCCCCCCATTGCATTCGCCTCTTCGGCAGGAACTATAGAGGGAGAAGCAGGGATTATTTCTGCTCAACGTCAGGGAATTCAAGCAATTTAAATGTTAATTTTGAGCCTTCAGGTTTTACTCTTTTCTCGCGCTTCTTTTTCCTTTTTCCACACTTTCTAGAGTTATGCAGTCCAGAGTTTTGAATATTGGCTCTTGGAATGTCCGAGGGCTGGGAGCCTCTGTAAAGAGAGCAGTAGTGTTCGACACCTTGGAAAAGTGTGGAGTAGGATTGATCTGCCTACAGGAGACACACCTAAGTAAAGAAACTATATTAAAAACTCAGAGTAGGAAATTTCAAGTCCAGTACCATTCAGTCCACACCTCTTACTCGAGGGGGGTGGCCGTGTTGGTAAGGAGAGAGGTGGCGTTCTCCTGTCGGCAGATCAATATAGATAAAGAAGGGCGGTTTATCTTTTTACACTGTGTAATTGAAAATCAGGAGTATGTTTTTGCAAATGTTTACATTCCTCCCCCATTTAAAATGGAAGTTTTATATTATTTGATGGAATTTATAGCGGACAAATCGGGGATTCCTGTTATAGTAATGGGAGACTTTAATGAGGTTATAAATAAAAGCCAGGATAGGTTTCCACCAGGAATATATATGCAAACGGAGGCTGAAACCCGGCTGTCTCGATTTTTGCTGGAGGGGGGCCTGTCTGATATATGGAGAAAGCGTAACCCGGACCAGTTACAATATTCATGTTTCTCAAGCTCATACTCCTCACTCTCAAGGATAGATTTAGTCCTTGGGAATGAGGAGGCAAGCCGTGTAGTAAAGGAAATAGTTTATCAACCTAGAGGGGTGTCAGATCACTCGCTAGTGACAGTTTCGGTAAATCTAGGAGGGATAAAGCCCCCAAGAGTATGGAATATGAATCCAGTGTGGTTTGAGCTAATTGGGGACCCCGAGAGGGTGCTGTTCAGTGTGGCAGAGTTTGTGGAGTTTAACAGCGGGTCTGCAGAGATTGGAGTAATATGGGACGCATTGAAGGCCTATCTTAGGGGTATTCTTATCCAACAGGTAGCGAATGTTAAAAAAACATCTAATGAATGGGAGAATAGGGTTGAAAGGGATCTAGTAATAGCAGAGAGAGCCTATATAGAAAACCCCACCCCAGAGAAAAAAAAAACATGGTTAGAGAAACAACGGGAACACAAGGCAGTGGTTATTAGGAAAATAGAGAATAAAAAACTGTTCCAGAAACAAGTGGAATATGGGGAAGGGGAAAAAGTAGGAAAGATGTTGGCACAGATTGTAAGAAGTAACTCCTCGCCATCCACTGTCCCAGTAATAAGGACTGAGAAAGGAGAAATATCAGCACAGAGCTCAGTGATTACTGATACCTTTAGGGTATTCTATGCCAAACTGTATTCTTCACGGGGGACAGAGGTTGGCGAGGATATGGATAGGTTCTTTTCGAATATCAAAATGCCTTCCCTAACAAAGGAGGAGAATGAGATAATGGAAGCCCCATTAACAATTGAGGAAATCCAGTGCGCAGTAGCAGCAATGGCCAATAAGAAATCCCCAGGGCCAGATGGTCTTCCTTTGGAAACCTATAAATATTACAGTAAAATATTGCTTCCAGAGCTCCTGAAAGTATTTAACTGGGCAAAAAAAGAGGGGAGATTGCCAACTTCAATGACTGAGGCAACAATAATAGTCTTACACAAGGAGGGGAAGGACCCATTGGAAACACAGTCCTATCGACCCATTTCCCTTCTCTGTGCGGATGCTAAAATATTAGCCAAAGTATTAGCCATTAGATTGAATAAAATTATTTCCAGGCTGATACATCCCGACCAAACAGGTTTCATCCCGGGCAGAACTACAAGCACAAACATAAGAAGACTATATCTTAATATGCAGGTACCTATAGAGAATGATGGCAATAAGGCAATAATGGCTTTAGATGTAATCAAAGCCTTCGATAGTTTAGAATGGCCCTATATCTGGCGGGTACTGAGGGAATTTGGGTTTGGCCCTAATCTTATTGCATGGGTAAAAACTCTGTATAACGGCCCTAGTGCTAGAATTAGGGTCAATAATGAATATTCAGATAGGATTTTTCTAGAGAGGGGGACAAGACAGGGGTGCCCTTTGTCACCCCTGATCTTTGCCCTAGCAATAGAACCATTAGCTATTGCAATTAGATCCAGTAGGAATATGGTCGGTTTTCAAAGGAGGACGAGGGAAGAGAGGATAGCGCTATATGCGGACGATATTCTCCTCTTTCTGGGGGACACAGAGCAGTCCCTCAGACAAGGGATGAAACTTATTTCAGATTTCGGGAGGTTCTCTGGCCTGGAGATAAACTGGGAAAAATCAGTTCTTATGCCATTGGATAAAAGTAGGGCCCAAAGCCCAGGGACAGGCGCGCAGCTGGAAGTTGTGGAGCGCATGAAATACCTGGGGATACACATACAAAAAGATCCTAATAAATATATAAATGATAATTTGGTTCCATTAATAGCTAAATTCAAGAAGAAAATCGAAATCTGGAAAAGACTCCCATTATCGAATGCAGGGAGATGTAACTTGATTAAAATGGTATGGATGCCTCAGTTGTTGTATGTGTTACATAACTCTCCGATTTGGGTAGACATAATGTGGTTTAGGAAAATAGAGGTACTATTCCGAGAACTTATATGGAAAGGGGGAGTATCCAGGATAGCTCTACAAACCTTGCAATTACCTACAAGAAAAGGTGGAATGGCAGTTCCACATCCAAGGAGCTATTTTTTAGCTGCGCAATTACAACACCTGGACATGAGTGAGGAGATGGGTGGAGGAATTAATAAGGCCTTAATATTAACGGAGACACCCCATAAGAATATGGTAGAAGCTCTGGAGGCAAATTCATTTCCCAAAAAAAAAATACCCACAATAAAACTAGTAGTAAAGGTGTGGAAGGCAGTTAAGGCGATTAAAGGCCTGGGAGGCTTAACTCAGTACACCCCATTGTGGGACAACCGGAACCTGCAGGAAATGGAAGAAATAGGGGTATATAAAGACTGGGAAGTTAAAGGGATAGATAGGTTGGCCCAGTTATATACAGGGAAAATATTAAAAACATTTAGTGCTTTAAGATCAGAGTTTGATATACCCAAACAATCATTTTATAAATACCTTCAAATCAGACACGCCCTAGGGAAACAATTTAATAGGCAAGGTCCTGTGTGGAATAGCTCCCCTATTTTTACCAGATTAAAGGCCCCAGTGAGGACAAAAGGATTTATAGCGGATGTATATCCAGTTATATGTGAAGGAAGTATAGGAAGCCCAGAAGGGTTTAAATGCAGAAGGAAATGGGAGGAGGAGTTGGGAACATTCACGGATGAACAGTGGAGGAAAATATTGGAGGATGGTTACTCAATCTCAGTTTCGCCCGCCCAGAAGATGTCACACTTAATGCTGCTGCATAGGGCCTATTATACGCCAAAAAGACTGTTCAGCTTTGGACGTAGAGCAGATGATAGGTGCCCTAGATGTCAAGAGTCTGGAGACCTAGCTCACATGTTCTGGCGATGCCCAAAATTGTTTCGTTACTGGTCAGAGATTGTTACCACCTTGAATGAAACATTTGGTGTAACGATCAGAGGTGATCCCAGGATATGTGTGCTGGGTCTGGGTGAAGCAATAGGGAGATCGCGACATACCAATAAAGCAATACTGAGATGTTTGTTTCAGGCAAGAAGATTGTTAGCTCAAAGGTGGCAAGCAAAAAATGCTCCTTCAGTAGTGGACTGGCAGACAGCAATTATGGAGACAATATGGAAAGAGATATATTTGAGAAGAGGAAATTTTAAAGAATTTAAAAAGATGTGGAAACCCTGGCTGGATAGAATGAGATACCCAGAATGAGGTATGGGAGAGGTGAAAGCTGGGTAGAGAGAGAGGAAGTAGGAGGGGAAGGAGGACTATATGAGCAACGAGCGAAAAGAGGGGTTAGATAGAAGAAATACTGACACATCATGGATAGGAATGTTTTCTAAAGGTTTTTTTTATTACTCACTAAAGTATTACTGTATTTGTAAAGGTGAAATAAGTGTTACACATGCTATAGAGAATGCTTTTTTTTGCTTTTATTATGTAAAAGTATGTTGAAAATGAATAAAGATTATGAAATTAAAAAAAAAAAAAAAAAAAACAAGTGCACTGCAAAAGTACACCTGAAACTGCACTTGGAGTGCAAAGTGGAGTTGCCTTTATTAAATCGCACTCCTTATCAGCACAAACTCAAATTTGACTACAAATACATTTTAAGCCCAATGAAAAAGGAAGCCACACATTGTTGAGAATTCAACTTTTTAACCACTACAGCCCCGGACCAATAAACACCTTAAGGACCAGAGGTCTTTTTCCAATTTTGCACTGCGGTGCTTTAACTGGTAATTGCGCGGTCATGCAATATTGCACCCAAACGAAATTTGCGCCCTTTTCTTCCCACAAATAGAGCTTTCTTTTGATGGTATTTGATTGCCTCTGCGATTTTTATTTTTTGCGATATAAATGGAAAAAGAGCGAAAATTTTGAAAAAAAAATATATTTACTTCTTTTTGTTAGAAAGAAGTAAAGAAGAAAAATCGAATAAACTAAATTTTATTCATACATTGAGGGCAAAATTTATTCAGCCACATGTCTTTAGTAAAAAGAATGTCAATAAGCATATATTTTTTGGTTTGCGCAAAAGTTATAGCGTCTACAAACTAGAGTACATTTTCTGGAATTTACACAGCTTTTAATTTATGACTGCCTATGTCATTTCTTGAGGTGCTAAAATGGCAGGGCAGTACAAACCCCCCCCCCCAAATGACCCCATTTTGGAAAGTAGACACCCCAAGGAAATTGCTGATGGGTATGTTGAGCCCATTGAATATTTTTTTTTTTTGTCCTAAGGGATTGAATAATGACAAAAAAAAAAAAAAAAGTTGTCACTAAATGATATATTGCTCACACATGCCATGGTTATATGTGGAATTGCACCCCAAAATATATTCCGCTACTTCTCCCGAGTATGGGGATACCACATGTGTGGGACTTTTTGGGAGTCTAGTCGCGCACGGCACCCCGAAAACCAATCACCACCTTCAGGATTTCTAAGGGTGCAAATTTTTGATTTGACTCCTCACTACCCATCACAGTTTCGAAGGCCATAAAATGACAAAATAGCACAAAACCCCCCAAAATGACATTTTGGAAAGTAGACACCCCAAGCTATTTACTGAGAGGCATGTTGAGTCCATGGAATATTTTATATTTTGCCACAAGTTGCGGGAATATTACAAACTTTTTTTTTTTTTTGCACAAA
The DNA here is from genome assembly GCF_037356315.1 of Lithobates pipiens. Taxonomy (NCBI): domain Eukaryota; kingdom Metazoa; phylum Chordata; class Amphibia; order Anura; family Ranidae; genus Lithobates; species Lithobates pipiens. The sequence continues at coordinate 169,087,249 of NW_027507718.1, read as the reverse complement.
GTTGTCACTAAATGATATATTGCTCACACATGCTATGAGCATAAGTCAAATTACACCCCAAAATAAATTCTGCTGCTTCTCCCGAGTACGGGGATACCACATGTGGGGGACTTTTTGGGAGCCTAGCCACGTACGGGACCCCAAAAACCAAGCACTGCCTTCCGGATTTAAATATAAAATGCTACCAAAAAAACTGTTAGCGATCGCAGGGATCAGGCCTGACTCTGCGATCGCTGCAGTTATGTGTTTAGTGTTTTGTAAGTGACAGTGATCGATCGATACTGCACTTGGGTGGGCTGGGCAGAGGGGCAAAACGCAGGTTCTAGCAGGTATCTGGGCTGATCCCGCTAACAATGCGTTTTTTTGGAACCCTGAACTGCTGGGGATGCTAGTATAGATCTGATCAGATCAGATATTGATCTGTTCAGATTCTATACCACTACAGGAGGTTTATGCTTTGCGTGTGGGTGTTAGCGGTACTGGCACTAACCTAGCGCTGCCTGGGGCGACACAGACCCTGACCCTAAAACCTAATTGATATCACCCGCCGGGTGATCAGGGGGTTAAACCTTTATTGGGTAATAAATGGTGGGTGCCCTGATGCTATAAAAAGCAAACTAACCAGAGTCACCCGTAACACTTATACGGTGATCAGTGGTGAAAGGGTTAACTAGGGGCAATCAGGGGGTTCAAATTTTTATTAGGTAGTATATGGGGGTCCCTGGCACTATATAAAAACCTGACGGGGAACCTAAATAACTAACTGGCTAACCAGCGTCACCAGTGACACTTATACTGTGATCGCTGGTGAAAGGGTTAACTAGGGGCAATCAGGGGGTTAAAACCATTATTGGGTAGTATATGGGGGTACCTAACGCTATAAAAACCTGGCGGTGAACCTAAAAAAATAACTAGCTACCTAACGACACTAGTGACACTAATGCAGCGATCAGAAAAACAATCGCTTAGTGACAATGGCAAAAGGGGGTGAAAGGGTTAACTAGGGGCAATCAGGGGGTTAAAATCATTATTGGGTAGTACCTAGCGCTATAGAAAACCTGGCGGTGAACCTAAAAAAAAACTAGCTACCTAGCGACACTAATGACACTAATGCAGCGATCAGAAAAATGATCGCTTAGTGACAGTGGCAAAAGGGGGTGAAAGGGTTAACTAGGGGCAATCAGGGGGTTAAAACCATTATTGGGTAGTATATCGGGGTACCTAGCGCTATAAAAACCTGGCGGTGAACCTAAAAAAAAAACTAGCTACCTAGCGACAGTAGCGACACTGATGCAGCGATCAGAAAAATGATCGCTTAGTGACACTGACAAAAGGGGGTGAAAGGGTTAACTCTAGGGGCAATCAGGGGGGTTAAATCTTTATTGGGGGGTGATAGGGGGCTACCCTGGACCTAACACTAACTGCCCTGACAGTTTTAACTGTTACAACTGACACTGAATGCATTGATCAGTAAAGAAATGATCAATGCAATCAGTGACACTGTGACTGGGGGGGAGGGGGGGCGGGGGGGGATCGGGGGGGGTTTGTGTACCTATGTGTACCTATGTGTCAGTGTAGTGTTTTGGTGCACTTACTTTTAGTCTTCTCCTCGTAGTCCGGTCAAAAAGACCGCCCCGAGGAGAATGACATCACTTCCTCCTTCCTGTGTAAACAATACACAGTGGGAGGAAGTTCGTCATTGGTCAGGAGCGATCCAGAGGGGGTGGCCAGAAACCGACGGCCATCCCCTCATCACGGATCGCTCCTGGAGGGAAACGGACCGCCGTATCCAGCGGGAGGGGGTCCGATCGGACCCCCCACCCGCTGGAAGGCAGGCACGTACATCTACGTGCTTGTGCCTGCCTGTGCCATTGCGATGACGTACAATGGCAATACGGCGGTCCTTAAGTGGTTAATACAAGCACATTCATATGTGCGTTTATTAAAGGTTTTTACAACAAACCAAGAGATTTTGTGTATCCAAAACAGAGTTTAATCATATTTTTTTTTACTTGTTTTTTTTTGTGTAAACAGGCATGTATCAAACCGTAAAATACAGAACACAGGAACTTACAAAGTTCAACTTTGAAAAGTGAAGACAATATCAGACATGAGTATGTACAAACTGGGCTGATATTGCCTTCATCACATGGGGTGTGACCCCTGAAAAATCCAAATTTGGAAGATGCACACAGTGTGTCAACATGTGCTAACTCCCATCATGGGGGATCAATGTCCATGCTTTGGGGCTGCAACCCCTTCATCTCAGACACTTTCCACAAAACATGTACATTGATCCCCCATGATGGGAGATAGCGCATGTTTACTAGACATGTGCATTCGTTTTTGTCCGAATGCATTTTCGTCCGAATTTCAGCTGTTTACGTTTTCGTTTTGACAAACGATAACGAAAGCACAGAATCCGAAAAACGAAAGATCCGACATAAATAAATGCTTTATTTTCGTTTTCATTGTTACAACAGTTCGATATAGAATAGGAGATTCGACATGACTCTGACAATAACAATCTGTCTATAGAACCTGTGGTTGAATGTGCCTAACCTTACCTCTATTAGTCCAAGATTATATAGAGAAAATATTCGACAGAGAAAAAAGATTTGACAGAGAGAAAAGATTCTGCAAGTTACTGTCCTAAAAAGTGTTTGGGGGCCCGGGTCCTGCCCCAGGGGACATGTATCAATGCAAAAAAAAGTTTTAAAAACGGCTGTTTTTTCGGGAGCAGTGATTTTAATAATGATTAAAGTGAAACAATAAAAGTGTAATATTCCTTTAAATTTCGTAGGGGGGGCGGTGTCTGTCTATAGTATGCCTGTGAAGGGGCTCATGTTTCTGGTGCTTAGAACTGTCCCTGCACAAAGTGTCATTTATGCAGGAAAAAAAGTCCTTTAAAATCACTCCCAGCTATTATGAATTGTCGGCTCCGTAATACAGAGAACACTCATTGAAAGTCATTGATAAAAAAAAAAAATAAATAAATAAAAAAAAGCGTGGGGGTCCCCCTAATTCAATTACTAGGCCCTTCAGGTCTGGTATGGATATTAAGGGGAACCCTGCCTCAAATTTAAGAAAAAAATTGACGTGGGGTTCCCCCTAAATATCCATAACCAGACCCTTCAGGTCTGGTATGGATATTAAGGGGAACCCCGCGGCAATTTTTAAAAAAAAATTGACGTGGGGTCCCCCTAAAAATCCATACCAGACCCTTTATCCGAGCACGCAACCTGGCAGGCCGCAGGAAAAGAGGGGGGGACGAGAGAGCGCCCCCCCTCCCTCCTGAACCGTACCAGGCCACATGCCCTCAACATTGGGAGGATGCTTTGGGGGTCTGTGACCCCTCAAAGCACCTTGTCCCCATGTTGATGAGGACAAGGGCCTCATCCCCACAACCGTGGCCGGTGGTTGTGGAGGTCTGCGGGCGGAGGGCTTATCAGAATCTGGAAGCCCCCTTTAACAAGGGGACCCCCAGATTCCGGCCCCCCCCTGTTTGAAATGGTAAGGGGGTATAAAAGTACCCCTACCATTTCACAAAGAAATTGTAAAAAATAGTTAAATAAGACAAACACACTTTTGAAAAATTCCTTTATTAAAAATAAAAAAAATTTAAAAAAGGTTCCAGCGGTGGTAATCCACTCTTGCTATCCAGCGACGGACGGTCATCTCTCCAGCGATGGCTCATCTCATCCAGCGCAGCGAATCCATCCTTCTTCTGTCTCTGCGGAGGAGACACTGCAGGAATTCCGGCGGTCTGACGTTTCTTATATACGGAGGGCGGGGCCACCCGTCACCTGACCCCGCCCCCCTCTGACGCAAGGGGAAACAGGCAGGTTTCTGTTACATCAGAGGGGTGCGGGTCACCCATACGTCACAGGGAACCCCGGGTTTCCCCTTGCGTCAGAGGGGGGCGGGGTCAGGTGACGGGTGGCCCCGCCCTCCGTGTATAAGAAACGTCAGACCGCCGGAATTCCTGCAGTGTCTCCTCCGCGGAGACAGAAGAAGGATGGATTCGCTGCGCTGGATGAGATGAGCCATCGCTGGAGAGATGACCGTCCATCGCTGGATAGCAAGAGTGGATTACCACCGCTGGAATCTTTTTTTAATTTTTTTATTTTTAATAAAGGAATTTTTCAAAAGTGTGTTTGTCTTATTTAACTATTTTTTACACTTTCTTTGTGAAATGGTAGGGGTACTTTTGTACCCCCTTACCATTTCAAACAGGGGGGGGCCGGGATCTGGGGGTCCCCTTGTTAAAGGGGGCTTCCAGATTCTGATAAGCCCCCCGCCCGCAGACCTCCACAACCACCGGCCACGGTTGTGGGGATGAGGCCCTTGTCCTCATCAACATGGGGACAAGGTGCTTTGAGGGGTCACAGACCCCCAAAGCATCCTCCCAATGTTGAGGGCATGTGGCCTGGTACGGTTCAGGAGGGAGGGGGGGGCCGCTCTTATTTTCCTGCGGCCTGCCAGGTTGCAAGCTCGGATAAAGGGTCTGGTATGAATTTTTAGGGGGACCCCCACGTCAATTTTTTTTAAAATTTGACGCGGGGTTCCCCTTAATATCCATACCAGACCTGAAGGGTCTGGTTATGGATATTTAGGGGGAACCCCACGTCAATTTTTTTCTTAAATTTGAGGCAGGGTTCCCCTTAATATCCATACCAGACCTGAAGGGCCTGGTAATTGAATTAGGGGGACCCCCACGCTTTTTATTTTTTTATTTTTTTTTTATCAATGACTTTCAATGAGTGTTCTCTGTATTACGGAGCCGACAATTCATAATAGCTGGGAGTGATTTTAAAGGACTTTTTTTCCTGCATAAATGACACTTTGTGCAGGGACAGTTCTAAGCACCAGAAACATGAGCCCCTTTCACAGGCATACTATAGACAGACACCCCCCCCCCTACGAAATTTAAAGGAATATTACACTTTTATTGTTTCACTTTAATCATTATTAAAATCACTGCTCCCGAAAAAACGGCCGTTTTTAAAAAAATTTTTTGCATTGATCCATGTCCTCTGGGGCAGGACCCAGGTCCCCAAACACTTTTTAGGACAGTAAATTGCAAATTAGTCTTTAAAATTAGCACTTTAGATTTTAAACATTGGAGTCCCATAGACTTTAACAGGGGTTCTAAAGTATGCTATATACTAGCTCCGTCGAATCTTCTTTATACATTCGACAGACACCATAAGCCTTCAAAGACAGATTCGACCGTAATTCATGTGGATTTTCGGACGAATGCAATTTTTGAACGAAAAACGAAATAAACCCAGGTCCCCAAACACTTTTTAGGACAGTAAATTGCAAATTAGTCTTTAAAATTAGCACTTTAGATTTTAAACGTTGGAGTCCCATAGACTTTAACAGGGGTTCTAAAGTATGCTATATACTAGCTCCGTCGAATCTTCTTTATACATTCGACAGACACCATAAGCCTTCAAAGACAGATTCGACCGTAATTCATGTGGATTTTCGGACGAATGCAATTTTTGAACGAAAAACGAAATAAATAAAAACGAATTTCGGGAGTAACTAAATAAATTAAGTTTTCGGACGAAAACGAAATTCCGAAACAAAATATTTTACTCTGCACATGTCTAATGTTTACACACTCTGTGCATCTTCCAAATTTTTAATTATGCAAAATACAAAATTTTTATGTTAAAAAGCAAAAATAAAACCCTATCTAGTTTTTTAGTTTTCACACTCTCCCCAAAACATCAATGATGTTCTTCATTTTATTTTTAACATCATTGATGTTTTGTTGTACAATTTCCAAATCCCTATTGCACCCCATTATCTCCCTGATCAAGATCTGTGCACTTTCACTGGTAAAACGGGAATCTTCCTCCACATCACCTAGAAAACAAAGCAAACAAACACACAATGTAATCCAAATGTGGTGATATACATTGATGAGCTTACCGGAAACTGTGTTTTCCGACACTCACCTGTTGTGGTGACAATTTGTCCAACCTCCACGATCTCTCCTTCCTCCTCCTCCTCCTGGTCCTGCTCCTGCTCCTCTGTTTCTTCTTTTGGAAGTTGCCCTTCTTTGGGAGGGGTGTGGTCCCTGGTGTCCTCATGGTCCCTGGTGTCCTCATACTTGCTGAGTCTTCTCTCCCCTATGAGAATGTAAACAAAGATTAATTAGCACACAGAGGGCAGAAATAGGAATCTGAAACATTGCTTGGAAGTGTTGTACAATTGTGTTTTGGGGCTGAGTTAAAAGGTGAGAACATTATTGGGGACACTTTGTTAAGCTGGAATACTTCCCTGCAGAACGATGTTTCATACGAACGAACGAAACCATGACCTTGAAAGTGGCCATTTTAAAATGCACAACATGAAATCAAAGCACATCAAAGCACATGGAGCATGTATGCAAGCAAGAATAATCATATGAACACACGACAACTACTCACTTTTTTTAAAAACACGCTTGATCCTTAGGTACTGCTCGTGCTCCCTCAGTTTCAGGTCTGACCAGCGTTTTCTCAGTTGATCCTTGGATCGGCGTACCCGAAAATTCTTCAGAAGACTCTTCACAACTTTATTCATGATCTTGGCCTTTCTGATATTTGGGTTTGGGTAAGGTCCATACTTCCCATCAGGCGGGCGAAGTTTCACGCATGCGCACTGTATATAAAACGCAACACATGTGTATCGTCCAGACGATCTGGGAGGAGAGTGTGAGGCAGAACGTGGAAACGAAGGTAACATTTTTAACTTGGTGCTTCACTAGACTAGACTGCTTGTATCTAGGCTGATGTTGGGACAAGATTAGGAGGGATTTTAATTGCATTATTAGTATTTGAGGGTTTGTCTTGTGTTGTGTCTTGCAGACAAAATGGATCCATTCAACAATGCCAACTTTATGGGGCTATTCATAGAACTGTATATGAAGATGCTCTGCCTGTGGCAGTTCCACAACAAGTTTTATAATGACAGATCAAAGAGGAACGCAGCACTGGAGAAACTGCTTGCTTTGTTGCAGATCATGGTCCCCACGGCAGACATGACCTATCTGAATCGCAAAATTGTGGCCATGAAGCTTACATATTTCAGGGAGAGAAAGAAGCACCTGGAGTCCTTGAGAGCAGGAGATACAGATGCTGTTTATTACCCCAGGATGGTACACTTTGACAGGCTGCATTTTCTGGTAGACCAAGGGGTACCCAGGCCACCACTCAGGCCACCACTCTCCAGGCTTCCTCCAAGGCATCCTTCACCCCCAGCTGAGGCTTCTGATGTCCTACCTGGGCCTTCCAGACAGCACCATGTGGTGGGGCCCAGCTTGAGACAGGTATTGCATTGTTGAACATATTTCTTGTGTTACATTTAATGATGTTAACTAGATGTTTTTATTGATCAGTAAGTTGAGATTTCTCCAAGTGGTTTACATCTCAATAGACAGTAGTGACCAAAAATGATTGGGACGGGAAAGAAAAATGCTGGTGTCAGAATGATAGTCTGTTCTATTTGGTAACATTCAATTAGCAAAAGCCAGGAGCACAAAATGGTGTGATTGATGATCAAAAAACTAAAACTATGTCCCCTTTTCATACACAGGAAGACCTCAGTCGGGGGGAGGCTGTGGAAAGTGGCAGCCAGGAGGTCCACCAACGCCCTCCTTCTCCTGCCCCAGCTACAGGAGCCCAGCCACAGCCTGGAAGGATGCCTGGTGGGAAGTCCCAAAGGAAGACCAGAGAGTGATGGCCTGGGTTGAGTCTGGTGTGCCAAAAGATGCAGCCTCTTGAATATCCACATCCTGGGGACAGAAATGGCATCTGAATTTCCTGCTCTCTAGGACTTCGGGACCAGACTTCTCTCCCTGAGATATCTACTCCTCAGGCCACCAATTTTTTAATATCTCATTTAGTCATGTCTGCCCTGGGGGCCAAAGGCTGCACCAAAGTTAAGAAGTTTCTCCAGTGCTGCGTTCCTAGTTTTATTTTCTAGCAAACAAAATACATTTTTTTTTCTTTGATGAAATACTTGTGTAATGTGTTTTCCTTCAAAAAGTACAGTTTATTTGTGAGCAGGCAGGTACATTTCCAAAATACAAAGTGAACTAAATAACAAGGGGTACCAACACTAAACAACCTCCTGTAGATTAAAAAAGAAAATATAAAAAATACAATAATTTTGTTGTTGTGAGTTTACACACAAAAAAAATAAATAAGGAGAAATGAGCAAAGTGTCTTTAACCACTTGCTTACGGGGCACTTAAACCCCCCTCAGTCCCAGACCAATTTTCAGCGCTGATGCACTTTGAATGACAATTGCGCAGGCATACAACACTGTACCCAAATGAAATTTTTATAATTTTTTTGCTAAACAAACAAAAAAAGATGCAAAAATAAATAAATTATGTTTAATAGTTTGTTATAAAATTTTGCAAACAGGTCTTTCTCCTTCATTGAAGTGCGCTGATGAGGCGGCACTGATAGGCTGCACTGGTGGGCACTGATAGGCTGCATTGGTGGGCACTGATAGGCTGCACTGGCGGGCACTGATAGGCATAGTTAAGGCGGCACTAATAGGCACAGATAAGGTGGCACCGATAGGCACAGATAAGGCAGTACTGATGGGCACAGATAAGGCGGCACTGATGGGCAAAGATGGGCACGGATGGGTGGCACGGATGGGTGGCATGGATGGGTGGCACGGATGGGTGGCATGGATGGGTGGCACTAAGGGGCACTGATAGGTACCACTGATAGATGGGACTGATGGGCACTGATAGGTGGCACTCATAGGTGGCTCTGATAGGTGGCACTGCTGGGCACTGATGGGCGGCACTGCTGGGCACTGATGGGCACTGGTAGATGACACTGATGGGCACGGATATGTGGCACTGGGGTGCAGCACCGTTGTTGAGGCAGATTGTGGGCACTGTGGGTGGCACTGTGGGTGGCACTGTGGGTGTCACTGCTGGGTGGCACTGTGGGCACTGCTGGGTGGCACTGTGGGCACTGCTGGGTGGCACTGACGGGGGGCACTTATGTTTTATTAAGGTGGCACTGGCAGGGGGCAGGTGGGCACTGGCAGGGCTGGCTGTGATCGGGACTGATGTCCCGATCACGGCCGCCGGTGATCGGCTCTTTTTTTTTCTCCTCGCGCTATCAGCGCGAGGGGGAATATTAGCTGATTACCGGTTCCCTTGCATCACATGATCAGCTGTCATTGGCTGACAGCTGATCACGTGATAAGGGGTCGGGATCGACCCCTTTCTCGGATCAGTGATCAGGCGAGTCTCATAGACTCGCCGATCACACAGCGCGCCGCACGCGCCCCTCAGGGGGTGCGCAGGCCGCTCGTGCACGGGACGACGTCAATAGACGTCGTCCCGGCAAAGGAGGTCCGCGCTGTAGCCGTCATTCGGCTATAGCGCAGATCTCAAGTGGTTAAAAGAGATTTTTAGGGAACCCCCCCAAAAAACATCCAAAAAATAAAAAACCAAATCAAAAATTGTGTAGATGTGACGCAAACTAAAATTGTATTGCTGAAATGGTTAAAAAAGATTAATGAAATCCGTTCAGGAGAAGTGTGTGTGACTATGAGCATCAAAAGAAGTTCATTCTTGCAGCATTGTTAAAGAACAAGAGAATGCGCTTGATGAATGAATTTTTAACATTGCAGCGTGACGAATGTGCTATATCGCTTACGAGCAGTAGTTTTACCTGAACGAGCACTTCCGTGTCGGAATTTGAATGTAAGCATGCGTGGCACTTGGTCCGATCAAAATGCTGTACACATGATTGGATTAGGTCCGACCGGCCCAGTTGGTCGGGAAATATTTCCAACATGTTGGAAAATTGGGTCCGACAGAGATTCGGACGGAATCAGTCCGATGCATACCACACACAGTCGGATTATCCGACGACACGATCCGATAAGACACATTCCGACGGATTCTCCGACCGTGTGTACAAGGCTTTACACTTTTGAAGGCCCTGGAGTACCAGGATAATGACACATGACACTGATGTGGCACTGATGACAGATGGCACTAATACATGGCACTGATGACAAATGGCACTAATATGTAGCACTGATGACACATGGCACTGATGACAGATGGCACTAATACATGGCACTGATTACAGATAGCACTAATATGTGGCACTGATGTCACGTGACACTGATGACAGTTGGCACTGATATGTGGCACTGGTGACATGTGACACTGATAACAGATGTCACGTGACACTGACAGGTGGCTCTGATGACAGATGGCGCTGATACGTGGAACTGATGACATGTGACACTGATGACAGATGGCACTAAGAGGTGGCATTAATGACACGTGACACTGATGATGCACTGATGGCAAATGGCACTAATATGTGGCACTGATGACAGATGGCACTAATATGTGGCACTGACAGATGGCACTAATAGGTGGCACTGGCAGAATGCACTAATAGGTTGTACTGATGACACGTGACACTGATGTGGTACTGATGACAGGTGGCACTTATACGTGGCAGTGGGGGCAGATGGCACTTATACGCGGCCCTGGGGACAGATGGCACTGACAGGTGGCACTGGGGATAGATAGAAATGGGGACAGATGGCACTGAGAGGTACTGTGCACACTTTATTTTCCCCCTTTTTTTGTTTCTTACACTGATGCTGCAGCCGTTCCCTCTCCCTCCTCACACGCTATCTCTGTTTACATATGAGATCATATCTCATTGGACACTCAGATCGAGTACTAAATGGCCACTGTGATTGGCCATTTAGTGCAATCTGTGATTGGATGTGTCCAAGGGACATGGCCAACACAGAACTTCCTGATGCTCGCCTGCGGCTGCGCGCAGAGGGGAAGAAAACAAGAGGATGTCCAGGGACGCCCTCCCGGCAATTGTAGTCCGCGCTGTAGCCGTCTTTCGGCTATAGTGCGGACGCCTAGGGGTTAAGTGGGTTATATGATCAACATGTACAAATACATAAGTGGTCCATATAGAGAACTTGGTGTTGAGTTATTCACTTTAAGGTCATCACAGAGGGGGCACTCTTTATGTCTAGTGGAAACAAGATTTCATCTCCAAATACAAAAAGGTTTCTTCACAGTAAGAGCTGTGAAAATGTGGAATAGACTCCCTCCAGAGGTGGTTCTGGCAAGCTCTGGCAATATAACTGAGTACTTACTTTTATAGGTAAAATTGATCCAGGAAAAATCTGATTCCCTCTTGGTGGGATCAGGAATGATTTTTTTTCCCTGCTGTAGCAAATTGGAGCATGCATTGCTGGGATTTTTGGCCTTCCTCTGGATCAACTGTAGATGAAGGATTGTGTATATGGGGTGTATGATTTTTTTGGGGTTGAACTTGATGGGCTTGTGTCTTTTTTCAACCTGACTAACTATGTAACTAAGTAATATGATCAGGAGGTGGGCGGTGTCCTCCTATGACAGTGATGGCGAACCTTGGCACTCCAGATGTTTTGAAACTACATTTCCCATAATGCTTATGCACTCTCCAGTGTAGTTGAACATCATGGGAAATGTAGTTCCAAAACATCTGGGGTGCCAAGGTTTGCCATCACTGTCCTATTGGGTATATATGCTGTGTGAGTTTGTCAAATAAATGTCTAGTCTTGTACGATCGGCTATATCTGATATAGATGATCAGACTGGAGGATACGGCGTACTGACGGAAGCATTCAAGTGGAGTGTGGGAAGGATTGCGTTACAGGCATTATTCTTCCACCTAATACCAAAGATGCATTGTTTACTCCCAGGCCCAGATTTACTCCCTTTGCCACCCCAAGACTGGGTCCTTCAATGCCACCCCCCCCCCCCCCCCCCCACACACACACACACACACGCACACACCACCATTCTCATCCTTTATCAATGACTGCTACAATAGATCAATTAAAAACATATCTCCACACACGAGAACACTGAAAATAACTGCCTTTAATTAACGGACCGAAAATACTCTGTAATGCAGAAAATGTCTTTTAAAGATTATAGCAGTAAGAAACTCCCTACAATTTTTTAGTTCTAACTTTTCTTTTGGCAAACTCATCGATAATATCTCCGTAGGACAAAGTATTGTTCTGACTCAATGGCAAGTAAAGCTAAACTGGTCAGTCTGATTGCTATAGGTTAATGCACACCATTACCACTCACTGAGCAGTGGAGCAATCCCAAATAATTGAGCAAGTAAAGTGGCACATTAATACACATACTACAGGAGAGGGTCAGAGAGTGCAGACATACTGCATGAGATTATCAGAGACTGCAGACATACTGCACAAGATTATAAGAGACTGTGGACATACTGCACAAGATTATAAGAGACTGTGGACATACTGCACAGATTATAAAAGACTGCGGAAATACTGCACAAGATTATAAGAGACTGCGGACATACTGCACAAGATTATAAGAGACTGCGAACATACTGCATGAAATTATAAGAGACTGCGGACATACTGCACAAGATTATAAGCCTCGTACTCTGCAAAGCTGTCATCGGGGCCCCAATTAGCAAGTAGCACGGGCCGCCCCTGTCACCACTGCCGCCCCAAGGCCTGGCCTCGGTGGCCTTGTGGGGAATCCGGCCCTGTTTACTCCCACTGATGCAAAGATCATTTGTACTCCCAATGGCCCCAGTCCAGCCACTGTCAATTCTGGAGGACAGTAAACTGGCCCTTTGTTTAGAAAGTTTCGAGACCCCTGGTCTATAGGCAGCATAGCTGGCTCAACCTCCTCAAAATATTCAATATAATATATAATAATAATAGAATTCAGTTTATATTGCCTGTGACCTTTAAATGGGTTACTGACAGAAAAGATTGGACTGTGTATATGAGTTGCATGGAATATGGCATCCCCCCACAAAGTCCCTAGGCTCCTAATTTTGGAAGATTTATATTTGGTGAAATATTTTTTGTGATTTACATCCATAAGGCATGACATAAATTCCATTATAATTGAAATACATAGGTTGGACTTTATGGACTTGTGTCTTTTTTCAACCTCACCTACTATGTAACTATGTAACATAGTTCATAAAGTTTGCAAAGACTGAGGTCTATCAAGTTCAGCCTATATGCTGTCCATTTTATGGCATACCCCAGTTTACTACATGCCCTTCTTTCAGTTATCAGACAGGAAATCCGCCAAATAGTCGATGCCATCAATAACCTATCAAACCACAATCGTCTCAGGAGTCAATAGTCAGCATCAGGTGGTTTCATGGCGGTTTGACTACTTAATGACTCCTGATATGGTTGACTGTGGTTTGATGGATTATTGATTGGATCAACCATAGTTTGCTAGATTCCTGACTAAAGATTGAAAGAAAAACTTGATGTTTATGTCCTAAAATGGATACCATAAGCCTTTTATAACTCTTGCTGGTTTAGTTCAGAGGGAAACAAACAAAACCCCCATGGACAATTGTTAACAATTTTATCACACATAAGGAAAAGTTCCTTCTAGGTCCAAGGGAGCAATTGGAATAATTTACTGTAAAAAAAATATATTATTTTATTAGTCTTAATTAATTATCTTGTTGTACATTATTAGTAGCAAAAAAATTATATGATTTGGTTTTGTCCTTTAACCCCCTCCCCCTTTAACCCCCTTCAGTGTTAGTTATTTCAGTTATAGTCGGACACCCCCTGTTTCTTGCATGTTCCCTCAGTAAGTCTTATGCCCCGTACACACAATCAGATTTTCCGTCAACAAATGTTGGAATTGAGCTTGTTGGCTGAAAGTCTGGCCATGGGTATGCTCCATTGAACATTTGTTGTAAGACTTTCCGCCGACAAATGTTGGGTAGCGGGTTCTCAAATTCTCAAAATTTTGATCGTGTGTACATGCGTGTGTTCACGCATGCTCGGAATAAAGCAGAAGGAGCCGCACTGGCTATTAAACTTCCTTTTTTCGGCTTGTAGTACATCTTGTATGTCACCACGTTCCCACGATCGGAATTGTTGGCCAACATTTGTGTGACCGTGTGTATGCAAGACAAGTTGGAGCATCCTTCAAACAAAATTGTTTTGTTGTTGGAAAGTTCGATCGTATGTACGGGGCATTAGTTCTTCACAGAGACATGGCTTTGGAAAGTAATTTTTCTTCTTTCACTTTAAAAGACAGGAGAAACATGGAGTTAGCTGAAGAAATATTGTGTTGGATTCAACTTCTTTGTCTCTTTGAAGAGTTAAGCTTCCTGTGGATAGTGTCAAGTCAGCAGGTGACCATACTGTTTAGACAGTGTGGGTCTAAGGAAGTATGTCCATGTAGAAAGCAGCATTTGAAACAGAACACCATTAATGTAAAACCATCTGATGCAGCAAAGCACAGTAAAGCCAGTTTACTGTAAGCCTTAGCCTTTGTACAGTCCTTGGAATAAAAAAATTAATTTGTCAAATCTTTTTACTGGCCTTTAATATTTTTAAATATATTAAAGTAGAAGTAAAAGTTAATATAAGTCTGCTTAAAAAAAGTTGCCCCTTTGCCCCTCATGCCTGTGGTGAGGGTATATTGAAAAAAAATAAAAATAAAAAGAGACCTGTGTAAATATCTTTTATTTAAGCTTCTGTGTGGTCACATGATTGAGATGCTGCGATTCCCCTGTGTAAGAAAGCGCTTGACAATGGGGCTGAATGCACAGAGTAATGATGTCACCTGCTGGCTTCTATTGACCACCAGATTATTATACGCAGATTTCTTTTATAAACAGTATGCAGCATAGATATGAGGGGGAATGCAACGTTTTCTGAAGGATTGACCTAACTTCACTCCAAGGAATATTCAGTAACCTGAAAATTATCTTGTATTTATCCACTTATTTATGCTTTTCAAATTGCTTTTCACAGAGTTATTCTGAGTGCTCTTTTGTCTTCATTGTGTAGGTTACTGACTCATCAAAAGTTGAACCATCTAGCTACACATGTCTTTATACTGCAGTCACCCATATCCTATTGACTACACACGGATGATCTCTATTTAACTAATTGGACTTTGGAAAGCATTGGCTGAACCCGTGGCGAGTTATGTGTGTGTCAAACTATAAAAGCCTCATTCACATGGCCACTGAGGCTAATTGACATGCAGACAGCCCATCTAAATGAGTAGAGAATCGGTGGCTACATGGACACAGCCACTTGTCCCAGTTTGACAGGCATGTGGGTGAGAGGCCCTGAATGCACGCTGTCTGTCATAAAAGCTGTGTTATTCTATCTTGACCAAAATGGTGCATATTATTTAACACCTTCATATGTTTTAACACACGTCATATGACGCCCAGTCACAACAATGAATGCCCCACTGGGCTACCATTTTGCTATAGTGGGACATTTTGCGGTAGGACACCTGCCACTTTTAGCTGTGACTGCGATCACTGAGCCATCGGCCAAGTGTTGCCAACCGCCCATTAATTTACGGTCAGTCTATTCAGTCTATAAAAAATATGGCTGCGGACCAACACGTCAACTGCCCAGCTGGGCTTGGGAAAGACTAAGTCAGTTTGATAGTCTGTTAGTTTTGAACGTGATGACGTAAACAGGACTAAACAAGGAAGTTCAATAGCCAGTAGCCAATAGCTGCCCTTGCGTTGTATTTGGTCCGTCGGACCAGCACACGGACGAACGGTTTTCCTGATTTTAGTCTGCGGAATTGAGTCCGTCGGATAGATTTGAAACATGTTCTATTTCTAGGTCCGTCTGATTTTTTCTTTTGAAAAACGATCGGACTAGTCCACACACGATCGGATTGTCCGACGGACCTAGTCTGCCAGAAAGTCCGGTCGTGTGTACGTGGCATAAGTGTCCATTAGCTAAGCAAGCGTAGCACTAGCTGAGCACATATAGCAGGATGAGCATGTATAACAGACCATAGTGTAAACTGAGCATGTATAGCGGGATAAGGAGTCAATAATACTCACAAATAGGGTACTTTATATGAGTATCAGACTTATCAGGAGGTAAATAAAAAACCAACCAGTTCCAGTTGGAAAATCTATGAATAGAGGAAAAAAGTATGAGTGTGTGGATTAAAAAAAGGACATTACTTAGTGATGTCTTATAATAGATATATGCACTCAAAGGTATGTGCAGTGAAGGGTAAATACTTATAGTAAAAATAGATGTTATGATGCTAGTATACAAGAAGAGAATAGAAAAAAACAGAACGTACCAAATAGTCATCAACCACAGAAATAGTAAAAGCAAAATTAAATGGATATGTCCAAGAAAACAACAAACACACAGCTAAAAAGACACAAGTGCTGGTAACATGAACTAGCATGTGTATATTAAAGTTACAAAGCCTGTATAAGCATTATAGGTAAACAGGCTTTAGGCTCACAGAGGCTGGTTCCTACAATAAAGAGGAAACAATATAGCATCAAACAGGCTGACGCGGCGGCAACCAGCCAATACAACGGCAGCAGAGGTCAGAGTCCAGAGAAGACTAAAGATCACCCCGCATCTCTGGCAATGGCCGCACATCCAGCCCAAGGAGAGGAGACAGGATGTGCGGTGCTGTGCAGTCAAACACGATAAGCCAAATACCTCAATGCCAACAGGTTCACCAGCAGGGCGCACACATGTTACTATGGACAATATCAGAGCCACAAAAGCAAAGATTATTTACAAAAGAGAAAAACCATGAACATATGCAAAATTATATAAGTACAACAATAAACATTGAAAAATAAATACAGAGGACGTTGTATATAATAAAGTCATACCCACATAAATAGTTTTAGAGAAATATCAATAATTATATGTATTATATTGCTCATTAAGTTTAATAGGGTAAGTAGGTTTTGTTCTTATTGTATTGGTTATTTTTATGTTTCAAATTAGGCTAGAAAGATTTGTTTTGGAAAGAACAAGATTAATAGATTAAAATTGTCATTGTAAAGTGATATTATAACAAATATACAGATATGGGCATAATATGAGAAGAGTAACTTATCAATTAGGTGTTTATAATAAAGTGCCCACATAGCAACTAAATTGCATAAACTGACTAATACAAGAGTGGCAGCAAGAGAGGAGAACATGTCACAGCATTGCCATACATGGTGTTCAGATGGAGTCGAGCAGCAAGAAGAACTGGAATCAATTGGTAAGGGCCTGGAGAGATAGCGACAAACTATAAGAAGGGTTTATAAGATTGAGTTTCATTTAACCCCGGTGACCGAGTAGCTCTATCCAAAGAGTTTCCTTTTGAAGGATAAATTTATCCCATTCACCCCCTCTGGGGCTTTTAGGGACGATGGCCAGAACAATGAACGAGACAGAGGAGGTATCAAAACGATGATAAAAATTCAGATGTCGGCTAATGGGAGTGAGTATTTTCCCATTACCGGAATAGTATACATGATCGTTGATTCTCTGTCTCAGAGAAACAATATAATTTTTCCCCTGTACAAATCATTAGTGTGACAGACCTAGCCGGGACAGAGGCTTTTGGAGAGGACTGAATGCTAGCCTCTACTGATTATGGGCGCTGGATTTTAAGGGAACAATTCTCTTTTTGAGGTGTATGCCTGGGAATCTTAAAGTAATGTTACTTTGGATTCAAGTCCATGCTCCCCCCAAAACACACAGACTCTGGGAACCCTGTATATGCCATATTATAAATAGGGATGGCTTCATAATGTTGGGACTCCTAGAAGATGCTGATGTCTTCAACTCCAGCCACATGTCTGTCTGTCTGTTGTCTGCTATAATGTGTTTCAATTTGTATGCAATCAGGCAGGCCCTTGCACTACCTGGTTTTGGTAAATCTGAAGACAAAGATCTGCAGAAAATCTAATAGTGTGTATGGGGTCTTAGAGTCTTTTACCCATTGCTGTTTGTGTTAATTAACACTGCTATTGTGTGAAGGAGTTCTGTCTTGATATGTATGATAATGTGTATTGTAGTTAGGGAGCTAGGAGACAACAAGACTAGGACCTGAAAGGTCCTATCTCAGAGTCACCTAGTCTGGAAATGATTAGTTAATTAGCTCATGTTAATTTATGTTTCTGGTTACAGGTGTATTGTTAAAGTAATATGAGAAGGAGGGGGAGAACCTCCTCTTCAATTGTATATAAGACTGTATTCTTGTTCTAATAAACAGTCCATGTTCAGCAACTAAACGAGTATTGTTTTGTTTGTTGTCAGCGGTTGGTTATCTATATTCAGACTGGGAGGAAGCGGTATATGACGAAAGCACTCAAGCGGAGGGTAGGACGTTCTGTTACAATTAGTAAGACCTCATCTGGAATATGTAGTTCGGTTTTCAGCACCAGTTCTCAAAAAGGATATTGGGGGAACAGGAGAAAGTGCAGAGATGGGCAACCAAACTTATAAGAGGCATGGAGGAACTCAGCTATGAGGAAAGATTAGAGGAACTGAATTTATTCTCTCTTGAGAAGAGGAGATTAAGTGGGATATGATCAACATGTACAAATATTCAAGGGGTCCATATAGTGAACTTGGTGTTGAGTTATTCACTTTATGGTCAACACAAAGGACAAGGAGGCACTCTTTACGCCTAGAGAAAAATAGATTTCATATCCAAATACAGAATGGTTTCTTCATAGTGAGAGCTGTGAAAATGTGGAATAGACACCCTCCAGAGGTGGTTCTGGCCAGCTCAGTAGATTGCTTTAAGAAAGACCTGGATTCTTTCCTAAATGTACACAATATAGCTGGGTACTGACATTTATAGGTATTTGATCCACAGAAAATCCGATTGCCTCTTGGGGGTCAGGATCGATTGGAGCAAATTGGATCATGCTTTGCTGGGGTTTTTCACCATCCTCTGGATGAACTGTGGGTTTAGGATTGGGTATATGGGATTGTTTGATATTATTTTTCATTATTTACTTATTTTTATGGTTGAACTAGATGGACTTGTGTCTTTTTGCAACCTGACTAACTATGTATCTATGTAACAACATTAAAATATGTGTGCAGGTTCCCACCAGACTTATACATCCATATCTGGCCCAAAACACCACAGTTCTAGATTTGGTGCGTACCTACACTTGCTTGATTTATAATGTTATTTCTTATGTCAAACCCATTAAAAATGTAATCACTGGTGAAAAAGAAACTTTAACACCACAATAGAGGAAGAACACACAAATCTCCAGGCAGGTAGCAGGATTGGGATTTGAACCAAGAATCTCAGTGCTGCTAGGCAGAATTGCTAACCAGTTAGTCAATGTGCTGCCACATGTATGTAACCTGCATCTCTGTGGTGTGAAACAGTCCTAAGTCCCAGGGGTGCAAGAAATAAATCAATGCAGATGTACTGTGGAAGGCCAGAGAGCCATTGAACAACCTCTTTCTGATATATGCCATCTGTTTTGAAGGCAGGCTGGTTATGGCTGATTACTGTCAACATGCTGAGAAATAAACAGCTGTCATTTTGTGGGTTTAGGCTTGGTAAGATGCTGCAATTAGTGCTGGTGGGGAAATGTTAAGGCTGATTATAGTCCTTGCCCATGGAAAACATATTACACAATTTGCAATGGTGATGGAACCCTCCTACACATAAATACTACATTTAGACGTAATTTTATGTAAGGACCTGAGTCAGGAGCAATTTTTAACAACATAGGGAGAACAGAAAAATTCTCTACATGAAGTGGCATGTTTGGGATTCAAACCAAAAACCTAAGTGCTGCTAGGCAGAAGAGCTAACCTGTTAGCCATTGTGCTGCCACATGTGGAACATAAATAAATAAATACACATAAATACTGCATTTCTTTGGACATATAGGCAGTGGAATTACATTAGTCAGGAGTTATTCTTCTTGATTTATTCTGTGATATTTGGTGGTTCTTGGTGTGTGAGTGTAGAATAGTAATGTTACTTTCTGAATTTTGGGAATGACATTTTTATCTCTGATGTTGGTACACATATCAAATTATGATCATTTGGAAATACCAAACTACACACAAAATTGTGTCTTTTTTTAAATTTGCACCAGCAATGGTATTGTTTGTGGTTTGTAAAGACACCTGTGTGAGTTTGGGTAAAGATTTTTGTGAGATGGACAGCAACAAGTGAGAGAGACAAAGAAAAATATATTTTACAAAAACATGAAAACATTACACATTCTAGTAGTCTTAAAAACAAAATAGATGAAGAAGAAGCAACACCGTTGCAAGAAAAATGTTCAGTTCATCTCAACATTAAAATTATTTATTTGGGAAGTTACAATTGGACCATTATAATCAATGGCTGAAACTTGCATTGGGCTACATAACTTTAATTTTCACTGTCAAAAACTTTTTTTAGCCCAGCGCTAATTTTGATATTTACTATAGCACCCTGTAAAAAACGTATGGGAGTTAAAATGATAGCAGTTTGCATGTCTGAGCATGCTCAATTGTGCTGGCACATAGTTGTAAAGAGAGGGGGAATTTATCTCTTCTCAGACTTTTAAAGACATTTCAGTGTATATATCACTTTTTAAAGCAGTTTAAAAGCAGATTATCTTCAACCTCTTCAGCTCCAGAAGATTTTACCCCCTTCCCGACCAGAGCACTTTTTACAATTTGGCACTGTGTCGCTTTAACCGACAATTGCGCGGTCGTGCGATACTGTACCCAAACACAATTTTTTTTCCCACAAATAGAGCTTTCATTTGGTGGTATTTGATCACCTCTGCATTTTAAATTTTTTGTGCTATAAACAAAAAAAGAGCAATTTTGAAAAAAAAACAATATTTTTTACTTTTTGCTATAATAAATACCCTCACATTTGTTTATATTCTTCTACATATTTTTGGTTTCGTCTAGCGGTGCCATTCTGCCTCAGTATATAGACGTGAGCCAGTCGGGAACTGGTTAAACAATATACCACATATTTAAGTACCATTTAGGTGATCATATCATGCTCTAAACATTATTTCCATGTGCAATATTCCAGGTTCTAGCAAGAGTAAGGCGGTATATGTTGTCTGGGCGCTATAGTAAATTCGATTTTGGGAGTATTTTCCCCCAGCGCTATAGTGAATTCCATTTGGGCGCTAATTAGTGTGATTACACTTTTTTGAGCGTATTTATTCTCCCATTCTCATATTAGTGCTATAGTAAATGATCCCCATTATTGGGGATTTTTTTAGCACTATTCTATATTATATTTTATAGATTTTTTGTTTGTTTTTTGTTTTTTTTGGAGTATCAACATTGAGGGATACTAATGAACTTTCTTTAAACTTTCTAAACATTTGTCATTGGTTATCACTATTGTTATATATAATTATGCAATTTTAAAATGATAGCATCACAATATTATTTTACATATTTTTTACATGTAATGTGGGAAAGCACATGTTGTTTCAGGTGCACTGTGTATATATAAGATAGTGTAGAGCATGGCACCTTTTAATCTATATTAATTCTGTACACATATAGATGAGAGTGTGTTTAGGTGTGGGCAATCCACTTATTTATTTATATATTTTTTGTCATCGCAGTTAACAAGTATTCTACTGTTTTTTTCTTTTAACCACTTCCTTAGCTCAACAACTCAGCTTAGCTCTCCACAAGGCCCAATATCTGTCTATTTGGTTGGCTGTTCGTTTAGCCA
Source organism: Lithobates pipiens (assembly GCF_037356315.1). NCBI lineage: Eukaryota > Metazoa > Chordata > Amphibia > Anura > Ranidae > Lithobates > Lithobates pipiens. The sequence continues at coordinate 169,065,654 of NW_027507718.1, read as the reverse complement.
TCAATTCAGAGCCAGTCTCATGCTAACCTTCTGGAGCTGTGTGCATGTTACTCTATGGGAACGCAGTGGCTATATAGACACTGCCGCTCGTCCTAGTTTCAGCACAATATACTCAAAGAGGCATTGGGAACTTTTAGTGTAATCAGATGAAGGAAAACTTCAAGCAAGCTCAATAGCTCTGGTGAGGCAACTGCAAAATTGCAAGGCTTCTCTTAAAGCAGTAGTAAACCGCTGGTTATTTTTTTTTCTTCTTTCTAACCTCAACAGTAATGTCATAATGTACTGGTATGTAATGCCATGTTAAACTTACATGAAAACTAAGCCTTCCAGCGCCACGCTGTCACCGCTTCAGGCACTTCCATCTTCACCCGGTCTTCCTTTCGGTTTTGCAGACTCCAGCTGTATGAACGGCTGGAGTTGTGATGATGTCACTCCTACGGTAACCGCCATTTATGGCACAGGGCTCTGAAGGAACAGCCCAAGTGGCCGTTCCTTCAGAGCGCATCCGCCAGTGACGTCACTAGCTGCATGTACAGTAAATATCTCCTAAAGTGTGTACGTTTAGTCAGAGATGGGAGTTTACTCCCACTTTAATGAGCACCCAACATTAGCTCAAACCATAAAGTTACCGAAAGGAGCACTAGACCAAAACCAGATAAAAGAGTCCAAGATCATTTTAATTGTTGGTAAAAAAAAAATGTCATATAAAAACAGACAATGCATTTTGAGGGCAACACCACTCCTCCTTCATCAAGGCTGAACACAGGATAAAACTTGGTTGGACAGTGACTTTACAGACCTATATTAGAACCTGTACAGAACTTTCTTCATGGAGTAACAACTTGCAAATGCAAACGGAAGCAGTAGCTGTCAACTGTACAAATCAATAGTTGGTGCTGCTGCTGTTCACATGTAACCAATCTGAGCTGTTACATGTGACTAGAGTCTTCAACTGACCATGGATGCAGAGAGTGTGCATCAAGGGTTAACATCTATTTGTCCAGTTTTTATGTGGCCAAAACCCAGGGTGTTGCTGCATCCAGAGGTGGCGTCTCTTCTAAATGCAGCAAACTATGTGGTCTTGGCCTTTCCATGTGAATGTAGTCAAAAAAAATACTCATATTTTTAATAAAGGCAAAATTATTTTGGTTGGTATATAAGGGTATTCAGTTTTGGAATTGGCCATCAATGTCTACTAAACTTAACATGTTTAGAAACCCTAGAATTTCAATGCATTGTCTTAAAGCAGTAGTAAACTGCAGCATTTAAAAAAAAAACAACTGCAAGGTAATGGCATAATGCGCCATTCATCGCATACTAGTACATTATGAAATACTTACCATAGAATGAAGCCCTCCAGCGGTGGGCTGTCACCACTTAGAGGGCTTCCATCTTCACCAGTTCTTCCATGAATGGCTGAGCTGTGATAATGTCACTCCTGCACATGTGCTTGGGAGCCCCAGCACAGCGCACTGAGAGAATGGTACTGGTATGCCGTTCCTTCAGGGCACATGTGTCAATGATGTCACTGGGTGCCAAAAAAGCAAATCACCTATACAGTGAGAGGAGATATTCATTTTACCTACAGGTAAGATTTATTATAAGCATACCTGTAGGCACAAATGACAAAGCGGACTACTACTGCTTTAACAAATAAATATAATCCATTATGCTAAATTTAATTTTTAGTGATCTCTTCATGGTACAAGATGCTGCTGCTACCACTTTCACCATTAGGTGTCAGCACATTAACAGAAATGGCTATAGCTCTTTGTCGACGCAACTTCATTGTAATAAGTTTGCAAACTCTAAATGAATTTTTCCGTGCATTTTACGTTCCCATTTTTTCTTACTATTCATCTTGTTGGCGTAATAAGCGTTTTACCTTGTAATTCTAAACTTGCCGACACTTAAAAAGTTTTTCCCTATAAGGCAACCATAACCTCTTTAGGTTTCCTTTGAAGCTTGAAACTTTAAGAAAATATGTGTATGTCATATACAACAGTGTATACAGCAGACTGCTTCGTCATTTATGAGTGGTGTTGTTCTGAAGATTTTAAGAGTGCTATCAACCCCTAGGCAGCCTCATTTCTACTGCCAACATTCCTGCCCAGTGACTCAGACTTACCGTAGATTGGCATTAAACCAGCTAGGCTTAGGCACTTTTTTACTTGAGGGGGTGCTAGACATAGCTGATCATGGAAGTATCTTTAAATATCTAGTGACATGGCACATAAACAGCAGAAAGGTTAAAACCGTTTAGTGCCAACTAGCTAGAGTTCTCCATCCCCCTTCCTCTAGACTGGCGCTGACGTGGCTTTACCAGGGATGAATGTGGAAGGGGTGTGTACAGAGCAACAAAGCTGAAGAAAGAAAAGGACTGTGCTATTTGTAAGCACGGTTTGCTAAGAAATAATCAACATGACTCACACTAGAAATATGCAATTGTATTATAATTATAAGTTTTTTTTTTTTGTTTTTTGTTTTTTGTATTTCTAAAGGCAAAACGTTTTTATTTTTTGGATAGAATGGTGAGACTTAAAACCCCTGTCAGGTTTTAATTACTATCTGTTCTCTGTTTGCCCTGGTTAGTGCAACTGAAAGTGAAGGCAAATACACATTTTTTAGCTTTTTCCAGAACAGGAATAGGGGAATCCTCCATTGACCACCCTGGTGATATCCCTGTACAAAGGCTTTTCCCTCACTTTGGAGAGGTTTCCCTTTTGTTGTGTCTACAGACAGGAAGGGACACAGATGGCAAAATAAGTGTCAAGATTTTTAACAATGAATATCAAATACCACCCAAAGGGGTCCTTGGGTCTGTTTAAGGTTGTTGTTTGTGTAATGTCTGTATAACTTTTGCCTGATGAAGAAGCTCAGAAATTTTACTTTTTTCTTTAAAATAGCTTTGGAAAAAGGTGTGCTAATGACTTACCATATGTTCAGGATTGACATCAACAACACCATCCTAGCTGTATCAGGGGCGGATCCAGGGGGGCAACGGGGAAATTGTGTGTGGAATTTGTGGAGCTTCTACAGACACAAGCATACGAATGGAGTATTGTGGGACACTTCATTTATAGAAGCAAGACTGCACAGCTCCTCCAATGTATTCAAAAACTGTATGTGTCCAAACGTATAAAGCTGAAATTAATACTTTTACTTCAGTCAAGTGCCAAAGTTGCCATGACGGTGTCCTACACATTTCCCCATTTCACAGCTGGTGCAAAAAGTTGCACAAATTACACATGTAGCAACAGTGGACTACAATTACCAGTTATACAGACTACCCCTCATCATTCTCCATCTATTCCAATGTCCCTCTAATGCTGGGCTCCAGCAACTGCTATCATATCTGTGAGCCAAACAGGGAGGATTGTGGTGCTAGTAGTCTTTGGATCAGCCATTTGGATGTTGTTGTCAGACATCCACGTCAGACATCCACGCGGCATCAACTCAGCAGACGAACCCAACGACCGCCTGTATCCTGCAGCTGGTGGGTCATTGCTGTTCATCTTTCCGAAGGAGATCCCATCCAGGGTCACTGTTCCAGAGATTTCTATCCAGTCCTGTTGCCCAGCGGTTGCAATCCTTATTTGGTTATCTTGCTTGAACACTGTGTACAGACACCTTGCCCATGGAAACACTTTACTGCATTACATAAGATGCTGTACATAGATATCCTTACCCTAAACTACTTCAAGGAATATCACTAGCCAGTTTAAGCTGTCTTGCTTGTCATCAAATCACTGTGCCATATTTGGATATAATTTAATAAGCTCCAACTGCCGGTGAAGACCATTGCAGGCCTGCATTCTGGACATGGCTGTTGTTATTGGTTAGAGGGCTCCATATCCTGCTCCTATTATATATAGTCTCTCATTGGGATATAAAGACTTAATAGGCTGGCCTAGGTTTCCCCTTTAGTGTGGTAACATATTGCATTAAATAGTGGATTCTTTATAATCCTTCCAGTTTACTCTCTAGTTGGTATTCCTCTGTACATATAGGTATATTGTGTTTTGTACAGTTGAACTGTAATTAAACTGTTCCTCTACTAAATCTGGCTGTTATATAGAACTCAGTTGATCAATTGCGCTTTGTTGTATATATATATATATATACCCCTGTGCGTCAATAAAAGCTAAGATTATATATATATATATATATATATATATATATATATTTGATTTGTGTTGAGTGTAATTTAAAGGTGCCTGCAAAAAAACGTTAGAACCCCGAGTGCCAGGTGGGTTGGAGTGTTCACAAGGTCAGGGCGATGCAGATGAACAGGTAAATCAAAGCAGCCCTCTAGGGGGCCATGCTACATTTGGGGGCTCGTCCGAGATTTACTCTGCAGCCGGCCCTAGCCAACCTAGACAAGAGCCATGATCCGTGAGGAAGGCAGCTTCGGTGGCTGCGGTTGCTTGGGGAAGAGCCCAGGGAGCTCGAATGGAGCAAAGCACTGTGTTGGAGATCTCAGGAAGTGAGTGCACTGAGAGGAATATTCGACCGTGGGTGAGAACTTTAGCCCCAGAGCAGAGGGCCTACAGTTTGGATGTGGAAGTTGAGTTCACCCTGGACTAAATTAGGGTACTGATGGTGTGGCAGGAAGAGATTCCTGCTTGTTTGCAAGAAGAAAAGGTACGCCTATCTGACGGGGTAGCTTCCAGGGTGATCCCACTGCAAGTGGGGGGAGAAACTGTTGAGAAGCAGCCATCGTCGAGGGCCCAGGGAAGTAGCCTAGGGTTTGTTGGGACAGACTCCCGTGGGGCCAGTGTCCCTCCAGCTTCCTTCTATACTGACATGAGCTGGCTAGTTGATCTGTAAATGCAAGTCAGAGCTATCAGAGACTCAGATTTTTCTTAGGGCAGCTGCCGACCCCTGTGGGAGAAGATGAGTTAGAGACTTGGATGAGTCAGGCCATACAGGCTATGGAGGAATGGAGTGTTTCAGAGGCTGTGAAACGAAAACAGCTCAGTAAGAGTCTTCGAGGGCCTGCCTCAAAGTAATCCAGAAATTGAAAATGGGAAAGAAAACTTGTGTTGCTATGGACTACATAGATGCTTTTTATGCTGTATTCGGAAGAGAGGAAATGATTGCTGACTTGCTGTGTAAGTTTAATCACACTCACCAACAAAAGGGAGAGAGCCTCTCTCAGTACATCTCTTGAGTAGACAGAATGTTGCACCAGATTACACTTAAGAAGGGCAGTGATCCCAAGGATGCAGATCAAGCTCGTATAGATCGAGTTTTGCAAGGGGCTCGGCCCAACCATTCCATTGTCCTAAAGTTACTACTGAAAAGAACACAAGTGTTCCCCACGTATCCTGAGTTGATGAGGGAAGTGCGGGAAGAGGAAGCTCTATTTGAGGAAAAGAGTCAAGGAATGAGAGAATTGTGAGCTAGTGGAGGAAGGAAAGAGAAAATGGCTTGCCCGAACTGTTCACACTGAAGCAGGTTTCTCGGATGAGGACAGTGAGACCGAGTCAGAGCAGGCAGGTCTGTCTATTCTTGATACTAGCAAACCGGTGGGCGAATCCGGACCAGCTGAACTAATGACCCAAGTAGCTCAAGCGCAAACTCAGGTGTATCATGCGCTAATGCGCATAATGGAAAAGTGAAGGTCCAAGAGCAAGGATTTCACCAAGGAGGGTTAAAGCTCCCTCGAATACGAGAGAAGGGATGGTATGGATGTGGAAAAGTTGGACTCTTGCAGGCTAATCAGCCCACAATTTCTCACAGAAGTATTAAAGGCCTTACCGAAGGTGCTTTTCCAAAAGTCAGCGGGAAACTTCAGGGGACCTCAGTGAAAGAGCTAGTTGAGCATCCCAGAGGAAAACTGCGCTCCAACATTAAGAGTTACATAGATAGTAAGGTTGAATAAAGACAACAGTCCATCCAGTTCAACCTGAGTGAGTGTCTACAATTGTCCCTATCCCTGTACATTGCACACTCACATTGGTCCCTACCCTCAAGGAGCCCACAATCCAAGGTCCCAATTCATATACTAGGGCCAATTTTAGACAGAAGCCAATTAACCTATCTGCATGTCTTTGGAGTGTGGGAGGAAACCAGAGTAAACCCACGCAGGGACAGGGAGAACATGCAAACTCCATGCAGGTAGTGTCATGGTTGGGATTCAAACCAGTGATGCTTTTTACTACTAGGTGAGAGTGCTAACCACTACACCACTGTGCCGCCCTACTGAAGCAAAGAAAAACAAAAGTCTTCTGCTACTCCTTCCCCTCCCTCGCCTGTTAAAAAAATAATTGGCCCCCAGGGAAAGCAAAATGGATGCGTGAGATCAGATTGAGTTGTTAAACAGACACCCCTGCCACCAAGGAAGCTGATTAGGGCCCAGACTATAGAGTCACCAGCTGGAAATCTTCCAAGAAACTTGGTAGGTAGCCATCCCCAATAGTTTCATTACAAGTGGAAGGAATCTACACTCAAGCTGGACACACAAGCTTAGATGACCTTGTTGTGTCAGGACTTCTATAATAAGCATGTAAGGCACCTCCATTTGTGTAAGCTTGAAGAGCTTTTTGGGCACCTATACCCCAGAGAAAATCTGGGGTATAGGTACCCAAAAATGCCCATACGTCGGCTATATCCCTATCAAGATAACTTTTGATCCTTCATAGGCTGGGAAGCCAGAAACCTTTGACACTTTGGCTGTTGTCTGTCCTCGACCCCCTGAGGCAGGCTGCAATTCCTTGCTGATAGTCACAAACACCAATCTTGTGAGGAGGTTACTCATGCCATTGGTCGTGGAAGGTGCTCCAGTAGGGAAGATCCATCCTCAGTTGAGACAGGCCTTTCAGTGGGTGTTGCAAGAAAAGAAGGCACCCGCTGAGGGAGTAGGGTGACTGTGACGATTGGATATGCAAGAAAAAGTGTTGCAGCCTGGAGAAAGGATGTGCATGAAAGCCACCGTTAAACTATTTTTGGATCAACCGGGTCCCTATGTGGTGGTGGAAGCTGATCCGCTGGACTGAGATGGCAGAGTAGAGCTGGTTCTGGAAATTGTGCTCACTAAGGCTTTATTGAGGAGTGGGGGAAGAATTCCTGTCAGTGTGAGAAATGTCACCAGTTATCCAATCAGAGGGGAGAGAGAGACCACTGTTCAGTGCCCTAATTTGTCTCCCAGATGGGAAGAGAGGATCAAAGCTCAGCTGACACGATGGGAGAAGATGTTCTCCAAGGATGACTTTGATGTATGTTGTGCCAAGAGTGCTCAACAGTGAGGGCAACCCTTTCAAAGAGAGAGCTAGAGGGATCCCTCTATGTGACCTTGAAGATCTTTGAGGATAGCTGGCTGAATTGAGGATGTCAGGGGTTATTAGAAAATCCATGCATCCCCTATTGTTGTAGTAAAAAAATGGATCCCTACGGATGTGTATCAATTACAGAACTTTGAGAACTATCCCAGATCAGTAAAGCACTCTTTGTATAGAAGAGGACCTGCAATGCCAATCAGGGGATAAGTGGTTCAGTGTTTTGGATCTGAACAGTGGATACCACCAGATACCCATGCATCCAGACAACCGATAGAAGACAGCCATCATCAGCCCTCTAGGATTCTTTGAATTCGGCCGCATGCCATTGGTTTAACAGGGGCCCCAGCCACCTTTTAGAGATTGATGGAAAACACAGTGGGTGACATGAATTTGATAGAGGTGCTCGTATACTTGGATCACATCATCGTTTTTGGCAAGACATTGGAGGAGCATGAAGCTTGATTGGAGAAAGTCTTTCAATGATTACATACTGAAGGGCTGAAGCTGTCATTAGAGAAGTGTCAATTCTACCAGACTTCAGTCTTGGACATGTAGTCTCAATGGAGGGAGTAGCCACGGACCCTCAGAAGTTGGAACATGTTACCTCCTGGCCTCGACTGAGCACTGTAACTGAACTGGGGTAGTGTTTGGGCTTCTGCACCTATTATAGGAGATTTGTAAAGAATTTTGCACAGATTACAAGGCCTCTAAATTAGTTATTGCAGAAGCAGACAGATGAAAACTTTTGACTTTCTTGCTGTATACTGCCAAACTGGATGCCAATGGACATCGGTGGTTGGCTGCCTTGTCAGAGTTTCAGTTCAGCTTGAAATGCCGACCAAGGGTGGGAAACCGAGACGCTGATACCCTTTCCCGAAGACCTTATGCCACTGATGCTGGTCAGAAGAGCTGGGACCATTTGCCTCTGGAGGGAGTACTTGCTGTATGCAAAGGAGTAGAAAATAGGCATAAAGGGGCTATAGGGGCCAAAGGTGTGGCGGTCATCTCTGCTGGAGTGCCAAGGTATTAATGTGATTTGACGCAAGTGTGCAGTCAAGAACTGCCCCAAATCACTAAAGAGGATGTAAGGAGAGAACAACGCAAAGACCCACTGGGAAACCTTATCAAGAAGCTTTTGCCAGTTCGGGATCCACAAATGCTTTTAAACAGTTCCATTGAGGGAGCTAAAGTAGTACATAAAGAGTGATAAAGAATTTGGTTGGAAGACAGTTATATACAGGAAAGGCCCATCTGAGGAACCAGAGGGTGTTTGCCAACTATTCCTCCCTGGTAAACACTGACTGGTAGTATTGGCTGCTCTTCATAATGACCATGGCCATTTAGGGCCAGATAGAAGCCTCAAGCTGGTTAGGGACTGATTTTATTGGCCATCCATAAGGGGCGAAGTAGAAAGCTACTGTCGCTCTTGCATCTGGTGCATTCAAAAAAAGACTTTGCCAGGCAGGGCAGCCCCAATGGGCTATCTACAGAGTCAGGGTCAATGGAATTGGTGTGCATTGATTTCTTGTGTCTGGAACCCGACCTGAGTGGGCGGAGTAATGTCCTGGTTGTGCCAGATCATTTTACTCATTATGCTCAGGCTTTCCCAACCAAGGTCCAGCAAGCCGGTACTGTGGCCAAGACCATAGTAGAGAAGTTTTTCATCCATTATGGGCTGCCTCAGCACCCACACTTGGGTCAAGGTTAGGATTTTGAGAGAAAGCTATACAGAAGATTGCGTGAACTTTTGAATATCCAAAAATCAAGAACCACTCCTTACCATTAGGGATGGCCGAACGGTTCGCCCGGCGGTCGTTTCGCGGCAAATTTCGGCTGTTCGCCGTCCTCCCGATCGGCGGACTATTGCCGCCGATCGCCCGGCGGACTTCCGTGTTTACTGTGTAAAAGAACTTTGATCTATGATGACACATACATCATGGGGTACAGGACAGCCAATTGAGACATTACAGCACATGGACACTTGGACATTCCCCCTAACTTATAAATAGACCCGATCCAGCGGCCATTTTACATTCTTTCTTCTGTCACTATAGGGAGAGGTTGCTGTGTGGAGCAGGGAGAGATTGCAGTGACCCAAATCGCTAGCTATTTGGTCCACAAAAGTTCTTTTCAGGACTGGTATAGGTGTTAGGTGTAGTTCAGGATATAGGTTTGAGGCACTGCTGTGCTACTGATTGTTGCAGCAGCCTGTCTCTTGTCAGTGTAGAGAGAGGGACAGTACGCTGTGTGCTGCAGGGACAGTCAGTTTAATCATTAGCTGTTACTATTAGGTCCACAAAAGTGCTATTCAAGTTATTGTTCCAGCAGCCTCTGTTTTGCCAGTTTAAATAGGGACAGGCAGGAAGCTGTGTGTGAGGCAATGAGGGACAGTCAGTTTAATCAGTAGCTGTTACTATTAGGTCCACAAAGGTTCTTTTCAGGACTGGTATGGTAATATGCTTGTACACGTATAATATTCTTTCTTCCAAATATAGAAAGAATATTATACTTGACTGCTGCCCTTCTGCTGCAGTAGTCCTTTATCAGTATAGGGACTGAGGTACAGTCTGCTAATCATTCACAACCTACTTGTTCCACAAAGGTCCTTATAAGGACTGGTAAGGTTTAGGGTGCTACAGTACATAGGGTTGAGTGAGGTACAGTCTGCTATTCCTTAAGGACTGGTATAGGTCCACAATACATAGGGTTGAGGTGCACTACTGCTGACTGCTGCCCTATACTGCAGCAGTCCTTTATCAGTATAGGGACTGAGGTACAGTCTGCTAATCATTCACAACCTACTTTTTCCACAAAGGTCCTCATAAGTACTGGTAAGGTCTAGGATGCTACAGTACATAGGGATGAGTGAGGTACAGTCTGCTATTCCTTAAGGACTGGTATAGGTCCACAATGCATAGGGTTGAGGTGCACTACTGCTGACTGCTGCCCTATACTGCAGCAGTCCTTTATCAGTATAGGGACTGAGGTACAGCCTGCTAATCATTCACAACCTACTTGTTCCACAAAGGTCCTTATAAGGACTGGTAAGGTCTAGGGTGCTACAGTACATAGGGTTGAGTGAGGTACAGTCTGCTATTCCTTAAGGACTGGTATAGGTCCACAATACATAGGGTTGAGGTGCACTACTGCTGACTGCTGCCCTATACTGCAGCAGTCCTTTATCAGTATAGGGACTGAGAGTTTTGTCACAGGGTCATTTAAAAAATGACAGGCAGAGGAAGAGGCAGGCCCTTCCGCAGGGGTGGTAGGGGTAGGGCAGGAGCAACAGGCTTGAGCCAAAGTGGGAATTTGCAGAAGGTGCGTTCAATTACTTTAAAGGACGCACCAGACTTGGTTGAGCGGCTCACTCAGCCTTACTCTTCTGCACCCTCCTCATCCTCTCGATCTGCACCCTCTTCTTCACTCTCTGCTATGTGCACCCCCAAAGACACTACCACCAACAACACCACCACATACCTTCCGCTTGAGTCACAGGAATTATTTTTCGATCCTTATCAAGACATTTCTGATGCGCAGCCACTCTTGGTATTGGATCAGGAAGAGGAGGTAGCAACAACCGCTACTCAGCAGTCTGACGACAGTACCCAGATCAGCCCAAGGAGGAGATTGGTCCCCGGTGTTGCTGCCTACTCCAAGATCTCTACTTATAGCGGTGGGGAAGGTGACGTTGATGATGACGTGTCTAGTGATGTCACGTGGGTGTCCACAAGAGAGGAAGAGGAGGGGAGTTCAGAGGGAGATATGGACCAGCAGATAGGGAGGAGAAGCAGGAATAACTTACATTGCACCGGAGGGACAAAGCAGACTGCAAATGTATCAGGAGCGAGTCATCGACCATGTACGGTCACATCTGGTGCTCCCAGGACACCGGCACATGGCTCCGCAGTGTGGGCTTTTTTTAACGTGTCCGCTGCTGACAATAGCGTTGCCATCTGCAATCTTTGCAGTCAACGCATTAGTCGCGGTAAGCCCAACACTCACCTAGGGACGACCGCCTTAAGAAGGCACATGAGCAGTCATCACCGAGCCCAGTGGGAGCAACGGAACACACAAAACCGCACTCCAGGCTCTCACCGTCCAGCCTCGTCTTCTACTTCTCCTTCTCCTCTCTCCTCACAATTGTCCTCCACTCCACCTTCCATCACGCCAAACTCACGTTTTTCTGCAAAAAGGCAGGCTTCCGTGAGCCTAATGTTCGAGCGTAAAAAAAATGATGACGCCGGATAACCCTCTTGCCCAACGGTTGACGGCTGGCTTATCAGAACTGATAGCCCGCCAACTACTGCCATATAAACTGGTGGACTCGGAGGCCTTTCGAAAATTTGTGGCCATTGGAACACCACAATGGAAGGTCCCAGGAAGGAAGTATTTCTCAGAGAAGGGCATCCCAGAGCTATATGGCCATGTTCAGCGGCAAGTGAATGTATCTCTGGCACACAGTGTCGGTGCCAAGATACATCTGACCACAGACACGTGGTCTAGCAAACACGGGCAGGGAAGGTATATCACTTTTACTGCCCACTGGGTGAACCTTCTGACGGCCGTCAAGCATGTAACCCGTGTAGATTTGGTTTTACCACCACGGATTGCATGCAGGCCTGGCTCTTCTTCTCCTCCTCCTCCTACTCCATCCTCCTCCCTCTCCTCCTCGGCTGACTACTCCTTTTCCGCTGCTAGCGTCTCTTCCGCTGCGCCGCCCAAGCTCCCCAGAACCTATTCGACATGCCAGGTGAGACGTTGCCATGCCGTGCTGCGTCTGTTGTGCCTGGAAGCCAAGAGCCACACTGGCCCGGCACTCGTTTCAGCTTTGCGTTCACAGGCAGATCAGTGGTAACACCGCTCAATTTGACAGTTGGTAAAGTGGTGTGTGACAACGGTGCCAATCTGCTTAGAGCATTGAAACAGGGCAAAATTACGCACGTGGCACACGTCTTAAACTTGGTCGCGCAGCGATTCGTTGTCAAATACCCTGGGGTCCAGGACATCTTGTGGCAGGCAAGGAAAATCTCAGCCCATTTCAGAAGATCTTACACGGCCATGGCTCGCCTTGCTGACATTCAGCAGCGACACAATCTGCCGGTTAGACGTCTTATTTGCGATTGACCGACGCAATGGAACTCAACCTTCTATATGCTTGATAGGCTGCTCCAGCAGAAACGTGCAGTTAATGTCTACCTGTATGAACTCTGCGGCAGAACAGGTTCTTGGGAGCTGGGGTCTTTTTCACCGCGCCAGTGGCTGCTCATGCGCGACACATTCAGACTTCTGCGGCCATTTGAGGAGATCACCAAACTGGTCAGTCGCAGCCATGGCGCCATCAGTGACATGGTACCTTATGCCTTTTGTATGGAGCGTGCATTGCGTCGGGTCATTGATCAAGCTGTGGAGGAGCAGGAGCGGGAAGATGAGGAAGTCGCAATAATAGATGAATTCCCAGGGGGGCTACTCTATCTGAGACAAGTGAACAACAGGAGTCTGAAGAGGAGTCAGAGGAGGATGGTGCCGGTGCGGATGAGGAGGAGCAAGAAGAGCATTCTTTAAACCTTTCTGGGATCCCTGTTGTTGTGCGTGGATGGGGAGAGGAGAATGAAGAGGACGACATTATCCTGGATGATGAGCAGGAGCCAGGCCACCACACCGCTTCCAGTTTAGTGCAAATGGGGGCCTTCATGCTCCAGTGTTTTAATAGGGACCCCCGTATAAAAAGCATAAGGGTCAAGGACCAGTACTGGGTGGCAACGTACTTAGACCCCAGGTACAAACACAAAATGGCGGAAATGTTACCGCCGTCACAGAGGGCTGTCAGAATGGAGCACTTCCAGGCCTTGCTTCGAGAAATGCTGCATTCTGCTTTTGCGTGCGCTGGCAGAGGAGCAATTCCCACTCCCCGAGAAGGAGTTGCGGGTACCAATCCAACAGCGCCTGCAAGAAGAGGCCGGTTTGAAGATGTGTTGGTGACTTCGGATATGAGGTCATTCTTTCAGCCGACCCATCGACAGGTCTCATCCGGATCCAGCATCAGGGAACGCCTAGACCGACAGGTGTCCGACTACTTCAGGTTAACGGCCGATGTGGACGCTCTGAGGAGTGATGAACCCCTGGACTACTGGGTGGGCAGGCTTGACCTCTGGCCAGAGCTTGCCCAATTTGCAATCGAACTGTTGGCTTGCCCCTCGTGCAGTGTCCTGTCCGAAAGGACGTTCAGCGCAGCAGGGGGGATCGTGACCGATAAGCGTACTCGCCTAGCTCACGATAGTGTTAACTACCTCACATTTCTAAAAATTAATGTGGCATGGATCTTGGAGGAATTCAACACATGTGACCAGTAGACCATGTATATGTCTATAAACAATTTTTTTAATCGAGCACACAGACCTTCTTTCTTCATTTGGCTCACTTCCTTGTCCAAAAAAAGCACAACGTACTATATGCCCGTACCCTCCTGTTTGAAGAGGTTGAGCGGTGTCATATTTCTACTGGGGCTGCTTATTATGAGGGGCTCCCACCATCCCTGTGCTGTGCTGACTTCCTCCTGGGGCTGCTTATTATGAGGGGCTCCCACCATCCCTGTGCTGACTTCCTCCTGGGGCTGTACCTCTGCTGTGCATATTATGAGGGGCTCCCACCATCCCTGTGCTATGCTGACTTCCTCCTGGGGCTGCTTACGGTGCAGGTGTCAGTGCTGTATATCACGGTGCTGGTGTCAGTGCTGTATATCATGGTGCTGGTGTGAGTGCTTTATGTCACGCTGCTGATGTCAGTGCTCTCTATCACGGTGCTGGTGTCAGTGCTGTATATCACGGTGCTGGTGTTAGTGCTTTATGTCACGCTGCTGATGTCAGTGCTCTCTATCACGGTGCTGGTGTCAGATCACTCTATCACGGTGCAGGTGTCATTGCTGTATGTCACGCTGCTGATGTCAGTGCTCTCTATAATGGTGCTGGTGTCAGTGCTGTATATCACGGTGCTGGTGTTAGTGCTTTATGTCACGCTGCTGATGTCAGTGCTCTCTATCACGGTGCTGGTGTCAGATCACTCTATCATGGTGCAGGTGTCATTGCTGTATGTCACGCTGCTGATGTCAGTGCTCTCTATCACGGTGCTGGTGTCAGTGCTGTATATCACGATGCTGGTGTTAGTGCTTTATGTCACGCTGCTGATGTCAGTGCTCTCTATCACTGTGCTGGTGTCAGATCACTCTATCACAGTGCAGGTGTCATTGCTGTATGTCACACTGCTGATGTCAGTGCTCTCTATCACGGTGCTGGTGTCAGTGCTGTATATCACGATGCTGGTGTTAGTGCTTTATGTCACGCTGCTGATGTCAGTGCTCTCTATCACGGTGCTGGTGTCAGATCACTCTATCACGGTGCAGGTGTCATTGCTGTTTGTCAGGCTGCTGATGTCAGTGCTCTTTATCACGGTGCTGGTGTCAGATGACTCTATCATGGTGCGGGTGTCATTGCTGTATGTCACGCTGCTGGTGATCATCTCCTGCGCCCTCTTCTTTGCCTACCCTGACCTTCCCTCTCCTCCATTGCCTTCATGCGCTCCACAGTCCTAAATTGTCACAACTAGGGATGAGCTTTGTGTTCGAGTCGAACATACGTTCGACTCGAACATCGGCTGTTCGCCCGTTCGGCGAATTCCAAACGTTATGGGCCGTTCGCACCGAATTCGTGTGGCGCTCACGGCCCACAATGCACTGCGATGGCGCAGTGCATTGCTGGCTCATGATTGGCCAAGCATGCACTGTGACCCCGCATGCTTGGCCAATCACAGCGTCGGCAGCGAGGAGAGCCATGATTGGCCACAGGCATCCACAGCTCAAGCTGTGTAGTACACGCCCCACACTATATAAGGCCGCCAGCGCGGCAGCCTTGTGTTGTGTGTTGGCATCTGTAGCAGTTAATGGGTGTTCTGTGTACCTTCGTTCTTGCTCTTCTGTAGTGGTTGTTGTCTGCGTGCCCTGACCGCAGTATACACCGCTATATTCACCTATATATCTATCTTTTATAAAAGAGCTGTCAGTCAGTGTTAGGAGATTGTGCGTGCTGTCTGCATGCTCTGAACGCAGTATACACCGCTATATCCACCTATCTAGCTAAATATCTTGCTCGTTTTAAATAGAGCTCTCAGTCAGTGTTAGGAGATTGTGCATGCTGTCTGCGTGCTCTGAACGCAGTATACACCGCTATATCCACCTATCTAGCTAAATATCTTGCTCGTTTTAAATAGAGCTCTCAGTCAGTGTTAGGAGATTGTGCATGCTGTCTGCGTGCTCTGAACGCAGTATACACAGCTATATCCACCTATATAGCTAAATATCTTGCTCGTTTTAAATAGAGCTCTCAGTCAGTGTTAGGAGATTGTACATGCTGTCTGCGTGCTCTGAACGCAGTATACACCGCTATATCCACCTATCTAGCTAAATATCTTGTTTGTTTTAAATAGAGCTCTCAGTCAGTGTTAGGAGATTGTGCATGCTGTCTGCGTGCTCTGAACGCAGTATACACCGCTATATCCACCTATATAGCTAAATATCTTGCTCGTTTTAAATAGAGCTTTCAGTCAGTGTTATGCCGCGTACACACGGGCGGATTGTATGGCGTACTTAGTCCGTCGAAAAACACATTTCAGCGGACAATCCGCTCGTGTGTGGGCTTCAGCGGACTTTTTCAGCGTGCAGTCCGGAGTACTAAGTATTTCGGTTTTTTCGAAATTCTGTCCGTCGTACTTTGGTTTCAGCGGACAATACGGTCGTCAGTATGCTAGTTCGACGGACTAAGAATGGCGCATGCCCAGAAAGGATTTACACGGCGGAAGGGTGCTTTGCTGTGTCTTGGACTTCCTATTTCTAGTCCCGTCGTACGTGCTGTACACGTCATCGCGCAAGCTTTCGACGGACTGTTTGTGTATCCGTGTGTGGTCAAGTCCGTTCAGTGGAAAGTACGACGGACTGTCCGTCGGATTGTATGACGGACTAAGTACGCCATACAATCCGCTCGTGTGTACGCAGCATTAGGAGATTGTGCGTGCTGTCTGCGTGCTCTGAACGCAGTATACACCGCTATATCCACCTATATAGCTAAATATCTTGCTTGTTTTAAATAGAGCTCTCAGTCAGTGTTAGGAGATTGTGCGTGCTGTCTGCGTGCTCTGAAAAAGACGGACGGCAAAACAAATTATACAGGGGTGATAACCCTTCCCTATGTTTTCCAAAAAGCTTAAAAATTGTTTTTTTGACTGGAGCTACACTTTAAAAATGTACCAGTTGAAAATTACAAACCGATTCAACTTAACACAACAAACCTACACAGTCCCTGTCTTGTTTGCACCGCCTGTATACTGCTGTTCTGAGTATATAGGGCCTGGGGGCCACACGTATTTCCTTTTTTTAATATGGGTACGGGGTTCCCCTTAATATGCGTACAAGACCCAAAGGGGCTGGTAATGGGCAGGGAGGGCTACCCATGCCATTTTTCTCAATGATTTTCAACCATATTGCAGGAACCAGATATAACATTAAAACCGCAAGCAGCTTTAAATGACGTTATTTCCGTTAAATGTCATTTTGTGCAGGGACTGTTCTAAACACCAGAAACACGTGGCACTTCACAGGCATACTACAGACACCCCCCAGGCACTATATTTAAAGGAATATTTCACTTTTTTTTTTTCATTTTAATCGTCATTAAAATCAGTGCTCCCGCCAAAACGGCCGTTTTTAAAAGTTTTTTTTGCAGTGTCCCATGTCTCCTGGGGCAGGAGCCAGGTCCCCAAACCCTTTTTAGGACAGTATCTTGCATATTAGCCGTTAAAATTAACACTTTTAATTTCGAACGTTCGAGTCCCATAGACTTCAATGGGGTTCTAACGTTCGTACGAATTTGGGGTCCGTTCGAAAGTTCTGGTGCGAACCGAACCGGGGGGTGTTCGGCTCATCCCTAGTCACAATAATTTCACATATAAAAAAAGAATGCTTGTAGTTGTCGATCCCAGATTCACCTCATACATGTGTTATGTCATTGGCCATGTGGTGGGACTATGTTTGTACAGCTAGTAATTATTTTGTGGCTGCAAATTTGACCTGTAGGTTTGCAAAGTTTGCCTCCCATTGAAGTCAATGGGGCCCGCCGCGAACGTTACGGTTCGCAAACTATCGGCCGCGTTCGCGGTCCGCGTTCGCGAAACGTTCCGTCGGAAGTTCGTCCATCACTACTTACCATCCTCAAGGGGACCCACAACCTGAGCTTTTCAACCACACTCTGTTGAATATGTTAGGGACCCTTCCCCCGAGAAGAAACAACATTGGGGCGATTACAATGCTGCAGTGGTTCATGCTTACAATAGCACAGTGAATTACTCTACTGGATACTCCCCTTACCGGTTGATGTTTGTAAGGGAAGCTTGCTTGCTGGTGGATCTAGTTTTTGGAATGTCTTTAGATCACACATCTCAAGTCTCTTACCAAGGATACGTCGATAGGCTTCGGAAAAACTTTAAGACTGCTTATGAGAAAGCTAAGGAAGAATCAACTGCAAGGGAACAGAGAAACAAAAACTACTTAGGGTTCAAGATCTGCAACCTGGAGATCGGGAACTGTTGCGCAACTTAGGGGTGCTAGGAAAGCATAAGCTGGCTGATAGGTGGCGTCCATAGCCCTACATTAAATGCAAACGCTTACCTGGACTTCCTGTGTATCAGATCCACCCCAAAGGAAAGACTGGCCCACTCAAAACTTGGCATCAAAACCATTTCTTGCATATATCTGAAGCTATTGGAGTGCTCCCACTTTCTTGCCCAGAGACATATCAGTTTCCTACTTTAAGATCCAGGATTCGTCAGGGCCATGAACCCATACTTCAAGAGGAGGAGAGTGATGAGGAAGAACTAACCCTTGATTGGTTATGGGTTCCCTCACCTGAGGACAATCCTACCATCTCTCAAGTTCCTGGGGATAACAGTAATGAAATGTACCCCTGTAGAAAGACAAGACCTCCACTGTTTGCAGTTGAAGGGCCTGTACTCATCCCTGCGAGAGGAAGTGAGGAGGTTAAAATGGAGTCAAGTGACTGGTTAGAGGTGTCAGATCCTGTGGAAATTCCTGCTCTTCCTAGCCATGAAATAGAAAGTGAGAGTATTCCTGAGAACCTAGAGGAGCCAGAACCTGAGCCAGAACCTGGATGTAGTTTCTGGGGAACAGATCGTGAGCCAGAGCCATTGGAAAGTATTTATTCCAGACTGAGACAGAATATTTGCCCTCCTAAGAGACTGACTTATGATACCTTTGGGGATAGCTCTGATGAACTTGTTACTACTGCTCAAAGTTCTAATCAAGCACTTGCCTCCTTCATCGAATCTTTTATAGAGGATGACCTTGATCCACCTCCTGACACTACTGGGTGGGCCACTAATCTATCTGGCCTGTCAAAAAAAATGATATGACTTTGCCTGATGATGTATATAGTTTATTGTTAGAGAATCCTTCTCTAGGTCAGTTGTTGACTGTTGCAGCTGTAGGTTTATAAAACAAATAATAACTTATGCCGCCTATACACGACCAGTTTTCCCATTGGAATAAACTCTGAGGCCGCGTACACACGCGGGGACTGTTCGCTCAACTTTGTTCGTCAAACAGTTTCAGCGGACAGTCCGCTCAAAATTAGCATGGACGGACTTGGCCACACACGACGAACGAACAGTCCACTGAAACCGTGCGCGATGACGTGAACGGCACGTACGACGGGACTAGAAAACGACGTCCTATACACTGCAATGCAACCTTCGGCGTATAAATTCTTTCTGAGCATGCGCGGAACTTAGTTTGACGAACAAGCCTACACACGCGGGGACTGTCCGCTCAAACCAAGTTTCAGCGGACAGTTTTTCGGAAATTCCGAAAAACTTTGTTCAGCAGACTGTTCGCTGAAACTGTCCGCTGAAAGCCCACACACGAGCGGACTGTCCGCTGAAACACTGTTCAGCGGACAAAGTTGAGCGAACAGTCCCCGCGTGTGTACGCGGCCTGAAGGTTTTTCCGACGGAGTTCCAACAGAGTTTTGCTGAAACTGTTGTGCGCACACACGATCACACCAAAGTCCGATTGTTAAGAACGCGGTGACGTACAGAGCGTGCAACGGGACTAGAAAAAGGAAGTTCAAGACCCAGTGCGCGACCCTTTGGGCTCCTTCTGCTGATCTCGTGTTAGTAGAAGTTTGGTTGGAGACAGTTTGCGCTTTTCAGACTCCAGCTTATTCCAATCATTTTACTGCTGTTCAGTTTGTGCTTGTAGGTTTGTATCTGGTTCAGTGTGTGTAGTCAGTTCGTATCAGTTTTTCGGTGCATTCTGGTCCGCTCGTTACTGATCTTCAGCTCGCTCTTCACAGGCCTTGCATTCTCTTAAGTTCGTTCTGACAAGAGATGGACGAACTTCCGATGGGACGTTTCGCGAACGCGAACCGCAAACGCGGCCGAAAGTTCAGGAACCACGAAGTTCGCTGCGGGCCCCACTGACTTCAATGGCAGGCTTTAAAAACCTACAGGTCATATTTCCAGCCACAAAATAATTACTAGCTGTGCACACATAGTCCCACCACATGGCCACTGACATAACACATGTATGAAGTGAATCTGGGATCGACAACTACAAGCATTCTTTTTTTATATGTAAAATGTTGACAATTCAGGACTCAGGAGCGCATGAAGGCAATGGAGGAGAGGAAAGGTCAGGGTAGGCTATGACGAGGGTGCAGGAGATGATCACCAGCACCGTGATATAGAGCACTGAGACCAGCACCATGATAGAGTGCACTGACACCAGCACCGTGATATAGAGCACTGACACCAGCACCGTAATAGAGTGCACTGACACCAGCACCGTGATATAGAGCACTGACACCAGCACCGTGATAGAGAGCACTGACACCAGCATCGTAATATAGAGCTCTGACACCAGCACCGTGATATATAGAGCACTGACACCAGCACCGTGATATAGAGCACTGACACCAGCACCATGATAGAGTGCACTGACACCAGCAACGTGATATAGAGCACTGACACCAGCACTGTGATATAGAGCACTGACACCAGCACCGTGATATAGAGCACTGACACCAGCACCGTGATAGAGTGCACTAACACCAGCACCGTGATAAAGAGCACTGACACCAGCACCGTGATAGAGTGCACTGACACCAGCATTGTGATATATAGAGCACTGACACCAGCATCGTGATATATAGAGCACTGACACCAGCACCGTGATATAGAGCACTGACACCAGCACTGTGATAGAGTGCCCTGACACCAGCAACGTGATATAGAGCCCTGACACCAGCACTGTGATATAGAGCACTGACACCAGCACCGTGATAGAGTGCACTAACACCAGCACCGTGATAAAGAGCACTGACACCAGCACCGTGATAGAGTGCACTGACACCAGCATCGTGATATATAGAGCACTGACACCAGCATCGTGATATATAGAGCACTGACACCAGCACCGTGATATAGAGCACTGACACCAGCACCATGATAGAGTGCACTGACACCAGCAACGTGATATAGAGCACTGACACCAGCACTGTGATATAGAGCACTGACACCAGCACCGTGATATAGAGCACTGACATCAGCACTGTGATATAGAGCACTGACACCAGCACTGTGATAGAGTGCACTGACACCAGCACCATGATATATAGAGCACTGACACCAGCACCGTGATATATAGAGCACTGACACCAGCACCGTGATATAGAGCACTGACACCAGCATCGTGATATAGAGCACTGACACCAGCACTGTGATAGAGTGCACTGACACCAGCAACATGATATAGAGCCCTGACACCAGCACTGTGATATAGAGCACTGACACCAGCACCGTGATAGAGTGCACTGACACCAGCACCGTGATATAGAGCACTGACACCAGCACCGTGATAGAGCGCACTGACACCAGCACCGTGATATAGAGCACTGACACCAGCACCGTGATAGAGTGCACTGATACCAGCACCGTGATATAGAGCACTGAAACCAGAACCGTGATAGAGTGCACTGACATCAGCAACGTGATATAGAGCACTGACACCAGCACCGTGATAGAGTGCACTGACACCAGCACCGTGATATATAGAGCACTGACACCAGCATCGTGATATATAGAGCACTGACACCAGCACCGTAATATAGAGCACTGACACCAGCACCATGATAGAGTGCACTGACACCAGCAACGTGATTTAGAGCACTGACACCAGCACCGTGATATAGAGCACTGACACCAGCACTGTGATATAGAGCACTTACACCAGCACTGTGATATAGAGCACTGACATCAGCACTGTGATAGAGTGCACTGACACCACACCAGCACCGTGATAGAGAGCACTGACACCAGCACCGTGATATAGAGTACTGACACCAGCACCATGATGTAGAGCACTGACACCAGCACCATGATATAGAGCACTGACACCAGCACCGTGATAGAGTTTACTGACATCAGCAACGTGATATAGAGCACTGACACCAGCACCATGATATAGAGCACTGACATCAGCACCATGCTATATAGAGCACTGACACCAGCACCGTGATATAGAGCACTGACACCAGCACCGTGATATAGAGCACTGACATCAGCAACGTGATATAGAGCACTGATACCAGCACTGTGATAGAGTGCACTGACACCAGCAATGTGATATAGAGCACTGACACCAGCACTGTGATATAGAGCACTGACACCAGCACCGTGATAGAGTGCACTGACACCAGCACCATGATATAGCGCAATGAACAACAACACCATGATAGAGTGCACTGACACCAAAACTGTGATATAGAGCACTGACACCAGCACCGTGATATAGAGCACTGACACCATCATCGAGATAGAGAGCACTGACAGCAGCACGGATACCAGCAACTCGCTGCTGGGCCCCAAAAATATGACACCGCTCAACCTCTTCAAACAGGAGGGTACGGGCATATAGTACGGTGTGCTTTTTTTGTACAAGGAAGTGAGCCAAATGTAGAAAAAAGGTCTGTGTGCTCGATTAAATAAATTGTTTATAGAGATATACATGGTCTACTGGTCACATGTGTTAAATTCCTCCGAGATCCATGCCTCATTCATTTTCAGAAATGTGAGGTAGTCAACACTGTCGTGAGCTAGGCGAGTGCGCTTATCGGTCACGATCCCCCCTGCTGCGCTGAATGTCCTTTTCGGACAGGACACTGGATGAGGGGCAAGCCAACAGTTCCATTGCAAATTGGGCAAGCTCTGGCCAGAGGTCAAGCCTGCCCACCCAGTAGTCCAGGGGTTCATCACTCCTCAGAGCGTCCACATCGGCCGTTAACCTGAAGTAGTCGGACACCTGTCGGTCTAGGCGTTCCCTGATGCTGGATCCGGATGAGACCTGTCGATGGGTCGGCTGAAAGAATGACCCCATATCAGAAGTCCCCAACACATCTTCAAACCACCCTCTTCTTGCAGGCGCTGTTGGATTGGTACCCGCAACTCTTTCTCTGGGAGTGGGAATTGCTCCTCTGCCAGCGCACACAAAAGCAGAATGCAGCATTTCTTGAAGCAAGGCCTGGAAGTGCTCCATTCTGACAGCCCTCTGTGATGGTGGTAACATTTCCGCCATTTTGTGTTTGTACCGGGGGTCTAAGTACGTTGCCACCCAGTACTGGTCCTTGACCCTTATGCTTTTTATACGGGGGTCCCTCTTAAAACACTGGAGCATGAAGGCCTCCATTTGCACTAAACTGGAATCGGTGTGGTGGCCAGGCTCCTGCTCATCATCCAGGATAATGTTGTCCTCCTTGTTCTCCTCTCCCCATCCACGCACAACAACAGGGATCCCAGAAAGGTTTAAAGCATGCTCTTCTTGCTTCTCCACATCCGCCCCGGCACCATCCTCCTCTGACTCCTCTTCAGACTCCTGTTGTTGACTTGTCTCAGATAGAGTAGCCCCCCCTGGGAATTCATCCAGCATTGCGTCTTCCTCATCTTACCGCTCCTGCTCCTCCATGGCTCGATCAATGACACGACAAGGTACCATGTCACTGATGGTGCCATGGCTGCGACTGACCAGTTTGGTGATCTCATCAAATGGCCGCAGAAGTCTGCATGCGTCGCGCATGAGCAGCCACTGGCGCGGTGAAAAAAAAAACAGCTCCCCAGAACCTGTTCTGCCGCAGAGTTCATACAGGTAGACGTTAACTGCACGTTTCTGCTGGAGCAGCCTATCAAGCATATAGAAGGTTGAGTTCCATCGTGTCGGGCAATCGCAAATAAGAAGTCTGACTGGCAGATTGTGTCGCCGCTGAATGTCAGCCAGGCGAGCCATGGCCGTGTAAGATCTTCTGAAATGGGCAGAGATTTTCCTTGCCTGCTGCAAGATGTCCTGGACCCCAGGGTATTTGACAATGAATCACTGCACGACCAAGTTTAAGATGTGTGCCATGCATGGCACGTGCATAATTTTGCCCTGTTTCAATGCGCGAAGCAGATTGGCACCGTTGTCACACACCACTTTACCAACTGTCAAAATGAGCGGTGTTAGCCACTGATCTGCCTGTGAACGCAAAGCTGAAAGGAGTGCCGGGCCAGTGTGGCTCTTAGCTTCCAGGTACAACAGACGCAGCACAGCATGGCAACGTTTCACCTGGCATGTCGAATAGGTTCTGGAGAGCTTAGGAAGTGCAGCGGAAGAGACGATAGCAGTGGAAAAGGAGGAGTCAGCCGAGGAGGAGAGGGATTAAGATGGAGTAGGAGGAGGAGGAGAAGAAGAGCAAGGCCTGCATGCAATCCATGGCGGTAAAACCAAATCTACACGGGTGCCACGGGTTACATGCATGGCGGCCGTCAGAAGGTTCACCCAGTTGGCAGTAAAAGTGATATACCTTCCCTGCCCGTGTTTGCTAGACCACGTGTCTGTGGTCAGATGTATCTTGGCACCGGCACTGTGTGCCAGAGATACATTCACTTGCCGCTGAACATGGCCATATAGTTCTGGGATGCCCTTCTGTGAGAATTACTTCCTTCCTGGGACCATCCATTGTGGTGTTCCAATGGCCACAAATTTTCGAAAGGCCTCCGAGTCCACCAGTTTATATGGCAGTAGTTGGCGGGCTATGAGTTCTGACAAGCCAGCCATCAACCGTTGGGCAAGAGGGTTATCTGGCGTCATCATTTTTTTACGCTCGAACATTTGGCCCACGGAAGCCTGCCTTTTTGCAGAAAAACGTGAGCTTGCCGTGATGGAAGGTGGAGTGGAGGACAATTGTGAGGAGAGAGGAGAAGGAGTAGTAGAAGACGAGGCTGGACGGTGAGAGCCTGGAGTGCGGTTTTGTGTGTTCCGTTGCTCCCACTGGGCTTGGTGATGGCAGCTCATGTGCCTTCTTAAGGCGGTCGTCCCTAGGTGAGTGTTGGGCTTACCGTGACTTATGCATTGACTGCAAAGATTGCAGATGGCAACACTATTGTCATTAGTGGACACGTTAAAAAAAGCCCACACTGCGGAGCCATGTGCCGGCGACCTGGGAGCGCCAGATGTGACCGTACATGGTTGATGCCTTGCTCCTGATACATTCACATTCTGCTTTGTCCCTCCTGTGCAATCTAAGTTCTTCTTGCTTCTCCTCCCTATCTGCTGGTCCATATCTCCCTCTGAACTCCCCTCCTCTTCCTCTCTTGTGGTCATCATCGATGTCACCTTCCCCACCGCTATAATTAGAGATCTCGGAGTAGGCAGCAACAGCGGGGACAAACCTCCTCCTTGGGTTGATCTGGGTACTGTCATCAGACTGCTGAGCGGCGGTTGTTGCTACCTCCTCTTCCTGATCCAATGCCAAGAGTGGCTGCGCATCGGAAATGTCTTGATATGGATCAGAAAATAATTCCTGTGACTCAAGCGGAAGGTATATGGTGGTGGTGGTGCTGGTGGTAGTGTCTTTGGGGGTGCACATAGCAGAGAGTGAAGAAGAGGGTGCAGATCGAGAGGATGAGGAGGGTGCAGAAGAGTAAGGCTGAGTGAGCCACTCAACCAAGTCTGGTGCATCCTTTGACGTAATTGCATGCACCTTCTGCAATGTGCCACTTTGGCTCAAGTCTGTTGCTCCTGCCCTACCCCTACCACCCCTACGGAAGGGCCTGCCTCTTCCTCTGCCTGTCATTTTTTAAATGACCCTGTGACAAAAGTCTCTAGAGAAGTGCAGTATGTATGTGGAAGAAGGTATATAACACCCCGCTTCAATCTGTTGTTTTTGGGTGCCACTGGTCTATCACACCAGTTATAATACTTTTTTTTATTGCGTTTGTCGCTCTCTGTAGTATCGCTGCAGAACCACTCAGCAGTCACAATGCTGCACAGTGGAAATGCACTATACTATGCTTTCTATATGTGCAAGTATTTTATACGTGTATACACTGATAAAGGACTGCTGCAGAATAGGGCAGCAATCTGCAGCAGTGCACCACAACCCTCCAAATAGTACACCTATACCAGTCCTTACAAGGACCTTTGTGGACCAAGTAACTAGTGATTTGCAGACTGTACCTCAGTCCCTACACTGATAAAGGACTGCTGCAGAATAGGGCAGCAATCTGCAGCAGTGCACCACAACCCTATATATTGTACACCTATACCAGTCCTTACAAGGACCTTTGTGGACCAAGTGGCTAGTGATTTGCAGACTGTACCTCAGTCCCTACACTGATAAAGGACTGCTTCAGAATAGGGCAGTAATCTGCAGCAGTGCACCACAACCCTCCAAATAGTACACCTATACCAGTCCTTACAAGGACCTTTGTGGACCAAGTAGCTAGTGATTTGCAGACTGTACCTCAGTCCCTACACTGATAAAGGACTGCTTCAGAATAGGGCAGTAATCTGCAGCAGTGCACCACAACCCTCCAAATAGTACACCTATACCAGTCCTTACAAGGACCTTTGTGGACCAAGTAGCTAGTGATTTGCAGACTGTACCTTAGTCCCTACACTGATAAAGGACTGCTGCAGAATAGGGCAGCAATCTTCAGCAGTGCACCACAACCCTCCAAATAGTATACCTATACCAGTCCTTACAAGGACCTTCGTGGACCAAGTAGCTAGTGATTTGCAGACTGTACCTCAGTCTCTACACTGATAAAAGACTGCTGCAGAATAGGGCAGTAATCTTCAGCAGTGCACCACAACCCTCCAAATAGTATACCTATACCAGTCCTTACAAGGACCTTCGTGGACCAAGTAGCTAGTGATTTGCAGACTGTACCTTAGTCCCTACACTGATAAAGGACTGCTGCAGAATAGGGCAGCAATCTTCAGCAGTGCACCACAACCCTCCAAATAGTATACCTATACCAGTCCTTACAAGGACCTTCGTGGACCAAGTAGCTAGTGATTTGCAGACTGTACCTCAGTCTCTACACTGATAAAAGACTGCTGCAGAATAGGGCAGTAATATGCAGCAGTGCACCACAACCCTCCAAATAGTACACCTATACCAGTCCTTACAAGGACCTTTGTGGACCAAGTAGCTAGTGATTTGCAGACTGTACCTCAGGCCCTACACTGATAAAGGACTGCTGCAGAATAGGGCAGCAATCTGCAGCAGTGCACCACAACCCTCCAAATAGTACACCTATACCAGTCCTTGCAAGGACCTTTGTGGACCAAGTAATTAGTGATTTGCAGACTGTACCTTAGTTCCTACACTGATAAAGGACTGCTGCAGAATAGGGCAGCAGTCAAGTATAATATTCTTTCTATATTTGGAAGAAAGTATATTATACGTGTACAACCCTATATACTGTACACCTATACCAGTCCTTAAAAGGACCTTTGTGGACCTAATAGTAATAGCTAGCTAGTGATTAAACTGACTGTCCCTGCTGCACACAGCGTCCTGTCCCTCCCTGCACTGACAAAAGACAGGCTGCTACAATCACCAACACAGCAGTGCTTTGAGCCCTATATACTGTACACCTATACCAGTCCTTAAAAGGACCTTTGTGGACCTAATAGTAATAGCTAGTGATTAAACTGACTGTCCCTGCTGCACACAATGTCCTGTCCCTCCCTGCACTGACAAACGACAGGCTGCTGCAATCACCAGCACAGCAGTGCACTCAACCCTATATACTGTACTACACCTATACCATACCAGTCCTTAAAAGGACTTTTGTGGACCTAATAGCTAGCGATTTGTGTCACTACAGTCTCTCCCTGCTCCACACAGCGTCCTGTCCCTACACTGAAATAAGACAGAATGTAAAATGGCCGCCAGATCAGGTCTATTTATAAGGTAGGGGGAATGTCCAATTGTCCATGTGCTGAAATGTCTCAATTGACTGTCCTGTACCCCGTGATGGATGTGTCATCATGGGTCAAAGTTCTTTCACACTATAAACACATATGTCCGCCGGGCGAACAGCGGCAATAGTTTACCGATCGTGCGAATCGCGAACACGCAAAATTCGCCGCAAAACGACCGCCGGGCGAACAGTTCGGCCATCCCTAGTTCTGACAAGCCAATTGTTTTAAAACTATGGTGCGGGTACGTATGCATAGAGTTCGTGCTGTGTGGGGGCTTGGTGTTGGATGTTATACTTTGACCCGAGCCCAGTCCATGAACAGGGCGAGGAGGAGTTCATGGACCAAGAATTGGTTACTCCAGCATGACCAATATGTGCAAAAGTACTTATATTTTTTTTCTTGTTTGACTCCACAGTTTCCTTCAATGCCACAGGAATGGCAGACTGTGGCCTCCCATTTTGCTGACCTTTGGGACTTTCCCAACTGTGGAGGGGCTATAGATGGGAAGCATGTCCATATTGT
Organism: Lithobates pipiens; assembly: GCF_037356315.1. NCBI lineage: Eukaryota > Metazoa > Chordata > Amphibia > Anura > Ranidae > Lithobates > Lithobates pipiens. The sequence goes on along the minus strand of NW_027507718.1, from coordinate 169,037,487 downwards.
GCCACCACTCCATTCATGGTCTTACTATTATAACTATAAGGGGTTTAACAGTGTACTGTTAATGGCGGTGGTGTTGGCACACTATGAGTTCCTCTATGTGGACATGAGGAAGAATGGCCGGATGTCGGACGGAGGAGTCTTTGCCCAGGTGGAGTTTTATCAGCGTCGCCAGACTGGTGGCCTGGCATTACCACCTGATGCAGACGACTCCCCTTCGTCTTTATTGCAGATGAAGCCTTCAGTCTTGGCAAGCACCTTATGAGGCCATTGCCCCAAAGGACCCTCACTCCAGAGAGGAGGGTTTTTAACTACCGGCTGGCCAGTGCGAGAAGAGTCATTGAGAATACCTTTGGGATAATGGCCAGCCGGTTCTGCCTGTTTCTGACAGCAATCCATATGGCGGACTACAAAATCAACCATATCATCTTGTGCTGCTGCATCCTGCACAATTATTTAAGGAAAACTTTCCTAAATTATCTAGCCTCAGTTGGGCCTGAGGCCGGACTTATTACAGACAATTCCCTGATGGGCCTGGATACTGGCCATACTGGCTTGGTACCCCAAAGCACCCGTGAAGTTCAGGAGAAATATGTTAATTATTTTATGGGTAGGGGGCCCATTGCAATGCCAGACAAAGCATATAGTACATTTTTAGTATGTAAGAATTTTTTTCAGATAAAATTTAGAATTTTCTTTATTGCTTGCTTTTCTTTTTGGCTCCTAGGTTCTCCTAGTGCACTTGTAGTGCCAAGTGGATTTTCCTTTAGTAAATAAGACCCATTGTCACTGTAAACACAAAATTACTTATAAAACTGGTATTGAGTATTGAAAGAAGAAGCCACACATTGTTGTATTTCAAAATGTTTACTCTGTGCACATTCACACATGTGCGTTTAGAAAATATGTTAAAAAAAATTTTTATTGACAATATTGTTTTATTTTTTTATTTTTTCCTCAATATATTATTATTATTTTTTTATTTTTTACAAACAGGCATGTTTAAAATATAACATACACAATTCTGGAACTTAAAAAGTTAAACGTATAAAAACTGAAGACAATATCAGACATTATAGTGTCAAAAATGACTTTATATTGCCGTAAATATGATGGGGTGATGTCACCCCTGTAAAAGCGAAATTTTGAAGATGCACACAAATTGGGAGTCCAAATGGGTGATGTCAGCATGTGCTATCTCCCATTATGGGGAATCAATGGATGTGTTTTGGGGGTGCAATCCATTCCTCTCACCTGCTAGAGTTATGAGGAAGGGGTTGCACCCACAAAACGCGTACATTGAGATCCCCTGATAGCAGATAGCACATGGTGACACACCGTGTGCATCTTCAAAATTTGGCTTTTAAAATTACAAGTACCAAAAACTTTTTGGGGTAATCTAAAAAGAAAATGAAGAACATGATCGGATTTGTTTGAGGGAAAAAGGGATTATATTCTCCCCAAAACATCGATCATGTTCTTCATTTCCTGCTACATGATGTCAAGGCGATTTTTTTTGCATCGCGTCTATCTCCCCATTCCACGCCATGATTTGTTGAATGAGGATTTGGGCACTGGCCCTACTGAAACATTCCACCGATTCCTCTTCCACAACCAGAATATCACCTAAAATTGTTGAAAAAACATGTATTTAGAAATATGCAGGCATACATAGATTACCTGAAGCTAGGGTGTCAGACACTCACCTGGTGGGGTGCATATCTTGTCCACTTCCTCCACCTCATCTTCCTCCAGATCCTCTGGGAGGCTCGGGCTAACTTCCCAATCAGGCTGGCGAGGTCGGGGGTCCCTGGGATCCTCTGACTGTTGTCTGAGTCCTTTCTCCCCTATGATAATGAAACAAAAGGTATACTTAGCACACAGATATTTGAGTACAGAAATATGAATATGAAACATTGCTTTGAAGTGGTGTACAATTGTCTGTTTGGGAAGAGATCCAAGTTGAAGACATGATTAAAATTCCCTTTTTACCAAGCTGCAATACTTACCTTTTTTGGCCAAGTTTTACAGATGGAGACACCCCAAGTATCCACTGGAGCACCTGTGTGGGTTATCCTAAAAAATTTGCTCTGGTGTCCCACACTAGTGCTCCTGAGTCCAGATGTGTAAACGGCTGCTGAGTGTCTTCTCCTTACATTCCACTGAATCAAGTTTGCAATTCATTCTAGTTTCAAAGACATCTAGACACCAATGTCCTACATTTCTTTTAATAGGACAAATTAGCATGACCAAAATGTAGGTATAACCCTGTACCAGCTAAATACAGCGTATTTATTGGCAAACGCACATGTTCCCTATGATCAATGTTTCCTACGAATGATTACTGTGCCCACAAACATGAAAGTTGCCATTTCAATATGTACAACGGTAAAGAAAAGCAAATGGAGCAGCATGCAAGTTAATTATCATAATAGGAACACACGACAAGTACTTACTTTTTTGAAGCACCTTCTTTATTTTGTGATACTGATTGGTCTTTGGTTCATACGTTTATCCAATTTTATCAAATCGATATTAAAGGTCATGAGGATATTGCCCTTGGGCACAGCATATACTGCAGGCTGCAGTATGAGTCCTCTGGCCTCCTGTTTTTGTTCTCCCCCCTTCAGTTGCCATTGCTATGGGACATCCCACATAGTTATTACTATGGCTTTGTGTCCCCTGATGTAAGAAAAGAAAATCGAATTTTTAAAACAGCTTAATTGGTCTTTGGACCATCGTACCCCAAACTTGTGCTCCAGGGTATTGACAACAGTCGTTATGATCTCATCCTTTCGCAGATTGGGATGGGTATACAGACCATGTTTCCCATCATAATCCTCCCTCCGCAAAATCACAACCAATTTGACCTTTTAATCAAAGGCCATGTTAGTGGCCTTCAATCTCCTCCTCCTGGATCTGGATGTTTGGGGCTCTGGGCTTTCCTCCTTGTTAGGGGAAAAATGTGTCTCCGCCATGTTTAGCCTACTACTCCTACTGTGCACTGAAGAGAGAAGGGGAGGGGAATATTCATGAAAAAGAACATTGAGGCGGGTGACGCAAGCGGAGATTGACACATGCGCAGTGTATATAAAGCTAACATGCATCTGTCGTACATACAATCTGTGTGTGGGACGAACAAACGAAAGTGGCGAGCGAAGGTAAACAAAGGTAAAATTTGAACTTGGCCCATCACAGTAGCCTATACTGCTTCAAGACTGAGGCCTATATTGGGATAAGATTATGAGTTTAGGCAGGCATTGGTTTTTTTGTCTTATCAAGCTAACACACATCGTACGTTCGATCTGTGTGTGTGGGGGAAGGGCGATTGGAAGTGGCGAGCATCCTAAACACAGGTAAAATTTTAAATTGGCCCATCACAGTGGCCTATACTGCTTCAAGTTGGAGGCCTTATTGGGATAAGATTATGAGAATTTAGACTGACATTAGTGTTTTTGTCTTGTGTACTGTCTTACAGAAAAAACGAATCAGTTTAAGGACCCAGAATTTCTGTCCAGTTTTATTGATAAATTCAGGGAGATGAGGAATCTGTGGGAGGTCCAGCACAGTTTATATTACAATAAACAAGTAAGTAAGGCAATGCTGGAGAAACTTCTGGTATTTGTGAAGACTCAGGTCCCCGAAGCAAACATGACATTTTTGGAAAATAAAATTGGGATCTTGAGGAACATGTATAAGATCCAGCCTTCACTCAGATCAGGAGCATCAGCAGAGAATGCTTATGTCTCCAGGCTGTGGTACTTCAACAAACTGAGGTTTCTGGATGACAAGACTGAAGCCAGGGAATCTCTTTCTACCCTTCCCTCCACCCCAGCAGAGGCTTTCCAGCAACAACCTGGGCCTTCCATCCTGGAAGAAGTGGATGCGCCCTGCTGGAGCCAGGTATATTGGTTTTTAGACATATTTATTGTCCTAGTATTAATTATGTTAACTAGATGTTATAATTGCTTACAAATCAAGGATTTTATACCAAAAATGATGTATACATATCACTAGACAGTAGTGGCCAAAAATGTTGATGACTAGCTTGAAAAATGCTGGGGTCAGAATGATAGTTTTTTCTATTTATTAACATTCAATTTGCAAGTCGTGAGCTGAAAATTGTGTGTGATTGATGAAGCAAAAACTACAACTATGTCCCTTTTTTATATACAGGATGAGCTCAGCCAGGAGGGGGGTCTGGAAAGCATCAGCCAGGAGGAGACCGTGCCAAGCGTCAGCCAGGAGGAGGCCATGCCCAGTGGCAGCCAGGAGGAGGCCGTGCCCAGTGGCAGCTAGGATGAGGCCATGCCCAGTGTCAGCCAGGAGGAGGCCATGCCCAGTGTCAGCCAGGAGGTGGCCATGCCCAGTGTCAGCCAGGAGGAGTCCATGCCCAGTGTCAGCCAGGAGGTGGCTGGGCCTAGTGTCAGCCAGGAGGTGGCTGGGCCCAGGTGCCTCCCCTCTGCCTTACCACCAAAAGGCCCAGGTCATTAAGGAAGCCAGCTATTTCCTCAGGAGCCCCCCTCCCCCCAATGCTGAAGAGGCCTATGGCTGCTATCTAGACACCAGGTTGCTGGAATTGGAGAAGGGACAACGCCTCCTCTGTGAGGCCTTTATGATGCCCTTCAGAAGGGGTTGAGGGGCCAGCTGACTGAGAACAGCCACATATGTGAGCTTGCCCATCCTCCTTCTCTTCCTCCTCCTGCCACAAGTCCACCACCAGAGCCACAGCCTCCAAGGAAGGCTGCAGGGAAGGCTGCAGGGAAGAGAAGAAAGTGATGGCCTGGGTTCAGTCTGTTCTGATAGAAGACGCAGGCTGCTATATAGCCACCAGGTTCCTGGAATTGGAGAAGGGACAACGCCTCCTCTGTGAGGCATTTATTTATGATGCCCTTCAGAAGGGGTTGAGGGGTCAGCTGACTGAGAACAGCCACATATGTGAGCTTGCCCATCCTCAACCTCTTCCTCCTCCTGCCACAAGTCCACCAGCAGAGCCACAGCCTCCAAGGAAGGCTGCAGGGAAGTCTGCAGGGAAGATAAGAAAGTGATGGCCTAGGTTCAGTCTGTTCTGATAGAAGACGCAGGCTGTTTTAGTACCACAAACTAGGGACAGATATGTAATTTGCTGCTGGTCCTGATCTCTGGGATTCCTGGACCAGATTGTGCTCCCTATTATATGGACTCCTCAAGCTACCAATTTTCTTTTCCACAGACTTGTTGATGTGTGCCATGGGGGGCCAAAAGGCTTTGCAAATTCCAAAAGTTTGTCCAGCACTGACTTCCTCTTTATTTTGTTACCCAGAATAAATGGATATTTTCTTTGCACAAAATACTTTCCTATGTGTTTTTCTTCAAATGGGACAGTTTGTTTGTGAGTAGGCAGGTACATTTCAAAAAGACAATCTCAAATTAACAAGGGACACCAACCTCCTTGAGGTTAATAAAAAATATAAGATAATAATGTTATTGTAGTAATTTGACACTCCAAAAAAAAAATTATATGGAGATCACTAGAAAATAATTTTTAAGTACCGGTAATTGTAAAATAAATATTGATGAAATAAAAAATTATAAAAGATGAATAGAACAAAATATTGTAAACATTATTATGGAGATAGGGCTTTTAAAAAATAGATTAGTCCTGAGATGAGGATAAATAATGAAGAAAGAAGTTTGTGAGAACTCTGTGTGAATATGAGCAGCAAAACAACTTCATTCTTCCAGCATTCTAAAGAAGAAAAGAATGTGCTACATTAACCACTTTCAGACCGGACCATTTTGCTGGTCAATGACCAGAGGTCTTTTTACAATTTGGCACTGCGCTGCTTTAACTGGTAATTGCGCGGTCATGCAATGTTGTACCCAAACAAAATTTGCGTCCTTTTTTTCCCACAAATAGAGCTTTATTTTAAAGGTATTTGACTGACTCTGCGATTTTTATTTTTTGCGATATAAACGTAAAAAGACCGCAAATTTTGAAAAAAAAATGATATTTCTACTTTTTGTTATTAGAAAAATCCAATAAACTCAATTTTAGTCATACATTTAGGCCAAAATGTATTCAGCCACATGTCTTTGGTAAAAAAAAAGTCAATAACTGTATATTTATTGGTTTGCGCAAAAGTTGTCACATCTACAAACTAAGGTACGTTTTCTGGAATTTACGCAGCTTTTAGTTTATGACTGCCTATCTCATTTCTTGAGGTGCTAAAATGGCAGGGCAGTACAAAACCCCCCCAAATGACCCCATTTTGGAAAGTAGATACCCTAAGGAAATTGATAAGAGGCATGTTGAGCCCATTGAATATTTTATTTTTTTGCCTCAAGCGATTGAATAATGACAAAAAAATATATATTTATTTTTTTACACAAAGTTGTCACTAAATGATATATTGCTCACACATGCCATGGTTATATGTGGAATTGTACCCCAAAATACATTCTGCTGCTTCTCCTGAGTATGGGGATACCACATGTGGTCGACTTTTTGGAAACCTAGCCGCGTACGGGGCCCCGAAAGCCAAGCACCGCCTTCACTTCACTTGACTTCACTCCTCACTACCTATTACAGTTTTGATGGCCATAAAATGCCAAGATGGCACAAATCCCCCCCAAATTACCCCATTTTGGAAAGTAGACACCCCTAAATTTAGGGGTACACTAGTGAGACTCACAGGAAAAAAAGCACCTAGGCTGTCAGCGACTGTATCAAAACGCTACAAGAAAAACTGTTAGCGATCGCAGGGATCAGGCCTGACTCTGCAAACGCTGCAGTTATGTGTGTTGTGTTTTGTAAGTGACTTTTATTTATTTTTATTTTTTTTTCACAAAGTTGTCACTAAATGATATATTGCTCACACATGCTATGGGCATATGTGAAATGACACCCCAAAATAAGTTCTGCTGCTTCTCCTGAGTACAGGGCTACCACATATGTGGGACTTTTTGGGAGCCTAGCCGCGTACGGGGCCCCGAAAACCAAGCACCGCCTTCAGGCTTTCTAAGGGCGTAAATTTTTGACTTCACTCCTCACTACCTATTACAGTTTTGAAGGCCATAAAATGCCAAGATGGCACAAAACCCCCACAAATGACCCCATTTTAGAAAGTAGACACCCCAAGCTATTTGCTGAGAGGCATGTTGAGTCCATGGGATATTTTATATTTTGCCACAAGTTGCGGGAAAATTACAAACTTTTTTTTTTTATTTATTTTTTTCACAAAGTTGTCACTAAATGATATATTGCTCACGCATGCCATGGGCATATGTGAAATGACACCCCAAAATAAATTCTGCTGCTTCTCCTGAGTAGGGGGATACCACATGTGTGGGATTTTTTGGGAGCCTAGCCGCGTACGGGGCCCCGAAAGCCAAGAACCGCCTTCAGGTTTTCTAAGGGCGTAAATTTTTGACTTCACTCCTCACTACCTATTACAGTTTTGAAGGCCATAAAATGCCAAGATGGCACAAAACCCCCACAAATGACTCCATTTTAGAAAGTAGACACCCCAAGCTATTTGCTGAGAGGCATGTTGAGTCCATGGAATATTTTATATTTGGCACAAGTTGCGGGAAAATTACAAACTTTTATTTATTTTTATATTTTTTTCACAAAGTTGTCACTAAATGATATATTGCTCACACATGCTATGGGCATATGTGAAATGACACCCCAAAATAAGTTCTGCTGCTTCTCCTGAGTACGGGGATACCACATATGTGGGATTTTTTGGGAGCCTAGCCGCGTACGGGGCCCCGAAAACCAAGCACCGCCTTCACTTCACTTGACTTCACTCCTCACTACCTATTACAGTTTTGATGGCCATAAAATGCCAAGATGGCACAAACCCCCCCCCCCCAAATGACCCCATTTTGGAAAGTAGACACCCCTAAATTTAGGGGTACACTAGTGAGACTCACAGGAAAAAAAGCACCTAGGCTGTCAGCGACTGTATCAAAACGCTACAAGAAAAACTGTTCAGGCCTGACTCTGCAAACGCTGCAGTTATGTATGTTGTGTTTTGTAAGTGACAGTGATCGATCGATACTGCACTTGGGTGGGCTGGTCTGGGCTTGGCGGAGGGGCTAAACGCAAGTGCTAGCAGGTATCTGGGCTGATCCCGCTAACAATGCGTTTTGGGAAACCTAAACTGCTGGCGACGCTAATATAGATCTGATCAGATACTATATTACTAAGGGAGGTGTATGCTTTGTGCGTGGGTGTTAGCGGTACTGGCACTAACCTGACGCTGCCTGGGGCGACGCAGACCTTATCTGACCCTCAAACTTATATCACCCGCTGGGTGATCAGGGGGTTAAACCTTTATTAGGTAATAAATGGCGGGTGCCCTGAAACTATAAAAAAATAACTAACCAACCAGCGTCACCTGTAACAGTTATATGGTGATCACTGGTGAAAGGGTTAACTAGGGGGCAATCAGGGGGCTTTATGCGGTAGTATATGGGGGTCCCTGGCGCTATAAAAAGCTGCGGCGAACCTAAATACCTACCTGCCTAACTAGCGTCACCTGTGACACTAATACAGCGATCAGAAAAACGATCGCTTATTAGGCTGGGTTCACACTGGAGCGATGCGGGAACGCCACAAATCCGCGGCGGGTTCCCGCATCGCATGCCTCCCGGCGGCAGTTCACACTGCCCTATGCGAACTGCTGGGAGTGTCAGTGAAATGTTAATGACACCCCAAGATCAGTTCGCATATCGCAGTGCGATCTGCAAACTCGGATCGCATGGTGTGAACACCCATGCGATCCGATTCTGCTGCGGACCAAAAAAACTATCTGTATGGCTGAACTCGAATCGCACAGAGATCGGATGTGATTTGCACTGCAGTGCGGTGCGAATCACATCCGTTCTCATAAACCGCTGCAATGTGAACCCAGCCTTAGTGACACTGGCGATGGGGGGTGATCACGGGGTTAAACCTTTATTGGGGGGGTTAGGGGGGTACCTTAGAACTAAAGGGGGCTAACCCTAACTGCCCTAACAGTTATTACAGTCACAAATGACACCAATGCAAAAAAAAAAAAAAATGCAATTGGTGTCACTGTGACTGGGGGGGCAGGGGTGATTGGGGGGGTGATCGGGGGGTGAAGGGGGGGTGAGAGTGTGCCTGGCATGTTCTACTGTGTAGTGTCGTGTTGGTGCAACTCACCGATCCTCTCTCCTCGGTGCCGGAACGAAAAATACCGACACGGAGGAGAGATTACATCACTTCCTATGCCTGTGTTTACATTACAGGAGAGGAAGTGATGTCACGCCTCACTTCCATTCGTCAGGAGCGATCGCGAGGGGGTGGCCATGAACGAATGGCCGCCCCCTCATCCCGGATCGCTCCTGAACGGATACCGACCGCCGCTGGCACCGGGGGGGGCCCGATCGGGCCCCCCACCCCCGGGAAGGCAGGGACGTACAGGTACGCCCAAATGCCTGCCCGTGCCATTCTGTCGACGTATATCGTCGTGCGGCGGTCGGCAAGTGGTTAAAAGATCACAGAATTAGCAGCATGCGGAATGTGCTAGCTCCAGTACAAACTTTAGTTTTACCACACCGAGAACTTCCCTCTCATACTTGCTTCAGAGCATGCGTAGTTTCCGCCAGACTTTTTCTGTCGGACATTCCGCTCGTGTGTACGTGGCATAACTGTTTACTTTTCCTTGTGGTTCTGTAAAGTTTCACAGGTTGTGTCCTGTCTTCGGGGACCAAAGACTTTCAGGTCTACAATTACCAGTTATACAGACTACTCCCTGTAATTCTTCATCTATTCCAATGTGCCTCTAGTGCTGGGCTCCAGTAACTGTCATCATAACTGTGAGCCAAATAGGAAGGATTGTGGGACTAGTAGTCTTTGGATCAGCAATTCGGATGTTGTGGTATTACCCCCGGAATACACATCCCAGATACCCCTGCACAACATGAGGGAACTTCTGGGAGGAACAATAAAAAGGGTAAGCGAACCAGCCCTGGTCTCTCTCCTTCCTGGGCCTCACCAAGTGCACACCTCTCTGCTGCTAACAGAGAGGGCTTCGGCCTACCACATAATGATTGAGTAACTCCAACCGGAGGGCCCAACTCTGCTGGCTGTTATACACATGGCATCAACTCGGAAGACGGACCCAACGACCGTCTGTATCCTGCAGCTGGTGGGTCATCGCTGGTTGTCTTTCCAAAGGACATCCCATCCAGAGTCGCTGTCTCAGAGGCTTATATCCGGTCCTGTTGTTGGTGAGAGGGCAGTCGTCCAGCTGTTGCAATCCTTATCTGGTTATCTTGCTTGAACACTGTGTACAGACACCTTGCCCATGGAAACACTTTACTGCATTATATAAGACAGTGTACATAGACATCCTTACCCTAAACTACTTCCCTACTTCAAGGAATATCACTAGCCTGTTTAAGCTGTCTTGCTTGTCATCAAATCACCGGGCCATATTTGGATATAATCTAATGAGCTCCAACTGACGGTGAAGACTATTGCAGGCCTGCATTCTGGACATTGCTGTTGTTATTGGTTAGAGGGCCCCATATCCTGCTCCTATTCTATCTGGTCTGTCATTAGGATATAAAGGTTTAATAGGCTGGCCTGGGATTCCCCTTTAGTGTGGTAACATATTGCATTAAATAGTGGATTCTTTATAATCCTTCCAGGTTACTCTCTAGTTGGTATTCCTCTGTACATATTGTGACAGAGCGAGGCTCTGTCCATATGAAATCGGAGGAAAAAGAGATAGAGTTTGCATATCTCCAGCCCTGTGTCCAGGTCTTGAGGATAACGAGCAGGGTGTGTGCCCAGCTGCACACAGGCCATATAACGAAGGGCTGTTGGGAATGGAGTGTGGTGGAGGATGGTGGAGTGGAGTAGCTTGCTGCTGTGCATGTCCAAAGAGCCCAAAGCTGTGTGCGTTGAAGGGTTGAAGCTGTGTGCGTCCAAAGAGCCCAAAGCTGTGTGCGTTGAAGGGTTAAAGCTGTGTGCGTCCAAAGAGCCCAAAGCTGTGTGCGTTGAAGGGTTGAAGCTGTGTGCGTCCAAGGAGCCTAAGGCCGCGTACACACGCGCGGACTGTTCGCCCAACTCTGTCCGTCAAACAGTTTCGGCAAACAGTCCGCTCAAAATTAGCATGGACGGACATGGCCACACACGACGGACGAACAGTTTGATGAAACCGTGCGCGATGACGTGAACGGCACGTACGACGGGACGAAAAATACGACGTCCTATACACTGCATTATAACTTTCGGCGTGTAAATCCTTTCTGAGCATGCGCGGAACTTAGTTTGACGAACAAGCCTACACACGAGCGGACTGTTCGCTGAAACAAGGTTTCAGCGGACAGTTTTTCGGAAATTCCGTAAAACCTTGTTCGTCAAACTGTCCGCTGAAACTGTCCGCTGAAAGCCCACACACGAGCGGACTGTCCGCCCAAACACTGTTCAGCGGACAAAGTTGGGCGAACAGTCCGCCCGTGTGTACGCGGCCTAAGACTGTGTGTCTTAGCAGCTCCTTTGAGGGGCAAGTACTTATAGCAGCACTACTGCTGAAGAGTAGCCAGGTGGGCTAGCATTTTTCATTTGGATTGTGTGTATTTAATTTAAGATTGGACCCCTGCGTGGGATTCCTGGATGGACTATTTTGTTTTTCCTTTTAATAAACGTGGGCTACCAGGCCCTTAACTATAAACGCCTGCCTGATGTGGACTGAAAAATATACTAATAGTAGGGGCGCTGAGCAAATATAAGTATCAATCACAAAATGTGAGACTTTGATAATCATATAGCATCTAAAGTGATAAACACCATATCACAAAATACAGTAAAAAAACAAAAAATTACAAACAAATATATAATGAGAGCAATAATAAATAAAGTCCCAATTGGGTAGTAACACCAAAAAGAAAAAAACTTATATAAATATAAATCCAAAATCCAAAACAGTGATTTTTTCAGTGAAAAACTCCTTCTGAATCCATAAATCAGAAAAAAAGCTGGAATCTTCTATAACGTAGTGACACGTCCCTTCACCAAAACTTATGAACATAGAAAAACGCCCCACTTGTGAAGATAAAGATGTCTTCTTACCAGATGCTGTTGACTACTTTATTTAAAAAGATAGTCAAATAGGCTTATGCAGGTTAATTCCCTGCTCACATGGAATAAGGTGGACCTCGTATGGACAGAAGCTTCTCCTCATAGACTCAGATAGGTCATACAAAAAAAGCCAAACAAAAATCCATAGCGTAACACCGTTTAATAATAAAAGTAAATTTTAAAAAACATAAGGCCAAATGGCTGCTTACACTGCCGGTGCCCGACCTGGCACTGGGGCTGCTTGCTTAAAACAAACGTTTCGTAATGGATACGTAGTTCCTCGTGGTGTAGGGCGTGCGTTCCACCAAGGAGCAGCCGATGACCAAAGACGACCGGAACTGTGCGTGTGCGAACGTGACTGGATACCGCCTCGACGTATGTTTCGTTTGACACGTCATCAGGAAGCGTACCCAGTCACAAAGTCAGCGTTCTTTATGGTGTCTCGATCAATCCATAGACCAATCAAGAGACACTTCGTCAAACGAATGGGTACGCTTCCTGATGACGTGTCAAACGAAACGTATGTCGAAGGCGGTATCCAGTCACGTTCGTACACGCACAGTTCCGGTCGTCTTTGGTCATCGGCTGCTCCTTGGTGGAACGCACGCCCTACACCACGAGGAACTACGTATCCATTACGAAACGTTTGTTTTAAGCAAGCAGCCCCAGTGCCAGGTCGGGCACCGGCATATGTAAGCAGCCATTTGGCCTTATGTTTTTTAAAATTTACTTTTATTATTAAACGGTGTTACGCTATGGATTTTTGTTTGGCTTTTTTTGTATGACCTATCTGAGTCTATGAGGAGAAGCTTCTGTCCATACGAGGTCCACCTTATTCCATGTGAGCAGGGAATTAACCTGCATAAGCCTATTTGACTATCTTTTTAAATAAAGTAGTCAACAGCATCTGGTAAGAAGACATCTTTATCTTCACAAGTGGGGTGTTTTTCTATGTTCATAAGTTTTGGTGAAGGGACGTGTCACCTACGTTATAGAAGATTCCAGCTTTTTTTCTGATTTATGGATTCAGAAGGAGTTTTTCACTGAAAAAATCACTGTTTTGGATTTTGGATTTATATTTATATAAGTTTTTTTCTTTTTGGTGTTACTACCCAATTGGGACTTTACTTATTATTGCTCTCATTATATATTTGTTTGTAATTTTTTGTTTTTTTACTGTATTTGGTGATATGGTGTTTATCACTTTAGATGCTATATGATTATCAAAGTCTCACATTTTGTGATTGATACTTATATTTGCTCAGCGCCCCTACTATTAGTATATTTTTAGCACGACAAGTCGTTTTTCTTGGTTTTTAGGGAGCAGCTATCAGTGTTTTATTTAGTTTATTTGATCCACTGAGTACTAGTCAATTTTTTTCACTTTTTAGTGGCGCAGAGTTTATTAGTCGCTGTTTTTTCAGCTACTTTCCTTACATTTATTCTGGACTGAAAAATGCCTCTAACCACTTGAGCTAAACACCCCAATGTCACAATATATGTATATTGCGTTTTTTACTGTTTCTTTAACCGCTTGCCGACCGGCTCACACAGATATATGTCGGCAAAGTGACTGGGTGTGCGCAAAACTATGTACCCGTACGACACTCCATCATCAGCAGCTGGTGTCTGCCGGTGGCCGGGAGAGGCAGAACGGGGAGATGCCTATGTAAACAAGGCATTTCCCTGTTCTGCCTAGCAACATGACAGGGATCTACTGCTCCCAGTGATGGGGAACAGTGATCTCTGGCATGTTCTAGTGAGCCCATCCCCCTACAGTTAGGACACACTGAGGGAACACACTTAACCCCTTGATTGCCCCCTAGTGTTTAACCCCTTTCCTGCCAGTGACATTTACACAGTAATCAGTGCATTTTTATAGCACTGATCACTGTATAAATGTCAATGGTCCCAAAATAGTGTCAAAAAATGGCCGATCTGTCCGCCGCAATGTTGCATTTATGATAAAAATCGCAGATTGCCAAGATAAATTAATTAATAATACAAAATTACAGAAATATCCCCTATTTTGTAGACGCAATAACTTTTGCGTAAACCAATCAATATACTCTTATTGCGATTTTTTTACCAAAAATATGTAGAAGAATACATATTGGCCTAAACTGAGGAAGAAATTTGTTTTGTAAATATATTTTTTGGGGGTATTTAATTTATTATAGCAAAAAAGTACAAAATATTGCTAGTTTTTTGTTTATAGCTCAAAAAATAAAAAACGCCGAGGTGATTGAAATAGCTCTATTTGTGGGAAAAAAGGACACCGCGCAATTGTCAGTTAAAGCGATGCAGTGCCGTATCGCAAAAAAGGGCCTGGTCAGGAAGTGGTTAAGGGGATTCCTCTACTGAGTTTGGCTGTTATCCAGAACTCAGTTGATTAATTGCCGTTTGTTGTATGTATATATATATATATATATATATATATATATATATACCACTGTGCTTCAGTAAAAGCTAAGATAATATATATATTAATAATATAATATAAGATATTATATATTTGACTTGTGTTGAGTGTAATTTAAAGGTGCCTGCTAAAAGATGTCTGAACCCAGAGTGTTCACAGGTTCAGGGCGATGCAGATGAATAGGTAAATCAAAGCAGCCCTCTAGGGGGCCGTGCTACACACACCCCCACCCCAAAGCACCTTGTCCCCATGCTGATGAGGACAAGGGCCTCTTCCCGACAACCCTGGCCGTTGGTTGTCGGGGTCTGCGGATGGGGGGCTTATCGGAATCCGGGAGCCCCCTTTAATAAGGGGGCCTCCAGATACCGGCCCCCACCCTATGTGAATGAGTATTGGGGTACCGTGTACCCTTACCCATTCACCTGGTGAAAAAAAGTGTAAAGAAAAAAACACGTTTTTAAAATAATTTATTGGACAGCTCCGGTGGTCTTTCGTCTTGGGGGGTCTTATCACCGGACTCCTCCTCTATCTTATGCTAGCTCTTTTACTAGCGGAGAAGCCTTGCTTTCTTCTTCGTCGTCGCCGCCGCCGTCCGGGGGTCTTCTTCCGACTTCGGGGGTCTTGTCCCCCTCTTCGGGTCTTTTTGCCGGGCCTCCACTTTCTTCTTTCAGCTCTTTTACTAGTGGTGGCCCGGTCTTCTGTCGTTGCCGCCTTCTCTTCTTCTCTTCTTCTTCTTCCTTGAGATGTTGACTCGACGCTCTCTCTGGTGACAATGACAGGATGCTGGGACTGTGACATCATAAGGGGATGGGGTCACCATGTGACATCATCCGGTGACCCTGTCCATTGTCCCTATATAAGTTGCCGCACAAGGCGTCCCTGTCATTGAGGCCAGAAAGAGCGTTCGGTCAACATCTCAAGGAAGAAGAAGAAGAGAAGATGGCGGCGACAGAAGACCGGTCCACCGCTAGTAAAAGAGCTGGAAGAAAAAAGCGGAGGCCCGGCAAGAAGACCCGAAGAGGGGGACAAGACCCCCGAAGTTGGAAGAAGACCCCCGGACGGCGGCGGCGAAGAAGAAAGCCAGGCTCCTCCGCTAGTAAAAGAGCTAGCAGAAGATAGTGGAGGAGTCCGGCGAGAAGACCCCCCAAGACGGAAGACCAACAACTTAGTCCGCCCGAAAAGTCTGGTCGTGTGTGGGCAGGTCTGCTTGTTCGGAAAGTCCAGTGGATGTATGCGGCATAAGTCACATTAGCAACCTACAACAGGTCTTAGCTGGCCAGCTACACTTCAAGCAAGTTTTGCCATAGACTTTGTTGGAGGCTTTGAAGACACTTTGAAGAACCACTAAAGCGACATGGGGTATAGTTTTTGAAGCAAAGCCGAAGCAAAGCAAAGCAAAAGCAAGGTGTAAACAGGACTGTAAGCTTACTATTTTATTTAGTGACAGAGGCTTTGACTGGCATTCAGAGAGCTTTATCAAAGCGTGTCCGAAACCTTGTTTAGAAGTAAGTGTAAACGAGCTCTTACCGAACCCCTTCCTATCTGTGTATTCTTCAATTATTCCCCAAAAAATTCTAAATAAAGGCTTCAGGTATGTGTTTGGTAGAACACAAACCAGAGGCAGTGGCCAAGCCTCTTTTGTGATACGGAGACTATTAACAGTGCAGGTACCACTTCATGAGCACAAGCCACTCTGCCTACTTGTGTGAGAGCTGCAGTGGCCAAGCAGAGACTTTTATTTGGTTGTGCTAAGCTGAGCCCTAAGCTGGTTACCTGTGTGTGTAGGGGGGCACACAGACATGCTAATGACTAAGGAGGTGGGGCTGTTTTGAGGCTGTCTTGGGTGGCCTGTACCCCTTGCATGGCCCTGCAAAGCAGTACACCTAATGATGACATAGGATCATCATCAGCTTAATTGTTCATGAGTCAGTTATTACACTCCAATATGCTTATGACAACCAACCAGTCCCACAGGTCATTTCAGAAGTTTTGATCAGTCAAAAGCAACAATTTAAGCAACAGACAAAATGCTATAGCAAAACTGTAAAAGGCACTATACATGTTGCGTTCTGATAATACAATCCTTGTACAATCAGCTTTAGATTTACCAAAACAATGTAATATAAGGGCTTACCTCACTTTGCATTCTGTCAGGCAGGAACTTCCACTACTTAGTATATAGTTCATAGCTATGATTAAGCGCAAAGTTAGCGTGAAAAGCGTTAGATGTTGATGCTGGTTACTCACATTTGTATTTTCGAGTTGCTTTTATGACTATGCTACAATAAAGTTGATTTTAACCGGACGTGTGGCCAACCAGAATTTTCTTTGCTACTTGGAACCTGTGATGGACAGGGCTGGCACCTGGAGGTGTGTCAGTGGAGGTGGAATCAGGACACTGACCTTGAGCCGTGTTTGCTTCTATAACTTGCACTACATAGTTATTGGTAGATCTAAAGGAGATTGTACAATCAGACTGTAACATGTGTGGTGAACTTCAGTTCTGTATCAGCTTTACAAACAGGTGGTCAGTGATGTGCCGTTGCACCTCCTAGATTTTATCTAATTCCAAATGATAATAGCAGTGTGAGTAGAAGGAACAGAAGATAGCTACATTAACAGGGAATTATTTCAGATGAGGACTGAGGCCTAAGCCTTTGTACACACGGTCGGAGATTCCGACAACCAAATCCGTCGGATTTTGTCCGACGGATTTTGTCAGAAACTGTTGTATACACACGGTCGGACAAAGTTGTCGGAAAATCCGACGTGATGACGTTATTTCGTTACGACGGGACTATGTTCACGCTGGTAGCCAATAGCTTTGGTGTAGGAATTTGATCTGAGAATGCGTGGCACTTTGTCCTATCGGAATTCTCTACACATGATCGGAGTATGTCCAATTGGAGCATTTTGTCGGAAAATATTTCCGGCAAGTTGGAAATTTGGTCCGACGGATATTCCGACGGAAACAGTCCGATGCAGACCACACACAGTCGGAATATCCGACAAAACGCTCCGATCAGACACATTCTGATGGAATCTCCGACCGTGTGTACAAGGGCTAAGTTTCACCATACAAGTTACAATCTGAACATACAAGATATGTATTGCACAATCAATTTTAGATTTACCAAAACTATGTAATATGAGGACCTAACTTAAAGAGTTAGCACACTTTTAAAGAAAAAATTTAAAGGTGAACTAACCAGACACTTTCCCCACTCCCTGGGTTCCAACTGTACTTACCTTTGGGCCTGCCAAGCTGTCATCACCCCCCTCAGCTTCTCCAGCAGTCCGGGCATTTGAAATTCCTGTTCTTCTCAAGGACAGACCAGATGGTTTATGATTGAATAAATCTGGTTCAGAATTCCTTTTCGGTCCATCGTGGAAGCGCTGACAGAGAAGAGTGGAGATTTGAACCCCAGAGGTAAGTACAGTAGGGATAGAGGGTATGGGGAGGGTGTGTCCAGTGTTAGTTCATACCTTACATTTTTACTGTAAAGGTGAAATAACACTTTAACTGCCCAATCCGTTTGTATTCAGTCTGCCAGGCCCTTGCACTACATCATTGTTGGAACATCTAAAGGCAAATGTACAATAAGATTATAATGTTTGTGGGGAACTTAAGTGTAGATAATTTGGTTGATGCACCATAGGTATTAGAATCAAAATCTAGTAAAGTAAAGGATATACTGCTGTATATTCCTTTAGTAAGTAATATGTAGTATAATGTGGCTAATAATTATGCTACATCACTCTTTGGACATTTGCCTAACTTGTTTGTAAGTGCTTTAAAAAAGATCTAACCTAACACTGTGATGAACACCAGATGGCACCATAGAGTGCATATACAGTGCCGATGTTTGAAGTTGTTGAGTTGGGGTGTGGTTGGTGTCATGATATTGGATGTTGACTGCACAATTCTGACGCAAGCAAGTGTGTCTCCTGAGGTTTGACTGTTTTCAGATGACAAGCATTGAGACTAAAAAGTTTATAGTCTGAACTATGATTTTGCCCTCACAAAATTGGAAAAATTTCAACATTATTTCCAGATGCTCTCTTGCACTTGACTGGGGTATTGTACTACTTCACTACTTGAGCAACTCTTTTATTTTTAAAATGTGTTAAAGTCTTCATTTTTTTTTTTTTGTGCTAAAATTACTTAAAGCGGAGTTCCACCCACTTTTTAATTTTCTCTTATGTAACATATATAGATAGCAATAGTTTTATTATCAATCATTTTTGTTTTTTTTCTGTCACCTTACCATTTTATAAGCTTTTTCATTTTACTTCCTCCTTCTCCCACCCGCGGCTGATAATGTAATTTCCTGCGGCGGTGCATGCTGGTCGCTCAGCTGCACCATATCCCGGAAGATTCTGCCTGTGGGCTTCACATGACCACAAGCAATATGGGAACTGCAGAGATAGCAGAATATAAGGTATTTATTAAGCTATAATCTTCAATTTAGCTGTGAAATTAACAAAATAAGCAAGTGGCATTAGTCAATGTATGATCCTAATAAATGCATTTAAAATAAAAATTAAAAATGTCATTTGCGATCCCAAATGCTTTCCTCAAAGCAGCAAACCGAGCATTGGTCATGTTCATTTGGGCACAGAAGCCCCCGCGGCTGGCTCAGTCAATTTTACGCTTACCTAAAATGCTTGGGGGAATGACCCTTCCAGATGTGAGTTTGTATCATGCGGCCTGTCACTTGATGAGAATTGTTGATTGGTGTCGTCATGGGACACTAAAACAATGGATCCAAATAGAGTGACTCCTGTCGGGAATGGAGTTGGACATGTTGCCTTGGTGCCAGAGGACCCTACCAGACCATGCAACAAAACATGCTACAACAGGGGAGACATGGCAGATAGCCCAAAAAAAACTTTTGCAAACACTCGATCGCACCCATCCCCTTACCGCTTACCCCTGTAATTGGAAATCCTGATTTTAGTCCGGGACTTAGTGATCCCAGATTTCAAGACTGAAGGTGAGTGACAGGTGTCAACTCTGCCACTGGTAAGTGGATATCTAGAGAGAACATCATGGAAGACCATCTTCTAGTAAACCTCTCCTTTTGCCAAAAGCTCCAACGAGCTCACTTTATTAGATCGCAGCCCCCCCCCGGTACCCTTTGAGAGAGCCTTGACATCTTACGAGCTTCTCTGCTTGGAGCAAGAACCAGTGCGTCATATGATCTCATTAACATACCAACTCCTTATCACACCCTCCAAGGGATACAGACCTCCCTATATAGCCAGGTGGGAATGAGACCTGGGAATACAGCTAACCAAGAGATAGGTGGAGAGAATAATTTTCTTCACGTGTAAAACATCGGTATGTGCCAATCAGAAGGAGGCAGGGTTTAAAGCGTCGTCACAGTGGTACTACACTCCAGACAGGTTACACCGGATGTTCAGAGTTCAGACCTATGTTGGAGATGTGAGGAGGAATCAGGCAATCTTCTACACATCTTCTGGTATTGTAGGTTCCTGACCCCCTTCTGGACAGAGGTCCATCACATTACACAGAAGTTCACAGACTGGGTGCTGCCCAGAACTCGCAAAGTTCTTTCTATTACACCATCATGAAATACTGAGCAAGGCCTACAGAAAATCTATCCTGCCCCTGCTGGTCATAGCAGTGCAAAGTTGTATCCCCCTGTTTTGGGAATGGACAGAGCCACCGGGGGTGGCTGCCTGGCTGAGGAAGGTAGTGGATATCCACAAAATGGAGGATCTGGTGGCAACCGATAGCGGTTCCTCAAGAGGTGGTTCTATTGGTTTCCCTCCCACCCCCCCCCCCCCCACCCCCCTCTTCTTTCTCTCTCTTATTCTCATCTTACCAAGTATTTTTTCTTAGTTCATTTTTAGGACTGCCGTCCCATGGGTCACCCCCCCCCCCCTTCTTAAGTAAAAATTGGAGTTCAATTTTACACGGGACACAACAAGCTTCTTAATCTTGGGGTTGATCACCCAGCCCATGCCTGTTTAGGGTTCTACAAACAGTCATACCTTGTGGTTTGGCTTTTATGGTCTGACCAGTCGACTTGCATCCACAATGTAAGCCAAATTGTTGTGATCTAAGTATCAAGGTATGTTTGCAGTTTTGATTACATTCCTTCGCAAACAAAGAATTTAACAGAAAGTTGGGTGGTAACACCATACTATATACTATGTTACCATTTAGACTGTTAATGTTTGTAATTGATATTTTTGCACGGAGGTGATGGCCCCTGCCAGGAAGTGTTTGGCCTCTTTTTTTTTGTTTGGTATCTCTATGCAAAATCTATGCAAAATCTATAAAACTTGAAAATATAAAAAAAATGGCATTGGAACTCTGCTTTAAAACCTCCAATTTTATATTTTCTGACAGCAAAGACTAAAATGGTGGCAGACTGATTTTTCTTTATGTCACAAAACTGTTTATCAAATCTAGCTTTATCATTTTAGTGCACACAAACACAATATAATATCACATTTTTGGTAAAATATAAAAGATGGCATTGCATTAAATAGATATCAAAAATGTCAAGCCTTAAAATTGCACACAATAGTGAAAAATTACAGTACCCACAATTGTCAATAAGTGACCCTATCAAAGCCTTTACAAATCATCAGTTTAGAGTTAACAGCCAGTGCTGGCTCTAAAATTATTGCTTTAAATCCAGCTTTCATGGTAATACCTAATATGAATTGTTAAATTGCAGTTTACATACACTTTCACATCCTATTAATTTGATTGCATTCACAAAGGTGCGCAGGGTGACAGGGTTAATTTTAAAATAATTTTGTTATTTTTTTATTATAATTTCACTTTAAACACTTTAAAAAAAATTGAAGTAATGAAAAAAAAATTTATTTTAAACAGCACCAGTGATGCTACTTAGCAGCAATCAAGTGTGTCCCAAGTTCTGGTGGCTTCTGTTCACAGTAGAAATCCTCAGACTTTTTCCCTCTGGATACTCTTGATGGAAAGCAGATCCATATAAGGATGCATCCCAAGTCAAGGTCCAAACATTTTAATTAGAAGAAAGTTTTGTTTTACTGCAAATCTCTGTTGATGTGGGGGCTTATAGTCAGGATTCTAAATAATTTTTCCATTTTGCCATGAGGTGAAAACTATATGCAGGCAACTTCAATTTACCAGCACCAAAGCCCCTACCAGGAAAAGAGGAACTGGTTATGCCATAAGTCGTTGTGGCTGATGAGACTTTCTGCCTCTCAGAAAATATCATCCGTCTTTACAGTGGCAGTGGTCTCGATTGTGAAAGAAGAGATTCTATGTACCCCCTTGGCCATGTTATGAGAATGGTGAAGTGTTCACTGGCACATGCTGAATTTGATCTGAGCATGCGTGGCACTTTGTCCGTCGGAGTAGGCTATACATGATCGGAGTATGTCCGATCGGAACATTTTGTGGGAAAATATTTCCGGCAAGTTGGAAAAGTTGGTCCGACGGATATTCCGACGGAAACAGTCCGATGCAGACCACACACAGTCGGAATATCTGACAAAACGCTCCGATCGGAAACATTACGATGGAATCTCCGACCATGTGTACAATGTGTACAAGGGCTAAATCTTTTCTGACACTTGCTGCTTACAAGTAAAAATCCTGTATTTTCTGCCAGAAAATCACTTAGACCCCTCCAAAAATTATATATTTTTTTAGCAGAGATCCTAGGGAATAAAATAGCAGTTGTTGCAATATTTTATGTCACACGGCATTTGCGCAGAGGTCTTTCAAATGCAATTTTTTGGGGGAAAAAATACACGAATGATTTAAAAAAAATGTTTAGTTTTTTTTAAGTTAGCCCTTTTTTTTTTTCGTCCAAAAGTTTTCACTACCTGTTTTTATTTAATATATTGTTTTTTGTTTTTTTTTTAATCTAAATCATACAAGTAAATTTATTGGAGGTTTGTTTTGTTTAATAAATGTTTAAATGTAAGAGCGGGCAGGCGTTGATGGTAAAACGCTGCTAGTTTTAGCGGCGCTTTACCATCATTTTAGCTGTGCTATTCGGCTGCTAGTGTGGCGCATATAACCCAGCTAGCGGCCGAGGAAGTGGTTAAATGCGCCCGTGAAGCACCGCTGCCAAATCGCATTGCATGCGCTTCGGCAGTGGTGCCCATTTAATATCAATGGGCAGGAGTGGTGGAGGAGTGGCATACACCACTCCAAACGTGCTGCTTGCAGGACTTTTTTTAACATCCTGCCAGCGCATCGCCTCAGTGTGAAAGCACTCGGGCTTCCACACAGACTGCAGGGGAGCCGTTTTGCAGGCACTTTACTAGGGATGAGCCGAACACCCCCAGATTCGGTTCGCACCAGAGCTTTCGAACGGACCCCAAATTCGTACGAACGTTAGAACCCCATTGAAGTCTATGGGACTCGAACGTTCAAAATTAAAAGTGCTAATTTTAACTGCTAATATGCAAGATACTGTCCTAAAAAGGGTTTGGGGACCTGGCTCCTGCCCCAGGGGACATGGGTCAATGCAAAAAAAAGTTTTAAAAACTGCCGTTTTGGCGGGAGCACTGATTTTAATGACGATTAAAGTGAAAAAAAAAGTAAAATATTCCTTTAAATATCGTGCCTGGGGGGTGTCTATGGTATGCCTGTGAAGTGCCACGTGTTTCCCGTGTTTAGAACAGTCCCTGCACAAAATGACATTTAACGGAAATAATGTCATTTAAAACTGCTTGCGGTTTTAATGTTATATCTGGTTCCTGCAATATGGTTGAAAATCATTGAGAAAAATTGCATGGGTAGCCCTCTCTGCCCATTACCAGCCCCTTTGGGTCTTGTACGGATATTAAGGGGAACCCCGTACCCATATTAAAAAAAGGAAATACGTGTGGCCCCCAGGCCCTATATACTCAGAACAGCAGTATACAGGTGGTGCAAACAAGACAGGGACTGTGTAGATTTGTTGTGTTAAGTTGAATCTGTTTGTATTTTTCAACTGGTACATTTTTAAAGTGTAGCTCCAGTCAAAAAAACTATTTTTAAACTTTTTGGAAAACATAGGGAAGGGTTATCACCCCTGTATAATTTGTTTTGCCGTCCGTCTTTTTTCATCTCATTTGCTGTTGTCTCCTTCCATTTGCAAGTAGGAGATGTTTGTAAGTTGGATGTTTGAAAGTAGGGGCCTGCCCTATATGCTCTGCAGAAATGGCAGAACAAGGTGTTGGTTTTGCCACAACATTGTAAGCCTTCAAAGTGACTCTTGGTGGGCGCTGGAGCGCCCTGCTGTGAACGATTATATCAAGAATTGTAATTACATGCCATTGTTGAACAGTGGTAGAAAAATTGACCTTTGGTGGTTGTGGTGCTGGTGCCACAACACTATAAGTCCTCACAGTTACTCTGGGTGGGCACAGGAACGGGCCCTCCTGTGAATATACAAGAATTGTAATTACATGTCCCTGTTAAACAGGGGCTGAAAAATTGGGCTGTTGGCACTGGTGCCACGACACTGCAACCTCTCCCATATACTCTAGTTGTAGTGCAGGAATGAGCCCTGCTGCAAAGCATTGCATCAAAAATTGTAATTAAACGCCCCTGCTAAACAGGTGCAGAAAAATTGGGCCTTAGGCACTGGTGCTGGCGCCACGACACTGCAACCTCTCCCATATACTCTAGTTTTAGTGCAGGAATTAGCCCTGCTGCAAAGCATTGCATCAAAAATTGTAATTAAACGCCCCTGTTAAACAGGGGCAGAAAAATTGGGCCTTAGGCACTGGTGCTGGTGCCACGACACTGCAACCTCTCCCATATACTCTAGTTTTAGTGCAGGAATTAGCCCTGCTGCAAAGCATTGCATCAAAAATTGTAATTAAACGCCCCTGTTAAACAGGGGCAGAAAAATTGGGCTGATGGCATCAGCCAGAACCAAAAATGTTCTTCCAACATATCAGCGGAGGAGGAAGAGGATAGACAATCAACATAACAGGACAGTCACTCAGCATCAGCATAGGCAGTCTTGAAGGGATGTGATATTTCAAAAAAAATTATTCAGTTACATCAGCTTCAGGTGCTTGGTAGCCGTGGGTGATCCAAGACTGATTCATCTTGATGAAGGTCAGTCGATCAACTGATTCGGTGGACAGGCGCACCCTGTGATCGTTAACAAAGCCACCAGCAGCACTGAAGGTGCGTTCCGAAAGAACGCTGGATGCAGGACAGGCCAGTAGCTCAATTGCATACTGTGCAAGCTCTGGCCAGTGATCCATCCTCAAGACCCAGTAAGCCAGAGGATTTTCGGTGGGAAAGGTGTCCAAGTCTGACCTTGCCCCTAGGTATTCCTGCACCATGTAAATCAGACGCTGGCGATGGTTGCTGGAACCGATCATACCTTGGGGCTGCGGACTAAAAAATTGTCTGAAAGCATCGGTCAGATGGCTACCTTCTCCACCGCTCCTTCTGACCGATGCCTCAGCAATACGTTGTCCAGGACCAGGAGTTTGTAACCTCCCAGTCTCTGGGAATGCGTTGCACAGACCTTTCTGCAAGGCCTCCCGGAGATGTCTCATCCTCTGCTCCATCTGCGACGGCAAGATAAGGTCGGCAACCTTACCCTTGTACCGTGGATCAAGGAGAGTGGCCAGCCAGTAATGGTCCCTCTCCTTGATCCGAAGAATACGAGGATCCTTCCGCAGGCTTTGCAGGATCAGGGAGGCCATGCAGCGTAGGTTAGCTGAGGCATTCGGTCCGGAGTCCTCTGGGTCACTAAGGACAACATGATCCGCAGCTACCTCCTCCCAGCCACGTACAAGTCTACGGGTTTCTTGGGACTGTAAATCATCCCTACAAGACTGCTGCTGCTGCTGAGTGCCAGCCTCCACCTCCATGCTGACACAATCATCCTCCTCCTCCTCCTCCTCCTCTTCCTGTGTGATGGGTGGCACAGCAGGAACACTGTCTGGATAAAGGGGGCCTTGAGAGGCAAGGAAGTCCTCCTCTTCCTGCCTCTGTTCTGCCTCAAGTGCCCTGTCCATTATTCCACGCAGCATATGCTCCAAGAGGTGGACAAGAGGTACAGTGTCACTGATGCATGCACTGTCTCTGTTCACCATCCTTGTGGCCTCCTCAAACAGTGACAGGACAGTGCATGCATCCCTGATCATGCCCCACTGCGTGGTGAGAAAAAACCGAGCTCCCCTGACCCTGTCCTGGTGCCGTAGTCGCACAGGTACTCATTGATGGCCCTCTGCTGCGTGTGCAGCCGCTGCAGCATGGCCAACGTTGAGTTCCACCTGGTGGGCATGTCACATAGAAGGCGGTTCTTGGGCAGGTTCAACTCCTTTTGGAGCTCAGCCAGCCGAGCACAGGCATTAAATGATCGGCAGAAATGCACACAGACTTTCCTGGCCTGCTTCAGGACATCCTGTAAGCCCGGGTACCTGCCCAAGAACCGCTGCACCACCAGGTTAAGGACGTGAGCCACACAGGGCACATGGGTCAGTTGTCCCTGTCGGAGGGCCGAGAGGAGGTTGGTGCAATTGTCACAAACCACCATTCCTGGCTTAAGCTGGCGTGGCGTCAACTACGTCTCGGCCTGCCCCTGCAGAGCTGACAAAACATCCGCCCCAGTGTGGCTCCTGTCCCCCAAACAAACCAGGGCAAGCACGGCATGGCATCATTTTGCCTGCGTACTTGCGTAGCCCCTGGAACGCCTACGGAGCACCGCTGGTTCTGAGGACAGAGCACTGGAAGGAAGAAGAAAAGCAGGGGGTGGAGGAGAGATGTGTGTCACAACCAATAGCAGCATTTTGGAAGCGTGGTGGCGGAACAACCTCCAACACTACTGCACCTTGTCCTGCATCTTTCCCAGCTGCCAGAAGAGTGACCCAATGAAAGACAGGTAACGTCCCTGTCCATGCCTGCTGGACCATGAGTCAGCGGTAATATGCACCTTACCGCTGACCGCCCTGTCCAGCGAGGCAAGGACATTGCCTTCCACATGCCGGTAGAGAGCCGGAATCGCCTTCCGTGAGAAAAAGTGGCGTTTGGGGACCTGCCACTGAGGAACCGCACATTGTACAAACTCACGGAAGGGAGCCGAGTCTACCAACTGAAAAGGCAGCAGTTGAAGTGCTAGCAATTTAGCCAAGCTAGCACTCAACCGCTGGGCATGTGGATGGCTGGGAGTGAACTTCTTTCGCCGGTCCAGCAGCTGGGGCAGGGACATTTGCCTGCTATAATCGGACGTGGGTGTACTGCTAGCAGAGTGCCCAGAAGCACTTGGCTGTGTCACACCTAATTGTACACCTTCATTCCTCTCAGAGCAGGTTTCAGAGAGGACTGAAGGTCTAGTGGGGTTGGAGATCCCAGCTGATGAGGAGCAAGGAGAGGTCCGCTTTGTTCTTTGGTGTGGGTCTTTGAGGTACGCTTGCCAATGAGCTGCATGGCAGGTCAACATATGTCTGGTCAAGCATGTGGTGCCCAAGCGGCTGATGTTTTGGCCACGCGAGATACGCTTGAGACATATGTTGCAAATAGCAGCGGTACGATCTGATGCACTCGTCTCAAAAAAGGCCCACACCAAAGAACTTTTAGAATAATGCGCAGAGGCAGTGCCCTGCACAGGCGGAGCTCTGCGGTGTGATTCAGTCGGTGTGCTGCCCCTAAGCTGGCCCCCGGAGGGCATCCTGCCTCGTTGGACATGTGCCTCCTCTTCCTCCTCCTTTCTCCTACCAGGCACCCACGTGGAGTCAGTGCCCTCATCATCCCCTCCCTCTTCATCGCTGGAGAAAACCTGGCAGTATGCTGCAGCTTGTGGAACATGACTGCCAGATTGCTGTCCTTCTTAAGCATCCTCTCTCTCTGCATTCACGCTACTGCCTTCCTCTAGCTGAGTATCATCATCAGAGCCTACAAAACACTGGGCATCCTCCTGGAGCATGTACCCAACACTGTGCTCAAAGAGTTTAGGAGACTCCTCAGGAGGATGTGGTGGGTCTAGGGAAGGAGTCACTGATGATGACATTGAGAGGAGGGAAGACGATGCTTTGGCAGCTGCTTTGCTAGTACCCTGAGCCTGGGTGAGAGACGATGAGGAGGATGAAGAGAGCTTGGTCATCCACTCTACCAAGTCGTTGGCATGTTGCGGCTCAACATGTCCAGCTGGCGAAAAGGACAAGCGTGTCCCATGGCCACGTGCTGATGATGACGATGCACCGCGTCCATGACCAGCACTGTTGTCTCTAGACACAGAGCCTGCTTGCCCTCTTTTATCGGCTCGCGCCTGTCTGTCTCTCCTTGCTGGCCTTCCAGACATGGTAATGGCCTGAAGGGAGTTGGGAAAACCAGCAATTGGGTAGTGTATATTGTGCTGGAGGCATACACAACTTCCACTAACTCCTGCAGATGGCAGATGGCTCAATTAGAGAAGAGCTATGTAGGTGGATATAGCGGTGTATACTGGGTTCAGAGCACGCAGACGGCACGCACAATCTCCTACCACTGACTGCAAGCTCTATTTAAAACGAGCAAGATAGCTAGCTATATAGGTGGATATAGCGATGTATACTGGATTCAGAGCACACAGACAGCACGCACAATCTCCTACCACTGACTGCAAGCTCTATTTAAAACGAGCAAGATAGCTAGCTATATAGATGGATATAGCGGTGTATACTGGGTTCAGAGCACGCAGATAGCACGCACAATCTCCTACCACTGACTGCAAGCTCTATTTAAAACGAGCAAGATAGTTAGCTATATAGCTGGATATAGCGGTGTATACTGGGTTCAGAGCACGCAGACAGCACGCACAATCTCCTACCACTGACTGCAAGCTCTATTTAAAACGAGCAAGATAGCTAGCTATATAGATGGATATAGCGGTGTATACTGGGTTCAGAGCACGCAGATAGCACGCACAATCTCCTACCACTGACTGCAAGCTCTATTTAAAACGAACAAGATAGCTAGCTATATAGATGGATATAGCAGTGTATACTGGGTTCAGAGCACGCAGACAGCACGCACAATCTCCTACCACTGACTGCAAGCTCTATTTAAAACGAGCAAGATAGCTAGCGATATAGATGGATATAGCGGTGTATACTGGGTTCAGAGCACGCAGACAGCACGCACAATCTCCTACCACTGACTGCAATCTCTATTTAAAACGAGCAAGACAGTTAGCTATATAGGTGGATATAGCGGTGTATACTGGGTTCAGAGCACGCAGACAGCACGCACAATCTCCTACCACTGACTGCAAGCTCTATTTAAAACGAGCAAGATAGTTAGCTATATAGGTGGATATAGCGGTGTATACTGGGTTCAGAGCATGCAGATAGCACGCACAATCTCCTACCACTGACTGCAAGCTCTATTTAAAACGAGCAAGATAGTTAGCTATATAGGTGGATATTTTTTAATAATTATCTGCTACCAATCATACAAATTTTCATTACAAATCAAATATCAGTTAACATTCACTTTACAAATAAACAAACAATAAACTATACAATCAAAGGGAAAACAACTTTACATGTCATCTTCCCCATCTACTTCTTCAGAGGAAAAATCTATAAATAGGGCATCACTTCTACTATTAGGCCTTGGCAATGGCCTAGGTTCCACCTCAGGTGGTGGAGCCCTCTTTTTCTTTTTCTTTCCCTGTTTCTTCCTGATTGTGACCCATGTCACCTCACCCTCCTCATCAGACACCTCTTTTGGGCGTTTCTGAGCCCCTTTTATTGAGACTTCCATCTCCTCTTCCCCAGACCTATCCTCACTGGCCGAGGAATCGGACAAAGGGGCAGCGACCAGACGCCTACCTGGCCGACATCTCCGAGGAAGAGGAGTAGGAACAGAAACTTGGGAATGGGAACCCTGAGTTTTCTCACCCGAAGGAGGAGGCCCAACTACCTCAGCTTGACCAACATTTTGGTCAGACATTTGGGCTTCAACAACAGGGGCCTGGACAGCTTCAGCAGGCTGTACTCTTTTCTCCTTTTGAGGAACCCTACTTGCCCTTTGGGCTCGAGACTCCCCTTGCGACTCAGGAACACCCTCCTGACTCTCCCCCCTTGAATTCTGCCCAGTAGGGGGCGGAGCACTATCCCTCCCTGGCCTATCACCTGCTGCTGCTTCACCCCTGTAAGCCCTGGGGCACATACTAAAGGGATGCCCCATCTGTCCACAAAGGTTGCAGCAAATTAATCCGCAGGTGTCACCTGAGTGCCCAAACTTGTTGCATTTGGTGCAGCGCATAACTGTGCAGTCCGCACTCAAATGGGTTGGACACCCACATCTAAAACAACGGCGGGGCTGGCCCGGGTAGAACACCAGGATTCTGTCCCTACCCAGGAACGCACTCCCTGGGACGTGTGCAACTGTGTTGCCAGATCTTCTTAAGCGAATCCTGGTGTTCCATGCCCCAGTCCATACCCCGCGTTCGTCCAGGCATTTATTCAAAGGACACAGCAACTGACCGTGTCTACCCAGCCAAGTCGCTATGTCCTCCGGAGGCAGGCTCTCATTTCTTACTAAAACTGTAAGACTTTTAATATCCTCCTGTCTGCTCAATGGGATCAGGCGGAAACCCTTCCAAGGGTCAGTCCCCCTGACTAGCCCAAAAGCAGTAATGAATCGCTCCATGGTCACTGCATTGGTAAAGCTGACATCAAAGTCCGGGGAACCCGATGGGTGAATTACAGCAAATAATTCCTCCACCTTGAACCCCAACGCCAGGACCATGTCCACAACTTGCCCTCTCGTGGGGCACTGACCAGTACTCTCCCACCTTAGTTGGACTACATTTCTACGCTTGCGCTCTGGACCACCTGTCCCCCTAGACCAAGAGTTGGCCCCAGAGGTCTGATCAGCCGGAGGCACTCTAAAATTACTGGCCCCGAACTGATGGTACAGGTGGTCCAGAGGCACACTGGACCCAACCACATTGGCGTAGGAGCGTTTTTCGCCAAGAGCCGTCAGCAATCTTACCTCCGGCGTACCTCTTAATACGGGTCCCGGAGGAGGAGCTTCTGTCACTAATACTGGGGGAACAGCTTGGGAAGAGGTTTTTCCCCTCCCAGCACAAGAACTCACATTCCCCCCACCATTTACACCACTCTGATCCTCCAGGGAAACTTCTTCTTCAGAACTATCAAAAAGAGCATTCCAAGCTTCCTGCCATTCTACCTCCATATGGGCCCCACAGGGATCCACCAACACCTGGCCCTGTTCCTGCTGGGATCCCTCTAAGCCACGAATATATGCCATCGCGGGATTCTCCCCATCCAACTCACCCATTGGGCAGTCACCCCAGGCAGTAACTTGACCTGGCTCTATATTATTTGATGTTACAATACAAATATTTTCATTAATATTTCCCTGACCGGAAGGAGGGCCCGAAATCATAGTTGTCACCGGCTGGATGTGTCCCTCGCGGCCTACTTCCGGTTCCGCCATCGTCACTTCCGGTCGCGGGCTAACCCCGCCGGAAGTCAACCCGCGCACCGGAAGTGCGTCATCCCCCTCTATTACACTACCATTGGCCTCTCGACCAGAAGCACCGCCCCTCCTCCCACGGGAAGACGGCGTTTTTTGCACACTGCCGCCATTGCTGAGTTAGCAGACGCTATGCCGCCGGCTGATACTGTACCGCTCCCCACAGCGGCAGCCAAGCTAGCCAGACTCTTCCCATCCTCCACACACACCCCGGCTCCCTTACCCTGAGACCGGCTTGCGGCAGTGGCGGCCGACAACGCAACTGACGGCGTGCCCTGCTTGCAACTGTCGGCTGGGATCATTGGGGACTGTGTTGGTAAGTCCATTTTCTCTAGTCTAGCCAGCTGAACCACCGGAATCTTCTTCTCCTTGGTATCTTTCTTCTCTTTATTGTCTCTTTGTTGCTTCCTTCCTACATCATTGGGGTCTAACCTGCCTTCATGGGACACAGCCTCGTTCATAGGCTGGCAACCCTTATGCCCCGTACACACGAGAGGGATTAAGTCTGACAGACCTCCAAAGGAGTTCCGCCGGAGTTCCGCCGGAGTTCCGCCGGAGTTCCGACGGAGTTCTGGCGGACTTTTCGACCGAACGGACTTGACCACACACCATCACACCAAACTCCGACGGAGTCGAACGTGATGACGTACGACTGGATTCGACGTAGGAAGTTCCTAGACAGTAGCCAATAGCTGCCCTAGCGTCGGTTTTAGTCCGTCGGAGTAGCACACACACGAGCGGATTTTTCGAAGGGGACCGGGTCCGGCGGAGTTCCGTCGGGAAAATTTAAAGCATGCTTCATTTCTAAAGTCCGTCAGACTTTAGCTTCGCTAAAGTCCGTTGCAGCCCACACACGATCGGATAGTCCGCCGGACTCAGTCCGTCGGAGTTTGGATGTCGAAAAGTCCGCTCGTGTGTACGGGGCATTAGGCTTACCTGACCCCTCTGTAAGATTACTGGAGTCAGCAGTTTTGTCTTTAGAGACATTTTTCACTTTTCCAGGTTTCTCTGTACCTTTACTCACTGGGACTGTCTCTTTGCAGGTCAATGGCTCTCCCTCACCCACAGTCTTTCTCACTGGTTTCTCACCATCCATCTTTCCTTCCACCACTTTTTCTGTCTCTTCACGGGTGGCCACCTCAGAGGGACCCGCCATTTCCTCCTCTTGCGTTTTGTTCGAGGCTGGATACAGTCTACAGTGTCTCCCTGCCTGGGTCCCCTCGTCACACGCAATTCTCATCGCTTTGTCCACGTTAGATAGAAAGTCTTTCTCACCAGAAGCACTGTCAATCAGGTTGGATAACAGCTCACCCATCATGCTGCACTGCTTCTTCAATCCGTCTATCACCGTCTTATATTCCTGTCTCTTTACAACGCCCGATCTGTCTCTCCGGTTCCTTAACTCCGCCAGGACCTTCCTTTTCTCGCAGTAGCTGCGGGAAGCCTTCACAATTAAGCTTTTAGCTTTCTTTCTTCTGTCTGCAGATTTCTCCGCATCCTCTCCTGGCTGTCTCAGAGACCAATCTACAAGATCCAGTTGGTTCTCCAAGAACAACCTCTCCTCCTTGACGAGCTCCAGGAGCTTAGGGGCTCCACGTCCTTCATTAGGCTGAGAAACAGGCCCCTGGCCTGGGCTAGCTATATAGGTGGATATAGCGGTGTATACTGGGTTCAGAGCACGCAGACAGCACGCATAATCTCCTACCACTGACTGCAAGCTCTATTTAAAACGAGCAAGATAGTTAGCTATATAGGTGGATATAGCGGTGTATACTGGGTTCAGAGCACGCAGACAGCACGCACAATCTCCTACCACTGACTGCAAGCTCTATTTAAAACGAGCAAGATAGTTAGCTATATAGCTGGATATAGCGGTGTATACTGGGTTCAGAGCACGCAGACAGCACGCACAATCTCCTACCACTGACTGCAAGCTCTATTTAAAACGAGCAAGATAGCTAGCTATATAGATGGATATAGCGGTGTATACTGGGTTCAGAGCACGCAGACAGCACGCACAATCTCCTACCACTGACTGCAAGCTCTATTAAAAAAAAAGCAATATAGCTAGCTATATAGGTGAATATAGAGGTGTATACTGCGGTCAGGGCACGCAGACAACAACCACTACGGAAGAGCAAGAACGAGAAATTGGCCGATAACGATCGGTGTATACTGTGTTGAAGGTACACAGAACACCCACTAACTCCTACAGACGCCAACACACTACACAAGGCCGCCGCGCTGGCGGCCTTATATAGTGTGGGGCGTGTACTACACAGCCTGAGCTATGATTGGCCACAGACATCCTGCCTGTGGCCAATCATGGCTCTCCTCGCTGCCGGCGCTGTGATTGGCCAAGCATGCGGGGTCACAGTGCATGCTTGGCCAATCATGAGCCAGCAATGCACTGCGATGGCGCAGTGCATTGTGGGCCGTGAGCGCCACACGAATTTGGCGCGAACGGCCCATAATGTTCGGAATTCGCTGAACGGGCGAACAGCCGATGTTCGAGTCGAACACGAAGCTCATCCCTACACTTTACAGGTGCTATTTTTAGCCCAAAAGCGCCTGAAAAACGCCCCAGTGGGAATGGTGTCTGTTAGATTTTATGAGATGAAGGGGAATAAAAAAAAAAGGAAAAATATATATATTTTTTAAATCGGGCTAACATATTGGCCCAAAAAAATCGGCACTATATATCGGCCATCTGCCACCATGATTTCTAAATATCGGCATCGGCCAGAGAAAAACCCATATCGGTCGACCTCTAATTAAAATATAACTAAAGATAAAACATTTTTTTTAGTTTTGGATAGAGTGGAGAGGGATTAGAACGCCTGTCAGTTTTTATTGCTGTCTGTGCCCGTTAGGGAGACTCACCCTCTCTATTTGCCCTGTTTACCATTATCATTGAAAATGAAAGTAAAAGAAGAGCCCCAAATTATGGGTTGTCCCCAGAAAAGTAATAAAGGGAAACTCTTCCCCTCTATTGGGGACACTAGCTCTGGTGATCTGGTGATCTGGGGGTCCCCAAGGAATTCCCTTAACCACTTATGGACCGCCATATATACTGCGGCAAGGCGGCCCTATTGCGTGAAACAACTACTTGTACTTGTACGTATTTTCATGCACGAGATACTGTGGGGGAGCCGATGCACGTGTCTGGCGGCAGCAATGTCAGCCGGCCACCCGCGATCGTTCCTCAGAGAGGCAAAACAGGGATCTGCCAAAGTAAACAAAGCAGAACCCCATTCTGACAGGTGAGTACAGTGTGATCATCTGTTCCTAGTGATCAGGAACAGCGATTTCTCTGTACTCCCAGCCAGTCCACTGCCTCCAGTTAAAAACACCTTCCTAGGACACAAGTAACCCCTTGATCGCCCTACTTTTAGCTATGATCACAATAATAATGTCACTGGTCCCAAAAAAGTGTCAGTGTCAAAAGTGTCGGATCTGTCCGCTGCAATGTCGCAGTCCCATTAAAAATTGCTGATCACCACCAT
The DNA here is from genome assembly GCF_037356315.1 of Lithobates pipiens. Lineage (NCBI taxonomy): Eukaryota > Metazoa > Chordata > Amphibia > Anura > Ranidae > Lithobates > Lithobates pipiens. Next base: position 169,002,979 of record NW_027507718.1, on the reverse strand, counting down.
TACTAGTAAAAAGAAAAATAATAATGCCATAAATCTATTCCCTATTTTGTAAACTCTATAACTTTTGCGCAAACCAATCAATATACTGTACCCTTATGGCTATTTTTTTTACCAAAAATATGTAGCAGAATACATATTGGCCTAAACTGATGAATACATTTTTTTTATATATTTTTTTGGGATATGTATTATAGCAGAAAGTAAAAAATATTGTTTTTCAAAATTGTCAGTTTTTTTGTTTAAAACACAAAAAAAAAAAAAAAACGCAGAGGTGATCAAATACCACCAAAAGAAATCTCTATTTGTGGGGAAAAAGGACATGAATTTTATTTGGATACAGTGTCGCACAACGGCGCAATTGTCTGTTAAAGTAACGCAGTGCCGTATCGCAAAAAATAGCCTGGTCATGAAGGAGGTAAAACCTTCCGGTACTTAAAGTGGTTGTAAACCCTTACAACCAACTTTGACCTACAGGTAAGCCTAGATTAAGGCTTACCTGTAGGTCCAAGAAATATCTCCTAAACCTACGCGGTTTAGGAGATATTTGCCGAAAGACAGGCACAGCTGTCTACGGCGCTGCGGTCAACTGTGATATGCCGCGAGTGGCGGCTCCCGTGCACATGCGCGGGAGTAACGTCATCGCGGCTTCGCCGAATGACAGCGGCGGAGCAGCGAGACCCACTGAGAAGATGGATGCACTGGACTACTGGGGACAGCAGTGACTTCGCTGGCTCCTGTGTCAGGTAAGTGACACATAATGGACTACTATGCGATGCATAGTAGTCCATTATGCTTTACCTTTGCAGGGAATGAAAGAGGAAGTAAACTCATCAGGGTTTACTTCCTCTTTAAGTGGTTAATTTGCTGGGATTTTCTCTTACTTCCTGTTTGGCTATGGGACTGGAAGTGAAGGGAAATCTCTGCAATGGGACACAGATAGTGGAAAAAAATCTGACAGGGGTTACTACTCTCTCTTGTTCTATCCAAAATGAAACGTATGAAACGCATCTGCTGACCAATATGTACCGTGTGTGTCATATCGTTGTTTTTTTGCATTTGAAATAAAGAAGTGCTTTTATTCCTGAAGTGCCGCAAGCCTCTCTTTCCTTTTACATGCTCTTCTGGTCACGGTCCAGGCAGGCACCCATGTTCACATAGAATAGGGTGACCAGACGGGGACAGTCCCCGGACTGGGGACACTGTCCCTAGATCAAGTCTGTCCCTGGATTGGATCCATCTATCCAGTAAATCTGTCCCGACTCCTAGGGATGGAACTAGTGCCGGACCACGTTCCAGCACGGCGCTCCACTCAACTGGCCATTCTCAAACAAGTGAGGATTCCTTTAGGCTGTGCCTCTCTTTGCCTTCAGTTCTCCCCCACCTGGCGCCTCTCGCACCCCACCCTGCCACAATGATCTCCTTTGTGTTCATTGGTTGTGTCCTAGCAACCAATGACACTCTTTCTGCTGTCCATGTTCCTAATTACATCCAGAGCTGGAGCCCATAGACTTTCCACCACTCTCTGTCTCTTCACTACGTCGGCCACGTCCCACTCTTCAACTGCTTGTATAACTTTGTCAATCCAGGTGTCAAATTCATCCTCTCTTGAGGGTGTGGGGACTTTCCCTGAGAAGAACTGTAGCTTGTGATAACCATAATCAGTCAGCATAGCTGACTTCTTGAGGAGCCCTTCGACCAATCTCCCAAACTCAGCTACTAAGGGGTAAAAAGGGTCTTCAGAGGATGTAGTTGGCATGGAGGTGGTAGTCTCTGGATCTGGCCGGATACCTGCTGAGCTCACTGGGTTGAAAGTTGTCTGTCTGGACAGATCAACAAGGCATCTAGGGCTTCACGGGCCTGATCCTCAGTCCAGTCACTGCCAGGAACTTCAATCACCACACACAGCTCCACTCGGCCATTTTCTTCTCTACACCATTGGTTCACAGCAGCAGGGTCCATCTTGATGCCTCTAGGGGTGTTGTTTTGAGGAGTCTTTTGCAGAATAGTGGTATTATACTGGACAAGCCCCCACGTGTAGTGCAGGAGCCGCTTGAGTATGCTTGTTTATTTGTTGCTCACTCTGCCTCTCAACCCCAATAACAGTCTCAACCCCCCTCTGGTACACCTGGCAATAGTGTAAGTGCAGGGACCAATGAGTAACATACACATTATGATAAAACACAGAAAATGTCTTTACTGTAAGCTATCTGTGGAAAAGTAATGAACAGTAACAGCGTACATAAGTCAAGTAAATCAGCTGAGCAGTAATAACTAAGACCAGAGCAATATATCTCAATACTGTATTCAGGCTGCTTTCAGGGGAATCCAAACCTGAGACTAACCCCAAGAGCAGAGGCAAACACCTAGCAATGGCAATTATATATCCGATTGGTTACTTCTATATAAATTGGCTCTATGAGTTCAGGCAGAAGAAGAGCAGAGGAATGACCCTATCATATGTCAGACCTCTCTCCTCTGTCTACTGACACCACAAGCCCAACTACAAACACTGCACGCAAATCAACATTTAATGAATTAGCTCCCAAGGTAAACTATCCCGCACAACCACTACATATACAGAGCCCTAGACATGTGTGTGCGTGCCCATATGACACCAGTAACTTCAGTCTCTTGAAAGAAAGATGAGTCCTTGGATCTTTGGCTAGCCACTTTAGTTGTTGCACGTAAATTCCTGCTTGGCAACGTGTATGCTGACAGTATTCAAATAACCAAGGGCGGACCCTGTGACTACTTAACAGGCCATTAACAAGACCCAGGTTCTGGTAAGTGTAGGCAAAGGTGAGGTAACTTTGTATATGCCCAGTGTCCTTGTTTCCTGCAGCTGGACAAGTGCCCTATCACCAAATCCTGCGGTCAAGCCCAAATGAACATCCTGGAACAGGGAAGCTCTTCTGGCAACCCAACTGGTCAACTCACACTGGAGCGCTTCACACCGTCTATGCAGGTCACCTGGATATGCACCTGGGATCCCCCTCTCACAGGCTGGATGTCCCTGACTGGCTGTGGAACTTGCAAACCGAGCTGTGGACTGATCTGGGAGGCAACAATTCACCCCTGAGTCCAATGTCTTCTCCTGCCTCGTGGTCCCTCAGGCAAACAAGATGGAGTCATTCCTTCTTTCCTTCCAGAGCATGCTGGGCTTTGTAGCTCTTGCCCCCATATGAAGCTTTGGGGCCATTTTAGATGAAGACTACAAATCCCAGGATCGTTTGCAGCTGCTCCTGCTGATTGTTACAGTCTCTCTCGTTGGCTCCTTTCTGATTGGCTACTACTCCTCCAGCCAATAGGAACACATGCTCTGACTGAAGTCAGTGTCAGTGAAGAGAAGGAGGGGGGAGAAATCCTCCCTGCAGACATGATAGGCACGCTCTTCCTCTCTGGAGAGCATATGCACTTGCAGTGGCACTGATGACAGATGGCACTTATACATGGCACTGATGACAGATGGCACTGACAGGTGGCACTAGGGACAGATGGCACTGACAGGTGGCACTGGGGACAGAGGGCACTGACAGGTACTGTGGGCAGCTTATTTTCACTTTTTTTTTTTTAACACTCACAGGTTGCAGCCGTTTGCTCTCCCTCCTCACACGCTGTCTCTGTGTGAGGAGGGAGAGCCGGCAATGAGCGATGATCTCATATGTTTACATATGAGATCATCTCTCATTGGACACTCAGATCAAGTGCTAAATGGCCACTGTGATTGGGACACGGCCCACACAGAACTTCCCCGATGCCCGCCTGTGTGCACTCACATCGCAGAAGTAAACAGGAGGACGTCCAGGGACACCCTCCCGGCAATTGGAGTCTGCACTGTAGCCATCTTTAGGCTATAGCGTGGACACCTAGTGGTTAATGGAATTTTTTATTTTAGGGTGGCCCTCTGCTTTAAATCCCAGTAATACACTGCCTTACCCTACTCAGTTGCTCTCCATTTTAAGGCACTTTAAGCACTGCTGAATTTGTAGAGGTTGATCTGCTGACAGCCTTAAAGCTGACCTAATCCCTCCTATCCTTTACAGCAAAAGAAGCTGCTTCTGTTTGATCTGCAATGTCAGTTATGACACTAGCCATTTCATGGTTTGACACTTTGGTTGAGAACACAAGCAAATGTGACAGTTAGCAATCCCTGAATGTAACTGTTTTTTGAAACCGTTAAATGGATAAGTTTTGTTCCGTTTTATGATTTTCTGCTGGGGCTCTGGGCTTCAACAAAATGGCAACCTCCAGCAAGAAGGAGCAGGAGCAATGCTGGAGGCAATTTACAGCACACCCTAATTTTGGTAGCATAATTATTAATATGGAATGTACAGTATGTCCCTTGCTAAAGAAAATTTTCTTTTATCAAGTTATTATGGGTAAAGTTCCACTTTAACAGCTTAACCAGTTGCCGACCGCCGCACGCCGATGTACGTCGGTACAATGGCACGGGCAGGCATAAGGACATACATGTACGTCCCTTGCCTCCCGCGGGTCGGGGGCCCGATCGGGCCCCCGCCCGGTGCCTGCGGCGGTCGGTATTCGTTCGGGAGCGATCCCGGACGAGGGGACGGCCATTCATTCATGGCCACCCCCTCGCGATCGCTCCCGACGAATAGAAATCCCCGGTGACATCACTTCCTCTCCTGTAATGTAAACACAGGAGAGGAAGTGATGTATTCTCTCCTCCGTGTCGGTATTTTTCGTTCCGACACGGAGGAGAGCGGATCAGTAAGTTGCACCAACACTCTACACACACAGTAGAACATGCCAGGCACACTCACACCCCCCCTTTACCCCCCGATCACCCCCCCAATTACCCCTGCCCCCCAGTCACAGTGACACCAATGTCATTTTTTTTTTGCATTGGTGTCATTTGTGACTGTAATAACTGTTAGGGCAGTTAGAGTTAGCCCCCTTTAGTTCTAATGTACCCCCCTAACCCCCCCAATAAAGGTTTAACCCCGTGATCACCCCCCGTCGCCAGTGTCACTAAGGCTGGGTTCACATTGCAGCGGTTTATGAGAACGAATGTGATTCGCACCGCACTGCAGTGCAAATCACATCCGATCTCTGTGTGATTCGAGTTCAGCCATTCGCCGCACCCGCCGCACCCGCCACACCCGCCGCAAATTCGCACGGGACCCTTTTTTTGGCCCGCAGCAGAATCGGATCGCATGGGTGTTCACACCATGCGATCCGAGTTTGCAGATCGCACTGCGATATGCGAACTGATCTGGGGGTGTCAGTAACATTTCACTGACACTCCCAGCAGTTCGCATAGGGCAGTGTGAACTGCCGCCGGGAGGCATGCGATGCGGGAACCCGCCGCGGATTCGCGGCGTTTCCGCATCGCTCCAGTGTGAACCCAGCCTAATAAGCGATCATTTTTCTGATCGCCGTATTAGTGTCACAGGTGACGCTAGTTAGGCAGGTAGGTATTTAGGTTCGCCGCAGCTTTTTATAGCGCCAGGGACCCCCATATACTACCGCATAAAGCCCCCTGATTGCCCCCTAGTTAACCCTTTCACCAGTGATCACCATATAACTGTTACAGGTGACGCTGGTTGGTTAGTTATTTTTTTATAGTTTCAGGGCACCCGCCATTTATTACCTAATAAAGGTTTAACCCCCTGATCACCCGGCGGGTGTCATTTGTGACTAATAACTGTTAGGGCAGTTAGGGTTAGCCCCCTTTAGTTCTAAGGTACCCCCCTAACCCCCCCAATAAAGGTTTAACCCCGTGATCACCCCCCGTCGCCAGTGTCACTAAGGCTGGGTTCACATTGCAGCGGTTTATGAGAACGGATGTGATTCGCACCGCACTGCAGTGCAAATCACATCCGATCTCTGTGCGATTCGAGTTCAGCCATTCGCCGCACCCGCCGCACCCGCCGCAAATTCGCACGGGACCCTTTTTTTGGCCCGCAGCAGAATCGGATCGCATGGGTGTTCACACCATGCGATCCGAGTTTGCAGATCGCACTGCGATATGCGAACTGATCTGGGGGTGTCAGTAACATTTCACTGACACTCCCAGCAGTTCGCATAGGGCAGTGTGAACTGCCGCCGGGAGGCATGCGATGCGGGAACCCGCCGCGCATTCGTGGCGTTCCCGCATCGCTCCAGTGTGAACCCAGCCTAATAAGCGATCGTTTTTCTGATCGCTGTATTAGTGTCACAGGTGACGCTAGTTAGGCAGGTAGGTATTTAGGTTCGCTGCAGCTTTTTATAGCGCCAGGGACCCCCATATACTACCGCATAAAGCCCCCTAATTGCCCCCTAGTTAACCCTTTCACCAGTGATCACCATATAACTGTTACAGGTGACACTGGTTGGTTAGTTATTTTTTTATAGTTTCAGGGCACCCGCCATTTATTACCTAGTCTCACTAGTGTACCCCTAAATTTAGGGGTGTCTACTTTCCAAAATGGGGTCATTTGGGGGGGGGTTTGTGCCATCTTGGCATTTTATGGCCTTCAAAACTGTAACGCCCTTAGAAAGCCTGAAGGCGGTGCTTGGTTTTCGGGGCCCCGTACGCGGCTAGGCTCCCAAAAAGTCCCACATATGTGGTATCCCCATACTCAGGAGAAGCAGCAGAATTTATTTTGGGGTGTCATTTCACATATGCCCATGGCATGCGTGAGCAATATATCATTTAGTGACAACTTTGTGAAAAAAAAAAAAAAAAAGTTTGTAATTTTCCCGCAACTTGTGGCAAAATATAAAATATTCCATGGACTCAACATGCCTCTCAGCAAATAGCTTGGGGTGTCTACTTTCTAAAATGGGGTCATTTGTGGGGGTTTTGTGCCATCTTGGCATTTTATGGCCTTCAAAACTGTAATAGGTAGTGAGAAGTGAACTCAAAAATTTACGCCCTTAGAAAGCCTGAAGGCGGTGCTTGGTTTTCGGGGCCCCGTACGCGGCTAGGCTCCCAAAAAGTCCCACATATGTGGTATCCCCGTACTCAGGAGAAGCAGCAGAATTTATTTTGGGGTGTCATTTCACATATGCCCATGGCATGCATGAGCAATATATCATTTAGTGACAACTTTGTTAAAAAAAAAAAAAAAAAAAAAAAGTTTGTAATTTTCCCGCAACTTGTGGCAAAATATAAAATATTCCATGAACTCAACATGCCTCTCAGCAAATAGCTTGGGGTGTCTACTTTCTAAAATGGGGTCATTTGTGGGGGTTTTGTGCCATCTTGGCATTTTATGGCCTTCAAAACTGTAATAGGTAGTGAGAAGTGAACTCAAAAATTTACGCCCTTAGAAAGCCTGAAGGCGGTGCTTGGTTTTCGGGGCCCCGTACGCGGCTAGGCTCCCAAAAAGTCCCACATATGTGGTATCCCCATACTCAGGAGAAGCAGCAGAATTTATTTTGGGGTGTCATTTCACATACGCCCATAGCATGTGTGAGCAATATATCATTTAGTGACAACTTTGTGTAAAAAAAAAAAAAAATTTTTTTTTTTGTCATTATTCAATCGCTTGAGGCAAAAAAATAAAATATTCAATGGGCTCAACATGCCTCTTATCAATTTCCTTAGGGGGTCTACTTTCCAAAATGGGGTCATTTGGGGGGGTTTTGTACTGCCCTGCCATTTTAGCACCTCAAGAAATGAGATAGGCAGTCGTAAACTAAAAGCTGCGTAAATTCCAGAAAACGTACCTTAGTTTGTAGATGTGACAACTTTTGCGCAAACCAATAAATATACAATTATTGACTTTTTTTTTACCAAAGACATGTGGCTGAATACATTTTGGCCTAAATGTATGACTAAAATTGAGTTTATTGGATTTTTCTAATAACAAAAAGTAGAAAATATCATTTTTTTTCAAAATTTGCGGTCTTTTTACGTTTATATCGCAAAAAATAAAAATCGCAGAGGCAATCAAATACCATCAAAAGAAAGCTCTATTTGTGGGAAGAAAAGGACGCAAATTTTGTTTGGGTACAACATTGCATGACCGCGCAATTACCAGTTAAAGCAGCGCAGTGCCAAAGTGTAAAAAGACCTCTGGTCATTTACCAGCAAAATGGTCCGGTCTGAAAGTGGTTAAAAAAACAGTTAAATTCCCTGAATGCTGGAATTGCTAAGGTCTAGTTTACGCTTGCTTCAAAACAAAGCTTCAGACAAGCTTTGTTAAAGGTCTCTGGATGCCAGTCAAAGACCCTGTCACTAAATAAAATGGTTAGCTTACAGTCCTGTTTACACCGTGCTTTTTCTTGGTGCTTTGATGAGGCTTCCATGAGGCTTTGGTGGGGCTTTGGTGAGGCTTCAATCGAGCTTTGCCATAGACTTCTATGGAGGCTTTGAAGACGCTTTGAAGCACCACTAAAGCTACATGGAGGGGTATCATTTTTGAAGCGAAGCGGAAGCAAAGCAAAGCAAAAGCAAGGTGTCAACAGGACTGTAAGCTAGCCATTTTATTTAGTGACAGGGGCTTTGACTGGTGTTCAGAGAGCTTTAACAAAGCTTGTCTGAAGCCTTGTCTTGAAGCACGTATAAACTAGCTGTTAATGTGTGTTGAAGCCGAAGCAAGTGTAAATTAGTCCTAACTGTCACATCACATTTGCTTTTCAAATCATTAAATGGCTGATCAAACGTTTAGCACCATGGTAGTTGCAACTCAAACAGAGGCTAAGATGGCAGCTTCCTTGGCTGAAAAGGATAGGAGGGTTTAGTCTCACCCTCACCATAGTGCAGAGATGTCAGTTTTTCTGAATGCTTTCTGCAAGGGCACAAAAAAACCATGGTTCTCTGTGTGCCCTGTTCACACCACAATGTGCAGATTTCTTTGCAACGTATATGCAATTTTCTGCACAGGAAAAAAAACTGACATGACATCAACATTGGCGTGAATAGGTCACATAAAATAGGTGCATAAAAACGGACAGTTCAAGCCCACCTCCATCCTGGCCCATTCATCATCCCAGTGCAATTCGCAGATGTGCAGTGAAAAACTGTCTGTAAAGCCGCAAGGCTTCACTGCAAGTTTGATGGCAGTGCCAGCATGCAAGTGCTGATTCAAAACTCAGCTCTCGTGAGGACACTGCTGGATGCCAGTATTTGTAGCTGCTGACATTTTTTGGTGGGGAGGTGTGGAACTCCAACCACTTCAGCTCCGGGAAGGTTCACCCCTCCCCCTTCATAACCAGGCCATTTTTGCAATACTGCACTGCATTGTTTTAACTGACATTGAAGTGGTCGTGTGACACTGTACCCAAATAAAATTGATGTCCCTTTTTCCCACAAATGGAGCTTCCTTTTCTTGGTATTTGATCACCTCTGCGTTTTTAATTTTTTGCGCAATAAACAAAAAAAGTCAGACAATTTTGAACAAAAAAACAATGGGGGTTATATTTTAAACGCAAATCCATTTTGCACTAGAAAGTGCAGTCGCTGTAGATCTGAGGGGAACATGCAAGGAAAATAAAAAAAACAGCATTTTAGCTTGCACATGATTGGATGATAAAATCAGAAAAGCTTTCCCTCATTTTAGATCTTCCCCTCAGGTCTACAGCGACTGCACTTCGAAGTGCACTTGTAGTGCAAAGTGAATTTCCCTTTAGTAAATCAACCGCAATATTTTTTGCTTTTGTCTATAAAACATGCCCAATAAAAAATAAATTTTTAAAATCACATTTCTATATCAATTTAAGTAAATATGTATTCTGCTATTAATTGGTTTGCGCAAAAGTTATAGCGTCTACAAACTATGGGATATATTTATGGAATTTTTATTTATTTATTTTTATTACTAGTAACATCAGCGATCAGTGGTTTTAAGCGGAACTATGACATTGCGGACACTAATGCCGCGTACACACGTAGAAGACTATCCAGCGGACTTAGTCTGGCGGACTTTCCGAACAAGCTACTTGCCCACACATGGCACTTTTTCAGAGGACTAATACGGCGTACTACGTCCGCCGGACTATCCGCCGTACTTTTGAAATGAACGGACTCGCCCACACACGCGGAGGAAAGTCCACTCATTTCGAGCGTGTCTCCAGGTAGCCGGGGCCAGCGAGTGAGGCGTCGCTGGCCCCGTCACCTGGTATGGAGTTAAAGGGGAATCCCTACACCGAAAAATCGGCGTGGGGGTCCCCTCCTAGATCCATATCAGACCCTTATCTGAGCACGCTACCCGGCCGGCCATAAAAGGGGGTGGGGACGAGCGAGCGCCCCCCCCCAGCCGTACCAGGCCGCGTGCCCTCAACATGGGGGGTGCCTTGGGGAAGGGGGGCCGCGAGGCCCCCCCACCCCAAAGCACCTTGTCCCCATGTTCATGAGGACAAGGGCCTCTTCCCAACAACCCTGGCCGTTGGTTGTCGGGGTCTGCGGGCGGGGGGCTTATCGGAATCCGTGAGCCTCCTTTAATAAGGGGGCCCCCGGATACCGGCCCCCCACCCTATGTGAATCAGTATGGGGTACAATGTACCCCTACCCATTCACCTGTGAAAAAAAGTAAAAAAAAACACAACACACAAGGGTTAAAATAGTTTATTGCACAGCTCTGGGGGTCTTCTTCCGTCTTCGGGGGTCTTCTCGCCGGACTCCTCCGCTATCTTCTGCTAGCTCTTTTACTAGCGGAGGAGCCCGGCTTTCTTCTTCGCCGCCGCCCTCTTCTTCCGACTTCCGGGGTCTTGTCCCCCTCTTCGGTGGTCTTGTTCCCCCTCTTCGGTTCTTCTTGCCGGGCCACCGTGCCTTCTTCTAGCTCTTTTACAAGCTGTCGACGTCTTCGTCTTCTGTTCTCCTCTTCTGGAGATGTTGCCTCGTCGCTGCCTCCGGTCACAATGGCAGGCACCCCCTAAAATGTGTCCAAATATAATGTGTGTCCTCAAATTAATTTCTAACCCTTCCCCACCCCCTAAAATGTGTCAAAATGTAATGAATGTCCTTAGATTAATTTCTAACCCTCCCCCACCCCCTAAAATGTGTCTAAATGTAATGTGTGTCCTTAAATTAATTAAATTAGGTTGGGGGTCCCTGGGATCCTGTTGTCTGAGTCTTTTCTCCCCTATGAGAATGAAACAAAAAGTATATTTAGCACACAGATATTTGAGTCCAGAAATAGGAATATGAAACATTGCTTAGAAGTGGTGTAGAAGTGGTGTACAATTGTCTGTTTGGGAAGAGATCCAACTTAAAGACCTGATTAAAATTCCCTTTTGACCAAACTGCAATACAGTACTTACCTTTTTTGGCCAAGTTTCGCAGATGGAGACACCTCAAGTATCCCCTGGATCCCTGTGTGGGTTACCCTAAAAAAAATTCTCTAGTGTCCCACACTAGTGCTCCTGAGTCCAGATTTGTAAACAGCTGTTGTGTCCGCTCCTTACATTACACTGAATCAAGTTTTCAATTCCTTCTAGTTTCAAAGACATCTACACAATAATATCCTAAACTTATTTTAATAAGACAAATTATCATAACGAAAATGTAAGTATAATCCTGTACCAGCTAAATGCATCGTATTTATTGGCAAAAGAATGTGATTTTACGAAGGGTATTTACGATCGATTACCCACAGACAATGTGCCCGCGAACATGAAAGTAGCCATTGCAAACTGTATAACAGTAAAGAAAAGCACATGGAGCAGCAAGTTAATTATCATAATAAGAACACATAAGTACTTACTTTTTTTGAGCACCTTCTTGATTCTTGGATACCGATCCGGCTCCCTCATTTTAAAGTCGGACCAGCACTTTCTCAATTGGTCTTTAGACCGTCGTACCCCAAAATGCTGCTCCAGAGTGGTCACAGCTGAGGACATTATTTGGTCCTTCCACAAATTGGGACGGGTGTACGCACCATTTTTGCCATCATAGTCCTCCTTCCCCAAGATGTCCACCATCTCCACCATTTCCTCAAAGGCCATGTTGGTGGCCTTCAATCTCCTCCTGGATCTGGATGTTTGGGGCTCAGGGCTTTCATCCAAGGTAGTTGCAGAATAGGCCATTTTTCTATATATACTCCCACTGCGCACCGAAGAGAGAAGGGACGCGGAATATTCATCATAAAGAACGTCAGGGGCGGGCAATGCAGGTGACGCAGACGGGGATTGACACATGCGCAGTGTATATAAAGCTAGTGAGCTGTAGCACGTACGTCCGAACGGAAGCGTCCTAAATGAAAGTAAGATTTTAACTTGGCCCATCACATTGGCCTAGACTGCTTCAAGATTGAGGCCTATATTGGGATTAGATAATGAGAGTTTAGACTGACAATAAAAGTTTACTGGCAGGGTCTTCTCGCAGGTCCAGGATTGTGGGTCAACCTGAGTGTTCCCTGGTTCCTGAAGGTTTCCTTTTAAGGTCTCGGAGCCTACCGTGCAGGGTGAAGATTGGGTTTTCATCTCTGATAAAACACTGCTGCGAGGATAAGGTAGGGAAGATTTTCTCAGGAATCTCTCCTTCCATGTATTGTGTTGTCATATCATGTCTATGTGTCACCACTTGGGGCTGTATTTAGCACTCACCATTCTGACGCTGGAAACAGCAGAAGCTCCACTCTCCAAACTCCTCTCCGTCTAAGCCAGTTCAGACCCTCAGGTAAGAGAAAGGGGGTCTGATCACTTCCTGGGCCCCCAGATTGGCGATTTTTGTCTGAATTAATGCCAGTCAGCTGCCTTTTTTCTTTCATGGAAAAAAAAAAAGTTTTATTTTGGCATACCGCAGCCGCTCACTGAGTGGAGGATTTACCCCCCGCCATGATGCCGGCACTCACAGGAGAGATTCAACTTCCTTGTTTGAAAGAGGAAGGGGGGGCGTATTCCATGCGGGGGTGGGGCTAAATGGCGTTAGACGCCGGCCACATGTGTAGGAAGTATTTGAAAGCTCTGCAAGAGAAGCTGCTGCCTAGCGGTGGAGGGACAGAGCAGAGTGGTTGCTGGTTAGGTTTGGTGACACAGGCATTTCCCTTTTGACAACATTGTACTGTATAGCTAGGATTAATAGCAGTTATTGTACTGTACTGTAGCCTAGCAAGTGAAACATTCTTTTGCTGGTACTGCCTCTGCTTTGTACTGTAAGCTATGAGTGACAAAGGGACCAGGAACTCCTCTAAGGGTTCTAAGGGGTTAACAGTATACAACAAACTAAAAACCCTTCCAAAAGAATGTCATCCTCCCCTGAGAGGTATACGGCCAGTCAGATGAGCCATCAAGGATAGAACACTTCTGTCCCTGTGTATTTCATACAAACAGTTTTTTTCTTCTACCATTTAAAAGATTATTGCTAAGATGTCTCTCCATAGTAGGACTAAACATAGCAGATTCCCATCTAGTCCTCTGGGCCTTTTTGTTGAGGTGCAGGAGGCTGGGGATCAAGTAGATCTTCCCAAATATTACAAGATACTTATCTTTCCTCTTCGGAGGATCCTAACAGGGAGGGAGTAGCCGCACAAGTCAGGTGTTTGTCTACTCCCTTGCTTAACCCTTTTGTTGCCCGCAGCACAGGCTCTTGAGGTATCTACCTCTAATAAGGTTCATTTAAAACCTCCCCCACCTGAGGATGTTTTTTCCTATTCATGCATAGCTATGTATTCTGAATGGGAACATTTCTATGAAGAAATGGGGGGGTTCCAGCTATTAATGCTGCAGTCACCTCAGTGAGCAGAGTCTCACATGTCCAGTGGATAATGCACTGATGTTAAAGGATCCAGCAAGTTAAGGTTGGATTTTCCTTCTAAAGATAGGATGTCTTTTGCAGTTCTTGCTACAATTGGAGTAGCTCAGTTAATTAACCCTTTAATGTCTGCTCCACTATTTTGGTGGAGCACATTTTGAGTCACACCAATGCATTGGAAAATGTGGACTCCAAGGGGTTAAGGAACACGTGTGAGATACCTGAAAATTCTGCCTGATCAGCAGGCCCGGCAGGGGGCTGCTGTATTTGATGCACTGTGTCTCACAGATGCTATGAAGGACTCGATCGTTTAAGCCTTATGTCTTATACTTGGACTAGTGCATTCTTGCAGAGGTCCGTGGCTGAAATATTGATCAGCCGAAGCACCAGGTGAAAACCCTTAGCCAGTCTGTGTCCCTTCCTGGGGTACGACTATTTAGAGTGGATAAGTACATCCAAAAGGGGGGTAAAGCTCTCTTTACCAGTAAAAGGAGGTTCAAACAGTTCTCCTTTAATCGTGCAGCCTCTCCTATGCCTGGGGCATCTGCCCTTAGGCAGTCTCGACGGTCTCAATCGTTAGTTTCAGGAGAAAGTTCCCAAGGGCAGCACCAGGATCTTGGGGGCAGAAGGCCCATAAAGCAGAATGCTAAGGCCTTCTCATGAAAGAGCGCCCCCACTTGTTTGGGTGAGGGGAAAGGTCCTGCGATTCTCAAAGTCTGGAAGGAACAAGGTTAAGAGCAGAGGGATTTCTGTGATTTTTTTTTCTCTAGGTTATATCTAAAATTTTAAGAGCCCGGATGGCTCAGTCGGCTTTCGATCTGAGGTTCCGGGGTTCGGGTCCTGTTTGGGTGCTGCCTATGGGGTCCTTGGGGCTGCTGATGTGGAAGTCTTTATGCAAGAGTGTCCGTCTCCTCAGAGAATGCTCTTAAGGTTCAAAAAAAAAAAGAGATGTCTCTCTTTCTGGCCTCTGGATCAGCTGTTATCCCAGTCGGTGATATCAGAGATTCCCTTAGTGGAACAGGTTTTTTTTGGCTTAAACCTTTTAAGGTCCCAGAGCCAAACAGAGAGGTAAGAGCCATTCTAGATCTTGGCGATCTGAATCGACACTTAAACATCCGATCCTTTCATAATTCGATTGGCTGTGTCCATCCTGCAAGGAGGGGAGTTGCATATCTCCATGTGCCATAGTTTCCCGCTTACCAGAAATCTCTGCGGTTTGAAATATAAAATTATTTTTTTCAGTTGTGGACTGCCAATAATTGGAAAATCCTGTTTAAACTGTGATCAGCTGTGAATGAACACAGCTGGTCACATGGTAAAGAGCAGCTGTGATGGACTCTTTACCCTGATCTCTGATTAGCTGTGTCCTAAGGACACAGCAGTCACAGGTGCCTACTGATGTGCGCCACAGGGGGGTATACGGGAAGCGCAATCACAGGGTGACGTCAATAGATGCCCTCCCGGAAATGTTAGACTGCACTGTAGCCATCATTCGGCTATAGCGCGGTCAGTAAAAGGGTTAAATAGCACAGTGCTAAATAAAATAAAAATGCTTTGGCCATATAGGGGGGTAAAATCTTCACGAGGTCAAGTGGTTGAGAACAATTTTTTTCAGTTTAAAGAAGATCCCTGATATCAACATCATCGAGTATGTCTTGGATTACATGAAGAGACAGAAGGATTTGAGGCAGCCTACATTCACAGAAGATACATGGTTGGTTCTCCAAGATGTTTGGAACAACCTACCTGCTGAGTTCCTTTAAAAACTGTGTGCAACTGTACCTAGAAGAATTGATGGTGGTTTGAAGGCAAAGGGTGGACACACCAAATATTGATTTGATTTGGATAACTCTTCTGTTCATTTACATTCTATTTTGTTAATTGATTAAAAGAAACTATTAAGAGCCCTTTCACACTATAGCGTGGGCCACGCTAGCTTTACAATAGTTTTAGCGCTGCTTTTTGGCCTCTAGCGAGGCGTTTTTTAGCCCCGCTATTGGCCGAGGAAAGGGCTAAAGACACCTGCAAAATGCCGCTGTCAAAGTGCTTTGCAGATGCTTTGGCAGTATTGCCCATTGATCTCTATGGCAAGGGTGGTGGGGGAGCGGTGTATAAATGCTCCTCCACTTCCCCAAAGACGCTGCTTTTTTTGGCCCTGCAAGCGCACCGCCTCAGTGTGAACTGTGAACGTACTTCGGGCTCGAGAGACGCTTTTCAGGCGCTATTTTTAGCGATAAAAGGCCTGAAAAGCCAGTGAAAGGGGTCTATCACTTCTATTTCTGAAAGCATTCTTAATGGACGACAGATCATCCAATTTTTTTTTGCATGCTACTCACATATCAAAAATGGATAGGTTAGTAAAATTGCGAAAATTCTATTACAACAGAATAAAAAAAATCGCAAGTGATGTCATCTCTTGTAGTGTATTTCTATTGTATTTTGGGATGACAACTGTATCGATGAAATGAAAATCGTACGATCTGGTATCATACAAGAATTTTTTCGTGTTTGTCCGAACTGATAATATCGTGGAAGTGTTGTGATTGGCTTTCGAAGTCCCTGTACTAACGATCCGATTATAGTACGATCACTTTAAAAGTGGTATTTTTTATCCGATTTTCAGATCTTGTGTACGGGCCGTTAGGGTCAGTTCACACCACATGCAGTTCAATGCGGTTTTTTTTTCTGCATCAGAAATGCATGAAAAGTAGGTTATATGGTTTTCAATGGCATAGTTCACACCAGTGCGTTCCAGTTCCAGAAAAGAAAAGAGAACATGCTGCATTTTTCTTGCACTGGAATGTACTGGAACACTGTAAATGCATAAAAAAAAAAGTATGTCCTTATTTAAGGTTAAGAAAAAAGAGGGGGGGGGGGGGAATGCACTGGATTGCATTAAAAACTTGTCAAAAACGCTTGTAGCACTGACCCCCGAAAGAGCGGCTGGTTTTGTTGGGCTTACCGTTACCTTCTCTACCTCGTGCTCGTCTAGGGGTTTCCCGAGGCCCAATAAACTGTAGAGACCAACACTTGAATCCCTTTAGGAATTTTTATTTGCAAAACGTTGAACAGAACACAGTCTCCCAGTAGGGAATAGAGGGTATGAGTAGTAAAGCTCAGGTACTCTTGGAACTGCTGACACTTGAAATGTCTCTCTCTAGGTTATACAGGGAATAGCCATTCGCAACTGGATATTTCAACTATCGGATAAATCTCTTTTTGGTGAATTTAGCAACCGACGGGTGATTTAAGTATAGCAAAGTCTCTGCCACAGACTTGATTGTACTTGATTGAACTTTAGAATAGAACAGAAAGTCTCTCACAGAAACTTAGTTGTAACTGAAAAATAGAATTAGGAACTCTCTTACGGTACCAGTATCTTGCAGCTGATCCAGCGATACTATAAGAATGTGGATTCACTTGGTGTCCTTTCAGCTTAGCTTCCAGGCTCTTACCGAGCAGCCAGCCTTGTGCGTGGCCCTCTTCTGAAGAATCCTCCCCTGGTTGCGTTTTTAGTTGCTGGGCCTCTCCAAACCTGAGACGGCACCAGACCACCTTGGAACCCTCCTTCCAGTTACTGTGCCTCGGGCTAGCCAGCCCCGAGACTTGGAAAGGGGTGGATCCGCACCCCAGGCCATGAGGGCCTCTGGGGGCTGTTCAGGAGGACCAGGGCCAGGGAGTCAGAACATACTTCTGGACCGGAACCTCAAATCACGTGACCGCAGCACCTTCAGTACCCACTCCCGGAATACACAGCGAGACAACGCACCCACTGATTGGCTCCGGGAGAGAGATTGGTATTCAATACGTCCAACCAGACTGCGTTCCAATGCCTGCCAAAGGTGACACCTACACCCATGACCAGGCAGAACACAATACAGTCCAGCCAAACTGATGCTGAGACCATAATTTACTGAAATTAACCCTAAAACCCAACTACCATCTTAGGAAAAACTAAATTTACAAAAACATAGCGCTTCAGGAGCTCGGCGCTACACGCATATGCAGAAAAGCATCTGGAACGCATCCGAACTGTGTTTCTATGGTGGAAACTGGCCCTAAAGCCTTTGCACAGTAATATATATATATATATATATATATATATATATATATATAAATATATATATATATATACATACACACACAAATGTATTTTCATTTTCTCCATAAGCTCACCCCCCACAGTTATTACCTTTTACTCCACTCTACTCTCCCTTCTAGATTGTAAGCTAGGGCCCTCCGATCCCTCCTGTATTGATTTGTATCTCAAATGTACTGTCTGCCCTTATGTTGTAAAGCGCTGCGTAAACTATATAAATTGTGTATTATAATAATAATAATAACTGTTGGCATTATATAAATCCTGTATAATAATAATAATAATTTATATCTATATATCTATCTATCTATCTATCTATCTATCTATCTATCTATCTATCTATATATATATATATATATATATATAGTAAGCTTTGGCTTTAGACCCCTTTCACACTGGGGCTGCCCGAGTGTTAGCACTAAATCGTCGCTCGTTTTAGCGGTGCTTTTCGACTGGTAGCAGAGCGCTATTAACCCCTGCTAGCGGGCAAAGGTTTAAAAGCACCCGTGTTATGGCGCTTTGGAAGCGCTGCCCATTCATTGCAATGAGCAGGGGCGTTATGGGAGCGTTCCCAAACTGCTCCAAAGAAGCCATTTGCAGGACTTCTTCTAACGTCCCACAAGCGCACCACCCCAGTGTGTGAAAGCACTCGGGCTTTCATGTTTCGGGTGGCATTTTGCAGGCGCTATCTCTAGCGCTAAAATGCACGAAATTGAGTGTGAAAGCGGTCTTAAAGCTTTTAGGAAATATTACTATTCAGGTTCACTTTTCCTTTATAACTCTCAGGATCTTTGACTGAAAAAGAAGCTTCCATTAAAACGGAGGCAGGGATGTGAGAGCAGACAAGGAAAGAGAAGGTTAATTGTGAGGTGGGTGAAGGCGGGAAGAGCAAGCAGAGCTCCTCCCTCACCCTTGCAGATGCCAGGGGGCACACGCCAGATGGGTACAGATATCATTGTGTAAAGAGAGGAGGGGACATGTAGAGGAGGAGGAGGGGAATAGCAGAGTGTCGGTGAGGGAGGGAAATGGATGAGGTGACGAGGGGTCACACTAAATACGGATATGAACTTAAAGACACCGAAATACAGTCACCGAGTACGCCGTATGAGCGGCCGGTGAACACATAACGCATGTAGCCGTATATAAGTACTGACATGTTTATTACATTCGTATGAGGAAGTAAAAGGGCTGCAGAAGCAGCTGAGGCGATGTGGTGTGTGAGGCGATGCTGGGGTGTGTGCGGGCAGAGCCTGTCATTATTTTAGGGTGCTCCTTTATTCCCAACTCCCTCTCCCCTCCCTCCGGCCCAGTAATTCCCCAGTTGGAGCAGCGGGGAGGGCAGTAGAGGATCTCACAGTACTATGTTACTCAGCATTTCATTGCCAGCACTGGGGAGAGCAGACAGGGGCACTGACACCCGCCTCTCATACAAAGGAGCTCTGATGGCCAGCTCATCACCTCCCTTCCCCGGACCTACTACGAGCCTCTGTCGCAGCCCGGATCATGCCCGCTTTGTAGTGAACGAGGTGTGAGTGTGGTGAGGACGCCGGATCATGGTAGGTGACGGGTCGTCTTATGGCTACAATGGGTGGGGTATCCGCCGGCCCTTTTCCTGGGCGATGCAGGCTAAGGAAAGGCCCTTATATAATACCGCCGTGACCCCCTTTCACCCCGGCATGTCTGGCTTTAGCAGAGGTGGGGGGGGGGAGGGAGGGGAATTTAGGACAAGGGGTGGGGAGAGATGGCTTTAACAAACGAGAATTTGGAGTTGGTTAAAAATGGCCGCGTAGGAAGGGGAGGACCCAGAGCGGACATCGGGATGAAGTTGGAAGTGAAGCGGGCAGAGAGAGGGAGAGGGGCACGCCTGACTCACTGCTGTCCCACATACATGGAGCCCGGCCACCTCCCTGGCACAGCTCTGCACCACTCAGCAAACTTCACGGGAAGTTACCTACCCTCGTCATAGGGCTCAGCTCTGCCCTAAAAGTGCCATTGCTATTCCTAGGACGTCCAGGCCAGGCGCTCTACCTGTTCACCTGTCAGGAGACAAATTCATTACGACTGGGCACCAAACTCGGCTTTAACCGATTGCCGTCCGCGCTATGCCAGTTTTATTGCTACAGGGTGGCAGCTGTCCGTCAGGTCATGTGTGTGTACATATATACCGTGTATATATATATATATATATATACCTGATCCCGCGCTTCCAGGTGGGGGGGGGTGCGGCGAGTGTTAGGCAGAGAGACAAATCTGTCTGCCATGTAAACAAGACAAATCGCTGTTCTGAGAGGAGGAAAGGGATGGAGTTTGTGTCCCTGCGAAGCACGGAATAAATTCCCTCTCTTTCCCCTAGCAAAAGCACCTCAAAGTAAAGTAAAACACAGGCTAGGCACACATTTAATCCTTTCATCACCCCTGATAGTAACTCCTTCCCGGCCAGTGAAAAATTGTCAGAATGTCCGCCGCAATATCACAGTCCTGCTATAAGTCACTGATCGCCGCCATTACTAGTAAAAAAAACATCCTATAGTTTGTAGATGCTATCATTTTTGCGCAAATCCCTTCCTGGCCGGTGTCGTTAGTACAGTGACAGTGCATATTGTTAGCACTATCTCTGTATTAGTGTTACTGGTCCCCAAAAATTGTCAGAATGTCCACTGCAATATCACAGTCCCACTATAAGTCACTGATCGCCACCATTATTAGTAAAACGAGAAAACATCCCATAGTTTGTAGACGCTATAACTTTTGCGCAAAACCCCTTCCTGGACAGTGTCATTAGTACAGTGACAGTGCATATTGTTAGCAGTAATCCCTGTTACTGGTTCCCCAAAATTGTCAGAATGTCTGCTGCAATATCACATAGTTACATGAGTGAGTGTCTACAATTGACCCTATCCCTGTACATTGCACACTCACATCAGTCCCTACCCTCAAAGTGCCCACAATCCAAGGTCCCCATTCATATACTAGGGCCAGTTTTTTGGTTTGTGGGGGGAAGCTGGGGTACCTGGAGGAAGGCCACGCAGGCACAGTGAGAACATGCAAACTCCAGGCAGGTAGTGTCGTGGTTGGGATTTGAACCAGTGACCCTTTTTACTGCTAGGTAAGAGTGCTAACCACTACACCACTGCCACCCACTACAGTCCTACTATAAGTCACTGATCACCACTATTACTAGTAAAAAAAATCCTATAGTTTGTAGACACTATAACTTTTGCGCAAATCCTTTTTGCAGCCAGTGTCTTTAGTACCGTGACAGTGCATATTGTTATTATTATTAGTATTAGCGTCACTGGTTCCCAAAAAGTGTCAGAATGTCCACCCGCAATATTACAGTCCCGCTATAAGTCGCTGATCGCTGCCATTACTAGTAAAAAATATAAAAAATCCCATCATTTGTAGACGCTATAACTTTTGCACAAACCAATCAATATACATTTAGACCCTTTTCACACTGGGGAGGTTTTCAGGTTCTTTAGTGCTAGAAATGGCCTCTGCAAAGCACCTGAAAACCAGCTCCCATTCATTGCAGTGTGTCTTTTCACACTGGGGCGGTGCGTTTGCGGGACTTTAGGAAAAGTCCTGCAAGCAGCTTCTTTGGGGCGGGATGGGAGCATTGTATTTCGCACTCCTATAACGCCCTGCCCATTGGGGTTAAAAGTGCCCCGCTAGTGGCCGAAAAGGGACACAAAAGCGCAACTTAAACAGTGCTAAAATGCCACTAAAACGAGCAGCGCTTTAGCGCTAATGGCTGGCGCTTTCAGTGTGAAAGCGGTCTTATTGGGATTATGTTTCCCAAAAATATGTAGCAGAATACATATTGGCCTAAATTTATGAAGAAATTCGATTTTTTGTTTTATAGCAGAAAGTAAAAAAATATTTTGAATTTTTTTTCAAAATTGTCGAGTCTCTTTTTGTTTATAGTGAAGGATCACTAAGAAGCTGCCTTTCTGTCCTTATGGAATCACTCCCTATGACACTAAGGCAGCGAGATGTCACTCTTATCGCTAGCGATCGAGATTCAGCAGCCCTGTGCCCTGTTCACATCATACAAGTGCGCTGGGGAAAAATGCAGGCATGCAGCACAACACACAAAAAGGTGTATTAAAGCAACACACCTATCAAAATACAAAGAAAAAGATGTTAGTATTTTTACTCCTGAAAATACACGTTGAATGATGAGTTGTTTTGCTTTACATAGTTCAGTTTGGAGGACGTGCTATCAGGAGATGGAATGGTACCCTCAGCATTCTGCTTCCTCTTCTTTGTCCAGTCACAGGCTAGGGCAGGTTGGTGACAAAGATCAAGCTAGTGGCCTTACTGTGCTGACTGGCAGGCTAGCTAGATCAAAAGACTGGTAGAATGCAGGTACAACATTTCGGGGGAGATTTACTAAAACTGGAGAGTGCAAAATCTGGTTCAGCTCTGCAAAGAAACCAATCAGCTTTCAGCTTACAGGCATACACCACTTTTAAGTACACAATGGGGTTTATTTAGTAAAGCTATAAACTGCAAATCAGGCTCACTTCTGCATAGAAACCAATGAGCTTTTAACCCCAGCTTGTTCAATTAAGCTTTGGTAATAAAACCTGGAAGCTCATTGGTTTCTATGCAGAAGTGAGCCTGATTTTGCACTTTCCAGCTTTAGTAAATAAACCCCATTGTGTACTTTAAAGTGGGGTATGCCTGTATATTTTTAAAGCCTAATTGAAGAAGCTGAAGTTAGAAGCTGATTAGCTACCATACACAGCGGCACCAGATTCTGAGTGCTCCTGTTTTAGTAAATCAACCCCTGCATGTATTTGAATTTCCACTGATAGTCTAGAGCAGGGGTCTCCAAACTGCGGCCCTTTCCTTTATTTTATGCGGCCCTTGGGGCACTATTCCTTCCATTGAAGCCAAAGACGGAGCACTATTCATCCCACTGACACCAACAAAGGGGTACAATTCCTCCCACTGACACCAGAGATGGGGAACTTATTCTGTCACTGACACCAATGATATTATTTTTTTACTCCCACTCATCACCAAGCCTATGGCCCTGTTTACTGCCAACAATGCCAGGGCATTTTCTCCTCTCACTGGCCACATTCCAAGCCCTATAGTTTGAAGGGCAGTAAACTGGCTCTCTGTTTCGAAAGTTTGGAGACCCGTGATCTAGAGCAATGGTGGTCAACTTCCTCCTGATGTCACCAAAGGGTAACGTAATATTCAGCGACATTTATAATACTACAGACAACTTTCAGAGAGTGCAGACATGCAACAGGAGAGGGTCGCTCATTCATACTCCCCGTAGCCCCCTTAAAAACCACTTAGGCGGCATTTGATATTTTTCAAATTAAGATTCTTTATTAAAGAGATAAAAACATAAAAAATAGGGATGACCAACAAAACTAAGGAGGATGGTGTAAAAGAAATTGAACAAGCTATTTAAAGCAGAACTGAACCAATAAAAAAACTGCAAGCAGGCTGCTCTTTATTGCAGTAGAGACATGCTACGTCTCGTCTGTAATAACAAACACTTACATGCCTTTTCGCAGTCCTCTATTGAATGAGCTGCGCATCCACAGATCAATGTGCAGTACTGGCATGCCACGGCTGTGCCTGAATAGCAGACTCCTATGCACATGCCAACCAAAAACCCAGTACCCAAACGTAGCCACAGAGAAAAGATGATAACGAGCCGGTGGGGGATTTAATATCTGTATCCAGGTGCGGACAGACAACTCATGGGGCCCCCGGGCAATAGGAGATTATGGGGCCACACAGTATACACACACAGTATACAGTCACACAGTATACACAGACATGTTTCTATTGGCTGAGAAGGTACTGGAGAGGTGGGGCAGCTATAATCTCAGGATCTTTAGACCAGAAGGATGTCGGTAAGGGACATTTCAGAGACAGATGTAAAAAAAAACACAGATTTTTACATACTGTCCCTGGTTTTACTGGGTCTGGTAACCCTGATGGGGCCCCCTAGTGGACTGGGGCCCTCGGGCAGTGCCCGAGTAGCCAAATGGTCAGTCCGCCCCTGTCTGTATCCCTGAAATGAGGAGGTGAGTGTTTCTGGGAGTATAGTTCTGCTTTAACTAATAAAACCCAATGTCGAGTATTTTTCTTTCACCGACCTGAGTAAGCACCTGGGCAAGGAAAACAGATCGCTATCTGTAGGGACCACACAATAAGTACCAAAGGACCATATTGGGCATCAGGGGTATAGCGTTTCACTTTGAGCAAGATTAAAGTAAGTTCATTGGATTAGTGTTCGATTAATTAGATTTGGTAATCAATTCTTACAAAGACACAAAAAGTGCACTTATCCATTCTGATTCCCCGGCCCCAAATATATACACGACTTCGGCCTGCTGCGGCGTTTACATCCTGCGGTGAAATGTCTATGCTGCCCCTCAGCACCTTACATCCTGCGCATTTAAAGTCTATAGGGTCAACTGCTCAGGACATAAACTCTGCTGTGGGCTGCAAGATGTAGAGTAATATAAATGTGGGTTAGACAAGGGTGGGTTATTTTTGGTCTAAGAGAGATTGGGGGGGGGGGGGGGGGGGATTATTTAGCATGGGTTTCTGATTTCTGTGAAAGCACATTTATTTTCTGGTTTATCAAACCAAATGCATTCTTAAACGCATAGAGGTAGAATCTTGGAATCCTGAGAAAAAGGATTACTTTGCATCCTCCAATAAACATTTCCTATCAGCACTTTGCACGAGCCCGGTTTTCTTTTGGATCTTGTGGCACCTTGGGCGTAATATTGTGACACATAAGTGTGTCCCAGCTCATTGCTTAACCAGCCCTTAAGCAGAGAGTTCAAATACTGCAATAAGAAGAATAGCTTCGCACCTCTCACCCATCGTGGCATCTTCTTCTATGTACGGTTCCTGCATCTTTAAAGGGATGTCATTTTTATATCAGTATTTTTTTTTTTTTTAGTACTGCAGGATGGGCTTGATGTAGAGCGTCACCCCTTTCCTCCTCCCTCCCCCCTCCTCCTTCCCACACATACACACTCACTCTCTCTCTCTCTCTCTCTTTTATGTCTTTTTTTTATGCTATCGTTCCTCTGCTCATTTTCCTAAAGGAGCACAATTCACAAGTTGCCTTCTATCTCCTTGTCGGGAAGCCTGCATTTTGGGTTGGGGGGGTTAAAGGAGGTAACCAGTTTTATTTTATTTTTACGCAAGACCTCCTCTCTCTATCCCAGTTTGGAATTCCCAAAACAAGCTTTATCGATTTTTTTTATTTTTGTATTTTTATTTTTTATTTTTTTTAATGTGTATTTTGCAGGATTATTTTTATTTTTTGGGGGGGAGACAGAAAGTTGGATGTGGGATCTTACAAGGAGAAGAGAACGTACAGCAGCTGCCTTTGATTCAGTAACTTTGTGTATATAGCAGTGGAATATACAAGGATACCCTGTACAGTCATGTATGCATCACCTTTATGTCTGACCCAGGTAAAGTCACTTAAATCCCATGCTTCTGACTTTAAGCCTATACAGCTATTGATTCACACCCTGCTTGTTTCTCTTCGCTGCATTCTAGAGGCTCATCCTATGCAGCTCTGTTTGCATTATTTTTTAAAGTCCTTTCTTTTTTTCACTGCAGTTTTCAAAGGTTCTTATTAGTTAGCCGATCACAGCAGAAAAACAAAGGGTGCATGTTTATATCTAACAAGGAAGAGCGGATGTCACGTTTGGCAATGTGGGGCATTTCTGGGTGCGGTAGAAATAGGGGAAAGACGAGCATAAGTTTCGAAGGCTGTAATTAATATAGTCAAAAGGCCACCACTTTATAAAATATATTTACATTATTTTGTAAAATAAGGTTTGTAATGTGTTTGTCTTAACAACTAAAGAAACATTTCTGAAAAAAAAAACTTCCAGGAATGTGTTACAGGCCATTCTTTTCCGACTAAAAAAAAAAAAACTGGTCACGTGTGTAAGCCACCCCTCCCCACACCCTCTCGCCCGCTCTTTTCTAGAACGTATACAATTTTATTATAATTTTATAACATATGTTTTACTTTACTGATATATATATATATATATGTATGTGTGTTTATATTTATATTGTACTTTCAATAGACCTAGGGTAGGTGACGGACATGTTAGAAGATAGTTTATAAGTACACCTACCATAATAGAACAATACCAAGTTAACCTTTGCTTATACCTTACATATAAAAGGTCTTAAATTTGCTCTTATAGTTATGGGGGGGATTTTGCCCATGGGGTCCCAGCTACCCCGTATACATCCTCTATCACACTTCCAGCCACACAAGCCGATAATCAAGTTAACTAATGAAAAGCAGAAACTAGGGACCTTTTTTTTTTTTTTTTTTGCAGGTTTGGCAGTTTTTGGGTTAAGATACCAAGTGGAGGGAAGGCCTGAATTTTTTTTCCCAGTGACCTTGGCCTTTAATGACAGTGTTCTCCACCAAGATCAGAAAGTAACTGTTAGTTCTCTGAGAAGAGATTGTTGCACCTGCTGCCTATAGGTGCCGGATAGCCATGCACATAGGAAGAAATAGGGATGTCTGGACAGAAAAAAAGGCTCTACTTGAATGCTCCAGCATGAGATGTGCAGGATATAACCGAGAAGGATCACAGTGTGAATTGAATGGCTTGCAATTAGCAGTGTTACATATGTGCACGTGTGAAAGGGTCAACTCTGAGCAACTGGAGCAAACGTGGAAAAGTTTCTAATATTGACTACTGAGGTTCCATTTTTATTAGAAGAAGGGAGGATTCTGGCTGTTGAGGCTAACTGCTTCGTATTTCTTTGCTCTGCTTTTTTTTTTTATAAATTGAATATCTTTCATTTTGAACCTTTGATCTGATAGTAATTGCTGCTGCTGTAATTCTTTGTACTACTTTGTAGTCAAATGTCCCAGTTTACATGGCATCTATTGCATACATGCCTCGAATTTGTATTGTGTCTCTTAAGGTTATGATTTTGAGTTGTGTTTTTGTTGTTTTTGAAGTTCATAAAGAATCATTTTGGTAATCTAGTACAAAAACAAAAACAAAAAACGTGGAATACAGGACTGCTCGCATCTAATAGTATAAATAAAAAGGGACTCCATTTCATTCTGCACACATGTTGATGCCATTTTATATTTGGTGATTTTTACTGGTGTGACTAAAGGTCATTATTATGAAAAGAAAATTCGAAAAGAAAAGGGATTTTGTGCATATTTCTAGTGCAGGTCTGTTACTGAAATCTGATGGTCACTGGCGCCTAGACCTTTCATTTCATCCAGTTTTTATAAACTGGCTATTGTGTGATCTATTACATCATTCAGAAGTAGAGTGTTAGAGGAAACGCCAACAAAGGAAGTGTGCATGCCATCTAAAGTAGACCACTATTACAAAGGTATATGCCAAAAATGTCAAAGAAAAATAGTATAGTCATTTATTCATATGAGAATTGGCTCCTGCATTGTGCAGGAATGCCTTCTTGTGAGATTTGGGATCCTCATCCTGAATTCTCTCAGGACCCCATGTGTAGACTGAGTGGTGCCATCCTTGCCTTGAGGAGTTGCCCAGAAGCTGGGGTCTAAGGTACATATTATTTACTTTTTTACGGGAGATGTGTTTTTTTTTCTTAGGCCTTCCAATAGTTGCCGCAGGCTTCAAGGTCTGCTTTAAAGTTATATTAACCACTTGCCTACCAGACACTTATACCCCTTTCCTGCCCAGGCCATTTTTCAGCTTTCAGCGCTGTCACACTTTGAATAACAATTGTGCCACACTGTACCCAAACAATTTTTTTTATCACTTTCTTAACACAAATAGAGCTTTCTTTTGGTGGTCTTTAATCACTGCTGTTTTTTTTTTTTTTACAAAAAAAAATTTTGAAAAAAAATGTTTTTCACTTTTTTTCTGTCAGTATATTTTGTAACTAAGTAATTTTTCGCCTTCACTGATGTGCGCTGATGAGGTGGCACTGATGGGCACTGATAGGCTGAATTGGAGGGCATTAATGAGGTGGCACTTATGGGCACTGATGAGGCAGAACTTATGAGCACTGATTAGGTGGTACTGATGAGGAGGCACTAATATGCCACACTTATGGGCACTGATAGGTGGCACTGATATGTAGCACTGCTGAGCACTGTTAGGCAGCACTAATGGGCACTGATAGGCGGCACTGGTGGGCACTGATAGGCGGCATGCATAGGCAGTACTGATGGGCATTGATGGCTGCCACTGATGGGTGACACTGATGAGCATTGATTGACAGCAGTGATGGGCATTAATGGGCAGCACTGATAGGCGGTACTGATTGCCAGCACTGACTGGCTAATGGACACTGATTAGTAGCACTTGTGGGCAGTGGTGGGCACTGATTGCTGCCACTGATGGGCACTGATCGCTGGCATTGGTGGGCACTGTATGGTGACACTATTTGTCACTATTGTAATCAGGACACGGATGATCAGTGTTACATTCCTAAATGTCCACCTGCGTGGAGATGCCGCTGATCGGCTCTCCTCGTCACACACTCTGTCAGTGTGAGGAGAGGAGCGCCGATTACCAGCACTTCCTTGTTTACATGTGACTAGCTATGATTGGACACAGCTGATCACATGTTTAAAGAGCCATGGACACAGCTCTCTCCATAAATCAGGGTCCCGCCGTGTCCTAGCAGGCGCACGAGAGCGGCTACGATGGCGTCCCAGAACAAGAGCCGCACCGCCCGGTGTCATTTGACATTGGGTGGGCGGCAACCAGTTAAAGTGGTTCTAAAGGCTCAAGATTTTTTACCTTCATGTATTTTATGCATGATGGTAAAAAAACCTATGTGCAGTAAGCCCCACTAATACTTATCTGAACCCCCCCCCATTGGCTGAGACAGCAGCTGGAGCCATTTGCTCCCACTGCTGTCAATCACAACCAGTGAGCCAATAAGAAAAGAGAGGGCGTGGGGAAAAGCCATGGGTCTTTGTCTGAATGGACACACAGAGCAGTTGCTTGGGATTGAGCCTGCGTTGGTGCCCCCACAGTAAGCTGTTTGCTGTGGGGGCACTTAGCAGGAGGGAAGAGCCAGGAGCCCTAGCCGGGGACTTGAGAAGTGGAGGATCGGGATGCTCTGTGCAAAACCATTACACAGAGCAGGTTAGTATAAAATGTTTGTTATTTTTTAAACTTGCCTTTAATATCCTTTTAAGCCCAAAACCCTAAATGTACTATATTGCAGCTTATTAATTATTAAAAGTGGTGGTTATGTTAGTTTTAGTTTCTTTGGCTTTCTTCCCTTTGTTTTCACCGGGTGATCTGGCCAGTAACACACCTCCTGTGTTGATGAGATACTACTCTGGATAAATGAGCACAGGAGGCACAGAAGATGTCATCATTGTCAGTCTGATGGGGAGGGTATTGTTAAATGTACTAGAAGATTTAAACACAGTAACAAATTGAAGCCAAACTTCAGCCCAGACTTTATAGTCAGTTACAGAAATGTTTTTTCCTTTTTGGTAAAGGTTTTATGTGAATAAATAAAAGCTGATGATTTTAAGCACCCCTGCCAGTGTTTGCCTCAACCATGTAAACTGATACATTCTGCTGGAGTGCTTGTGCTTTTGAAAAGCAAATTTACTGGCTGGATCACCAGATGAAAGAAAGCCTAAAAAGGAAACTAATACAGCCATCACATCTAAGAATGCAATATAATACATGTTTTTGCTTTTGGGTTTAAAGTGGATGTAAACCCTCTGGCACCACTTTTACTTACAGGTAAGTCTAGATTAAGGCTTACCTGTAGGTGCAACAAATATCTCCTAAACCTACACAGTTTAGGAGATATTTGCAAAAGACTGGAACCGATGTCTGCGGCGCGCAGGCACACTGAGCATGCCGCTGCTAACGGCGATCATGCCATTAGTGGCAGCTCCCTCGCACATGCACGGTAGTGACATCATCGCGGCTATGGCCAGTCACAGCGCCGGAGCCGCGATACCCAGAAGTCACTCCGGGATAGATGGTGGCGATGGAGGAGAAGAACGAGGGTCGCTTCGGGGGCTTCTATCTCAGGTGAGGTATTCATAATGAGCTAGTATGCTATGCTACCCAGATATTAAACTGCTAATTGACACTCCTTTTTTTTATAGATTACATAATTAAGTTATTGCTAGTCAGCCGCCAAAATTAAATGAATCATTGCAGCTGTGTTTGGAATTGTGATTTAGTCACTTCAAAGTTAAACTTCATTTTTAATGCCCATTATTTTTTTCCCATCCACTGTAGATGGACTTTGTATGTAGCATTTTTGTTTGCTAATTTGAATCCATTGTGTAGTGCATGCTGTAGCATGCTTGTCTTAGGGGCTCATTCCCACTGTGTGCAGTTACTTGCATTTTTTCCTCATGGATAAACACAGGTAACTGCAATGACACACAGAAAACAATAGTTTTCTGTGTGTCGTGTTCACACCAGAACACAATGTTTCTTAGTGTTTCAGAGCTGTGTGGTATTACGCAACATGTTTGGATAATATTGCACCACTCTAGATGGCCCTGCATGTCACCGCACAGCCATCACAGCTTACCACACTGTGCAGTGACAGGAATAAAGTGTCATTTTGTGCACTCCACATAAAGTTCACTCAAAAAAAAAGGGAGAGCTGTCTAATGCAATAATACGTACCTCACACCAACCCTGCTGCATGATTCTGCAGCTCAAAACCCTGGTGATTGTACATTAAACCACTCCAGTTTAGTGTGCAGGCAGCAGCATTATGGGCTGTAGACTAGTGTGAACAGACCCTAAAAGTTTTAAAGTTTCTGCTTTGGTTTTTACTTTTATATTTATAGAACTTTGGAAGCTGTGCCTAAAAAGACAAGCAGAGGGCAAAGGACTAGTCAGCTGTGTTGCTTATTGGATTCTTCCCCGTTACTGACTTACCATGCCCGATTCTACACTATGCAGAGGCAGCCATCTTGGTAGAGGAAGAACTTTGCTCCCTTATGTCAAGAGCTGTCCCCGATGACTGGTGGTGTAAAGACTTATGGGTAAACATTTAGGAAGCTGGAGCAGCAGAGGAGTCAGATCCACACAATGGATGAAGCAGGGAAATCCTTGCACTGTAGGCCCTCAGGTACAGTGGTACAGTTTCCCCTTTAGGAAGAAGAGAGGTGAGAGGTACAATATGACATCACCAAATCTCACTCCAAGTCTTGTAAGACGTTCAGTCACTTGCACGTGCCTTAGAAGAGCTTGCGCTGCCAATATACAGCTATGGCATGCTTCAAGGTACAGGAGGTACACCACTGTAATTCAAGACAAAAGGTAGATTTTTCATGGTACTGCTTAGGCACAAATAACATTCCTAAAGCCCCTTTCACACTGGGACGATGGGTGCATCGGCGGTAAAGCACCACTGTTTTTAGCGGCGCTTTACTGTCAATCTTGAGGTGCTATTTGACCGCTAGTGGGGGTTCTTTTACCCCCCGCTAGTGGCCAAGAAAGGGTTAAAACCAGCCGCAAAGCACTGCTGCAGCAGCGCTTTGCCGGCGGTATAGCCGCGCTGCCCATTGATTTCAATGGGCAGGAGTGGTGGAGGAGTGGCATACACACCGCTCCTTCACCGCTCCCAAGATTCTGCTAGCAGGACTTTTTTTTACTGCCCTGCCAATGCACCACTTCAGTGTGAAAGACCTCTGCGCAGTGACATCAGTGCAGCTCGTCCATTTATGCGGCCGCAGCCTGCGTACCTGGAAGGAAGACCAGGGAAAAATGACAAAGCACCGCTGGAAGGCTTAATTTCAAGGTGCGTCTTTCATAATATGCTAGTATGAAATGCATACTAGCACTTTATGACTTTACTTTGAAAGGAGGGTTTTTTCTTTTCAGCGTTTACTATGCTTTAATTGCAAGTTTATTTTGCATACGTTTTAAGTTTTATTAGTCATTTGTCCAGTTTACAGTATATTCTAATTTCTCCATTTACCTTCAAGTGATCCAAATATTCTTAAAAGCTAATGGTTTTATTTGTTGAAATCGTGACAAGTAAAACACTGTCATGGGTGCTTAAGCAGTTGCAGCTAAAAAGAAAAAAATTATTTATATTAACCACTTCCGGACTGCCCACTGTTGATATATGTTGGCTGTTTGAAGAGGAATATCGTTGTTATGGCAGCACCCAGCATCGCCTTCTTCCGTGAACGGTCCGGTTTTAGATAAAAGTGGTCTCTGAGGCGTTTCGCTGCGACATTGCTTTTATGGGTGGTGGGAGAGGGGCCCCCACCCATTTCCATAACAATGCAGGACGTAAGCTATATTAAAATGTCACTTCTGCCCACAGCTCTTAACCAGTTCCCGACCGGTGCACGCCGATGTACGTCGGCAGAATGGCACGGGCAGGAATATTGGCGTACAGGTACATCCATTTTTATATGCCGCCCTGCCATTGCGTGCGTGCCGGTCGCTACCCCTGTGAGTCCGGTCGCGGGTCCCGTGGACTCGATTGCTGCGATCGTCTCATGGGGTGGCTGAACGGGGAGATGTCGTTGTAAACAGCATCTCCCCGTTCTGCCTAGCAACAAGTGACGCTGATCTGTGCTCCATGTGATTGGAACAGAGATCAGTGTTCACTAAATGAAAGCCCAGCCCCCAACAGTTAGTAACACACCCTTAGGAACACTTAACCCCTACACTGCCACCCCCTAGTTAACCCCTTCACTGCCAGTGTCATTTACACAGGAATCACTGCAAAAATGTCCGATGTGTCCGCCATAATGTCGCAATCACAATAAAAATCGCTGATCGCCGCCATTACTAGTAAAAAAAGAAAATATTAATAAAAATGCCATAAAACTACCCCCTATTTTGGAAACGCTATAATTTTTGCGCAAACCAATCAATAATCGCTTATTGCGAATTTTTTTACCAAAAATATGTAGAAGAATACGTATCGGCCTAAACTGAGGGAAAAAATTTTTTTTTTATACATTTTTGGGGGATATTTATTATAACAAAAAGTAAAAAATAATGCGTTTTTTTCAAAATTGTCGCTCTATTTTTGTTTATAGCGCAAAAAATAAAAACCGCAGGGGTGATCAAATACCATCAAAAGAAAGCTCTATTTGTGGGAAAAAAAGGACGTCAATTTTGTTTGAGCCACATCGCACGACCGCACAATTGTCAGTTAAAGCGACACAGTGCCAAATCGCAAAAAGTGGTCTGGTCTTAAGCCAGCAAAATGGTCCGGGCTGAAAGTGGTTAAAGAGCCATTTAAAAAAATAAAAAATTTTAAATGGCAAATTTTTTTTTTATTGCATTTTCGTATAAATATGAGATCTGAGGTCTTTGCTTTTTTTTCTATTACAAGGGTTTATTCTATTTACATTCCTTGTAATAGGAATAAAACTGACAATTTTTTATACATTTTTTTGTTAAATAAAAGGTAAAATAAATAAGAAATTTTTTTTGTTAACTGCTTCCCGACCGTCTCACGCAGATCTACTGTGGCAGAAGAGCATGTACAGGCAGATTAAGGTACCTGTACGTTGCCCTTTAAGAGGCGGCTTGCGGGCGTTCACGCGCTGGGAGCTCTGTGAGCGTGAATGCTGGTCATGAGGACTCATTGTCTGCGGGGATACCCGCTATCGTCTCACGGAGAGGAAGAACAGAGAAATTTTAATGTAAACAAGCATTTCCCCATTCTGCCTAATGACACTGTAGTTTCACACACAGCCCCCCCCCCCCCCCCCCCCATAGTTAGAATCCCTCCATAGGACACACTTAGTGGTTAACCCCTTCACTGCCAGTCACATTTACACAGTAATCCATGTACTTTTAATCGCACTGATCGTTGTATAAATATGAATGGTCCCAAAATAGCATCCGATCTGTCTACCATAATGTCACAGCCGCGATAAAAATCGCTGATCGATGACATTACTAGTAAAAAAAAAAAAATTATTAATAAAAATGCTATAAAACTATCCCCTATTTTGTAGACGCAATAATTTTTGCGCAAACCAATCACTAAATGCTTATTGCGTTTTTTTGTTTTGTCTTTTACCAAAAATATGTAGAAGAATACGTATTGGCCTAAACTGAGGAAAAAAATTTTTTTTTCCATATATTTTTTCGGGATATTTATTATAGCAAAATGTTTTTTTTTTTAATTGTCGCTATTTTTTTGTTTATAGTGCAACAAATAAAAACCGCAAAGTAGATCAAATACCACCAAAACGCGCCCTCTCCCGACGAGGTTGTGTGCATAAGCAAACACATATGTGAGTAGCGCCCGCATATGAAAGCGGTATTCAAACCACACATGTGAGGTAGAGTGAGAGCAATAATTTTAGCCCTAGACCTCCTCTGTAACTTAAAACACGCAATCTGGAGAATTTTTTAAACATCGCCTATGGAGATTTTTAAGGGTAAAGGTTTGTCGCCATTCCACATGCGGGTGCAATTTTGAAGCATGACATGTTGGGGATCAATTTACTCAGCGTAACATTATCTTTCACAATATTAAAAAAAAATTGGGCTAACTTTACTGATGTTTTATTTTTTAATTCAAAAAGGTGTATTTTTTCCCAAAAAAGTGCGATTGTAAGACTGCTGCGCAAATAAGGTGTGACAGAAAGTATTACAACGACCGCCATTTTATTCTCTAGGGTGCTAGAAAAAAATGTATAATGTTTGGGGGTTCTGTTTTTAACTTGTAAACAACAAATCTCAGAAAGAGGCTCGGTCCTTAATTGGTTAAAATAGCCTGCTAGCTTTAGCCGTGCTTTACCGTTGTTTTAGTGGTTTTAGTGAATAAAGGGTTAAATGCACCCGTGTAGCACCGCTGCCGAAGCGAATTTGCAGGCGCTTCAGCAGCGGTGCCCATTCATTTCAATGTGGAGGAGCGGTGCTCATTTTTCTAACGTCCTGCAAGCGCACTGCCTCAAGCCTCAGTGCTTTCACACTGGGGATGCAGGGGGGGCATTTTTCAGGCGCTATTTTTAGCCCAAAAGCACCTGAAAATACCTCAGTGTGAAAGGGGTTAGTTTACCTTTTCAAAAAACTGCCTATAAATTGTGGAGCTTTAGTAGGTGAAATTAAAATGGTGTTGCAATGAACAATATTGAATACTGTACCTGCTGTTGCTGTAGGCCATTTTTGCCCCTCTAGAGGCCTACTCGAAAAGCTCTCATAGTGGGCTTTCTCCAATCCTGCCTTGTTGAAAGGATGTTGCTATGATACTTTGGCCAACTAGTTTTTGATGCTCACTTTAGACATCACTGGAAGCATATTCTCTCTTGGATTCATCTCTGCGGCACTGAGACCTGCTGGGACAGATGAGAGACAGTGCATGCATGGGGTTTTGAATCCAAGAGGGAGCATACTTGTGATGGTGAAGGTGAGCATCAACGGCTGGATTGCCTGAAACACCATAGCAGTTTTCTAGAAAAACAAGAACCCCTTGGCGAGAAGCAGCGGAAGCCGCCCCTATCCTGAATGAAAAAAATTCCGGAATAAGCTTTGGGGTCCAGCCTAGGTTTGGCAGTAGGGTGCAGCAATGTTTCATGGTCTGTGCTGTGGAGAGGGGAGTACTAGGGAAAGGTAAAAGTGAACTATCCCTGGGTTTATCCACAGTGATCACCATGAGCTGATCTGAAACTGTGACCGGGCCCAGGTATTGCTGGTCTCGAAAAATCTAACATTGGTACCGTCTCCTGACTGCTGCATCTAGGTAGCAGCCTGAAAGGAGACCTGGAGAGTAAATTGGACATGCTGCAGAAAATCCTGTAATGGGGAGTCTGCTAACTGTGGTAGGGGGGGCTACTCTTCTGAATCTCCTTGAGAATGGCCTTGATGGGATGTGCTGCAACAATGCTGGATACCTGCCAGATATGTCTTGATAGTGCTGTAGGACAGCTTGAGTTGTGAGTGGCAGAGAGCCTGGGACCTGTCGGGAAAATAGTGGGTGGTTCAAAATGAGACAGAGCATCCGCTGCTGTATACACAACACTACAGATGAACCTACAGTGCATGTGGAAATGGAACTGAAAGGACAGCCAAATCAGCATATGTACAAAAGACCTAATGAGTAAAAGACCTGGATCTACCTTGTTAAACAATTCTGAGGTAGCCCGATTGTCCGTGGAGAAAACCACTGCTTCACCTTTCCAAAAGCGACCCCACGCCTGCGCTGCCGACACTATGGGGGGAATCTCAAATAGGGATGCACTGAATGGGTTTTTTGGTGCCGAAACTGATACCAAAAATGAAAAATACGCTGGGCCGAAACCGATACCAAAACAGCACCGATACCGATAGTGACTGTTTTTAAAAATATTTTTATACAGGAGATGGTCAGAGACTGGGGACATGGTACAGGAGATGGTCAGAGAATGGGGACATGGTACACGAGATGGTCAGAGACTGGGGACATGGTACACGAGATGGTCAGAGACTGGGGACATGGTACAGGTGATGGTCAGAGAATGGGGACATGGTACAAGAGATGGTCAGAGACTGGGGACATGGTATAGGAGATAGTCAGAGACTGGGGACATGGTACAGGAGATGGTCAGAGACTGGAGACATGGTACAGGAGATGGTGAGAGACTGGGGACATGGTACATGGGATGGTCAGAGACTGCGTACATGGCACAGGAGATGGTCAGAGACTGGGGACATGGTATAGGAGATGGTCAGAGACTGGGGACATGGTACAGGAGATGGTCAGAGATTGGGGACATGGTACAGGAGATGGTCAGAGACTGGGGACATGGTACAGGAGATGGTCAGAGATTGGGGACATGATACAAGAGATCAATGCAGCCTCACCAGTGCCCATCAGGTGCAGCAAGCCAGTGTCCGCAGTGCAGCCAGCCTGTGTCACCAGTGTAGCCAGCCTGTGTCCCCAGTGCAGCCAGCCAGTGTCCCCAGTGCAGCCAGCCAGTGTCCCCAGTGCAGCCAGCCAGTGTCCCCAGTGCAGCCAGCCAGTGTCCCCAGTGCAGCCAGCCAGTGTCCCCTATTGCAGCCAGCCAGTGCCCCTATTGCAGCCAGCCAGTGCCCCCATTGCAGCCAGCCAGTGCCCCCATTGCAGCCAGCCAGTACCCCCATTGCAGCCAGTGTCCCCCATTGCAGCCAGATCTGTCTATCAAACTTCCCCAGATAAGGGGGAGGGGCTTTATGTGACAGCACGCAGCGGGGAACACACAGCTATTGAAATGAAAGCTGTGATGTTCCCGGCACTCTAATCAACCAGGCGGCGGCGGTGGTGGTTCTCCTCTCTTCTACACTATAGGTAGCACCCATGATAGGCGGAACCAGGGGCAGGGGTGGAACGTCGCCCCATTTCCGGCTCCATTATTGGACGTTTTTCTCTTTTGTCAAATTGCCATTTTTGGCCGATATGTTTTGGTGGCCGAAATTTCGATGCATTCCTAATCTCAAACAAAGTTTATATCGCTGCAAACACTGGAATATCCAAGATCTGGTCTGGCTATGGCCGAGCTGCCAGTAAGTGCCAAAAATAGCTCCATAGCCCTTAGTGGCTGCTGCATCACTCAAACTTGAGGAGAAAACCGACTCTGCAAGGATTAACATGTCAACCCTGTTCCAGTGTCAAAGGAACTCGTCCCACGTACAAGTCAGATAGAGCCGCAGAATCTAACTTGACCCGAGAGTCTGAGTCAGGGGCTAAGGGTAACAAGGCCAACAGTGAGAAATTGACGATTTAGCCTGGGGAATGATCACATGGCAAATTTAGCATGCCTAGCAGTGAATGCAATTCTACTCTGGAACAGGCTTGCCCTGGACGTACCCAGTAGAATGGAAAGTTCCGTATTCGGGCACCAGTACGAGGTATGAGAGGATGACAGGCATGTCTCACAAACTGGTGAACTCAGCCCAGCAAAATGCCTGCAAAACAGCTCCAGATTGTTACCACCTGGTGTTGAGCAAAATGGCAGCGGCCTTAGCGGAAAAATGATGATAATTGTAAAACCGACACCTGATACTTCTGACCTAACCTTATAGAGCTAAAGATGCAGCTCCTCCCTCTTCTGGGGATAACTGAACAAATAATGTCCCTAACAACTGAAAGCCAGGACAAACTCTGGGATGCAAAGCTTACGGTTGAGCCTGTGGTCCCTGGTCTTAAAAACCCTGGTAACGTCAACGCAAACGTACGACTTGTTGTCGGCTACATCATGGGCTGCAATTAAGAGGGATGCCAAATAAACATCTTTGCGGTCTGAAATATCTTTTTTGATATTCCCAGGAATGAAGTGAGCTCTTGCACTTTACCTAAAGCTCAAGGCAAGGGGCTTGGCACCAAGAGAGTCCTGAAACCTGTTGATGTCCCTGGAATGGCAGGATCCACCGTTGGTTGGCTCTTCAAAGCCTCAACCCCCGGCATGCAACTCCTGACAGGAGGTGGCCAGCGAGCTCAGGGTGGAGTGAATCTGTGACAGGGACGGGGTGACAGCCTGTAGGATAACCTTCTCAGTATTAGAGACTGAAGTACAGGGGAATAATAATATTAATAGTTCCACTTTGTGAGCTGAAGCCGGGTACGAAATTCCCCTGCATCACAGTTCCGCCATGAGTCTTGGAACAGTCCAAG
This sequence comes from Lithobates pipiens, assembly GCF_037356315.1. Taxonomy (NCBI): domain Eukaryota; kingdom Metazoa; phylum Chordata; class Amphibia; order Anura; family Ranidae; genus Lithobates; species Lithobates pipiens. Next base: position 168,964,637 of record NW_027507718.1, on the reverse strand, counting down.
TTCTTAAGGAGGGCGTGCTACCCTGTTCAAAACCCCTGGCCGGAGAAGGAGAGATGGAGGCAAAGTCTTCGAATATCCGCTGCCTGTCATATGACCTATGCAACTGAAAACAACACTGTCATAAGCAAGAGTTATAACTTAATGTACCCCAAACTTACTCTAAGGAAAGAAAAATTTCTGTCTTTTTTTTGTTTTTCACAACCTCCTAACAGTGATCGTGGTCAATGACAAAGTATACATTGTGCAGGATTGAAAACATGTCAGACTCAAGACCTACCAAGGCCGAGTTACCTTAGGCGTATCAGACAAATTAAAAACCTAAATTCAGGCCTATGAAACCTGAAGACATGTCAGACAAGTGATATGAGTAGTGAGATGTCATGACGTATGAAATCGTAACGTGAGCCGTATGAAAAACGGATGAGGAGACTTGCCACCACACAAGTCAATTATAAACGATCATCTCAATCCATAGGGTAACCATAAATGTGATAGGTAAACCTGCAGTGTTGCCATACAGTGGTGTAACACCGTGATACCTATAGTGTGAGTATATCATCATGTACCGAGTATGCGATAATGGACCTGGTGTTAGAGGAAAATGAAGTAAGCGTTATATAAGACTAATGCCGCGTACACACGAGCGGACTGTATGGCGTACTTAGTCCGTCATACAATCCGACAGACAGTCCGTCATACTTTCGACTGAACGGACTTGACCACACACGGATACCCAAACAGTCCGTCGAAAGCTTGCGCGATGACGTGTACAGCACGTACGACGGGACTAGAAATAGGAAGTCCAATACACAGCAAAGCACCCTTCCGCCATGTAAATCCTTTCTGGGCATGCGCCATTCTTAGTCCGTCGAACTAGCCTACTGACGAGCGGATTGTCCGCTGAAACCAAAGTACGACGGACAGAATTTCGAAAAATCCGAAATACTTAGTACGCCAGACTGCACGCTGAAAAAGTCCGCTGAAGCCCACACACGAGCGGACTGTCCGCTGAAATGTGTTTCGACGGACTAAGTACGCCATACAGTCCGCCCGTGTGTACGCGGCATTAGAAAGTGTTCACCATATGAATTACAGAGGCAGAGTAACCTGAGGTGAAGCAGGCCAATTAAAAACACACTCAAGCCTACGGAACCTGAAGGCGTGTCAGGTCAAATTTAGCGAGTAGTGCAATGACAACAATGTATGAAAACAGTCTAACGTTTAATGCATGAGAAACGGGTGAGGAAACTTGCTACAACACAAGCCAATTTAGAAACGAAAATCTCACCCTGCTGTTACCTATAAACGTGATAGGTAATACTACAGTGGTGATTGCTGTGACCTAAAACGTGAAGGAAGAACATGTACCAAGTATGAATATGACTATGAGACACCAGTAAGCGGCGAACCAAAAGTACCGATATCAGCGCAAGAAAAATATATTAAAAGCAGCCATAACTTACCTTCGACCTAAAATCCCTCTCTTATTCTTTAAGGCCTCCACCTAGTGACCGAGGCCAACCCTGAAATACAACATATGAGTAGGAATGCAAATGTGTCAACCCCCTGAAACAATGAGCCCGAGCAATCTGAAGCATGGCAGGCAATTAAAACGTACCCCAGGCCTAAGGAAACCTGAAGACGTGTCAGGCAACGATATGAGTGGTGAAATGTAATGAAGCATGCAAACGTAACATGAACCATATGAGAAACGGATGAGGAGACTTGCCACTGCACAAACCAATTTAAAAACAAAAATCTCAATCCTTTAGCACCCAAAAATGTGATGGGTGACCCCTCAGTGGTAGACTGCCACAAGACCTAATACATGAAGAAATTACCAGATAAAATGTATGAGTTTGCAGCATAAGGTGAAACAAACAACACCTACCTGGGCTGAACAAAGCTACCACCTGAACGATGCCTCAAAATCAGGTATTGAACATTAAATCCTCATCGTGGTGAACAAGTAGAGGAGGTCCAGATAAGCTGTGCACTGTGACCGCTGCCAACCAATCTGTGAGATGCCTGGTATGACTGGCTGATGCCCTTACTAGCTATTTCCAAATAACGTGGTGGGATGCGAGCCCTGCCGTCAGAAGGTACAAGTTGGTAAGCAGTGCTGCCCCAAAATTCCACATTTGCTAAGAAATGAGACGCAAACAACCGACCAATAACTGCAGCAAAGAGTCATACACTGAGGACATGATAAAGTATAAAAAGCTGCATCCCCCCTCCCCCCCACCTCAATCTGTGAAGCCTGGACCATATTTGGCTGAATACATGACACTCACTGAGCTCACTAACTGAACTCTTTTTGGCTGATCACATACACACACCAACCCACCAACCGGAATCCTGAAAAATAAACAGATATGTGTGAGATGCAACCTTGGTAAGATGGTGAAACATGCTTAGAATCGTAAAGAGCAGTGAACTGCGATGATAGTACCCGAGACAGGGGGAGATTGACTGATTGATGAAGCCGATTGCATGACTTTCCACCTAACACCAAATCGTTGGTTGCTGACAGACACAATGCCCCCAGTCCCAATCAGCCCAGCCTGAGAGGAAGCCCAAGAGCCCCTCTAACCCCCCCCACTGGACATCATGTGGAGTGGGCCCCCTAAAAAGCCGTTACTGAAGCATGAAAATGACCGAAGCGGATGGTCCCTACTCTGCCCATGGACCCCCTCTAGATCAATACCTGTGTCTGCCCGTAAGAATGGGGAGAAACTATCTCAACTGAAAAGAGAGACATCCAGGGATTCAGTGACACCTAATATGGCTCTGGCAGCCATGACCACAATTCCTACAACAACCTCCAACTTGCCCATGTCCTCTCTCCATCTACCCATGTAGTTACCATGGAGGAAGCGTCCGCTGATTGCACTGTCCCCCCTGGACAAAGGAAAGTGGTCCAGATACAAGTGACATACTCCCCCCCGCCCCCACCTTCACAAAGTGAAAAGGACCCCCAAGCAGCCCCTCTCCCTCCTCCGGACGTCATACAGAGCAGGCCCCCGGCCCCCCCAAATGCCAACACCATGGCCATGTGATAGTCCAGAGGCAGCCAGCCCCTACCTGTGTCTGTGCGTGAAACAGAGAGGGGAACCCAGCTGCATTTACCTTGCTGCAAGGAAACCGTAAATGATGTCACGGTTGCACCGGAAATGACGCGTAACCTGAGAAGTGCCGCCGACGCGAGAGAAATGTCCTCAAGAAATGGAGGCTAGAGGGCGGACTTAAAAACAGGCTGACTCCTCCTACAAATTCAGGCAGACCTGCAGTCAGCCTTCCCACTAATACCAGGTGGGCTCAAATTGTCAGAAACCTAGTTCCAGTTTTAAATATACGGAACGATTAATGGACAGTTCATATTTTTGTATACGCAAGAAAAGTAAACTTGTGATGGGACATAAAGACTTGGCATAATCGTTGATTTCAGCTGTTTTTTCAGTGCAGGAAAAATTTGAAAAAAAATTTAAAAAAAAAGTTAGACAGCAAAGATTATCTAAAATGTTAACGCTATAAAACAAGTCAACAAGTGCAGTGCTAACGTGTTTTCATGCATTTTTAACAACCCTATTCAGTTGGCTTGTTTGAGAGCCACATGAAAAGCAGCAGTTCAGATGATGTGGCAATGTGATATGATACAGCAAGCATATTAGAATGTGCTGCACTTTTACCACTTGACCTTCGGAAAGTTTTACCCCCTCTATAACCAAAGCATTTTTTGCTATTCAGCACTGAGCTACTTTAACTAGCAATTGCCCAGTCATGCAACACTGTACCCAAATTAAGTTTATAAATATTGTTTTCACACAAATAGAGCTTTCTTTTAGTGGAATTTGATCAGCAGTGGGTTTTTTATTTTTTATTATATAAAGGAAAAAATACCACCATTTTTTAAAAATAAACCAATATTTTCTACTTTCTATTATAAAACATATCCAATAAAATCACATTTCTTCATAAAGAGGTTGACATAAAGGAGCAATCAGGAGTTTAGCACATAACTCTGCTGCGATTGGCCACAGCAGATCAGCAGGTATACAGCCATAATCATTGGCTGAACCCTGCTGACAAACTCGTGCTGTGTCCAGTCACAGCATGGATCAGCAGAGGGTGCGGGCATTCACGCTGGAAAACCTGGCAGTACCTGGCTGGTATGGCATGAGGATAATGCATGGTTTTCTGCATTACCCCGAGCTTTGCCTGCATTACAAAATACAGGATAATGCGACTAATGTAAACTTGCTCTGAATGCTTAATTGTCATAAAGATAGTTCTTATTTCTAACTGGAATAGTTGCAGCCAGTTGTATGTTTCAACCTCTGTTTGGCAGCCTTTCACTTAGACTAGGTTCACAGTACTGTGATGTGATGTTGATGCAATTTGCAGTGGGATTATGTAGTGCAACTTTGTTTGTGTTTTTGGATGTGGTTTGCATATTCTATGACACCAAATCTAACCAAAGTAGCACATTGCTAAAGTAGCACACCCTTTCCCAAAGTCACATTGCAGCTATACTGCATTGATGTGAACAGGCGCCATTGAAAGCAATTTTATTTTCATTGTCATGATTCAGTGCAACCCAAGTTCAGTGTGAACCAGGCCTAAAACAGAGCTCATCAGTGTCTGAATACAAAATGTCAGTGGTGCCCATAGAAACTGGGGATTTTCTAGGGGGTGACATAATTAAATTAAAATCAACCTCTAAAGGACTGGAGAGATGGAAATGCAATTTCTGTGCCTGTTGTTGAATGGCTGGAATTGACACCATATGCTTTGGCTCTAAATATTGACCAAGCATAATAGATATATAAGACGTGCAAAGCTTGCTATTGTATTTAATAGCAGTTATCATAAAATTATACACCAAAATATGCTTTAAAACTCATGACATGAACTCTGCCAACGAATCAAACGTATGGTCGCTTCGATTTTATTATCCGTTCAATGTGCGATTTAATCTAAATGATCAAATCAGCTTGCAATCAGCGTCTCTTCTGATTGCTTTAGACTCAATTTATTATTTATTTATTTATTTATTTATTAACATGCTTGACCTACACAGTCTTACCCGAAGGCCTCGATGCGCAAAAAACAGAAGGACATTGACATTAAAAAAAACTTAAGAGAACCAACAAACCAGCATAGCAAGATACAGAATAAAAGCCAGGGAGTCTATCCATCACACCTCAATTAAAAATGAGGTGACTTCAAATGCTTGTACAAAAATTACAGTTTTCAATTTCTTTCGAAATTTCAAAAAGTAATTCTCAAATCTCAGTTTCAGAGGCAAGGAGTTCCAAAATTCAGCTCCTTGTACTTCACTCGTTCTGCCTCTGCAAGTTTTCTTTTTCAATTTTGGAATCTTCAGTATGGCCAAGTTCGCCGATCTCAAGGATCGGGTAGGCACATACTTGACAAATTTTTTCTTCAGATACTCTGGGCCATATCCATGCAATGCTTTATGGACAGGACATCCAGATTTAAACAGAACCCATTCTTTCACAGGCAGCCAATGCAGGGCTCTAAGGGATGGAGTGATTTGGTCACAGTGACCAACACCTGTCAGTAACCTTACTGCAGCATTCTGAATCAACTGGAGCTTGTAGATGGTACAAGCAGGCAAACCCAAATACAGGGCATTACAGTAGTCCAATCGATTGCTGATAATGGCATTGACCATGGCGATCTTGTCAGAGTCTGCGATATAGCAAAAAATCAACCTCAGGAGTCTCAGGTATAAGTGGCATGAACTCTCCCTTATTTACCTGAGGGCACAGGTTCAACCTAGGGTCAAAGATGACACCCAGATACCTGACCTGAGTGGCTGGAATCGGAAAAGGTTTGAAAGATTCAGGTCATGACGGAAACAAGTTGGAATATGCCTTGTTACTGAAGATGATACATTGAGTTTTGGTGCCATTTAGCTTTAGATAATTGGCACCCATCCAGGATTGGATTTCCTCCAGACAGGAGGCCAGCATGACCTGATCCTCCCCTTTCTTGGATAATTTGAAGTAGATCTGGGTGTTGTTAGCATAGACATGGAACTGGAGATTGTGACGGCGAATGATGTACAGCAGCGGCCTCATATAGATGTTAAAAAGGATCGGAGATAAAGCCGATCCGTGTGGGACCCCGCAAGACAGGGGACCATCAGAGGAATAAAATGGTCCCAACTTTACCCTCTGAACCCTGTCTCGCAGGAACGAGGATACCCATGCCAGAGCTATACCATCCATTCCCGCCACCATCTTCAACCTCTCCACAAGTATACAGTTGACGATGGTATCAAAAGCTGCCGACAGATCCAGAAGTACCAAGGCCGAAGCTTCATTCTCATCCAAGGCCCAGAGCAAATTGTCCAGGAATTTTACCAGGGCTGTTTCCGAACCACTCCCAGGACGAAATCCTGACTGGAAGTCATCAAAAATGTTATTAGACTCCAGGTGAGGTTGAGGTTGCCATGCCGCAGCTCCCTCCATAATTTTTGCCAAAAACGGCAGGGTGGAAATAGGGCTCAACATGGTGCGCTCCACGTTAGCTTTCTTTAGCAGGGGTATAACCACCGCCTGCTTCAGAATACATGTAACAACATTGGTAGCAAAAGATATGCTGACAATGTTTGCAATAAAAGGCCCCAGAGCATCTGAGGAGTCCTTCACCAACTGCGCAATGCAGGGATCAAGTGATGAGGACAAGCCTCTGAGAGATTTGAGGATGGTTTTAATATCTTCTGGATTTAGTTTTGATTCACTCAAACTGAGTAGATTGGCCATAGTGTAAAATAATTATCGATCGCTTTGCATCAATTGGCAGCACTGAGATACTTTTGATAATGAATCCAGGTGTATTTCAATCGACTAGGCCTGTATGGCAACCATGAAGTTGCTCCTGATCTTGAAATTAACGGGTACCCTTATTAGGTACACCCCCTTATATTCATAAAGGTGTGCACATGGATGGTCAGTAACAATGCTTATGTATGTTGTGACATTATGCTGGTAATAATGTTTTCCAAGAATGCTGAGCTCCATCTCCTAGGCGATCTTTATCTGAAGGACAGCTGCACACAAAACACAGAATGTGGTAATAAGTAACCCGTAAAAATATGCTTCTACATTTTGTGTTTGTGTTCACATTTTTTATGAGATTTAAGACCACTGTAACTCCATGAGGATTTTTGCATACATAAATGACCGTGCCAGACTGTGATTCTGATGATTCTGTCCTTGGCAACACATCACCAATGCAGAGTCACTCAGGTGAGGGAACCACTTGCCCAATGAAGGTTCTCCCTTGCCGGTTTGAAATGCAAGATAGTGACTCCATGTGAAAAGTTAAATGGACTCTAAAAGTCCAACTCTGGGCAATTATTTTTTCCAATACAGTGTGCCTGTACCCCCACAGCATGGGTTAACTGCTTGTTTAGTCTAAGAGGGTACACAGAGGCTATACTCACCTGATCCTTCCATCCTCCGGAAAACAGCATTCACCCGCATACAGCTGTGGATTGTTCCTGAGGTCTTTAGCCGGTTTATGGCATGATGACTTCAGGAACATTCCACTAAACAAGACCGCTGGACCGAGGGGGTGGGCAGGAGCCAAACAGCACTGGGAGGATCATAAGATGAAGGTAATTATATCTCGGCTCTCCGAACCACTACAAAAAGCCCCACTGCATATTAAAAAAAAAAAAATTATATCTCTATCAACACCACCCTGCAGAATTAATTTTCAAAAAAACTTAAAATAACACAATCACCAAGAAATCAAAAATAACAATCTCTCTGCAGCCTCTTAGTGCAATAATATCAATAAAATGAGAAATCAATAAAGTTTATAAATTTCAGAGGCACTGGATATTAATGTGTCTTTATACTGTAATAAGTGCCAAATATTCTCATGACATACTGTAACTAGTAATGATGAAGATCAGTGATCATGATGAGGACCAGTGTATGGTCACGACACTTGATAAGCCTATGTTTTTAATATTTTAGTAAATAGCATTTTGAACAATACATTTTAACTATATGTGTACGGTAATGCACTATTGGAGTTCTTCTTATCTGACATTTGAGGGACCATGAATGGGAAATGTTTGGAATACGAAGAAGTGCCAATGTGCTGGATGGAACATCTGAACGTGTGACCTAACACCAGTGTATTTGCTGATCATGTATATGTGAGGCAAAATTGTCCAATGATTTTACCTCACATATGGGAATGGCAGAGCACTTTTGGTCAACTGTAGTAATAGATCTGCACTCTGGGTCTATTCTTCACACCATCTTCATCATCACTATTTATTTCAATGGACTATTTGGGGCTTATTACAAGTATGCACCTTGTGCACAATTATTAGGCAAGTTGTATTTTTGAGGATTCATTTCATTATTGAAAAACGACAGTGCTCTCGGTCAATCAAAAATGTTGTAAACCTCACACCTAAGTATCCAACAAAGTAAAAGTGAGGTTTTGGCTTTCTTTGGAGAATATCTATGTGTACACAATTATTGGGAAACTATTAGTCCCCTTTCACACAGGCGGACCATATGTCCGTTTTTCATCCATCTGTTTTCGGATGAAAAACAGACATACATGTATCCCTATGGGATAGTGGATGTCAGCAGATGAACATCCGCTGACATCTGATGACATCAGTCTCTGCTATGATCCGAAACTGATGATGGAGGAAAACCCTATTTTTTCATCTGTCATTGGATCAGATGAAAATGGACAGACGGTCCATTTTCATCCGATCCCCCCCATAGAGCAAAGCGGATATCTGACCGGTCCTTCTCTGCACAGTGAGCAAGCGGATGGCTGAATACGGATCCTCCCGGGATCCGCACATGTGAAAGGGGCCTGAGTGTGCACAATTATTATACAACTAAATAAAAAACAAAAATTTCCCACATCTCACTCGTTTATTTTCTTCTGTTAAAGTTAGAATAATAAACAAACTCAAAATTTACAAATAAAAATTTCTGACATTTAAAAAAAAAATCAGTGACCAATATAACCATCTTTCTTTTCGATAACAGTCATAAGCCTTCCATTCATGGAGTCTGTCAGTTTATTGATCTGCTGATGATCAACTTTTTGTGCAGGAACAACCATAGCCTCCCAGATACTGTTCAGAGAGATGTACTTTTTTCTTCACCGTAAATCTCCTGTTTAAGAAGGGCCCACTAGCTCTCAATAGGCTTTAGTCAGGCGAGGAAGGGGGCCATATCATTATTCTTTAATCTTTTATTCTTTCATTATTCTTTTATCTTTAGGGCCTTTACTGTTTAGCCACAGCAATTTCAAAAGTGCTGCATCCCTAGGAAAGACTTTTTAAATTTTTTGACTTTACAGAGTATTTTAAGTGTCTTTTTTGGCCCATTTTGAGGAAACAAAGTTGCCTAATAATTATGCACACCTTGATATAGGGTGTTGATCTCCTTAAGCTTCACCCTCCCTCATTACATAAATACACATCACCTGATATGCATGAGCCCTCGTTCGCGTTGGAGGCGGGTTTGAAATCGTGCTAGTTCAGCTGAGTGCGCACAATTTCAAACCCACATTTCTTTGTGAGTTTTCGGGGAAATTGGAAAGACATCTGTGCGGGTTCATACACAGATGTCTGTTAAAATCGCCCCCGAAGTCACCAAAAGTAGTGAAGGAACTACTTTTAGAAATTAGTGCTAGAGGTCGACCGATATATCGGCCGATATTTGGCATTTTTTAATTAATCGGCATCGGCCGATTGTGCTGATAAAAAAGCCGATTACATGTTCAGCAGGACTTGCAAAAGACTTCTGTAATAGAAGTCAATGTAAGTTGCCTGAAGATATCAGTGAAGGACTTTCCTCCTCTCTGGGCAGGCTGCCAAGAAAAGATCAAAGTGATACAATGTTTCTTCTTCAATGGGCTGAACTCCCTGTGTAGAAGTTCTCAGTTTAACCATTTAAAGACTAAATCTTTTCTGACACTTGTTGCTTACAAGTAAAAATCCAGTATTTTCTGCTAGAAAATCACTCAGAAGCCCCAAAAATTATATATATTTTTTTAGCAGAGACCCTAGGGAATAAAATAGCGGTTGTTGCAATATTTTATGTGACGCAGTATTTGCGCAGAGGTCTTTCAAACGCAAGTTAGCCCTTTTTTTTTTCGTCCAAAAGTTTTGAGTACCTGTTTTTGTGTATTTAATAAATAGTTTTTTTTTTAAATCTAAATTATACATACAAGTGAACTGATTGGAGGTTTGTTTTGTTTAATAAATGTGTAAGAAATTTTCTGCATCACTTATTTAGGCTGCCTTCACACTGGATCGAGCAGGCGTGGACGGTAAAACGCTGCAAGTTTTAGCAGCGATTTACCATCATTTTAGCCCCGCTATTCGGCTGCTAGCGGGGCAGTGAAGCACTGCTGCAAAATCGCATTGCATGTGCTTCAGCAGTGGTGACCATTCATTTCAATGGGCAGGAGTGGTGGAGGAGCGGTTTACACCGCTCCAAAGATGCTGCTTGCAGGATTTTTTTTTTTTAACGTCCTGCCAGCGCATCTCCTCATTGTGAAAGCACTCGGTCTTTCACACAGACTGCAGGGGAGCCGTTTTGAAGGCAATTTACAGGCGCTATTTTTAGCCCAAAATCGCCTGAAAAACGCCCCAGTGTGAAAGGTGTCCAACTTAGATTTTATATCTATCTATTTTAGAAAAAAATCGGCATCATATATCGGCCATCGGCCGCCACGATTTCTAAATATTGGCATCGGCCAGAGAAAAACCCATATCGGTCGACCTCTAATCAGTGCTGTGCCGCAGAGTCGGTGTTGCACCGATTCGGGCAGTGCTATTGCCGGCAATGGGCTCCGATTGTCAAATCACATGTTAAATGGGCCCCATGTGAACGGGGGCTAAATACAATAAGCATTCATGTATTCACAGCTTGAAGCTGGACAATATGCATAACAATTATGATTTAATCAAAATACTCACTTGCCAAATAATTGTGCACACAGTGTAGAGATACTTTACTATCCAGCAACTCTGAAATCTCTGAACTTTATTGATTTCTCATTTAATTAAAAAACAATTGCCCGGAGTTCTGCTTTAAGATGGCCATAGATAAATATTCTTTTCAAACAAAAATTCTTAGGAAAAGCCTTAGATTTTGTTTGCTTTAAATATTTGTTGTTGGAAGAAATTGACTTTCCTGAATGAAAGCCACATACACTGTTTGCTCTTGAAAAATTTCCCATCCTGCAACTTTGAATTTTCTTGTCACTGTGGTCGAAAACAAATGTCAATTTGACCCACTATTTAGATTAGATATAATATTATTATTATTATACGTGATTTATATAGCGCCGACAGTTTACGCAGTGCTTTACAATGTAGAGGGGGGGACAGCACAATTAGAGTACAGTTCAATACAGAAGGGACAGGAGGGCCCTGCTCGTAGAGCTTACATTCTAAAGAGAGGGGATGGTGGTACAAAAGGTAATAGATGCGGCAAATGATTTGATGGACATATATTTATATGATATATAGGAGATATATGAATAAACTTTCTTAGAACCTTCTTTTCCCAAAAATTTGGGTTTAAAATTCTACTCATCTATGGCCATCTTTAGCAATCCAGTGTCTGGTGAGTTGATGTCCGCAAATGGATCTTTTGTCTTACATCAGTTTGTAATAGCACAAGTGATGTTAGCACAGCGATTACCACCACTGAGCTGTTGTGCTCTGACAGAGAGATGGCCCCCCCCTCACCAGAACACAGTGATCAGCTGCTCGCTGCCATTGGCTGCAAGCGCTGATTGGATGCTGGTTTTCCCAACCAATCATTAGACTGGTTTCTGTTGGATAGGCTGCTATACCCACGGGCCAAATGTGGGCCGGTTTTTATTGAACTGGCCAATATTTGGCCCATGTGTACCAGCCTTTAGGAATATGCTGTTGCTTAGCTGTCACTGCAGATTGTGTGACCTTAGCAATAAGTGGACCCACCCATATTCAGACATGGCAATACATACAGCAGTTGTGAGCTAGAGATACTTTTGTTGTTTTAACTACTACACAGGACTTTATAATGATTCATATTTAACCACTTGCCGACCAGCCACAGTATACTGTATATACTGTGGCAGGTTGGCTCTTCTGCACAAACCGACATACCCGTACGTTGGTCCGTGCATGTTAAACTGCGTGTGTGCCTGATGCACGCCTCAGAGGAGCGCACCCGCGGGTCCCGTGGACACAATGTCCTCCAGCAACCCGCGATTGCGGTACACAGAGGCAGAACAGGGATTTGCCTATGTAAATAAGGCGGATCCCAGTTCTGTCAGGGGACATCATGGAGATCTGCTGTTCAGAGTGATCAGGAACAGCGATCTCCGTGTTGTTCCAGTGAGCCCACCCCCCACACAGTGTTAACCCCTTCCCTGCCAGTGTCATTTATACATTGATCAGTGCATTTTTATAGCACTGATCAATAAAATAATCACTGGTCCCCAAAAAGTTTCACTTGGTGTCAGATTTGTCTGCCGCAATGTCTCAGTCCCACTAAAAATCGATCGCCGCCATTACCAGTAAAAACATAAAAAAAATTAAAAGTCCATAAATCTATCCCCTAGTTTGTAGACGCTATAACTTTTGCGCAAACCAATCAATATATGCTTATTGTGATATATATATATTTTTTTTTACTAAAAATATGTAGCAGAATACATATCGGCCTAAACTGTTGAATAAACTGCGTTATAGCAGAAAGTGAAAAATATATATATTTTTTCCAAAATTGACAGTCTTTTTTTGTTTATAGCGCAAAAAATAAAAACCGCAGTGGTAATCAAATACCACCGAACGAAAACTCTATTTGTGGGAAAAAAAAGGACATCAATTTTGTTTGGGTACAGCGTCGCACAACCACACAATTGGCCTGGTCATTAGGGGGTTAAACCTTCTGGGGCTGAAGTGGTTAATGCAAAGAAATTAGTTTTGCCTGTATGATAATTTAATTTTTTTACATTTTTAATTATATGACCTCATATAAATTAGGTAAGAGAGAGAAAAAGCTGTTTATGTTTGAGAGAATAGTTTGGACCTGGATATCGTGATTAACGACTTTTTTTTTTCTTTTTATCCCGACCACAAAGGCTTCTAAATACAAACAGATCCTGTCTTGCAAAGAACACAGAGTTACTTCACATGAAATAAGTAAAATATGTGTGTAAAACGCATTGGTGGGTATGAACTGTACTCACAAATGCACACACACACTCATGTTATCCTCATATAACCTTACTCTGTTCTCATTACACAAACAACCCGCTCCAGCTCCACCTGTTTTTACACCGGAAGTAGTCCTCCCCCTTCATATCTTGCATTTGTTGTGTTGGGTTAACTGTTCATATGCCAACAGCACCCACTGTAACTGGTAGTTCTGTCCGTTCTCTGAAGAATGCTTTCAAATGGTAGATATTTGTGTGTAGATTGTGCATAGCATGCTTTTATAGTTTTCAGATAAACTCCTTACTGCTGAGGGACTGGCAACCTTTTGCGCACAGTGTGCTGAAAAATGTTTTCAAAGAAATTGAGCGTGCCGATTTTATAACAAAAAAATGTCAACTTCACATTCTCAATCAATAAAATGATTTTTTATAAAGTAAATGCTGTAAACTACTGTAGTAGTAAGACATTAACATCCTGCACTCTCACGCCTCAGATCAGCCCCAATTCATGTACCCTGACACCTCAAATTATCCCCAATTCATGTACCCTGACACCTCAGATCACTGCCCCCCTGTACATCTGCCCCTAACTGTAACCCCCTGCTTTTCTGTCCCACCACTGTAGCCCCCTACACATCTGCCCCACCACTGTAACTCCCTGCACATCCACCCCACCACTGTAACCCCCTGTACATCTGCCCCACCACTGTAACCCCCTGCTCATCTTCCCCACCACTGTAAACCCCTGCACATCTGCCCCACCACTATAACCCCCTGCACATCTGCCCCACCACTATAACCCCCTGCACATCTGTCCCACCCCTGTACCCCCCTGCACATCTGTCCCACCCCTGTACCCCCCTGCACATCTACCCCACCACTGTACCCCCCTGCACATCTGCCCCACCACTGTAACCCCCTGCACATCTACCCCACCACTATAACCCCCTGCACATCTGCCCCACTACTGTACCCCCTGTACATCTGCCCCACCACTATAACCCCCTGCACATCTGCCCTGCCACTGTACTATCCTGCACATTTGCCCCACCACTGTAACCCCCATCCTCATCTGCCCCACCACTGTAACCCCCTGCACATCTGCCCCACCACTGTACATCTGCCCCATCACTGTACATCTGCCCCACCACTGTAACCCCCTGCTCATCTGCCCCACCACTGTAACCCCCTGCTCATCTGCCCCACCACTGTAACCCCCTGCTCATCTGCCCACCATTGTAACCCCCTGCTCATCTGCCCCACCACTGTAACCCCCTGCACATCTGCCCCACCACTGTACATCTGCCCCACCACTGTACCACCCACCCTACTCATCTGCCCCACCACTGTAACCCCCTGCACATCTACCCCACCACTATAACCCCCTGCACATCTACCCCACCACTATAACCCCCTGCACATCTGCCCCACCACTGTATTACCATGCTCATCTGCCCCACCACTGTAACCCCATTCACATCTGCCCCACCACTGTACTACCCTGCTCATCTTCCCCATCACTGTAATCCCCTGCACATCTGCCCCACAATTATACTACCCTGCTCATCTGCCCCACCACTGTAACCCCCTGCTCATCTACCCCACCACTGTACTACTCTGCTCATCTGCCCCACCACTGTAACCCACTGCACATTTGCCCCACCACTGTACTACCCTGCTCATCTGCCCCACCACTATAACCCCCTGCTCATCTGCCCCACCACTGTAACCCCCTGTACATCTGTTCCGCCACTGTACCATCCCGATCATCTGCCTCACCACTGTACTACCGTACTCATCTGCCCCTCTACTGTAATCCACTGCACATTTGCCCCACCACTGTACTACCCTGCTCATCTGCCCCACCACTGTACTACCCTGCTCATCTGCCCCACCACTGTAACCCCCTGCTCATCTGCCCTACCACTGTACTACCCTGCTCATCTGCGGTACCACTATAACCCTCCGCACATCTGCCCCATCACTGTACCCCCTTACACATCTGCACCACCACTGTACCCTCCACATCTTCTCCACCACTGTACTATCCTGCACATCTTCCCCATCACTGTACTACCCTGCACATATGCCCCACCACTGTACTACCCTGCACATCTGCCCCACCACTGTAACCACCTGCACATTTGCCCCACCACTGTAACCCCCTGCACATCTGCTCCACCACTGTACCACCCTGCTCATCAGCCCCACCAATTTACCCACTTTCTCATCTACCCCAACATTGTAACCCCCTGCACATCTGCCCCACCTCTGTACCCCCCTGCTCATCTGCCCCAATCTGCTCTTCTGTCCCACCAATGTAACCCCCTGCTCATCTGCCCCACAGTGTAACCCCCTTTCTCATCTGCCCAACCACTGTACCTCCTGCACATCTGTCCCACCACTGTACCCCCTGCTCTTCTGCCCCACCACTGTAACATCCTGCTAATGTGTTCCACTGATGTACCTCCTTTTTCCTCTGCACCCCTCTGCACATCTGCCCCACCTCTGTACCCCCTGCTCCTCTGCCCCACCGCTGTAACCCCCTGCTCATTTGTCCCACCAATGTACCTCCTTTCTCCTCTGCCCCAACACTCAACCCCCCACTTATCTTTTGCACCACTGTACCCCCTTCTCATCTGGCCCAACACTGAACCTCCCCTGCTCATCTGTCCCACCACTGTAACCCCCTGCTCTTCTACTCCATCACTGTACCTCCCCCGCTTTTCTGTCCCACCGCTGAACCCCCTTCTCATCCCTCCCACTACTGTACCCCCTGCACATCTGCCCCACCACTGTACCCCCTTGCTCTTCTGTCCCACCACGGTAACCCCCCTGAACCCATCTGCTCATCTGCCCCACCTCTGTAACCTGCTTTCTCATCTGCCCCACCAATGTACCTCCTGCACATCTGTCTCACCTCTGTACCCCCCCTGCTCTTCTGCCCCACCTCTGTTCCCAGTGCCCTCCTGCCCTACCACTGTAACCCTCTGCTTTTCTGTCCCACCACTGAGATCCCCCTTCTCATCTGCTCCAACACTAAACCCCCCTGCTCATCTGGCCCAACACTGAACCCCCCACACTCATCCTGCTGATCTACCTCTCGCATCCAGCCCACATGCTTGTATGTGCTTGTATGTGATGTATGGGATGTATGTAATGTCACATAAAGCATCTGGAATGGATACGCAATGATGAGCTCAGGTCAGGGGCATTTTCAGAAAGCAGTGGGCCTGTGTGCAGGATCGTAAGTGGGGCCTTTCAAAAATCAGACAATGTGATTGTCTGGATTTGTTTCCACATTTTGTCTCTCATAGTTGAGGTATACCTATGATGACAATTACAGGCCTCTCTCATCTTTTTAAGTGGGAGAACTTGCACAATTGGTGGCTGACTAAATACTTTTTTGCCCCACTGTATAATGTCATTCTATTTTGCCAACTACTGTATAGTGTTGGGTTCTACCTGACTGCATATACATTAAATGAACTGCTTTGGAAACCTTCACTCAAAATATTTGAGGTCAAACCTAAAAAAGATTGCTCAGATTGCACATTCAGATTATATCTATGGCCCCACCTTACAATTTCCTCTTTTAAACGCAGTTGCTACATATCAGTTGTAAGAAAAGATATGTTCGATTCACCCTAACTTTAGTAGATTACACCACGAGTGCTGAGCAAAATAACTGAACTGATTCTCCTAGCCACATATTTGTGATGGATGGGGGAATCCTCCCTGCCATGTCATTGTATTCTGGCAGTGGAGGAGTGAGCTGGACTCCTCCGCTATCACAATGTACTGATCAGTGCTGCAGCCTGTTGGCTCTCTGTGGGGGCGGGTAATCAAACCCTGTACAGTCCGATCTGCAAGTGTTCTGTGTTATATCCTGTATACAGACAGGCCAATACCTGCTCCTGGTTTTCTCCTCCTCTCTGCTGCTGCTACTACTGTAGTGATGAGGGGGATGTGGTGGGATGAGAGGTTTTGTGCTAGGAGGGGGGATTTATTGGGGGAGGAAAAACAGGATTTGGTGGGGGGGGGGTTGCCTTTTGCAGATGGCTGCAGGTGCCATAAATTCTTACACAGCGAACGCTACGCTACTGACGTTTTTATAATGTCCAGTGTGTATGAGGCCTATGGCCTCATGCACACTTCTGCTCTTAACCCTTTCATGACTAAGCCTATTTTTGGAATTTGGTGTTTACAAGTTAAAATCCATATTTTTTGCTAGAAAATTACTTGGAACCCCCAAACATTATATATATTTTTTTAACAGAGACTCTAGAGAATAAAACGGCGATTGTTGCAATATTTTATGTCACACGGTATTTGCGCAGCGGTGTTTTAAATGCAACTTTTTGGGAAAAGGGACATTCATGAATTAAAAAAAAACAAAACAGTAAAATTATCCCTTTTTTTTGCATAATGTGAAAGATAATGTTATGCCGAGTAAATAGATACCAAACATGTCACACTTTATATTTGCACGCACTTGTGGATTGACGACAAAGTACGGTACCTAAAAATCTCAATAGACGACGCTTTAAAAAATTTTTACGGTTACTAGGTTAGCGTTACAGAGGAGGTCTAGTGCTAGAATTATTGCTCTCGCTCTGACGATCGCGGCGACACCTCACATGTGTGATTTGAACACCGTTTACATACGCGGGTGCGACTTCCGTATGCGTTTTCTTTGCTTCGCGAGCTCGCGGGGACAGCGGGCGCTTTAAAAAAAAAAAATATTTTTTTATTTATTTTATTTATTTTAAAATGACTAAATTGTTTAAAAAAAAAATAAAAATTTTGATCACTTTTATTGCTGTCACAAGGAATGTAAACATCCCTTGTGACAGTAATAGGCGGTGACAGGTACTCTTTATGGAGGGATCGGGGGTCTAAAAGACCCCCCACCCCTCCTTTACACTTCAGTGTATTCAGATCGCCGAAAACAGCGATTCTGAATACCAGATATTTTTTTAAAACCGGCGCCATTGGCAGCCGAGTAAACGGGAAGTGACGTCATGACGTCGCTTCCGTGTTTACTATGAGGAGACTGGAACGAAGCCGATTACGGCTTCGTTCCAGTTCCTCCCCAGAGGCTGGAGGCATCGCACACGGAATCGGTGCTCCCGATCGAGCGGGAGCACCGGTAACAGCGGCGGGAGGCGGCGGGAGGGGGGACGTCCCCTCCCGCTCCTCCGGCATAACAGCCGAGCGGCTTTTAGCCGCATCGGTTGTTATGGCTGGATAGCCAATCGCCCGCTGAACAAAAAACGGTACCGGATGATGCCTGCAGGTGCGGGCATCATCCCGGTATACCCCCCGGAAGCCGAGTACGCACATCTGCGTACGCTCGGCGGGAAGGGGTTAAAGTGTTACTATATCTAGGACCCTGCATTCACTATATCTGGTCTCCCACAGTACACGGAGCATGGACATGCAATTATTTTAGTAAATATAGACTACTAAATACCCTTTCTCATCTGCAGTGTATAGCAGTCATGTGACTTCTATCTGTTCCTGGTGAAGCTTGTAGGGGGAGTTTTCATACTGCACTGAGCTATACTATGAGGCTGTCTGGACATGTCTGTACAGTGCTGATTGGCCCTGTGTTGATCACATGCAATCTCCCAAGAAAAAAAGCCTCTCTAGCAACACACACCAATTGAGCATGGGCAGCCTGACTCTAAAGGCTCTGTCTTATCAGGCCATGTTTTGGAGTCAGTGGAGGAAGAGGGAATCTGTGCATACAAGATTAAGCAGTCTTTTTACACAATGCAGAGGATTAACCCCTTAGGTCCCACAGTGAGTATAACAAGCATGCTTTACTACATGTACAGACTGATTTTACTGTTGTGGGTTTAGTAACACTTTAAACTGCAGTTTTTGGGGCTTTTGGCATTTTTTGCCTAAGCCCCTGAATGCATCTCAATAAAAGCCTACAGAGTTTAGAGGCAAAAGAATTGCGTTCTGGAGAGGAGCTTTAAGCGCCAGGAATGTTTAGTACTTTAGCGTTTATTAATTTCAGTGGCATAAATAAATTAAAATTCTGGCCAGTGAAATAAATAAATACCCAATCGCTGCTAAACTCACCTAAACTGGTTTGAAAAAACACAGCTTAGGTGAGTTTTTAGCGCTGATTTTTTCCTGTCAATAGAAACGTTTATAATAAGGCATGAGGGCTTATGCAGGACACAGAACACATCCATATAATACTGTACATCCAGTGTTCTAAGTAGGGATGCAAGTTGCAACTCCAAAATGGCACCCAGTCAGCTACAGCCAGGGGATTCCCCACTCAACACTCCACCATATTTGGTCAATGTCCTAATTTGTTATCACAAAACAGTACTATAACTTCAGTTACATTACATTTACATCACACTTGGAGTAGAGAGGAGTCTTTCTAATTCTTTGAATATGTCTAGGCAGTTTGGTCTCCTGATCTCCAGTGTAAGGTCCTTGTTGATGACTTGCCACTCTAAGGCCTCATGTACACTGGACATTTTTACAGCCGCTATTTTTGGCATCAGCCGTTTTTTTTTTTGTTTTTTTTTGCAGCTATAAATTATCCTCACACCACAATGTTTAAACAAATAAAGAAAGAAGTTATGGTTGCAGCAAAACACCGACAGGGGCTCAAACCCTCCCCTTAAATAGATATGCTGTATGTGTATTAAATGGTGTTGCGCTCCACACAAAAAAAATAAATTTTTTTTTTTTTATAAATATAGATATATATCTTAATATATAATACAGAAATAATTATGAAATAACTGCATGTGACTAATTAGACTAATAGTTCCAAACAGTGAATAAGTGCCATCTAAATAGTATCCAATCACATACAATATGACGGTTGGATCATTTTAGACTAAAGTGCATCAAGTGACAGTAAACAGTAAAGTGCATCCAGTGTCCATAAAGATAGCCAAATTAAAATATTTGTGATAAGAATCCAAAGTTCTGATTCAATCCATAAAGTGCATCAAGTGAAGAGAAAGAATAAAAAATATACAGATAATGAAAATAAAAATAATGTATAAACAAATATTAGCAAAACAATAACTAATCATTTTCCAATAAAGTGCAATTTCCAACAAAGTGCAATCAGATAATTAGTATCCAATAGCGGTGGCAATTCCGGAGTACGAACGTGGAGTCCGTTCGTTTAAATACAGACTAATGTTTTTGTTATAGAAAGAGACATTGCCTAATTATCTGATTTTACTTTATTGGAAATTGCACTTTATTGGAAATTGATTAGTTATTGTTTTGCTAATATTTGTTTATACATTATTTTTATTTATTTTTATTTTATCGGAATTCCGATCGTGTGTACGCGGCATTAGGGGTAGATCTGATTTTATCATCCAATCATGTGCAAGCTAAAATTCTGTTTTTTATTTTCCTTGCATGTCCCCCTCGGATCTACAGCGGCTTTACTCCCAAGTGCACTTTCAGTGCACTTTCAAGTGCACTTGCAGTGCAAAGCGGATTTACCTTTAGTAGATAACCCTCTACGTGTGCATGGACAACAAGCTTGGGAGTTTTGCTGTATGTGTATTAAATGGTGTTGCGTTCCACACAAAATAAAAATAAAATAAAAATAAATTTATAAATATAGCTATAGATATATATCTTAATATATAATACACAAATAATTATGAAATAACTGCATGTGACTAATTAGACTAATAGTTCCAAACAGTGAATAAGTGCCATCTAAATAGTATCCAATCACATACAATATGACTGTTGGATCATTTTAGACTAAAGTGCATCAAGTGACAGTAAACAGTAAAGAAACGTTTATAATAAGGCATGAGGGCTTAAGCAGGACACAGAACACATCCATATACTACTGTACATCCAGGGTTCTAAGTAGGGATGCAAGTTGCAACTCCAAAATGGCACCCAGTCAGCTACAGCCACATGTAACAAAGGTGCAGGGATGCTCATGGTATCATTGACCTAGAGTGGCTATGTGACCATATTTGGTCAATGTCCGGAAAATGTCACTGTGTGTATGCTCCATCGGAATTTAGCTGTCCGAATTTCCGCCAGCCAAAAATTGATAGCATGTTCTCAATTTTCCTGACGGAAAAACTTTCTATCTGTAATTCCGATCGTGTGTATGCAATTCCGACACGCCAAAAATCATGCATGCTCAGATTCAACTACGAGACAGAAGCTATTGGCTACTGGCTATTGAACTTCCTTTTTCTAGTCCCGTCGTACGTGTTGATGTGACCGTGTGTAGGCAAGACAGCTTGAGCCGAATTCCGTCGGAATTCCGTCGGGAAAACCATCAGAGCTTCCGATCGTGTGTACGCAGCGTTAGATTTAGAGCAACTGCACTGTGAACTTGTAGTGCACGTGTAGTGCACAGTGGATTTGCCTTTTGTAAATAACCCCCATAGGCTTTTATCAGAGTTTTTTGGCAGGGGTGTTTTCAGGCTGGAAGAAAAACCCCAGCACTACTGCTTATGAAGAGGAGTTTTTCAGCTGTAAAAAAACACTCTAACACTGAAAAAATTAGGCAAAGCACAGCTATCCGGCATTTATGAGCATTTTTGGGACTCAAGCATCGTGGGAAAAGGGTAGTTAAAAGTAGGAGATGTGTTTTCTGGCTAACACTAATGTGGCAGAATGCTAAAATCTCTAAGGAAAAAAGCACCAAAAAACTTGCATTTCAGTACACCAAGCATCCTAATGCTGCGTACACACGACCGGACTTTTCATCAGCAAAGGTCCGACGGAATTAATTCATCTGACAATTCGAATGTGTGTGGGCTCCATCGGACCTTTGCTGTCCAAAAATCTGACGGATTTTAGAAATAGAACATGTTTCAAATTTTTCCGCCAGACCCAATTCCTGTGGAGAAATCCGCTCGTCTGTATGCTAGTCCGAAGGACGAAAACAGACACTAGGGCAGCTGTTGGCTACTGGCTATGAACTTCCTTATTCTAGTCTGGTCGTACCTCATCACGTTCGAATCCATCGGTCTTTGGTGTGATTGTGTGTGGCCAAGTCCGTTCATTCAGAAAGTCTGTCGGAACTCTGCCGAAAGTCCGTTGGGAAGACCGTCGGACTTAGTCCGGTCGTGTGTGCGCGGCATTACTCTCACTAGAGATCCAGACTGAAAGTGACTTAGGCCTCATGTACACTGCTGCATGTAAACAGACGTTTAGAAGTAGTTGGGCGTTTTTTTCAGCTGCCCCTGAACTCTCCTCTATGTTATCTTATCAGTACATGTGCACAGGGTCGTTTATAGTAGTTTCTAGGCAGTTGAGTTTAGAAGCAGAGTCGTTAAGCCACGTTTCATTTTTGGCTATTTGGGGGGGAAAAAATGCTTCTAAACACAAAACTGACTTTTTAAACACGGTTACTATCTATCAACTTAAATCGTTTGGGAGAGGTTGTAAAAATGTCCCGTGTACATGAAGCCTTACTTATGCTGATTTTTATCCGTCTCAACAACTCATGATTTCAGAGGCACTGGACTTTGTGGGAGTTGTATGTCTATAACATGTAATTCGCTGTGCATTTGTCTGCCATGCAGAAGTACAGCTGGCAATTCTTGTGTAGGTCCATGTCTAGTAGTTCCGTAGACATGTAATAACTACAGTGCCTTGCAAAAGTATTCATCCCCCTTGGCATTTTTCGCGTTTTGTTGCCTCACAACCTGAAATTAACATGGATTATTTGAGGATTTGCATCCTTTAATTTACAGAACATGCCCACAAGATTTATTATTATTTTTTTTTTAAATTGTGACGCAAACAACAAATAGGAGAAAATAACAGAAAAAGTCAATGTGCATAACTATTCACCCCCCTAAGTCAATACTTTGTAAAGCCACCTTTTGCAGCTATCACAGCTCCAAGTCGCTTTGGATAAGTCTCTATGAGCTTGCCATATCTTACCACTGAGATTTTTTCCCATTCCTCCTTGTGCTTGTGAACAGCAATCTTTAAGTCTGACCACAGATTTTTATTGGATTGAGGTCTGAGCTTTGACTAGGCCATTCCAACACATTTAAATGTTTCCCCTTAAACCACTCAAGTGTTTCTTTAGCAGTGTGTTTGGGTTCATTGTCCTGCTGGAAGGCGAACCTCTGTCCTAGCCTCAAATCACACACAGAGTGGTACAAGTTTTGCTCAAGAATATCCCTGTATTTAGCACCATCCATCTTTCCCTCAACTCGCAGTCCCAACTGCTGAAAAACATCCCCACAGCATGATGCTACCACCACAATGTTTCACTGTGGGGATGGTGTTCTTTGGGTGATAGGATGTGTTGGGTTTGCACCAGACAGCATTTTCTTTGATGGCCAAAAAGTTAAATTTTAGTCTCATCAGACCAGAGCACCTTCCTCGATACATTTTGGGAGTCTCCCACATGCCTTTTCGCAAACTCAAAATGTACCATTTTGTTTTTTGCTGAAAGTAATGGCTTTCTTCTGGCCACTCTGCTATCAAGCCCAACTCTATGGAGCGTACACTTATTGTCGTCCTATATATAGATATTCCACTCTCTGCAGCTCCTCCGGGGTTACCTTAGGTCTCTGTGCTGCCTCTCTGATTAATGCCCTCCTTGCCTGGTCTGTGAGTTTTGGTGTGCGGCCGTCTCTTGGCAGGTTTGCTGTTGTGCCATGTTCTTTCCATTTGGTTATGATAGATTTGATGGTGCTCCTAGGGATCATCAAAGATTTGGATATTTTTTTATAACCTAACCATGACTTGTACTTCTCAACAACATTGTCCCTTACTTGTTTGGAGAGTTCCTTGGTCTTCATGGCAGTGTTTGGTTAGTGGTGCCTCTTGCTTAGGCGTTGCAGCCTCTGGGGCCTTTCAAAAACGTGTGTATATGTAACGACAGATCATGTGACACTTAGATTGCACACAAGTGGACATCATTTCACTAATTATGTAACGTCTGAAGGTGATTGGTTGCACCAGAGCTTTTTATGTGCTTCATAACAAAGGGGGTGAATACATATGCACATGCCAATTATAATTTTTTTTGTTTCTGAAAAATAGTTTTATGTATATATTTTTCTAATTTTACTTCACCAATTTAGACTATTGTGTTCTGATCCATCACATATAATTCAGATTAAAAAAACATTGAACGAAAAGGCTGTAATGTAACAAAATAAAATAAAAGTAAAGTAAAAAGCCAAGGGGGGTGAATACTTTTACACGGCACTGTATGTAGTAGAAACTTTCCAATATTTCCGTGTAAGATTTGCAGTCCAAAAAGCATTGTTGTGTTTGTAAACCCATTTGTGTGAGTTTTACCTAGAAGTATAATTGTAGTTAGAATAAGGCTTACTTATAGGTAATGGAAATATCTCCTAAACGTTTAGGAGATATTTTAATTGTAGTCCGTTGATGTCGTCATCAGCGCATATGCTGTGAAGCGTGTGCCGTGATTGACGGCTCCTGCGCGCATGCATGGGAGTGTCATCACGTGGCTCTGGCCAGTCACAGAGCCGGAGTCCATGGCTCCCAGAAGGAAGAGAGGCGAAGATGGACGCAGCCTGCACAGGGAACAGCCATTGATTAGATTGCAGGTAAGTGTCACATAAAGGGCAAGTACATGATGCTTACTAGCTCATTATGCTTTTATTTTGCAGCCTTTGCAGGGAGCAAAAGAGGAAGTAAAACCCATCAGGATTTGCTTCCTCTTTAAGGTTTTCATTGAATCTTTCAATTTCTCCATTTGCTTGGGATTCATAAACTGGGGTTTTTTCCACGTACAATATTTCTCTCTCTCAAGAAGCATTCAAATGCATTCAAACTAATTGTGGTCCATTGTCAGACAATAGTTCTATTGGGTTACCTTCCCTGCTGAAGACTATGGAGAAAAATTTAATTACAGTGACAGATGTTATATTTGAGATGAATGCAATTTCTAGCCATTTACTGTAATAATCCATTAATGTTATGGTGAATCAGCAGTACGCAGGTGCCTCTGTGACCTACAACATCAACAATATGCTTCCTCCAAACATGAGCATGAAATGGCACTAACTGGAGTGGTGGAATATGTGCGATAACATATTTTCATGACTCCAAAAAATAAATAGTAGTTAGTTCTTGGGCATCCATTCCTGGCCACCAGTATAGTTTACCGCAAAAACCAATGAAAATTATTCTGTACTCCTACTTCTGGACCTTTTGGCAGGCCTTTGATACGGTTGACCACCCCCTCCTCCTCAAAACTTTACCCCCTCAGTCTCCGTGACTGCACCCTTTGGTGGCTCTCATTCTACCTATCCCAATGCACCTTCAGTGTCACCTACAATTATACTTCCTCCTCTCCTCTTCCCTTCTCTTTTGGGGTCCCCCATGGTTCTGTTCTTGGACCTCTCTTATTTTCAATCCACACCTTCCCTGGGCCAGCTTCCCACGGTTTTCAATATCATTTCTATGCTGATGACCCCTAAATCTATCTCTCCAAACCTCAACTCACACCATAATTATCCTCACGCGGCACTAACTTACTAACAGACATATCTGTCTGGATGTCACACCACTTCCTCAAACTCAAATTATCCAAAACCGAGCTCATAATATTTCCTCCTCCAAATGCCTCTTCCCCTGACTTCTCTGTCAAGACCAATGAACAACCATCCACCCATCCCCACATGCCAGAGTGCTAGGTGTTATCCTGGACTCTGAACTCTCCTTTCGACCCCACATCCAATCCCTTTCCAAAGCTTGCTGCCTCAACCTTCGCAACATCTCTAAACTACGTCCCTTCCTAACCAATGAAACCACAAAGCTCCTCATCCACCTTACAAACTGCTCAACGTCTGCTACCCCTCTCTGACAATCCCTCCATTGGCTGCCACTCACCCAACAAATTAAATTCAAAATACTAACAATAAGTTACAAAACCAACCACAACTCTGCCCCAGCTTCATCACTAGCCTAGTCTCAAAATACCAACCTAATCATCCTCTTCATTCTTCCCAAGACCTCCTGCTCTCTAGATCCCTTATCACCTTCTCCCATATTCACCTCCAGGACTTCTCCCGAGCCTCTCCCATCCTCTGGAATACATTACCCCAATCTGTCAGACTATTTCCGAATCTATCTACTTTTAGGCGATCCCTGAAAACTTTTCCATTCAGAGAAGCCTATCCTGCCTCCACGTAACAACTGTTCTTTTATTTTCTTCATCAGATCATCCCCCACAGTTATTACCCTTTCGTATCACTTGACCTTGCCTTCTAGATTGTAAGCTCTAAAGAGCAGGGCCCTTCGATTCTTCCTGTATTTAATTGTATTGTAATTTCTGCACGAATGTTGTAAAGCACAATAATGTAGTTGTTCTTGCAGTTCTTTGGTGACTGTCATGTTCACGTTATGCAAGGTGTTCTCTCAATGTCTCTGGAACTAGTAAGCTAAAATATCCATGGACAATATAGCCATCAACTAATGACAGTTTGTGTCTAATCCTGTATTAAGGTCGTAGAACAGGACTCAAGTTATTGAGTTTGCCCATTTGCTTTGTAGTTATACTAGGCATGCAAGATAAACTTGTTTAAACTCATAACTGCATCTGTGTCTTCCTGTGTACTATTGCACATACAATCAACAGTAACTTTTTTCAAGCCCAGTTTGTATTGGTTTTGTATTGATGACCATCTAGGTATACAGGTGCATCTCAAAAAAATTGAATAGCATCAAGTTAATTTATTTCAGTAATTCAATTCAACAAGCAAAACTCATATGTTATATAGACTCATTACACACAGGGTGAAGATGATATATTTCAAGCATTTCTTTCTTTTAATTTGGATGATTGGGGCTTACAGCTAGTGAAAACCCCAAATTCTGTATCTCAGAAAATTAGAATATTGAGAAAAAGTTCAATATTGTAGACTCATGGGGGGTTATTTACGAAAGGCAAATCCACTTTGCACTACAAATGCAAACTACAAGTGCGAAGTGCACTTGAAATTGCACTGAAAGTGCACTCGGAAGTGCAGTTGCTGTAGATCCGAGGGCAAAATGCAAGGAAAATAAAAAACAGGATTTTATGCTATACCCAAGCATAATAATGGAAAGTTGAGTGGAAGAAAAAAGTGTGGTAGAAAAAGGTGTACAAGCAACAGGGATTACTGTAGCCTTGAGAATATTGTGAAGCAAAGCCCATTCAAGAATTTGGGGGAGCTTCACAAGCAGTGGACTATGGCTGGTGTCAGTGCTTCAAAAGCCACCACACAGGCATATCCAGGACATAAGCTAGAACTGTCGCATTCCTTGTGTCATGCCACTCCTGATCCAGAGACAACATCAGAAGCGTCTTACCTGGGCTAACGAGAAATAGGACTGGACTGTTGCTCAGTGGTCCAAAGTCCTCTTTTCGGATGAAAGTAAATTTTGCATTTCATTTTGAAATCAAGGTCCCAGTGTCTGGAGGAAGAATAGAGAGGCACAGAATCCAAGTTGCATGAGGTCTAGTGGGAAGATTCCACAGTCAGTGATGATTTGGAGAGCCATGTCATCTGCTGGTGTTGGTAAACTGTGTTTTATCAAGTTCAAAGTCAGCGCAGCCCTCTACCAGGAAATTCTAGAGCACTTCATGCTTCCCTCGGCTGACCAGCTTTATGGAGATACTGATTTCATTTTCCAGCAGGACTTGGCACCTGTCCACACTGCCAAAAGTACAACAGCCAACATTTTTGTATAAAAAATCCTTTTTTTTATTGGTCTTATGTAGTATTGAAATTTTCTGAGATACAGAATTTTGGGTTTTCACTAGCTGTAAGCCATAATCATCAAAATTAAAAGAAACAAATGCTTGAAATATATCACTCTGTGTGTAATAAATCTATATATGGTAATATATGAATTTATTAATAATTTATAATTATATAATAATTTATAATATATGAAATAAATTTACTTTTTAATGATATTCAATTTTTTTTATATGCACCTGTATATCATCCTATACTGTAGTCTTGTTGTGGTGAGCATTGTAGTTATAGGGCTACGGTTGGTCCACAGGTTAAACTGATGACCTCAGTTATGTACTTCATTTTTGTGTTGCCCTAACACGTTTTAGGGCTTTTTTTCTTACAGTAGAATACTTATGTTATGCTTCTGCAAGGGTTCTGGATGCAAAAGGAAGTTTTCTCTACCTGGTCTGAATTGCACTGTGTAAGGACAGCACCAAGGCCATAGTCTGAAACATCTGCAGTGACAATAATAGGTAGAAAAAGATGAAATAATGCTAATGCTATGCTAGACTGCTTAAAATTTGCTGTTTAACGGTTTCAAAGCTGTGTTTGGCTGTCTTTGATCAAACCTTTTCTGGATTTCAACATAGTAATGTTTTCAATGGCACCACAACTGAAAATGAGGTATACCATGAAGTAAGTAAGCATGTAAAGTCTGAAAGTCAGATGGAGTAGGTGCTTGTATCACAGCTTTCACATGCTTAGAATCAAAAAATAGTCTCTCTTGTGATATAATATGACCCAGAAATGACAGCAAAGTTTGTCTAAAACAGATTAAATTTCGGCCCTACAGATTCAATACAATTTAGAACAATACCTCTTTTTTTTTCTTCACTGCCATCACAATAGGAAATACCCATTCAGATGCATAAGTTATTTTTTTTATCACATCTTGGACTTGTAGTTTAAGTTCTAGGGAAACAGCTTCTCTTCAGAAGGATAAGCGTCTCAATTACTGACACATTATGGGGTTGATTTACAAAAACTGGAGCGTGCAAAATCGGGTGCAGATCTGCAAAGAAACCAATCAGCTTCCAGGTTTTTTTTTTGTCAAAGCTTAAGTGAACAAGCTGAAGTTAGAGGCTGATTGGCTACCAGTCACAGCTGCAGCAGATTGTGCACTCTCCAGTTTTAGTAAGGGTTCTTTCACAAGGGCTTTCCGCTCAGCGGACTCCGCTTTGCTCAGAGGGGGATTGATCTGTTGATCCCCGCTGAGCAGGCAGATGACAGGTTCATCTCTGCTCCCTGAGCTGAGACGGACCTGTCACAGCCCCGCTTTCCTCTATGGGGAGATCGGATGAAAATGGACCACCTGTTCGTTTTCATCTGGTTCGATCTACCAGAGGGAAAATAGAGTCTCCATCCCTCTGGATTTCATGGACAGGATTGGAATGGATAGCGGTGGGTGTTAGCAGGCACCACCTGAAGAACTGACAGGTGGACCTGATCGGAAAGCCTGTGTGAAAGGGGCCTTAATCAACCCCATTGGGGAGTCTATTAGCATCTAATGTCAGCTTTTTCAATTAAGCTTTGAAAATAAAACCTGGAAGCTGATTGGTTTCTATGCACGGCTACACCAGATTTTTCATGCTCTAGATATAGTAAATCCTCCCTACTGATATAAGACCCTTCACTAATTGCAGCAAAAAAAATCATGCTACATATAGCAGTGCAACAAGACAGAATTCAGCCTGCTCACTAGTTAAGTTAAATTTTACAGTTCCTGGCAGGCAATTAGGAACAGGAATAGGCTCTCAAATAACTAACCAGTAGGTGGTTCACATGCAGAGTACTTATGTTTGATTTCTTCAGGCAATAGAGAGACAGCAGTTCCTGTATCAAGTGTCAGGCTAATCGAGTAGCCTTTGCTAGCAGATACAAGAGTAAGGCCGCGTACACACGGGCGGACTGTTCGCCCAACCTTGTCCGCTGAACAGTGTTTGGGCGGACAGTCCGCTCGTGTGTGGGCTTTCAGCGGACAGTTTCAGCGGACAGTTGGACGGACAAAGTCTTTCGGAAATTCCGAAAAACTGTCCGCTGAAACTGTGTTTGAGCGAACAGTCCGCCCGTGTGTGGGCCTGTCCGCTGTACTTTCGAAATGAGCGGACTGTTCCCGCTCGGAAAGTCCGCCCATTTCGAGCGCGTGTACAGGTAGGCGGGGCCCGCGAAGGAGACGTCGCGGGCTCCGCCGCCTGGAATGGGCTTAAAGGGGAACCCCAACGCCGAAAAAAATCGGCGTGGGGGTTCCCCCAAAGTCCACACCAGACCCTTGTCCGAGCACGCTACCCGGCCGGCCAGGAAAGGGGGGCGAGCGAGCGCGCCCCCCCTCCTGAGCCGTACCAGGCCGCGTGCCCGGACTCCTCCGCTATGTGTGTGTAGCTCTTTTACTAGCGGAGGAGTCCGGCTTTCTTCCTCCCCGCCGCCGGCCTCTTCTCCCGACTTCGGGGGTCTTGTCCCCCTCTTCGGTTCTTCTGCCGGGCCACCGCGCCTTCTTGTAGCTCTTTTACAGGCGGGGGCCCGGTCTTCTGTCGCCGCTGCCTTCCGTTCTTCTGTCGCCGCCTTCGGTTCTTCTGCCGGGCCACCGCGCCTTCTTGTAGCTCTTTTACAGGCGGTGGCCCGGTCTTCTGTCGCCGCTGTCGCCGCTGTCGTCGCCGCCGCCGCCGCCTTCCGTTCTTGTTCTTCTTCTTGTTCTTCTGCTTCTTCTCCTGGAGATGTTGACTCGACGAGCTCTCCGGCCGGAATGCCAGAGCCGCGCTGTGCGGTCACTTATATAGTGACAATGGGGCGGTGTCACATGGTATATGTCACATGGGTTGGTCACATGGGTTGATGTCACATGGGGACTATGACATCGTAAGGGGGCGGGGTCACCATGTGACCAACCCATGTGACATATACCATGTGACACCGCCCCATTGTCACTATATAAGTGACCGCACAGCGCGGCTCTGGCATTCCGGCCGGAGAGCTCGTCGAGTCAACATCTCCAGGAGAAGAAGCAGAAGAACAAGAAGAAGAACAAGAACGGAAGGCGGCGGCGGCGGCGACGCCAGCGGCGACAGAAGACCGGGCCACCGCCTGTAAAAGAGCTACAAGAAGGCGCGGTGGCCCGGCAGAAGAACCGAAGGCGGCGACAGAAGAACGGAAGGCAGCGGCGACAGAAGACCGGGCCACCGCCTGTAAAAGAGCTACAAGAAGGCGCGGTGGCCCGGCAGAAGAACCGAAGAGGGGGACAAGACCCCCGAAGTCGGGAGAAGAGGCCGGCGGCGGGGAGGAAGAAAGCCGGACTCCTCCGCTAGTAAAAGAGCTACACACACATAGCGGAGGAGTCCGGCGAGAAGACCCCCGAAGACGGAAGACCCCCGGAGCTGTGCAATAAAATATTTTTTCCCCTGTGTTGTGTTTTTTTTTGTACTTTATTTCACAGGTGAATGGGTAGGGGTACATTGTACCCCATACTCATTCACATAGGGTGGGGGGCCGGTATCCGGGGGCCCCCTTCTTAAAGGGGGCTCCCGGATTCCGATAAGCCCCCCGCCCGCAGACCCCGACAACCAACGGCCAGGGTTGTCGGGAAGAGGCCCTTGTCCTCATCAACATGGGGACAAGGTGCTTTGGGGTGGGGGGGCCGCGCGGCCCCCCCTTCCCCAAGGCACCCCCCCATGTTGAGGGCACGCGGCCTGGTACGGCTCAGGAGGGGGGGCGCGCTCGCTCGCCCCCCTTTCCTGGCCGGCCGGGTAGCGTGCTCGGACAAGGGTCTGGTGTGGACTTTGGGGGAACCCCCACGCCGATTTTTTTCGGCGTTGGGGTTCCCCTTTAAGCCCATTCCAGGCGGCGGAGCCCGCGACGTCTCCTTCGCGGGCCCCGCCTACCTGTACACGCGCTCGAAATGGGCGGATTTGCCTCCGCCTTACGTGGGCGAGTCCGTTCATTTCAAAAGTTGAGCGGACTGTTTGGCAAACAGTTCGTTGAAACAGTCCGCTCGTGTGTGGGCAAGTCCGCTCATGCAAATTTTGAGCGGACTGTTTGCCGAAACTGTTTGACGAACAAGGTTGGGCAAACAGTCCGCGCGTGTGTACGCGGCCTAACTGTCAGGCTGGGCATACATTTTAATTTATTTTTTCTTCATCCAGCAGGCCCGAACAAATAAAGCGAACACATTCCTCCATCCACACAAGCAAGGTGGATGCAGTTTCCCCCCCCCCAGCCACCCCTTATACTTACCTGAGCCCCATCTTGATCCAGCGATATGAATGAGAGCAGCAGTTCTCCTGGGTCTTTCTCTTCTCATTGAACAATATATACCGTATTTGGCGTGTAACACGCACAGGCGCATAACACGCACATTCATTTTAAGAGGGAAGTTTCAGGAAAAAAAACTTAAATTTTAAATAAGGAACTTTGAAGCAAAATAAAGGTCATTGCCCATCTGCAGCCTTATAAGTGCCACCAATGCAGCCAGATCAATGCCCATCTGCAGCCTCACAAGTGCCATCAGTGCAGCCTCACCATTGCCATCAATGCAGCAGTATCACCAATGCCATCAGTGCAGTCTGATCGATGTCCTTCTGCAGCCTAGAGGGGACAGGGAGGGGGACAGGATAAGCGCCAACAGATTGCATACAATCAGAATCTCCTATGATAGACAAAACAGTGGTCCAATGGCAGCCCAGAAGATGGGACTTTCTATTACAGAGGCCGCCAAGTAAACAGGATATTCTCACTGTATGTAATCTGAAGGCGCTCGTCCCACCCCCCTCCCTGTCCCCTCTGAGTCAGCTAAAATTGTAGTATTGGCGTATAACACGCACGCGCCATTTGCACCCAATTTTCTTGGTGGAAAAAAATGAGTGTTATACGCCAATAAATACAGTAAATAATACTGCGCTATCCAGAAATCCTTTCTCTTCTCATTGGCTCACACAACAGCTATCAATCACAGCTAGTGAGCCAATGAGAAAAAATCAGGGTCGAGCCATGCTCCTTGAGTAAATGGACACACAGAGCATGGCTCGGGAGCGAGCCTGCTTGAGTTCGCCCATAACAAGGGTCTTGCTAATAGGGGCTTTTGGGCAGGAGGGAGGAGGCAGGAGCACCAGCGGGGACCCAAAAAGAAGAGGATTGGGGCTGCCCTGCACAAAAGCATTGCATAGAGTAGGTAAGTATAACATGTAAGAATTACAAATTTTTTCAAAGTGATCTTTTATTTTATTTTTTTTGCATTTACAGCACCATGCATCTTTTGGGCATGCAGCATAATTTACAATGTGCTGTATTGAGTCACACTTGATGTAGTACTCGTTCTGTGTAAATGCAGCTCTGCATTGCAGTTTACGTACATCTTTTGTTGTACCTTTTGTATGGGGCCTGAATAGGTGTCTTATTAGTGGTAGATTCCAAATTCATAACCTGTAGCGTTGCCAGTAGTCACCTAACTGACAGTTTTTGTCTCAGTCACTGCAGTTTCACTCTTGCTTGAAAGTGTAAAAGCCTTTGATAGTGTTAAATCATGTTTCAGGAGCAGTAGTTCTCTAATGCAGGCTGAGTGTTTTTCTACTAGTGGACTTGTATCATTTCATGTGTTATGCTGTGTACACACGACCGGACTTTTCAATGGACTGAATTCCGTTGGACTTTTCGACGGCTTTCCGTTGAATCGGACTTGTCTACACACAATCACACCAAAGTCTGATGGATTCGACCCTGATGACGTAAGACCAGACTAGAATAAGGAAGTTCATAGCCAGTAGCCATTTTTCTGTAGCTCGGTGGCCATTTTCTCTGTGATTATGTCGTTTATACAGGGTGGCCGGCGGCCATTTTGTTGCCGTCCAGCTCGGTTTTTATGCTCAGTGCTGGTCCCTGCTGCTCAGAATAGTGCGTTTTTTCTGATACTGGACACAGGCACTTGTAACTGAACGGCGCAGCACTCGGTCGGGATGGTAAGTCCTGCGGTGGGGGCCCCTCAGTCTGCAGCAGCTAGGAGAGTGGGATTGTGCACCTGTCCTAAGTCCCCAAGGGTTGTCAGCATGGCTTCAGAAACTGGTGTTTCTTCCCCAGAACTCCCTGCAATTGCAACCGGCTCGTCTCCAAAACAGTGTAGTGCTTTTGCGTGCTTTGTCGACGGTCTTTGAAACGTTCGTTGCCAAGGTGGAGGCGGTGCGTGGGCGCAAAGGTGGTAAAAAGTGGCCCCTGCCCCCCGTCCTCCGGGGAGAGCTCTGATGCAGACTCGGGCCCCGCTGAGACTGGCAGCCCCTGTTCTGTTGCTTCAGATGATGCTGACCAGGACCGATCGGACAGTGAGGATGAGTCCCCGACCGTGTCCATGCAAGACAAAGCACTAGTTGGAGCACAGCTGTGTGTGATAACCTGAAAATTCAGGACACAGCATGTTCCTCTGCTGAAGTAATGGTCCCCTTTGGGTCCCTTAAGCCAGCCAGCCCGTACACCTAAGGATTTCTGACTTATTTCGATAAGTTCATATACAAGGAATGGGAGAGACTGCAACGGACCTTTTCGGTCCCAAAAAGAATGGCGGTGCGTTACCCCTTTGAGGAGAGCCTTCTTAAAAAATGGTCAGCTCCTCCGGTCATGGACCTCCCAGTAACCAGGTTAAACAAAGAAACCACGATCCCGGTAGAAGGGACTCCTGCATTTAAGGACCCTACTGACAGGAAGGCCGAGGCAGTGGCCCGTTCCTTGTTTACGGTTGTGGGGTCAGAAATATGACCAGTATTGGCCACAGCACTTGTGTCACAGACACTTACTGAATGGGCAAAACTTTTGCACCACGATTGGAGAAGCAGCAGGCTACTCCCGTCTGCGTGGAACTAGCAGACCAGTTAGTGCATGACCTTAAGTACATTTATGACGTGGCCCTGGATACGCTTTCCCTGCTATCCAGGGCTTCAGTGTCAGCAGTGGTGCTGACGCGCCTGATTTGGCTAAAATGCTGGTCTGCGGACCAGGCATCTAAAAAAGCCTTGACGGATCTACCCTTCCTTGGTGAGCAGCTCTTTGGAGCCTCGTTGGATGACATTATTAAAAATGTCACAGGTGGGAAGAGTACCTTGCTCCCACAGGCCAGGAAGACTAAGGAGCCACGCCTCCGGCAAGGGCCCTCATTTTCCGCTCAAAAGAGGCTTTTTCGACCATCTGGGACTTTGGCTAAACACTCCCAGTCCGACAGGATGACCTCTGAGGGACAAAAGCATCCATGGAACCGCAAGCCTAACAAGCCTGCGAGCAAAAGTGGTTCCGCATGAAGGTTTTCCCCCACCCGTCGCACGGTTTTTGCAGCCCGGTGGGCCTCTTGGCTATCCGACCAATGGGTCTGCGAACTGATTTCCTCTGGCTAGAAGATAGAGTTCCTCTCTTGGCCACCAAACAGATTCTTCCCCTCCAGCATACCCTTACTCCCGGCTTGCCGGGAGGCCCCAACGTGGGCGGTAAGGGACCTGCTAAGCCACGGGGTGATAGTGCCTGTTCCAGAGGCAGAAGGGTTCCAAGGGTTCTACTCCAATCAGTTTGTAGTCCCCAAAAAGGAAGGGGTACGTCCAATCTTGGACCTGAAAGACCTGAAAGCCCTCAATTGCTTTTTAAAAGTACAGAGGTTCAGAATGGAATCTGTAGTCGCCGCACTGCATCAAGGGGACTCCCTAGTGTATTTGGACATCCAGGATGCGTACCTGCACATACCCATATGCCTCAGGCAACAGATGTTTGTGCGATTTGCAGTTGGGGAAGCCCACTACCAGTTTGTGGCTCTCCCCTTTGGCTTGCCATCAGCAGCCCGAGTCTTTACCAAGGTATTGGCTCCAATTTTGGCGTTGTTGCGACAACGTGGGATCGCAATCGTAGGTTACCTAGACAATCTCCTGAGAGCATCTTCCGCCTCAGAATTAAAGGAGGATGTGGTGATCACCATGCAAACCATGCAGGAATTTGGGTGGCTGTTGAACCTAAAAAAGTCGGTACTCATACCGACTCAGCGCTTGGAGTACCTAGGCTTACTGCTGGACTCCATGGAAGCGAGAGTTTTTCTCCCTTCAGACAAACTGCAGACTCTCAGAAAGAGATTGATGAACTTCAGGTGGTCGTCGCTGCGCTTCTGCATGCGAGTCCTGGGCCTCATGGTGGCCTCCTTCGAGGCGGTACCGTACGCCCAGTTTCACACCAGAGTCTTGCAAAAGGAGATATTGACAAAATGAGACAAATCTCTGTTATCCCTGGATCGGTAGATTCGCGTGAGCCAGTCAGTCAGGGACTCCCTGCTCTGGTGGCTGAGGTCTTCGGCACTTCGGTCCGGGAAGTCGTTCCTACCTCTACATTGGACAGTGATCACAACGGACGCCAGCCTGACCGGCTGGGGTGGAGTACAGTTAGGGCCTCTGGTCGGGGGAGGAATCCAAGTTGCCGATCAATGTGCTCGAGCTTCGAGCGATCAGGCTATGCCTTTCCACATGGTCGATGAGACTACCAGGGCGTCCGATCAAGATCCAGTCAGACAAAGCCACGGCAGTGGCATATGTCAACCATCAAGGAGGAACAAGAAGCTCGGTTGCAGCACGGGAGGTCGCTCACATCCTTTGGTGGGCAGAGCGACATGTATCGGCCATTTACATCCCTGGAGTAGAAAACTGGCAGGTGGACTACCTAAGTCGCCAGATGTTGGACCCAGGAGAATGGGCATTGCATCCGGAGGTGTTCAGGCTTCTCTGCCTTCGGTGGGGCACACCAGATGGGGATCTCCTGGCCTACCAACTCAATCGGAAGGTGCCGAGGTTTGTATACAGGACAAGAGATCCTTGGGAAGACGCGTCAGATGCGCTGGTTGCTCCGTGGGGTCAGTACCGACTGATCTACACCTTTCCTCCGCTAAAACTGCTACCACGTCTGCTCCACAGAGTGGAGGCCAGATTAGCCTCGGCGTCCCTGGTACGCCGACCTAGTACACCTGGTTGCGGACGCTCCCTGGCGACTACCGTTACGAGAGGTCTTCCTAGTGGCCATTACATCGCCCATGAGGGTTTCGGAACTGGTGGCCTTGTCTTGCAAGTCGCCCTATCTGGTTATCCATAAGGATAAGGTGGTGTTGCGTCCGCAACCTTGCTTTCTTCCAAAGGTGGTTTCGGCATTTCACATCAATGAAGACATTATGTTACCATCTCTGTGTCCTAAACCGCCACATCCTAAGGATGTGGCCCTTCATTCCCTGGATGTGGTCTGGGATCTAAGGGTGTATTTGTCTTCCACGGCTCTCTTTCGGAAGTCAGACTCTCTGTTCATTTCGGTAGCTGGTATGGCATCTCGTTGGCCACAATTTCTAGGTGGATCAGACAGATTGTGGTACAGGCATATGTCTTGAAGGGGTAAGTGCCTCCCTTTCCTGTCACGGCCCATTCCACCAGGGCAGTTGGGACCTCTTGTGCTTTCCGACATCAAGCGTCAGTCGCTCAAGTTTGTAAGGCGTCGACTTGGTCATCCGTTCACACTTTTACTAATTCTACAAAGTGGATGTAAGCGCATCGCCTGATGCCTGCTTTGGCTGCAAAGTTTTGCAGGCGGCCCTGTAATGTTTAAATTCTGAACTCTTTACTCTGTTTTAAAAATACAGTTACTTTTGAGTATAATGCACTGTTGCATTGTTGACCGCAAGTTCTGATGCAGCTAGATAAGGTGGTGACTCCCCTGTTAGGGAGCATTTATGGTTGTGGGTAAAGTTTTTGTGCTGTTATTACCCCTCGTTATGACACTGCTTGGGGATGTCCCTATGGACAAGATGTGTCAGTCAGTGAACGAAAGAGAAAATAGGATTTTTGTACTCACCGTAAAATCCTTTTCTCTGAAGTTCACTGACTGACACAACACCCTCCCCTCCTATTGGTTTACGTTATACTGCTTGTTGACGTACTGAGCTGCAGGATGCAGGCTGAGGGGTTATTACTGGAGGGACTGCCCCCTGGGTGGAACTGTAAAGTTCTGTTTTTTCACATGTATAACATGTTCTACCTAGTCCTCTCCTGAAGGTGGCGTAATAACCCTATGGTCAAGATTAATGGAGCTTCGTCTGTCAGTGAAGAAAAGGATTTGACGGTGAGTACAAAAATCCTATTTTTTTGACTGGACTCAAGTCCATCGGAAAGATTTGAAACATGTTCTAAATCTAAAGTCCGTCTGATTTCTGGACAGCAAAGGTCCGATGAATCCCACATGGTTGAATTGCTGTCAAAGTCTGGCCGTGTGTACACAGCATTAGAGAACCAAAATCAATGGTAACAACCAACTGCTATAAATTTTACTTTGGATTCGCCATTATGCTGTCCACCGTGCTAGAACTGATAGCTTTCTTTAACCACATTTACTTTAGGTCCAAATATGTTTTTTAATTCAAGTGATAGCTGTATCTTTGTGTTTTATGCTGCTGGTAGAGTACAGAAAATACCCTGCCCTTCTCCCAGGTAGTGAATAAATACATTTTCTAGCAATAGGTGAGTCCTGATTAGCAGCATTATGTAATTTTCAAACATATAAATCCAAACAGTAAAAGACATTGCAGGCTCCCTCAGGGTGAAGAATGGATGCAATAATAAAAGGAAAGGGGAAGGGTGAAATGTGAGACTTTATATGAGACAGATGCAATCATGCATCTCCATCCCTAATTCTATGATAAAGAAAAAAAGGTTTGGGAATTTGTACGAGGCATAGAATATAAACTGTGTTAGAATTATAGAAATGCATTTATTAGCATAAACATCTATCATGTCATATTGCAGTATATGCATATGTGAAAATATTTCATATATGTAAAAGTCACAAAAAATTCAAAAATATACATAGATAATTGAGCAGCACATAGTAGTACAAAGTATTCATAAATATGCATGGATGGATAAGTGGTACATAGCAGTAACTGGTGTTCATACATATACATAAGTGGATACACAACACATTGCAATAACCAGTGGGCAAGAAAATAGTGCTCCATATAATAATATTGGTAGAAATAATAAAATAATTAACAATATGGTCTAAATGGAACTACAGGTGTGTATACTAAGGCATGGCAGCATCCTAGTGCGCGACATGTTTCGTGGGCAAAGCCACTTCATCAGGAGCAGGTGCGTCCAAATGTTTGTAGAAAAATATAATACTAAAAAAGAATAATGAAAATATACAAAATGTCTATCATAGTGAAAAGGTACTATTGTGGGTAAGTAAAATAACACCCCACATGAGAAAATTCAGAGAGTATATGGGTGTGGAGAATATGGGAAATGAAAAAAGTATAACCATAACCAAATGACGAAAAAAGGATGAAGGTATAATGCAGGTCACCAGGCATACAGATCACCAGGCAAAGCAAATAGTAACTCAAGGTAATTACCGTACCTAATGTTGTTGATGAAAAACATTATCCACACGTGAGTGCAGTGTGCCCAAATGTGCAGCCCAGTAAGGCCGTCATGCGTAGGACACTACGTGCTGCTCAATTATTGAACAATGGATGCAGGCTGCTGTAGAGAGAGAAGAAACATGCTCATCCCCAATCTTCTTGTATCCTGTAGTTATAGATTGCTTTATTAACAAGTTTTGGCATTCATAAAACACATGCATCCTTCTGAGTAACAGGATCTGGAACTAACTTGTCAAGGCATAGAAAGTATTAGCCCCTGTACACACGGTCGGAGATTTCGACAACCAAATCCATCGGATTTTGTCCGTCGGATCTTGTCCGAAACTGTTGCATACACACGGTCGGACAAAGTTGTCGAAAAACCCGATCTTTCAGAACGTGATGACGTAATTTCGTTACGATGGGACTACATTCAGGCTAGTAGCCAATAGCTTTGATGTAGGAATTTGATCTGAGCATGCGTGGCACTTGGTCCGATCAAAATTCTCTACACATGATCGGAGTATTTCCGATCGAACCAGTTTGTCGGAAAATATTTCCAACAAGTTGGAAAATTGGGTCCGACTGATATTCCAACGGAATCAGTCCGATGCATACCACACACAGTCGGATTATCTGACAACACGGTCCGATAGGACACATTCCGACGGATTCTCTGACCATGTGTACAAGGGCTTATACATGTTACAACTGTAAAAAGTGAGATCCACATGCCAAAGGTTGGTCGCTTGCTTGGTAGGGGCTCATTTGCGTTCTCTGGTTAGATGAGCTTTTAGAGGTGAGACCAAGAAGTCATGTTTTTTTATATTTGCAAGGCGTTTGATTTGAGAAGGGATAGATGATGTTGTGATCACCACCTTGTCCAATGAGGAAACACCTTTTACTGTATATAATGGAAAAAAATACAAGATGTTTGCTTAACCGCTTCAGCCCTGGTAGATTTTACCCCCTTCCTGACCAGAGCACTTTTTACGTCAATTTAACTGACAATTGCGCGGTCGTACACCCAAACAAAATTGACATCCTTTTTTTCCCACAAATAGAGCTTTCTTTTGGTGGTATTTGATCACCTCTGCGGTTTTTATTTTTTGCGCTATAAACAAAAAAAAGCGACAATTTTGAAAAAAAAAAACATAATTTTTTACTTTTTGCTATAATAAATATCCCCAAAAAATATATATATAAAAAAAGTTTTTTCCCTCAGTTTAGGTCAATATGTATTCTTCTACATATTTTTGGGAAAAAAAATCACAATAAGTGTATATTGATTGGTTTGTGCAAAAGTTATAGCGTCTACTAAATAGGGGATAGTTTTATGGTTTTTTTATTATTAATTTTTGTTATTTACTAGTAATGGCGGCAATCTGCGATTTTTATTGGGACTGCGACATTATGGCGGACACGTCGGACAATTTTGACATATTTTTGGGACCGTTGGCATTTATTCAGCGATCGGTGCTATAAAAATGCATTGATTACTGTAAAAATGTCACTGGCAGGGAAGGGGTTAACACTAGGGGGCGATCAAGGGGTTAATTATGTTCCCTAGTGTGTGTTCTAACTGAAGGTGGGAGTGGACTGTGTAGGGGAAGAGATAGATTGTTGTTCATACTGTATGAACAGACGATCTGTCTCTTCTCCCCTCAGAGAACCGGAAACTGTGTGTTTACACACACAGATCCCAGTTCTTCAATTGCCCCAACCGATCGCAAGAGCCTGTCAATGATCGTGACTGCTGGGCACTCACATCGAGCTAGGGGCGCGCATGCTCCTACTGGACAAAAAGGGAAGCAACGTAACATGACGGCAGTTCACGCAGCCGAGCCATGTCGCCGCAGTACAGCTGGTCGGCAAGTGGTTAAATGGCAATAACCCTGGATTCAGTGTAACAACAAAGGGAAAGTTGCTCCACAAGCACGCAAAACAGGACAGCACTGACTATATGTACCACAGGCTGCTACAGTGAATTTCAGCAACCCTCCTGGTGTGATTTATAAATAATTTTTGTAACTATGCTTGCTCATTATAAGTTTTATAAATAGATTGTTCCTGGAAGTGATTTTTTTTTTTTTTGTCGACGTGTGACCCTCTATTTGCTTCAGCAAATACAGCTTTCATTTCTCCATCAGGTTTATTTATATATTAATAGCACTTTCAGTATCTCACAAAAATGAGTGCACCCCTCACATTTTTGTAAATATTTTATAAGATCTTTTCATGTGACAACACAATGTAAAGTAGTAAGTATACAGCTTGTATAAGTATACAACTTGTCATCAGGATACCTGAACACCTGTTCAATATTGGAAACATTTGTGAGAAAGTTTGGTCCATATTGACATGATAGCATCATGCAGTCGCTACAGATTTGTCGGGTGCACATCCATGATGTGTATTTCCTGTTCCACTGCATCCCATAGGTGC
This sequence comes from Lithobates pipiens, assembly GCF_037356315.1. NCBI lineage: Eukaryota > Metazoa > Chordata > Amphibia > Anura > Ranidae > Lithobates > Lithobates pipiens. Next base: position 168,922,784 of record NW_027507718.1, on the reverse strand, counting down.
TGTATTGTATTGAAACCTGGTGACTGTAGTGGCAATTGGAGTACAGTGAACTCATTGTCATGTTCAAGAAACCAGTCTGAGATGATCTGTGCTTTGTGACATGGTGAAATATCCTGCTAGAAGTAGCCAAGAGAAGATGGGTACACTGTAGTCATAAGGGATGGACATGGTCAGCAGCAATACTCAGGTAGGTTGTGGCCTTTAAACGATGCTCAATTGATATTAAGGGGCCCAAAGTTTGCCAAGAAAATATCCCCCACACCATTACACCACCAGCCTGAACCGTTACAAGGCAGGATGGATCCATGCTTGTTGTTTACACCAAATTCAGACACTACCATCTGAATGTCCCAGCTGAGACTCATCAGACCAGGCAACATTTTTCCAATTTTCTATTGTCCAATTTTGGTGAGTCTGTGCAAATTGTAGCCTCAGTTTCCTGTTCATAAAGAAATTATTCCAGACAGCTGCACTTCCAAAAATCATTTTATTGAAGCTTCATATGACAAGTGGTTGACAGATGGAGCAGGGGACAAAGAGGTAGACACGTTTTGCGCAAATGTTAGTACTTAGTCATGTTAGTGCTAACATTTGCACAAAACACGTTTATCGCTTCGTCCCCTCCTCCTTCTGTCAACCACTTGTCATATGAAGCTTCAATAAAAGGGTTTTTTGGACGTGCAGCCGTCCAGAATCATTTCCTTATGATACACAGCATGTGAGCTGGGCTAGCGCCTGACTAATGTGTGTGGGGATTAACCAGAGACTCACTAACCTGGAGCAGCTTTTTTGTGTCAAACAGTTCCCTGTTGTTAGCTGACAGGAGTGGTCTGCTTCAGTGTTCGATGTGTTGTGCATTCAGAGATGGTATTCTGCATACCTTGGTTGGATGAGTGGTTATTTGAATTACTGTTGCCTTTCTATCATCTCAAACCCATTCTCCTCTGACCTCTGACATCAACAAGTCCTTTTCCTCCACACAACTGCCGCTCACTGTATATTTTCTCTTTTACTGACCATTCTCTTTAAACCCTAGAGATGCTTGTTGGTGAAAATTCCAATAGATCAGCAGTTTTTGAAATACTTAGACCAGCCCATCATGTTCAAAGTAATTTAAATCCCCTTTCTACCCCATTCTGATGCTCGATTTGAACTTCATCACATCGAGATGCCTAAATGAATTGAGTTTCTGCCATGTGATTGGCTGATTACCAATTGAACAGATGCACCTAATAAAGTGGCCAGTGAGTGTATATACAGTATGTAGCATCACAATTTTTCATATCCACTAGCCGACTAGCTGGCAGTTTAAAGATGGATATCTCAGTAATGGCAGCAACTGCTGCCACAACCAAGGTATCCATCTTTTCGGCCAGCGGATCTGTTTAAATAATGGTGGTCTCTGTGGCGTATTTGCTGCGGGATCACTGTTATCGGGGGCGGGAGAGGGGCCACCCCCCTCCCGTTGCTCTCCCGCGCCCTCCGCCGCTTACCGGAGCCATCAGCAGTGTCGGAGGCGATCGGGACCTGTTCGTGGCTGGGTATGGAGATGAGTGAAGGGAAGATATCGTCTCCATATTATAGCAGGGCGAAAGCGGCATCAAACGTCACTTCCGCCCATACGTCTTAACCACTTGCCGACTGCTGCCAGCACATATATGTCGGCAGAATGGCACGGCTGGGCAAGGTAACGTGCCCAGTCCCAACGAGCTTGCATGCAGAAGCGAATGCATACGTGAGTAGCACTTGTAAAAACCGAGTCTGAAAAAGAGGCCTGGTCTTTAAGTGGATATTCTACCACTTTACAAAACTCTGGTTTGCCCCCATCTTGAGCATGCCATCCAGTTCTGGTCCCCAGTCCTCAGGACTGAACTGAAGAGGGTTCAGAAAATGGCAACAAAGCTAGTAAGGGGACTGGAGGACCTCAGTTATGAGGAACTACTACATATATTAAACAAATTGAATAATAACTGTTGCACTGGGAGGAAAAATTGTAATCCTAGGTCTCTAAAGAGGACACACAAGGAAGATGGACTAGAAATGGTTCCACCTTTACCTGCATAAGGTTTTTATTTTTTTCACTGTTAGGGAGTAGTAAGGATGTTGAACTCTCTTCCACAGTTGGTGTTTTTTTAAGGCCGCGTACACACGGGCGGATTGTCTGGCCAACTAAGTTCGTCAGACAATCCGACAGACAATCCGTCCTACTTTTGAATGAACGGTCTTGACCACACACGATGAGCAGACAGTCCGCCGAAAGCTTGCGCGATGACGTGTACGGCACGTACGACGGGACTAGAAATTCGACGTCCAATACACTGCAATGCAACCTTCGGCGTGTAAATCCTTTCTGAGCATGCGCCATACTTAGTCCGTCCAACTTGCCTACACACGAGCGGACTGTCCGCTGAAACCAAGTTTGGACGGACAAAATTACGGAAATTCCGAAAGACTTAGTCCGCCAGACTGTCCGCTGAAAAAGTCCGCTGAAGCCCACACACGAGCGGATTGTCCGCTGAAACACGTTTCAGCGGACTAAGTTGGGCAGACAATCCGCCCGTGTGTACGCGGCCTTAGTGAACAAAATGTACAGGGATATGGAAAACAGTAGTCACACACACTCTCAGGCTGAACTGGATGGACCAGTGTCTTTATTCACCCTTACCAATGATTTACTGTTTAAAGCGGGAGTCCGCTACAAATACTGCAGCTGCTGACTTTTAAAATAAGGACACTTACCCGCCCAGCGCGCCCGCAATGTCGGCACCCAAAGCCGATCTCTCGATCGTCTCTCGGGTGCTGCCGCCGCCATCTTGGGTATGGGAATCAGGAAGTGGAGCCTTTCGGCTTCATTTCCCGGTTCCCTACTGCGCATGCGCGAGTCGCGCTGCGCAATAAGGATGGTTCCCGCTGTCTCTGGGATCCGTGTGTTTCCCAGCAGGCAGCGGGGGACTTTCGGAAAGGGGCGTAGATTCTGCGGAAAGGGGCGTTCCTTTCTGCAGAATCTACGCCAGAAGTGGGTGCAGATACCTGTACTGTACAGGTACCTGCACCCCCTCCCCCCTGAAAGGTGCCAATTGTGGCGCCGGAGGGGGGAGGATTCCAAGGAGCGGAAGGTCCACTTTAGGGTGGACCTCCGCTTTAAGTAGTAAAGGCAGCGCATTATGCAAGTCATGTATTCTGTACTGCAGGTAAGTTTTACCCATCTGGTGATGAAGTAATCCTGCAATCAGGTGGGTGCATATTGTAGCAGTCCAATTTTGTCTAAGAGAGCCAAGTACCCAGAGGGTGAGAAGATGAGAATTCTATCCAAAGTGTAAAGTTGCAAGTGTTTTGATATTCCATAATAACAGGTGGAGAGTTAGCAAAACTAAATTCTGGGTCACTGGAGGTAACTGGCCAACATGACCACTCTCTCTCAGTCAAAAGGCCCGCAGAAGTACAGGTTGATGTGAAGTTAGTACCCTTTGTTGGTTAGTAGATAGGAGTAAGTACCAATGATTCACTGACTTGATTTGGTGTTGGTGTTCTAACAACTGCAAGGGATAGCCAAGCGGTCTACCATCTCATCCAACAGCTGATTGGCTGTGTTGATGGAGATACTGTTTGACCCTAAGCATTTGTACTAAGAGAATGCCACAAATGAAAGAAGGCATGTGTGCGCCTAGCATGAAGAAGAATGTTAAGATCAGTCTCCTTATGATTTAAACATGTTTCCAATCTGATCTCGGCCCCTAAACTGATCATATAAGTAGCAAGAGCAAGAAAATTCACCTCTGAATCAGAACAAGTTCATGTCAGAGCAATAGGTGTAGGGAGTGCATTAATCTGATCAATTGAGGACATCAGATCTTCAAGGATACTTGTCCAAACCAGTAGAAAAAATATTGAAATACTGCTTGTACCGCTTGTAAGATCTTATCACCGAGTAAGGGCTTGAGAATTGTTTATAGTGATGCATTAGGATGTTGGAAACACAACCATATATTCACACCCATAGTGGTTTTTGAATTTTTAAAAAATAAATTGTTCTCAGATTTGAAATATTTATGAGTCAGAATGACTTGAAGTAAATCTATCAAAAAATGAACAGGAGGTGATTGATGTTATGCTTCATGTGCAGCAGTCATACCCCCCATATGTGTAATTATAGTGTTTAAACGTTTAATGCCAATAATAACCAAATATGCATCACATAGGGCCAAGATCTTCTCCTGGATTACAGACATTGAATCCTATAAAACTATGACATATTGCTGACTACCTGTTGTACAAAGTGATCTACTAAATCAGCAAGAGTTTGTAATAACGAACTACTGGTGTGTTGTCCAGGATAGTGTGTGGAAACATATATTTTTGGCAGTGTGGTAAAATGGGACAGTGGGCTGTATTGAATTGTTAGGAACTTATACTCATTTACACTAATTCACCCGTGCAATGAGAGCATGGTGATTAAAGCATCCACAAATTGAGTATTGGAGCAATCAGGAAGTACACCCTATCAGCAAGGCATATACAGGTATAACAATCATGTTATCAGCCAATTTTTTTCATTGCCTCCCATTCAACTTGTATTTATTTTTGGTATTCTTAGCCCACGTACACACGGTCGGAGATTTTGCCAACCAAATCCGTCGGATTTTGTCCGTCGAATTGTGTCCGAAACTGTTGCATACACACGGTCGGGCCAAGTTGGCGAAAAATCCGATCTTTCAGAACGTGATGACGTAATTTCGTTACGATGGGACTACATTCAGGCTAGTAGCCAATAGCTTTGATGTAGGAATTTGATCTGAGCATGCGTGGCACTTGGTCCGATGAAAATGCTCTACACATGATCGGATTAGGTCCGTCCGGCCCAGTTGGTCGGGAAATATTTCCAACATGTTGGAAAATTGGGTCGGACGGAGATTCGGACGGAATCAGTCCGATGCATACCACACACAGTCGGATTATCTGACGACGCGGTCCGATAAGACTCATTCCGACAGATTCTCCGCGACCGTGTGTACAAGGGCTAATACCTGTGGAATCTGGCGAAGCACCACTCACTGAAAAGTTGTGACTGCAGAGGGAATTACTAATGCATTTTTTGGTGCTTTTTACTTAGAGGGTTCTAAAGGTACATTCCTGTAATCTTCCCTCAGTGCCAACATTCTTTCAATTCTGTAGGGATCAGTGTTAAAGAGGATCCTAACTAGCCCCTGTGGTTTTTTTTTTATCCCCTCTTACCTTTTAAGCTGGGTTAACTTCAAAAAATATACTCATGCCCGGTGTCTCCAGTATTGGTCTGCTATGATCCACCTACCTGTGCTGTACACCAGATTCTGCCTGGCCATATTTATTTCTTACTACATCAAGAGCTAACTATCTCCTCCTGGTTTAAGCAGCCAGCACCTCAATGATGCACCATCCTCCAACTGCTGTATTAAAGCAAATGCATCCTATGATATGTGATTTACATGAGGCTTCATGAACGAAACACATTATTGTGTCCTAAGCAGAAATGAATATGAGAGGGGGTGGGTTTGAAAGTAAAAAGAAAGAGTAATAAACCAAAAAAAATCTGCATTTTCGATGTTGGGGGGAATCCAATACAGTAAAGTATATTATTCAAGTGAAGGTCTGCTTTAATGTTAAAGCGGTAGTAAACCACGGTTAAAGAAAAAAAAATCCCCTGCGAGGCTATGTCATAATGTACTAGTATGCATTGCATACTATCTCATTATGAGAGACCTACCTTAAAACAAAGCCCTCCAGAGGTGACTTCCCTCAGGGTCTTTCCTCAGGGTTACATGAGTGGCTGGGGGAGCGCTTACGTCTCTCACGTGTGGGAGACGTAAGCGCTTTTGGTGAAAAAAAACATTCAGTTTGAAATAGAAATGAAAGGCAAAACATTTGTTTATAGATATAAAAACATTATAAATACCTTCTTTCCTTTTTTTTATAAGTGATCACTTTCTCTTTGTTCTCAGATGCATAAGAGCTGGGGGAGGAGAAGCAGCAGAAGCTTCCCAGTGAAAGGCTGTAGGGGGGGGGGGGGGGGGCTTGTCAGGACAAGTCTGATCATTGAAAGAGAGCAGGCTTAAGTTCCCAGCACAGCTATAGAACGCTGGGAAGGATGTGCTTCTATGCCTAGTGTGGTCAGTTAGAAATAGGAAACATGTCATTGTCAACCTTAGTTCCTCCTTGTTCTTCAGCATTTTGTCTCTTAATTTACTGTAGTCATAAAGCTTACTTTCTGGTCCAATTTACTCTAGCGGGGTAAAATATATTCCTTCCTGATCCCCCAGAGGGCAGTCTGATATTCTCTGGATCAAAAATCTCTGGTTGTGCATGTAGCTTAAGTATAGTCATTTAAAAAATAAGACAAATAAAAGTTAAAGGAGAAATAGAGCCAAAGCTATTACTTCTCCTGGGCATCAGAACGAACTGCCCTTCTGTGACCCAGCAAAAGCCTACTGTCGGCTGGCATCACAGAGCCACTCCAGGCTCTGAAAAGATCCTAATCTTATGGTCAGGATCTGCCCAGATGCCTGGACCAGCAGCTGGCTCAGTGAGTCACTGAGAGCCTGAGCCGGCTGCTACCATCCCCTGCACGGCTCAGTGCTCCAGTGAGCACACAAGGGAAGAGCAGAGAGCTGGTCACTGAAGGTTGAGAAACGAGCGATCAGTAGTCTTTGATAGCTTGGTTCTCAGTCTTAGAGCCGGCAGGGGACAGCTGCAGCATCGGATCAACGCTGCATCCATCTAGGTAAGTATCATTTTTTTTTTTTTAAATAGAAGCCCATACTTCAAGATACTTAAATTTGTTAATAATGCCTTTTTAAGAATTAACATATTTTTTCTTCTTTCTAGGATGAATTTCACCCCTTCATTGAAGCTCTACTTCCTCATGTTCGAGCATTTGCCTACACCTGGTTCAACCTTCAGGCTAGGAAAAGAAAGTATTTCAAAAAACATGAGAAAAAAATGACTAAAGAGGAAGAACGAGGTGTAAAAGATGAACTGCTAAATGAGAAGGCTGAGGTTAAGCAGAAGTGGGCATCCCGGCTTTTAGCAAAGCTTCGCAAGGATATAAGGCCAGAATTTCGTGAGGATTTTGTGTTGTCTATAACTGGCAAAAAGGCTGCTACATGTGTTCTCTCCAACCCAGACCAGAAAGGAAAGATTCGGAGGATCGACTGCCTTCGACAGGCAGATAAAGTGTGGAGGTTGGATCTTGTGATGGTGATCCTTTTCAAGGGCATTCCATTGGAAAGTACAGATGGCGAGAGACTGGTGAAGGCTGCACACTGTTCTAACCCACAGTTATGTGTTCAGCCGCACCATATCAGTGTGTCTGTTAAAGAGCTGGACCTGTACTTGGCCTACTTCATTCGAGAGAGAGGTGAGGGGATGCCTTTGGCTGCTTTCAATACATTTTTATCTGATCCATGGTTGTGGAAGTAAACATGCTTAATAGTCCTTACCTTATGTCATACCATATCCTCATAAGCAAAAGATATTTTTCAAAAATATTGTATTCTGATAAATGTAGATGGCTAATGCATGTAAAATATTATTGATTGAATACTTTTTTTTGTTTTTTTTTACATGGTGTTCTTTATATTTTTTCCACATTTACATGGTTTTACTACTGAATGTAACTGTTTTAAGTATCCCTGGCAGAGTTATATTTTTCACAACCCTTGTTGTTTTTACAAGAGAAGGCTTTGTTAAAAAACCCTCATATTTTAAATATCATTACAAATTGTACACCTCACAGTTCTTTTACTATTTGACAATATATAATACACTTAAAAGTGTTATATGGTCACAGCACACACTTTCATTTTTATAACATCAGCATTGTAATAACAATACAAACAGTAGTTATTTTTCACAATGCGATATAAGCTAACTTGCAAAATATCCTTCCATGTTGTAATTGCTGGCTGTCTGCTGATCATCTCTATACACAACTTCCTGGATTCCCTACATGCTTTGTAGTTTCTCTACTGCTGTTCACTTTTGACTTCTAAGGACTACATATCCCAGTACAGGGACAGATGCGCAGTACTAGACAAACAAGATATTTGGGGGGCACACCCTAAAAAAATGCATAAAGATGGTGCTGCCATAAGACCATACAACAGAACAAAAATATTACAGTGCACACATGCAAAACTAACATTTACCTCCAGCAAGGCTTTTTAAAAACACCTAGACATTTTCAAAAAACATTATCAAAATATGGGGATTTGGTCACACCATATTGCTATAAGCTGCTTAAGCTTAAGACGCGCAGCACTAAACGCATCACTAGGCCTGTCTTTTATTTTGATAGGCTGAATGCACATGGCTGCATGAAAAACCTGCCACTCCCCAGGTGCATAAACACAGATCTCTGCACGGTTGTACGTGTCTATGTGCACTTGTGAATGAATCCTTCAAGTGAAAGTGTCAGGCATGAAAGCAAATAGCAAGTGTGATATGTTATAGACAAGGCTAGAATTAAGCTTCATTGTGTATTTTGTCTGTTTAGTAAGACCAAGACTTACTTTATAGCCTTAATGATCATCAGCCTAACAGGAGCCTCATTAGCTCTTATTTTGGATCTGTGTCTGTCCCTAGTACACTGACAGGACATGAAAAGCACAGACCTCACCTACCATTTACTGAGTGCAGTCCATTGCCTCTCTTGTACTCTAATGCCGCGTACACACAATCAGACTTTTCGACGGACTTGGTCCGGCGGACAATCCGACGGACTTTGCATCTGAGGTCCCCTGGACTTTCGAACGAATGGACTTGGCCACACACGATCACTCCAAAAGTCCAACGGATTCAAACATGTTGACATAGAATAAGGAAGTTCATAGCCAGTAGCCAATAGCTGTCCTAGCATTGGTTTTAGTCCATCGAACTAGCTTGCAGACGAACTGATTTTTCGACCGGACTCGAGTCCATCGGAAAGATTTAAAACATGTTTTATTTCTAGGTCCGTTGGACTTTTGGGAAAGAAAAGTCTGCTGGAGCCCACACACAATCGAATTCCGGTCCGCCGGACCTAGTCTGTGGAAAAGTCTGATCGTGTTTATGCGGCATAGGACCTCTTCATATATAATACAGGCAGATACTGATAATGCTATACTGTTCCACAGTGCCAAGCGGACAGAGAGAAAACATAGACACAATTCTGCCTGGTGTAGTTGGATGAGCAGCAGGGACCTGCTTTCCAAATTGCGAGTTAAAAAAAATGAATGCATATGCACTTGCAAATCTGTGTTACCTTTTTGATTTAACCATATTTTATGATATTCATATGCAATGCTGTAGTCTTTTTAAATACCTTTCTGGGATAAAGGTGGTGCTTCCATCTGAGGAAAGTGAGGTAATCATTCTGTTAACTTCTCTTTAGGAACTACTTTTTTGCTTGGGCATTTAATAGGGTAGATCTAGGCACACCCTATTTTCCCCAATCTCCTGCTCTTTTTCAGCCACTTGTTTTACTAAATGCAGCTGTATTTGTTTGCCAGTTGTTTTAGGCAGTATGTTTTATTTAAAAGTAGCAAAATAACATGATGCTTAGAAAATTTAATTATTCTTCGAAGTGGAACTAAACCCTCCAATCCTTCACAGCCAAGGAAGCTGCCGTCTTAGGCATCATGTACATGGGACATTTTTAAACCTCTCCTGAACGATTTAACTTGATGTCCCTTTTGCCTCATTTACTTGCCGCATTTGTGTTTAGAAGCATTTTGAAAATAGGCAAAAATGAAAAACACCTGTAAACAAAACATTCTAAAACATTTCAACTGCTCCTGAACTTTCCTCTATGTTATCTTATCAGTACATGTACACAGGGTGGTTTACAGACCTTTCTAGACAGTTGAGTTTAGAGGCCTTTTTTGGAAAGCAAAAAAATGAGTTTAGACGCCGAGTTTAGAGGCATTTCAAGCGCCAAATTATGGCTAAAAGTGGTAACCCACGTTTAGCCACGTTTATTTTACAGGCGTTTTTCATTTTTGGCTATTTTGAAAAAATATATATATATTTTAAACGCTTCTAAACGCAAACACGGCTAAACGTGGCATTTAAATGTGGCAAAGTGGACGTTTTAAACATTGGTTACTATCTATCAAGTTAAATCATTCAGGAGAGGTTGTGAAAACGTCCCGCGTACATTAAACCTAAGCCTCTGCTTGAGCTGCCGTTGCCATGGTGCTGCACATGTGATCAGCTATTGTGTATATTTGGATTAGATACCAGTGTTTACCATAGATAATACAGTGTCCAATATTTTAGGAGTCTGCTCAATGAATGGACCCATCTTAGTAATGCCCTTGAATGTGTTGGAAATTGGTTTAGGAAATTTACATCTAGCAAGTTTGCTAAGGAGGTTGCAGAGCTAGTGTCCAGTAATACTAATGTAAGGCTTGTGCTGATTTATAATTACGATTCACCTGGATAAATAAAGTTGTTTAGAAATTGCTGATTTTGACCCATTTAAACAATGGAACCTCATATATACAGTACAAGCAACCCAGATCAAATTATACTATATTTAAATATACATGCAAATATACATGCATGTTTTAATCTGCTTTTGGATGCACAGATTTCCATTTTTAATAAATGCAGCTAAACTGAATGCACCCGAAATGTAACCATGTGCATTATAATAATTCTATGTATTATATGTGTTTAGAAATGCCCTATAATTTCATAGAAATGAATAAAATTGAATGGCAATGTGAATGAGGCTCAAGAACTGCATCAATTGGTTAATAAAGTTTTGAGTTGTAGATATACAAGGAAGTGCCAAATAATTTTAAGAATTTTAGAAAGGAGAATAATTTTCATTATTTTTATATGGAGCATGATCGGGGTTAGAATATTCTGTTTTCTATGTTTTATTTGGAAGGGATTCAGTTCAGATATTCTAGCAAGCCTCTAGATCCCCGGTGCACAACCTGTTGCCCAGGGCTGCTAGAAGCCCTCTGGGACCCTACAGATGTTAATCAGTGTTTCCCTATTGCCCTGTTATAGCACTGATGTCTAGCAGTCTCGTGTAATGTGTCTTCAGTCTATGAATGTCTCTTGCAGCAGCTCTAAAAACATAAAGGAACACAGAGAGTGCAACATAGTGCAGTAATTAAGTGCTTTTAGAAAGTGTAATGAGCAAAATTGAAAAACATCCATCACAGCAGCACCTCTCTGCTCTTCTATGAGTCCAAGGCTGAGGTAGGGTGTAACCAGCAATTCTCACCGCTGGGATGCAACTCCAACCCACTTGAAGATCCGATGGAATCAGAGAGAAGGTTGTCACGTCACCCATGTTTGAAGTCCTGTTGTTTGCTGCTGATTGGGACTCTTTTTGTTGCACTCACTGTATTTTACTTGTGTATTCATATCATTGAACCTTGGTGTTGCATTCATTCGACTGGTTATCTGGAATACAGTGTGCGGAGAAGTGGTGTTGTGTGTTGTGCTCATACATCTTTTATTGTTTTTTACTGGCATGTTCCCTGTTTCCAGCACCTCTTATTTTTATGTTTATGTTTACAGTCTCTGATAGCCTTTCTGCAGCATATCTGCAGTCTCTGACTATCTTCTTTATCATGCCTATAGTCTCTGACCATCTCTTGTATCATTGTCTATAGACTTCAACTATCTCTTGTATGGTGTCTGACCATCTCTTGTACCATGTCTACAGTCTTTACTATTTTATGTATCAGGTCCACAGTCTCTATCTCTTGTATCATGCCTGCAGACTCTAACTGTTCTTTTTATCATACCCATGGCATTTGAATATATCATTTAGTGTCTGCTGTCTCTGTGACTATTCACTTAGTTTTATGTGTGGCCCTTTGGTGACAATTGAGGCCTCTCATATCAAGAAGGTTGACCAACAGTGCTCTATATATCACTGTCGCTGGATATGTAATTTAACTAGTGCAGACTAATGGTAGGGAGCTTTACTTATAAGTATAAGAGAACTATAGGGATGGTCTGAGACTTATTTTTATTAATGAAAATTAATAACAAACTATTCACATTTTTATAATGTTTAGAGTATCTTTGGTCAAAATTAGGGTCGTACCACTAACACATTTTTTTTTGTTTCAATAGTTTTTATGAATTTTTCAAAACAGCATACAGAACATTATGCCCTGGTATTAAGCAGAAGATTGTTGAAACAGGAATGCAATATACATTGTGCTCAGTGGCTCTTATCACATACGCAATAACAAAACCCATTAAGAAAATTAACCAAAAAGTTCCCCCTCCCACCATCATTATGGTGTGTAGCCAAACCATCGTCTAAAAAATGATGGACCGGAAAAAACATAAACATAACCGAGAACAAAAATCAAAAAAAAGAAAAAGGGAGAAATGAGAAATTAGAGTAGAACAGAGTGGAATGGGTCCCCCTGGGTCCCGGCCTCTCATCACAAATCACAAATAACCCAGCTTTCAGGGAGCTTGGAGATAAGAAATCCAGGGTTTTCAGACCCTCTCAAATCTAGCTTGTCTTATACTGGCCAGTTTTTCATTGATCATAATCCAGGACACCTTGGGGGTTATTTACTAAAGGCAAATACACTTTGCACTACAAATGCAAAGTGCACTTGAAATTGCACTGAAAGTGCACTTGGAAGGGCAGTCGCTGTAAATCTGAGGGGAAGATCTGAAATGAGGGGAAGCTCTGCTGATTTTATTTTCCTATCATGTGCAAGCTAAAATGTTGTTTTTTTATTTTCCTTTGCATGTCCCCCTTGGATCTACAGCGACTGCACTTCCAAGTTCACTTGCAGTACAATTTCAAGTGCCCTTTGCACTTGTAGTTTGCACTTGTAGTTCAAAGTGGATTTTCCTTTCATAAATAACCCCATTTGTGTTTCACCAAGGTAACGTTGATTACAGGTGATTTTCATGCATGGGCTATGGTTATTTTAGCCGCTAGGAGAATAAAAAATATGAGAGATCGTAGATGTCTGGGGATCTCCTCCGATAAGTCAGTAAACAACCCTGTTTTGGCCTCTCTAGGTATATTTTGTGCTGTCACTGAGTAGATCAGGTTGAATATTCTGATCCAAAAATATCGGACATTCGGGCAAGACCACCAGACATGATACATATCTCCTGCCTGTCCACTCCCCCTGAAACAAAGGGGTGAAGTGCTGGGGTATAGTTTAGCTAGCTTTGTAGGGACAAGGTACCAATGCTCTAGCACCTTATAGTTTTCATCTACCAATAAGGTATTGCATATGCCTTTGTGCAACATGGTCGACCATTTTGTCCACACCTCCTTTTCCACTATTTCCCCCAGGTCCAATTCCCAAGCCGTTTGATAAGAAAGTTTGTTACCCTGATTATTGAATAGGGTTTATAACTGTTATCCCTCCCCGTGATTCAGGACCTCATATACAGCAGTTTTCAAAAAGGGCCCTAGTGGTTATAACCACCTGATTTTTCAGCAAGGTTTTCATGAAGTGGATAATTTGGTACAGGCGATAAGTTTCTGTGGAGGGCATTTGTAAGGTTTCCTTAAAATAGTTGGGTCGTCTTATACCCCCATTATCTATAAGTTGAGCAATTCTATAAAGACCCTTGTTGATCTACCACATGAATTGGGTGATCTGTTGGCCTGGTAGGAAGTGAAGTTTATTGAAAAGTGTGGCTGCTGGTAGATGGGGGATTTTAAAGGATGTATCCTGCACACTGTGTCCCACAGATGCAAATAGTGGGATAAAGACGGGTTTAACAGCGACCTACACTCCTTCGCAGGTAGCTACATTAGAATATCCAGTGGAATGGTGTGACTGGCTTGCAACTCTAGTTGGACCCAATTGGGTCTGTATCCTTCAGCAAAAATTTGATCTAATTGGACCAGTGGTGCCGCCTTATAATCTTGCAAGAAATGCAGGACTCCTAGCCCCCCTCGCCATTTGGACCTGTATAGGGTAGAACGGGCCACCTGGCAACCACCCTTATTCCAAATAAATGTATATATTAGGGACTGTAACTGCCGGAGGAAAACAGAAGGGACTGGTATCGGAAGAGATCTAAAATAGAATAGTATGCAGTGGAGATCCGTCATCTTGACTGCCGTTATTCTACCCATCCAGGAAAGATCATGGTTTTGCCAGGTCTGCAGGTCACATTCTGTAGCATCGTATAAAGGAGAGTAGTTTGTCCGAAACAGTGTGGCGATGTCATTGGTCAGTTTAACCCCAAGATACAGTAGCTCTTGTGTACGCCATTTAAAGGAGAAGGATTGCCCTATTGAATTTAAGACCCCATCTGGTATGTTTATATTGAGAGCTTCGGATTTGAGCTGATTGACCTTTAATCCAGAGATGGCTCCAAAGTCAGATAGCAGGCAAATAAATTAGGTAAGGTCGTGACAGAGTCTGATTTGAATAGCAGCATTTCATTGGCAAATAAGCCACATTTATGCATTTTACCACCGCTTTAAAAGCCATGAATATTGGGATTGGATCTAATAGCTGTCGCCAATGTCTTGATAGCAATTACGAAGAGGAGCGGGGAAAGAGGACACCTCTGCCTAGTTCCTCTCCGGATATGCAAAGGATCTTATGTACAACCATACCCAATAATGTTAGCCGATGAAGTTGAGTATAAAACCCTCATTAGATTAAGAAATTTTGGTCCACAGTTCCACTTCCTTAGGATATGAAACAGAAAAGGGCAGGATATAGAGTCAAAGGTCTTGTGAAGGTCCAATGACAAGAACCGCCCTATCCCAGTTAGATCATAAGATGGAGATCAGATCTACCGCTCGTCTAATCTGATCTGCGGCCTGTCTCCTAATCTGATCTGTGGCCTGTCAGTGACTCTGTCCATTCAGAAAAGGAAGGAGCCAGTAAATGACATATATATCGGCTCCTTCCTCTGCTCTCCATCATGACAGATCTGGGAGGGAGGGGGGCAGAGGAGCACAAAGGGGAACCGCTGGAGGACAGGGGGGTAACCTGGAGGAGCACACAAAGAGGCACAAGGAGGAGGACACAGAGGGGGAACGGAGGCGGGTGTATGGGGACAGGAGGAGCACACGGGGGACACAGAGGGGGACCGGAGGAGGACAGCCAGAAACAATTGGTGCGGTGGTGGGGCGAGTCATAATCATGATCTCCCTGCACGGCTTTCAATAAAGCAGCTGAAAGCCGCGGGGAGAGAGAAGAAGAAGCGGCTGTCAGATGCTTTAGTGAGATCGGTGGTTGTATCTCCCTCACCACCGCACCGATTATTCCTGACTATCCAAGTAATGGGGTCAAGCATCGGAGCTTTTGCACGAGTACAAGTACTCATGCAAATGCTTGGTATCGGTGCAACCTTAGTCAAAATGTAAGATCATATGTTCATTTCCACATTGTATTTCAATTATTTGTAGCCTACTCCTATTATTTTGTACAATATTGAATTCTGTAAACCTACTTTGTAAAGATTCCACACATTTACTTCCTTGAATTCTGTAATGCACTGTAATTCACTATGCCCTGTGAGTAGGCATTGCTGTGTCACAGAATTTACAGAGCCTGACTTCTGAACTACAGAGGTGTTGAGAGGAGGAGTTTTAGTAGGCAAAGGAAATTCAGGAATAACAGCTTCAGGCAGCAAAGTACTATGGGGAATGTAGTTTTTAGAAATTAAAAGTAAACAGGAAAGGGAAACGCTGCAAAGCATGCAGGGAATCCAATAAGTTGTGGAAAGAGATGGCCAGCAGACAGGCAACACTTTTTTTAAGTAAGCTTTTATTGGATTGTCAAATATACCATATTTATTATTTATATTGCTATTGCAATGCTGATGTTATAAATGGAAGTGTATGATGTGACCATAGGACTCCTTTAAAGAAATAAGTTTTCAATTTATAGTCCAGATTTTTAGTAACCTTGCCTTGTTTCCCAAGATAGCAATAACTCGAATTAAATCAATCCATTCACTCATAAGGGTCTATTTACAGTATAATGTTTGCAATCACGATTCACACAGTTTATACCCAGGATTCACACATTTTTCTAATTGGATTAAATTGTTAGGTAAATATACTGGGTAAAAGGTGTGTGAATCATCTGCAAAAACATTTATAAGTAGACCCCATACAGTATCTTAATGCTGAGGTTGAAACACTTAGGCCTTATTCACACGGAGTCCACCAGCTCAGCAGCAGACATCTCTGTTAATCTCTGCTGAGTCGGCAGATGACAGGTCTGTCTCTGCTCACTGAGTGGGGAGGGGCCTATCAGAGCGCCGCTGATTCCTATGGAGAGATCAGATGAAAATGAATAGCATGTCCGTTTTCATCAGATCACAGCCGATCTGATCTTAGCGGATCGGATGGCAGAACTCTGCTGAGATCCGTCTCATCATAGGAGTCAATGGACGGACAGGCGGATCCAAGCGGGCTTGCCATGTGAAAGTGGCCTTAATATTACAAGGGCCAAAGCAACATCCTTGGATTACCCTTCATAGGTAGTTCTATGCTATGGAGGCAAAAGGTTTGGCTTCCTCAGGTGAGACCATGACCCTAATGCCCACATGACTTTGCAAAGCTTGAATGTTCACATATATTCTATGCATGTTTAAAACTATACTTTTTTGGAAAAAAAAAGCAAATTAAAAAATAAATAAATAATATAGTATACGATTGAGACACAAGTCATATTGTAATTGAATGTTATTAAAAAAAAATACTTTTTCTTTTCAAGCTGCAGCGCTGTAGTTTTCTGTAAAATGCAATGCGATATGGCAACCTGGAGACTTGTGTGATTGGCATACTGATTTTCCCAAAAGTCTGCGCTAAGATACAAGTCAGATTTGGGGAATCCCTTGCAACAAAAATGCAATTTTTGATTAAATACTTCCAAAGGGAATTCATGTCTCAAGGGATGCAGATGTTGCCACTTCATTAGAGCCCTGCATGTACAGCAGCTGATTGATCACTATAAAATTACTCCCATACAGATTCACTCTGACGATAGACACAAACAGCTATCTTCAATATAGAAAAAGGTAGGAATCTGCAAAGTTTTTTAAAATCCTTGCAATGTACATTTAGCAACAGGGGAATGTTTTCATTATGATTTACGTATTCGAGAACAAAGCTCCCTCAGCCGTCCTCGTCTCCCCCTCTGGCTGACGACATCTCTCCCGGGGGTTGTTTCCGGGTATGGCGGCTCCGCAACGTTGATTGGCCGGAGCCGCGATGATGTCACTCCCTCGCATGGCACACGGTAACAGCACACAGATTGAAGCAACGTCACATACGTGCCATTGCTTCAGTTTTCAACAGTGCGCATGTGCCGATGTCATTGGTACATGCAGAAGACAGGGGATATCTCCTAAACCATCCTGGGTAGCTACAGGTAAGCCTTATTATAGGCTTATCTTTAGCATAAAATTGTAGTAATGGGTTTACAACCACTTTAAGATAAATGAAAATGATTTTAGCTAAAGTCTTAATGCCAACTTGGAGGAGTGATATAAGCTAATAGGATAGGTATAGCTATAGATATGAATTTAGCACTTCTCTCATTCATTGTGGGGATTAAACAAATTCAAGGGCAACATTTATTATAGTGGGTAGTTTTGCAGTCTTTAAAAGTTTCATAAAATTCATTAGTAAGCTATTAGTCCTAACGTCTTGTCTCTTGTAAAATGTGGCATTGCTACTTTGACCTTTTCAATAATCAGGGAAACATATAAGTACTTGAACTTGAGCTGGGTTTAGATTGAGAAGAGGGACTATAATCCAACACTGTACAATTTAATTATTGTTACATGCAGATTTGGAGGTATGTAAGGTTTGGTATGTTTGGTTTGAAATTTCTGAAATGTCATAGTACCATTTGGGAACTCTGATTATATGGTTATTAGGGAACAGAGGTGAAACAACTGTAAAGGGTTTTGTGGCATATCTAGATAGGCTAGTAGTTTTCCTCTGCTTTCTGCTGACTCAGACACATTGGCATATAAAAATGCCTGTCTTTTTCATTTCAATCGTTTTATTGGTAATTCTTCAACATTAACACAAAAGTGTAATACAATATGGAAAGCCTTTGGCCCAACATATTAAGGAACTGGGTGCATACAAGAAAAAGAAAGTCAAACAGTCCAATAACTCTCTGACCCATGGGTGGCTTCCCACTCATTGGTCGGGGAGTCAGGTTACTGAAGATGTAAAATCCGAACAGAAGACCATGAACCTGAGTATCATTTGCATCATCCCCAACAGGGGGAACTATTGAGTAATATAAAAGAAATAAATGTGAAGAAATAATATGCACAGGGCAGTATATGCTTAACTTTGAATGTATTATTAACTGCTTCCTATTCCCTTACTTGGACTCTTGCAAGCCCTTCCACTTTATATTTAGTGACTAGGTCTCTGCGGACCAATCTCTTCCGATCTTATTGGAAGAATGAAAGATGAGTGGGAGAAAAAAACAGAGGGGGAGGGGAGAAGGATTGAGTAAGATAAGAGAAAACCCATAGAGAAAGAGATGTGAAAAGACAGGAAGAAAGTGGTAGTGTCTAGGTACCAGCCTATGGCCCTGCTATGTAGGGTGCTAGTGTCTCTCCCTCCAGATCAGGTGGATTCTGACAGGTATTTTATCCATGGATTCCATGTTTTCTCAAAGGCTAGCTTGTCCTGGTAGATAGCCACCATATGTTCATTGATCATGATCCATGTCAATTTTGCCTTCAGAAGATCAAAGGGGATTATAGGCAACCTCCAGGATCTTGCTATAGATATCCTAGCGGGTATGAAAATTAATGCGATTAGCCGTCTCACATGTCTCGGGATCCCCTCCACCGGCTTCCCCAGAAGAGCCTGCTGTGGAGACTTTGTTAGGTTCACTTGGGTGAGGGAATAGAAACAATTATATGTCGGGATCCAGAACCACCTTTAGTTTGCTACACGTCCACCAGGTATGGAGGACAGTACCCTCCTGGCCGCAACTACGAAAACACCTGGAGGAGGTCCCCTGGACTGCAGAAGCCAATCTGACTGGAACGAGATACCATCGCAAGAAAACTTTGTAGTCCGCCTCAATCAAGGAGGTATCAATGTAAGATTTAGAATTGAATTGGGCCCCAGTTTCCCCCATTCCGCTGCTTCTAACTCTTCCCCTAGATCCTGTTCCCAACGTATCATGTAAGGTAATTTGGTGGACCCTTCGTATAGAATAGCATATATCATAGATATGTGGCCAGTGTGTTTATCCACTGTGCTACACAAATATTCCATGGGGGCCGAGGAGGTTAAGTCACTAGTATGTTTCAGGGATTTTAGGAAGTGTGTCATTTTTGAATATCAAAATTGTTCCCCTATGGGGAGGAGGTATTTTTCCTGTAAAGTGCTTCTGGACAGTAATCCTCTATGGTCGCAGAAATCCGTGATACTAAGAAAGCCTTTGTTCGTCCACCACTCAAAAGTTACATAGTTACATAGTAAGCGAGGTTGAAAAAAGACACAAGTCCATCAAGTCCAACCTATGTGCGTGATTATATGTCAGTATTACATTTTATAACCCTGTATGTTGTACTCGTTCAGGTGTTTATCTAATAGTTTTTTGAAATTATTGATGCCCCCCGATAAAAAACACTGCCTGTGGAAGAAAATTCCACATCCTAACCACTCTTACAGTAAAGAACCCTCTACGCAGCTTACGGTTAAACCGCTTTTCTTGTCCTTTTAAATTCCCTTTTGCTGAAAAGTTTTATCCCTATTGTGGGGTCACCAGTATGGTATTTGTACCATGAATTCATATCCCCCTCAAGCGTCTTCTCTCCAGAGAGAACAAGTTCGGTGCTTGTAACCTTTCCTCATAACTAAGGTCCTTTAGCCCCTTTATTAGTTTTGTTGCCCTTCTCTAGACTCTCTCCAGTTCCAGCAGATCCTTCCTGAGGACTGGTGCTCAGAACTGGACAGCATACTCCAGGTATGGCCGGACCAGAGTCTTGTAGAGTGGGAGAATTATAGTTTTATCTCTGGAGTTAATCCCTTTTTAATGCATGCCAATATTCTGTTTGCTTTGCTTGCAGCAGCAGCTTGGCATTGCATTACCATTGCTGAGCCTGTCATCTACTGGGAGCCTGTCATCTACTAGGACCCCCAGGTCCTTTTCCATCCTAGATTCCCCCAGAGGTTCACCCCCTAGTGAGTAGCTTGTATTGATATTTTTGACGCCCAAATGCATTATTTTGCATTTTTCTACATTAAGCCTGGTTTGCCATGTAGTTGCCCACCTCAATACTTTGTGCAGGTCTTCTTGCAAGGTTTCCACATCCTGCAGAGAAGTTCTTTCCCTGCTTAGCTTGGTATCGTCTGCAAATAGTGGAAAGACCTGGAGGATACAGTGGATTGCCCAATAAAGGGGCATTTGCCTGTCTTTTTGAAAATTGTGTGTGTTCTATTAATCTGGTTTGAAATTTGAGCTTATTTGTTTGTTCAGGTGTTGGGTTTTGAATTTTTGACAGGTCACTTAATTTAAGAGTCAAGGGAAAGGGGCATATATTGCAGACCAATCAAAAGTAAGTAAGTTAGGGAATGGTCTGAATGTGCTAACATAATGGCAACCATCTTTGATTCTAGGAAGCAGAGTTCCACTCACTAAAACTATATTTATTGGAGAAATCTTCGAATGCAAAGACATATCCCCGGTGGTCTGACAAATCTGAGGAGAAAAATTACCAGCCAACAGAATCGAGTTTATCAATATGCTGGGCTTAGGTAGTATTTAAATACCCCAGCTAAATTTCCTCCATGAAGGTTAACTGGGCCATAAAGGAGAAGCCCCTTTATTACAGTAGCAGAGAATAGGGGGAATATAAAAAGATAAAATGATTTTTAAAATCCTAAATGTACTACTAAAAAGAAAGATGTATCTTCCCTAATGGTGCACCTGTAACCGATTCAACCGAAATTGTACAGATTTTGGGATTAGAACAGAAACACCTCTGGGAGAGGAGGCATATGTAAACGGGAAGAATTACCCTATGGGCACTTTAGTGTCATCTGTTGATGTCTGTCTATATAAGTCTCCTTTAGTACTAATGTCTGCCTTATGTTTTTTTAACCACTTTCAGACCGGACCATTTTGCTGGTCAATGACCAGAGGTCTTTTTACAATTTGGCACTGCGCTGCTTTAACTGGTAATTGCGCGGTCATGCAATGTTGTACCCGAACGAAATTTGCGTCCTTTTTTTCCCACAAATAGAGCTTTCTTTTAAAGGTATTTGACTGACTCTGCGATTTTTATTTTTTGCGATATAAACGTAAAAAGACCGCAAATTTTGAAAAAAATGATATTTTCTACTTTTTGTTATTAGAAAAATCCAATAAACTCAATTTTAGTAATGCATTTAGGCAAAAATGTATTCAGCCACATGTCTTTGGTAAAAAAAAAGTCAATAACTGTATATTTATTGGTTTGCGCAAAAGTTGTCACATCTACAAACTAAGGTACATTTTCTGGAATTTACACAGCTTTTAGTTTATGACTGCCTATCTCATTTCTTGAGGTGCTAAAATGGCAGGGCAGTACAAAACCCCCCCAAATGACCCCATTTTGGAAAGTAGACACCCTAAGGAAATTGATAAGAGGCATTGAATATTTTTTTTTTTTTTTGGCCGCAAGCGACTTTTTGGAAGCCTAGCCGCGTACGGGGCCCCGAAAGCCAAGTACCGCCTTCAGGATTTCTAAGGGCATACATTTGTAATTTCACTCCTCACTACCTATCACAGTTTTGAAGGCCATAAAATGCCAAGATGGCACAAAACCCCCACAAATGACCCCATTTTAGAAAGTAGACACCCCAAGCTATTTGCTGAGAGGCATGTTGAGTCCATGGAATATTTTATATTTTGCCACAAGTTGCGGGAAAATTGCAAACTTTATTAATTTTTCACAAAGTTGTCACTAAATGATATATTGCTCACACATGCTATGGGCATATGTGAAATTACACCCCAAAATAAATTCTGCTGCTTCTCCTGAGTACGAGGATACCACATGTGTGGGACTTTTTGGGAGCCTAGCCGCGTACGGGGCCCCGAAAACCAAGCACCGCCTTCAGGCTTTCTAAGGGCGTAAATTTTTGATTTCACTCCTCACTACCTATTACAGTTTTGAAGGCCATAAAATGCCAAGATTGCACAAAACCCCCCCAAATGACCCCATTTTAGAAAGTAGACACCCCAAGCTATTTGCTGAGAGGCATGTTGAGTCCATGGAATATTTTATATTTTGCCACAAGTTGCGGGAAAATTACAAACTTTTATTTTTTTATTTATTTTTTTCACAAAGTTGTCACTAAATGATATATTGCTCACGCATGCCATGGGCATATGTGAAATGACACCCCAAAATAAATTCTGCTGCTTCTCCTGAGTGCGGGGATACCACATGTGTGGGATTTTTTGGGAGCCTAGCTGCGTACGGGGCCCCGAAAGCCAAGAACCGCCTTCAGGCTTTCTAAGGGCGTAAATTTTTGATTTCACTCCTCACTACCTTTTACAGTTTTGAAGGCCATGTTGAAATTATTGAATTTCAACATGTTGAGTCCATGGAATATTTTATATTTTGCCACAAGTTGCGGGAAAATTACAAACTTTTTTTTTTTTTTTCACAAAGTTGTCACTAAATGATATATTGCTCACACATGCCAGGGGCATATGTGAAATGACACCCCAAAATAAATTCTGCTGCTTCTCCTGAGTACGGGGATACCACATGTGTGGGACTTTTTGGGAGCCTAGTCGCGTACGGGGCCCCGAAAACCAAGCACCGCCTTCAGGATTTCTAAGGGTGTAAATTTTTGATTTCACTCCTCACTACCTATTACAGTTTTGAAGGCCATAAAATGCCAAGATGGCACAAAACCCCCCAAATGACCCCATTTTAGAAAGTAGACACCCCAAGCTATTTGCTGAGAGGCACGTTGAGTCCATGGAATATTTTATATTTTGCCACAAGTTGCGGGAAAATTACAAACTTTATTAATTTTTCACAAAGTTGTCACTAAATGATATATTGCTCACACATGCTATGGGCATATGTGAAATTACACCCCAAAATAAATTCTGCTGCTTCTCCTGAGTACGGGGATACCACATGTGTGGGACTTTTTGGGAGCCTAGCCGCGTACGGGGCCCCGAAAACCAAGCACCGCCTTCAGGCTTTCTAATGGCGTAAATTTTTGATTTCACTCCTCACTACCTATTACAGTTTTGAAGGCCATAAAATGCCAAGATGGCACAAAACCCCCCCAAATGACCCCATTTTAGAAAGTAGACACCCCAAGCTATTTGCTGAGAGGCATGTTGAGTCCATGGAATATTTTATATTTTGCCACAAGTTGCGGGAAAATTACAAACTTTTATTTTTTTATTTATTTTTTTCACAAAGTTGTCACTAAATGATATATTGCTCACGCATGCCATGGGCATATGTGAAATGACACCCCAAAATAAATTCTGCTGCTTCTCCTGAGTGCGGGGATACCACATGTGTGGGATTTTTTGGGAGCCTAGCTGCGTACGGGGCCCCGAAAGCCAAGAACCGCCTTCAGGCTTTCTAAGGGCGTAAATTTTTGATTTCACTCCTCACTACCTATTACAGTTTTGAAGGCCATGTTGAAATTATTGAATTTCAACATGTTGAGTCCATGGAATATTTTATATTTTGCCACAAGTTGCGGGAAAATTACAAACTTTTTTTTTTTTTTCACAAAGTTGTCACTAAATGATATATTGCTCACACATGCCAGGGGCATATGTGAAATGACACCCCAAAATAAATTCTGCTGCTTCTCCTGAGTACGGGGATACCACATGTGTGGGACTTTTTGGGAGCCTAGTCGCGTACGGGGCCCCGAAAACCAAGCACCGCCTTCAGGATTTCTAAGGGTGTAAATTTTTGATTTCACTCCTCACTACCTATCACAGTTTCGAAGGCCATAAAATGCCAAAATAGCACAAAACCCCCCAAAATGACCCCATTTTGGAAAGTAGACACCCCAAGCTATTTGCCGAGAGGCATGGTGAGTATTTTGCAGCTCTCATTTGTTTTTGAAAATGAAGAAAAAAAAAATAATGTATATTTTTTTTCTTTTTTTCAATTTTCAAAACTTTGTGACAAAAATGAAGGTCTGCAAAATACTCACCATACCTCTCGGCAAATAGCTTGGGGTGTCTCCTTTCCAAAATGGGGTCACTTGGGGGGATTTTGTGCTATCTGGGCATTCCATGGCCTCCGAAACTGTGATAGGTAGTGAGGAATGAAATCAAAAATTTACACCCTTAGAAAGCCTGAACATGGTGCTTGGATTTTGGGGTACCGTACGCGGTTAGGCTCCCAAAAGGTCTCACACTTGTGGTATCCCCGTACTCAGGAGAAGCAACAGAATGTATTTTGGGGTGTAATTTCACATATAACCATGGCATGTTTGAGCAATATATCATTTAATGACAACTTTGTGCAAAAAAAAAAAATAATAATAATAATAATGTCTTTTTTCCACAACTTTTGTCAAAATATAAAATATTCCATGGACTCGACATGCCTCTCAGCAAATAGCTTGGGGTGTCTACTTTCTAAAATGGGGTCATTTGGGGAGGTTTTGAACTGTCCTGGCATTTTATGCACAACATTTAGAAGCTTATGTCACACATCACCCACTCTTCTAACCACTTGAAGAAAAAGCCCTTTCTGACACTTTTTGTTTACATGAAAAAATATTTTTTTTTGCAAGAAAATTACTTTGAACCCCCAAACATGAAGTGTTTTTTTAAAGCAAAAGCCCTACCAATTAAAATGGTGGGTGTTTCATATTTTTTTTTCACACGGTATTTGCGCAGCGATTTTTCAAACGCATTTTTTGGGGAAAAAACACACTTTTTTTTATTTTAATGCACTAAAAATCACTATATTGCCCAAATGTTTGATGAAATAAAAAATATGATCTTAGGCCGAGTACATGGATACCAAACACGACATGCTTTAAAATTGCGCAGAAACGTGCAGCGGCGACAAACTACGTACATTTTTAAAAGCCTTTAAATGCCTTTACAGGTGACCACTTTAGATTTACGGAGGAGGTCTACTGCTAAAATTAGTACAATCGATCTGACCTTCGTGGTGATACCTCACATGCATGGTGCAATTGCTGTTTACATATGACACCAGACCAACGCTTGCGTCCGACGTTGCGCCTTAGCAGGGGGGGACAGGGGTGTTTTTTTTTTTTTTTTTATTATTATTTATTTTGCTTTTTTATTTTATTTTTAAACTGTTCCTTTCATTTATATATATTTTTTTTATGATTTTTATTGTTATCTCAGGGAATGTAAATATCCCCTATGATTGCAATAGGTAGTGACAGGTACTCTTTTTTGAAAAAATTAGGGTCTATCAGACCCTAGATCTCTCCTCTGTCCTCAAAGCATCTGACCACACCAAGATCGGTGTGATAAAATGCTTTCCCAATTTCCCAATGGCGCTGTTTACATCCCGCAAAATCGAAGTCATGAAATGCTCGTAGCTTCCGGTGTCTTAGGCCATAGAGATGATTGGAGCCATTCTGGTCTCTGATCAGCTCTATGGTCAGCTGGCGGAACCACCGGCTGCATTCTCAGGTTCCCTGTTGGGACAGGAGAGCCTGAGAAAACCATGGAAGATGGTGCGGGGGGGGGGGACATTCCCTCCCACTGCTTGTAAAAGTAGTCTAGAGGCTAATTAGCCGCTAGGATTGCTTTTACATAAAAGCCGACCGCTGGCTGAAAAGAATGATACCAAGATGATACCTAAACCTGCAGGCATCATTCTGGTATAAGCACTCAAAGTCCAGCAACATACCAGTATGTTGCTGGAACTGGTTGGGCATATATTGTAATTTTTTTTTCATGCAGCCTGTGGGCTGAACGAAAAAAAAATATTGATCGGTGGGTATGCCCACCATTAGAATACCTCCCGTCATCCACCCACTTCTTATGGTAGGCATACATGCACCATTTATATATGCCGAAGCATGGGGGCATCCTCCCGCAAAAGGTAGGAGCAGATCGCTCCTCCACCCCTTATGCTCCCATGCTTCGGCATATATGCTCTTTTTTAACTGTGGTGGTGAAACCACCTCCGACAGTGCTGGAGTCGCGGCTTTATGTATCGTGGGCGCAAAACGCTGTTGCTGTCAAGATAAATAAATCCGCACTGCAGCAGAATGGCGTACCTGCTAAGCAAATGATGGTTAACAATAAAACAAAGTAACATTACAGTATAACAGTAGGACTTACCATACCTGCAAAGCAAATACAAAAAAAAAATAGCAAAAAATAACACATTTAACACAATCTGTGCCTAAAATATAAATAATTGCCGAAGCATGGGGGCATCCTCCCGCAAAAGGTAGGAGCAGATCGCTCCTCCACCCCTTATGCCCCCATGCTTCGGCATATATGCTCTTTTTTAACTGTGGTGGTGAAATCACCTCCGACAGTGCTGGAGTCGCGGCTTTACGTATCGTGGGAGCAAACGCTGTTGCTGTCAAGATAAATAAATCCACGCTACAGCTGAATGGCGTACCTGAAAACAAAAAATGGTTAACAATAAAACATTGCAGAATAGAATACAGTACAAAGGAGCAGAACAATAGAGAGAGAATAGAGAGAGAGAGAACAATAAAACGACAACTATTTTTGGTTTTTTAATTTTATATATATATATTTTTTTTTTTAAACACTTTTTTTATGTAACTTTAACAGTTCTGTTGTAATGGTTCCAGTGGTTTGGGTCTCTCAAAATGCGATGGCATCTTGGGAGACCCTGTGAACGTGTGCCTAGCCTGTGCAATGCTGTACCCTACTCTAAAACTCAACTAGTTCATGGTAGCGTTCAAAACATTCACCAATGCAAAGACCAGGATTGTCAGGACAGCGGGGACAATAATGACGGGTGTCACGCCTATATCCGCGCTTTCTGCAGACACGACATTTTCTTTGGGGGGCTCGTTGGGTAGGGGTACTCGGGAGGACATAAGGATAATGCCTCTCATGCAGCCGGCTTACTGCATCTGGTTGGGGAACGTGAGGTGGAGCACCGCCTGGATACAGAAGGGCTCTGACGATATCCTCCTGGAATTTAAGGAAGGATCCAGTCCGTCCTGAAGCTTTGTGTAGCACATAAGCATTCAGCATAGCCAATTGGAATAAATAAACAGACACTTTTTTGTACCAGCGTCTGGCCTTACGGGCAACTAGATACGGCGCCAACAACTGGTCATTGAGGTCCACCCCTCCCATGTTAAGGTTATATTTGTGGACACAGAGGGGTTTCTCCACAATACCATTCGCCGTAGGAATTTGGACCGTCGTGTCTGCATGAAGGGAGGCAAGAACGAAAACATTCTTATTATCCCTCCACCTCATAGCGAGCAAATTATTACTGCGCAAGCAGGCTCTCTCCCCCAGCCTAAGACGGGACTCTACAAGCCACTGGGGAAAGCCCCGGCGATTAGGTCGCACGGTGCCACATGCTCCAATCTGCTGATCAAACAAGTGACTAAACAGTGGCACGCTTGTGTAATAATTGTCCACGTACAAGTGGTACCCCTTTCCGAATAAGGGTGACACCATGTCCCACACTATCTTGCCAGCGCTTCCTATGTAGTCAGGGCAGTTCTCCGGCTCTACGTGACTATATTTACCCTCATAAACCATAAAACTATGTGTATAGCCTGTGGCCCTGTCACAGAGCATATACATCTTGACCCCGTATCTGGAACGCTTGTTGGGAACGTATTGTTTGAATGACAAGCGACCAGAAAACTTAATCAGGGACTCATCAACGCAGACAACTTGATGGGGAGTAAACAAGTCTGCAAAACGTTGGTTGAAGTGGTTTATGAGGGGCCGAATTTTGTAGAGCCGATCGTATTCAGGGTCTCCACGAGGACGACAGAGTTCATTGTCGCTGAAGTGCATGAACCGCAAAATCTGCTCGTATCGTGCCCTGGACATGGAAGCAGAGAACACGCGCATATGGTGAATTGGGTCAGTGGTTCAATATGACCGCAACTCACTCTTTTTGGTTATGCCCATGTTGAGGGAGAGGCCCAGAAAGATTTTAAATTCGGAAACCGTAACTGGTTTCCATTGTCTGGCAAGGACGGACTGGGGAACAGTGGCGATGTGTTGACCAGCGTACAAATTGGTTTGGTCCACAATAGAGCTATAGAGATCTTCGGTGAAAAACAGTGAGTGAAAGTCAAGTGTCGTAAAATCAACTGTTTCTACGTTAATGCCAGGTTGGCCAGTGAATGGGGGAAGTACGGGTTCTGCAGAAGTGGTGGGCACCCAATTAGGATTGGCGAATTCTGCAGGAAGGGCACTATGGGTACGACGGGCCTGTCTTTGTCTTGGTGGCAGCGGGACACTACTTGTGCTTGCCACCTCACCAGCTTGAACTGCACTTATGGGACTCGCCACGTCACCACGTGCTACTGCAGTGCTGGATGTACGTCCAGGGTGTACTAGGCCGCTGGTGCTTGCCAGTTCACCAGAAGGATGAGCGGCTCTAGTACGTCTCTGCTCCATACGAGTGACCTGCGGTTCCTCCACCTGAACAACAGAATACATTCGGGATCGGGTACACCTGCCCTTAACAGGGACCTCATCTCCGTCGCCAGAGCTATCTGTCATGGAGCCGCTGTCCTCTACAGGATCGTATTCTGAGCCTGAATCTGACAGATGAGTGACGTCCTCTTCACTATCTGTCATGCTCAGAAACGTGTAGGCCTCTTCACTAGTGTACCTTCGCTTTGCCATTTTGGGCTCTAAATTTAGGGGTACACTAGTGAGACTCACAGGTAAAAAAAGCACCTAGGCTGTCAGCGACTGTATCAAAACGCTACAAAAAAAACTGTTAGCGATCGCAGGGATCAAGCCTGACTCTGCGAACGCTGCAGTTATGTGTGTTGTGTTTTGTAAGTGACAGTGATCGATCGATACTGCACTTGGGTGGGCTGGGCTGGGCTTGGCGGAGGGGCTAAACGCAGGTGCTAGCAGGTATCTGGGCTGATCCCGCTAACAATGCGTTTTGGGAAACCTAAAATTCTGGCAACGCTAATATAGATCTGATCAGATACTATATTACTAAGGGAGGTGTATGCTTTGCGCGTGGGTGTTAGCGGTACTGGTACTAACCTGACGCTGCCTGGGGCGACGCAGACCTTATCTGACCCTCAAACTTATATCACCCGCCGGGTGATCAGGGGGTTAAACCTTTATTAGGTAATAAATGGCGGGTGCCCTGAAACTATAAAAAAATAACTAACCAACCAGAGTCACCTGTAACAGTTATATGGTGATCACTGGTGAAAAGGTTAACTAGGGGGCAATCAGGGGGCTTTATGCGGTAGTATATGGGGGTCCCTGACGCTATAAAAAGCTGCAGCGAACCTAAATACTTACCTGCCTAACTAGCGTCACCTGTGACACTAATACAGCGATCAGAAAAACGATTGCTTATTAGTGACACTGGCGACGGGGGGTGATCACGGGGTTAAACCTTTATTGGGGGGGTTAGGGGGGTAGCCTAGAGCTAAAGGGGGCTAACCCTAACTGCCCTAACAGTTATTACAGTCACAAATGACACCAATGCAAAAAAAAATGCAATTGGTGTCACTGTGACTGGGGGTGCAGGGGTGATTGGGGGGGTGATCGGGGGGTGAATGTGTGCCTGGCGTGTTCTACTGTACGTGTGGTGTGTTGGTGCAACTCACCGATCCTCTCTCCTCGGTGCCGGAATGAAAAAGACCGACACGAGGAGAGATTACATCACTTCCTCTGCCTGTGTTTACATTACAGGAGAGGAAGTGATGTCACGCTGCACTTCCATTCGTCAGGAGCGATCGCGAGGGGGTGGCCATGAATGAATGGCCGCCCCCTCATCCCGGATCGCTCCTGAACGGATTCCGACCGCCGCTGGCACCGGTAACTGAAACCTGCCTGTGTTACATCAGAGGGGTGCGGGGTCACCCATACGTCACAGGGAACCCCGGGTTTCCCCTTGCGTCAGAGGGGGGCGGGGTCAGGTGACGGGTGGCCCCGCCCTCCGTATATAAGAAACGCCAGCCGCCGGAATGCCTGCAGTGTCTCCTCCACGGAGACAGAAGAAGGATTTATTCGCTGCGCTGGATGAGATGAGACATCGCTGGAGAGATGACCGTCCGTCGCTGGATAGCAAGAGTGGATTACCACCGCTGGAATCTTTTTTATTTTTTTTATTTTTAATAAAGGAATTTTTCAAAAGTGTGTTTGTTTTATTTAACAATTTTTTACACTTTCTTTGTGAAATGGTAGGGGTACTTTTGTACCCCCTTACCATTTCAAACAGGGGGGGGCGGGATCTGGGGGTCCCCTTGTTAAAGGGGGCTTCCAGATTCTGATAAGCCCCCCGCCCGCAGACCTCCACAACCACCGGCCAGGGTTGTGGGGATGAGGCCCTTGTCCTCATCAACATGGGGACAAGGTGCTTTGAGGGGTCACAGACCCCCAAAGCATCCTCCCAATGTTGAGGGCATGTGGCCTGGTACGGTTCAGGAGAAAGGGGGGCGCTCTCTCGTCCCCCCCTCTTTTCCTGCGGCCTGCCAGGTTGCGTGCTCGGATAAAGGGTCTGGTATGGATTTTTAGGGGGAACCCCACGTCAATTTTTTTTTAAATTTGACGCGGGGTTCCCCTTAATATCCATACCAGACCTGAAAGGTCTGGTTATGGATATTTAGGGGGAACCCCACGTCAAATTTTTTCTTAAATTTGAGGCAGGGTTCCCCTTAATATCCATACCAGACCTGAAGGGCCTGGTAATTGAATTTGGGGGACCCCCACGCTTTTTTATTTATTTATTTTTTTATCAATGACTTTCAATGAGTGTTCTCTGTATTACGGAGCCGACAATTCATAATAGCTGCGAGTGATTTTAAAGGACTTTTTTCCTGCATAAATGACACTTTGTGCAGGGACAGTTCTAAGCACGGGAAACATGCGCCCCTTCACAGGCATACTATAGACAACCCCCCCCCCCCCCCCCCTACGAAATTTAAAGGAATATTACACTTTTATTGTTTCACTTTAATCATTATTAAAATCACTGCTCCCGAAAAAAACGGCCGTTTTTAAAACTTTTTTTTGCATTGATACATGTCCCCTGGGGCAGGACCCGGGTCCCCAAACACTTTTTAGGACAGTAACTTGCAGAATCTTTTCTCTCTGTCAAATCTTTTTTCTCTGTCGAATATTTTCTCTATATAATCTTGGACTAATAGAGGTAAGGTTAGGCACATTCGACCACAGGTTCTATAGACACATTGTTGTCAGAGTCATGTCGAATCTCCTATTCTATATCGAACTGTTGTAACAATGAAAACGAAAATAAAGCATTTATTTATGTCGGATCTTTCGTTTTTCGGATTTTGTGCTTTCGTTATAGTTTGTCAAAACGAAAACTAAAATAGCTGAAATTCGGACGAAAATGCATTCGGACGAAAACGAATGCACATGTCTAATGGTTACCATCTACAACCTGCAACTTGGCTGTATACTGTATGGCATATTTACCTTGTAGATGCAAAACACATTTCTTTGCTCCAGTAAACTTGGTTTGTTGCTTTTGTGCTAAAGTGGATTAGTCTGTAAATGGTATATCATCTCTATCTTTGAAATGTATCATCTTTGTTATAAATTCTCCTAATGTGGCCCCTGGAGGTGTTGACTCTAGTGCTTTTTCCACTACGAGAGGTGAATTTGTCTCTTCCATGGGATGTGGCTTAGAGATTGTCATGGTTATGCAGTGATCTTCCTGTTTGCTTACCTCCCCTCATGTGTTCAGACTAAGAGGCCAGCCACTTCCACCTGGTGGTTTTTATAACCTCTCCTTTAAGCATGGCTCCACCCCAGGCCCTATCAGGGAACCTTTATTAACCTGTGCACTGCAAGCCAACAGTGCTGATCAACCATTGTGTATTCCTTTGTGTGTTCAGCTTCCTGTTTCCTGCCGTGTGCTCGTCTGTTGTTCCGTTACCGACTTTGGCGTGTCTTTGACTATCCCTGTTTGCCTGTGATCCTGACCTTTTGGCGTGTCCCTGTCTATTTCTGTCTGCTTGTGGCCCGACCTTGGCTTTGTCCCTCACCATCCCTATCCTCCTGTTGCCTACTGTGGGTGTGAGCTGGGGGACCCTGGGGGTCGCAACCTGGAGCCAGTTGCAGCCAAGTCCATCCTCACCACTGGAGGCTCTGGTGAACACCTGAAAAGTAAATTGAGCATTGGCGCTAAAACCTAAATGGTGTACTAAAAATGCTAATACTCTGCAAATTACATGAAATGAAGCCCAATGTGGGAATTTCACAAATACACTATATACGTGATATTAAAAATATATGTGAATGAAAATGTGTATCCGTTATCTTACAAAACAACCATGCACAAGTGTGGTAAAAAATACAACTAATCTATCACAACTAAAAATATAGGTGCTTTGGTAAAAAGTGCTTTTGCTCACATATATGAGCCAATACTTATACTCTAAAAAGTGACAATCAAAAAGGC
Source organism: Lithobates pipiens (assembly GCF_037356315.1). Lineage (NCBI taxonomy): Eukaryota > Metazoa > Chordata > Amphibia > Anura > Ranidae > Lithobates > Lithobates pipiens. The sequence goes on along the minus strand of NW_027507718.1, from coordinate 168,890,165 downwards.
ATTGTGAAAATACCAAGTGAAAACATCAAAAAGATCATGTAATGTCCAATCCAAAATATATTATAATGTCCAACTAAAAATATTTGTTCAAAGTCGCATCATCTAGTTGCTGAAAAAACGCATAAGACTTTTATCAGATAGGAAGGTGAAGCAAGGTGACTGGTGTAAAAAAGGTTAAATTCCTCTCCGGTGCGCCACTCTGTGTTAGAGAAAAAATGTATATATGCGCTCACCAGACATTAAACCCTCAATGGGTTAACCAAGCAGTCACAGTATGAGCCACTGTGCAGCTCTCTCAGGGCTCTGCCACCGCTGTGCTGTGGGGATATTTTACACTCTTCCTTCCGTGAATGGTCCGTTTAGCGTTTGTACATGAAGGGAAACAGAAGTACAACCATGGTGCAATATTGTTGTGTAAACGTACTATGTTTATTAAAATCAGTTTACTCACAAATTCCAAAAAGACAGATCGCTATGAAATATGTTGCGCCGGCGTTACTGCTTGAATAGCAGTGTAAGGTGCACGTCCTAGGCCACGCCCTACGCGTTTCGTCAGAGCGACGTCATCTGGAGGCTCCAGATGACGTCGCTCTGACGAAACGCGTAGGGCGTGGCCTAGGACGTGCACCTTACACTGCTATTCAAGCAGTAACGCCGGCGCAACATATTTCATAGCGATCTGTCTTTTTGGAATTTGTGAGTAAACTGATTTTAATAAACATAGTACGTTTACACAACAATATTGCACCATGGTTGTACTTCTGTTTCCCTTCATGTACAAACGCTAAACGGACCATTCACGGAAGGAAGAGTGTAAAATATCCCCACAGCACAGCGGTGGCAGAGCCCTGAGAGAGCTGCACAGTGGCTCATACTGTGACTGCTTGGTTAACCCATTGAGGGTTTAATGTCTGGTGAGCGCATATATACATTTTTTCTCTAACACAGAGTGGCGCACCGGAGAGGAATTTAACCTTTTTTACACCAGTCACCTTGCTTCACCTTCCTATCTGATAAAAGTCTTATGCGTTTTTTCAGCAACTAGATGATGCGACTTTGAACAAATATTTTTAGTTGGACATTATAATATATTTTGGATTGGACATTACATGATCTTTTTGATGTTTTCACTTGGTATTTTCACAATGCCTTTTTGATTGTCACTTTTTAGAGTATAAGTATTGGCTCATATATGTGAGCAAAAGCACTTTTTACCAAAGCACCTATATTTTTAGTTGTGATAGATTAGTTGTATTTTTTACCACACTTGTGCATGGTTGTTTTGTAAGATAACGGATACACATTTTCATTCACATATATTTTTAATATCACGTATATAGTGTATTTGTGAAATTCCCACATTGGGCTTCATTTCATGTAATTTGCAGAGTATTAGCATTTTTAGTACACCATTTAGGTTTTAGCGCCAATGCTCAATTTACTTTTCAGATTTCTAGTCTATTCCCATCTTGAGGGATAGGTTTCAAGCACAGGCAGCTTTAACCCCTCACAGTTCACTTTATTGTAGTCATTTTAACATTTAAACTTATTTAAACTTGTCTAGCGAACAGGTAAATTTGTCCATAGCGCAATCTTATCTTTTCTTATTGCTCTGGTGAACACCTGCTGACTCTTAGACTCCGCGCCCCAGGGAATCGTACGCTCTAACCCTGGTGGGACCTGTCTCCCGTCCGCAGCAGTCAGCTGTAGGGTCCACAACCTTGCGGTGCACTCCTGATCCCTACGGTGTGCATCTGTCACCTCGCCTCAAGGTGACCTGACAGTTTGATCAGCCATGGACCCGGCTGACGTGCTGCTTCTTGCAGTTGATCCATTGCAGAGCTTAGTTTGCAGACTTGAGACCCAAGAATTGCATCAGACCCAGGTGATGCGATTCCTTCAAGATCTGGCTTCCCGCTTCGGGCAGCTACAGGCTTCCTTGGGAACCCCGAACCTGCAGCCTCAAGTACAGTCAGCAGCTGCACCTATCGCACCAGTCGCATCCACGCATGCATTATTACTGCCAGCTCCGTCCCGTTTCTCTGGGGACTCCAAGGCTTGCAGGGGGTTCCTTAGCCAGTGCACAATTCATTTTGAACTTCAGCCCCAAAACTTCCTGTCCGATCAGGCAAAAGTAGCATATATCATATCCCTCCTGTCCGGCGAGGCGCTAGCTTGGGCTGCCCCTATGTGGGAACTGAATGATCCAGTGGTTTCTAGCCTGTCTGATTTCTTGAAACTTTTTCGGAATATCTTCGAGGAACCGGGTCGTGTCTCTTCAGCGGCTAGCGCTCTTTTATGTCTCCGTCAAGAGTCCGCGTTTGTGGTACAGTATGCTCTTCAGTTCCGTATCCTCACAGCTGAATTGAGCTGAAATAATGAGGCCCTAGTTGCAACCTTTTTACATGGCCTCTCTGATAGAGTGAAGGATGAATTAGCAGGAAGATCCCTTCCTGCTGATCTGGACAGTGTCATCACCTTGTGTAACCAGATCGATATTCGCTTTCAGGAGAGGGCCCTGGAAAAAAGACGCCAGCACTCCCTGTTCTTTAGGCAGCCTGAGCCCCCAGTCCCTTCTCTTCGATCCAAGGAGCACCCCCTGCCTACCGAGGAACCTATGCAGTTGGGCTGGACTAAGTTATCTCCCGAAGAACGTGCTAGGCGCAGAACTCTGGGCCTATGCCTCTATTGTGGGGCCAAAGGTCATTTCCGTGACACTTGTTCTCTTCGTCTGGAAAAACGCTCAGGGCTAATACATCTGGAAGGTGGAGTATTAGACCCTGAAATATCACCTTCACCTTCTCGTCTTCTCCTTTCTGTGTTGCTTCATGTCGGTGCTTCCTCTCGTTCGGTCTCAGCACATCTGGATTCCGGAGCCGCTGCCAATTTCATGGATTGGGAAACTGCATCCTCCATGAGACTTACCCTTTTGCCCCTTACAACACCATTGGTGGTCTTGGCGATTGATTGCACAGTTCTCCCAGGGGACCCTATCCGCTTTCAGACTCTTCCTGTTAAGATGTCAGTAGGGACACTCCACCAGGAGTGGATATCCTTCCTTGTCTTACCTAAGGCTTCATCTCCTATCATATTAGGTCTTCCTTGGTTACGGCTCCATTCTCCACACATTGACTGGTCTGCTGGACAGATCCTGGCTTGGGGTTCCTCCTTTTCCTCTTCCTGCCTACTCAAGGGCACCCCAAAGGAGAAACTTCCTGTTACCACCATCCCAGTATCTTCTGCTCTTCCCGCTGTATATAGCGATCTCTGGGATGCGTCCTGCAATAGTCGGACTGATGCACTCTCTAGGTCATGTGGTACTCTGGATGAGGGGCCCACCTATGGACCTGAGTCGATCATTCACTTCAGCTCACATAACCATTTACCTTTGCCTGTCCCTAATCTCCCTTGGACGCACAGCCAGGCTAACTTGTCTGCAAGTTCCACAGTTGCTATGCCCTGTGATGCGATTGAGATGGTCGCTACACCTGACAATACTATTCAGTCGACCTCTGCACCAGTTATGCCAGTCCAGCCCATGCCCAATGAGCTTCCTGCTTCTTGTTCAGCACCTTCGGTGACCTGGCCTCACCCTACTGCTACTATGTCCGTTCAAACCCGTTTTAGAGACTCAATCCAACCTTTGGATAGAATACCTCATTCGGCCAGGAGGGGTTTTCAATCTTTTTCTCAGGGTTCTCTGCATTCTGTTGGTGTTGCAGCTATCCAGCTTGACTCTTGTGACATGTCACCTTCTAACCAACCTGACCTCAGGGATCCACTGACCTCTGCCCAGTCTGGTGGTCCTGTTATGGATGCCCAGCTCATCTTTAAGGGTGTGGGGGACCCTGCTCAGACTCCTGATCTTCTCATGCCCTTACCCATTCCTAAAAAGCCTTTAGTCCTCAAGTCCTCTCGTCCTCTCCCTACCTCGGTTTCAGTCTCTGAGGATAATCTAAAATACGAGGTTAGTCAAGTTTTGGATTCCCGGCTCCGTAAAGGCATTCTTCAGTACCTCGTACTTTGGAAAGGGTTAGGTCCTGAGGAGAGGTCTTGGATCACTGCATCTGAGGTCTATGCTCCTCGTCTGTTGAGGAGGTTCCATCTGGAGTTTCCCTTTAAGGGAGGGTACTGTCATGGTTATGCAGTGATCTTTCTGTTTGCTTACCTCCCCTCATGTGTTCAGACTAAGAGGCCAGCCACTTCCACCTGATGGTTTTTATAACCTCTCCTCTAAGCATGGCTCCACCCCAGGCCCTATCAGGGAACCTTTATTAACCTGTGCACTGCAAGCCAACAGTGCTGATCAACCATTGTGTATTCCTTTGTGTGTTCAGCTTCCTGTTTCCTGCCCTGTGCTCGTCTGTTGTTCCGTTACCGACTTTGGCGTGTCTTTGACTATCCCTGTTTGCCTGTGATCCTGACCTTTTGGCGTGTCCCTGTCTATTTCTGTCTGCTTGTGGCCCCGACCTTGGCTTTGTCCCTCACCATCCCTATCCTCCTGTTGCCTACTGTGGGTGTGAGCTGGGGGATCCTGGGGGTCGTGACCTGGAGCCAGTTGCAGCCAAGTCCATCCTCACCACTGGAGGCTCTGGTGAACACCTGCTGGCTCTTAGACTCCGCGCCCCAGGGAATCTTACGCTCTAACCCCGGTGGGACCTGTCTCCCATCCGCAGCAGTCAGCCGTAGGGTCCACAACCTTGCGGTGCACTCCTGATCCCTACGGTGTGCATCTGTCACCTCGCCTCAAGGTGACCTGACAGAGATTCTCCTGAAACATAGAGGGCTTGCAACTTCTATGGGAACCCTACAAAGTGAAGGTTGCTGCATCACATTCTATTTCTGAAGTCCTTTTAGTGATGGAGTAAAATTTAGATGTGTTAAATGTGCTTCTTTGATGAATGTTGCATTGATGGAATTTGGTCCTCCTTGTGCCTTAGCAACTCTTTCTCTTAAGTCTAGTACACACAGTAGGAATATCAGACGAATTACGTTTTTTCTTTTTACATGCTAGTCTCATATTGAAAACCAATAGGTTACTAAAGTTATGAAAATTCTCGTAAGACAGAATACAACTTCAGAAGTGATGTAATGTATTTTATTATATTGTAATGCATTCTTTTGTTTCCAAGCATGCGTGGTCTTGGTCTTCTTTTCGTACAAATACTATACTAATTGCACGAAAATCATTTGTTCTGTTTGTTATCATATAAGAAAAATGTTCAGGCTTGTCCCTTCGGATATTTTTGCACTAAGGCCGCGTACACACGCGGGGACTGTTCGCTCAACTTTGTCCGTCAAACAGTTTCAGCGGACAGTCCGCTCAAAATTAGCATGGACGGACTTGCTCACACACGACGAACGAACAGTCCGCTGAAACCGTGCGCGATGACGTGAACGGCACGTACGACGGGACTAGAAAACTACGTCCTATACACTGCAATGCAAACTTCGGCGTGTAAATCCTTTCTGAGCATGCGCGGAACTTAGTTTGACGAACAAGCCTACACACGAGGGGACTGTTCGCTGAAACAAAGTTTCAGCGGACAGTTTTTCGGAATTTCCGAAAAACTTTGTCCAGCAGACTGTCCGCTGAAACTGTCCGCTGAAAGCCCACACACGAGCGGACTGTCCGCCGAAACACTGTTCGGCGGACAAAGTTGAGCGAACAGTCCCCGCGTGTGTACGCGGCCTTACTGTCATGATCAGCTCTTGAAAACAGTTTACCAATGAAAAATATCAATAAAAGTGGTATATTTCTTCTGATTTTCTCATCACGTGGACTAGGCATTAGCTTGCTAAAGTCCAGTTGAACCTCATCTGTCTTGGAGGTCAGGGTGCTGTGTGTAAAAATCTGCTCCACAACATTTGATGTGTCTGTTGCGGCTTAATCCAGCAGTGGAACCAAACGTTCTGAGGGCTACTTTATGGGTGACCTTACATCTTTTTGCTTTTCTACTACGTAATATTAAGATTAATAAAACCTGCTGTTTTACCATTAAGAATGATATATTATGCCAAGAGATGCGACTTGTGTTTATCATAAACATCACGCATGCTGTATATTTGCCTAATGCTGGTTATTGCTATGCTCAACTTCAACATGTATTAAGTTTGCCAAACTTTTTTCAAGTCTGAAGATGAATTGTACAAACATTTTTCAATAAAGCAGAGTGTATAGTATGCATATCTATATATACAGTATATGGGGGTACCACATCTGTTTTGGAGAAATTCTAAAGACATCTTTGAACATGGATAGACTCTTTAAGAGGATAAAGGACACTACAATGTGGGGGGGGGGGTGGAGATCACTGCTTTGGGGGGGTGGGGAGTAATAGGACACAGCTATTGGGGGGTTATGTGAAGGGGACAGAGAATTGAGCTTTGGATGGGGGGGCGGAGGACACTACAATGTGGGGATTTGCGAGTGGGGGGATGTGAAGAGGGACAAAGAATACAGCTTTGGTGGGGGGGGTAGCACAGTACACTGCAATGGGGTGGGGCAGAGGACACTACAATGTGGGGGGAATGTGAAGAGGAACAGAGAACACTGCTGGGGGGGGGGGGGGTTAAAGGACACAGATGGGATGGGAGGGCAGAGGACACTAAAGTGGGGGGTGGTGTAAAGGGGGGAAGAGGATACTACTGTGGGGAAGGGGTGATGTGAAGGGGGCAAGACACTGCTTTGGGGTTGCACAGGACACTGCTATAGGTGGCAACGGATACTACAATGTGGGGGGGGGGGTGTGAAGAGGGACAGAGAACACTGCTTGGGGGGTCAAAGGACACAGCTGTGGGGGGGGGGGGGCAGAGGACACTAAAGTAGGGGGGGTGATGTGAAGGGGGAAAGAGGACTCCACTGTGGGTGAGGGGTGATGTAAAGGGGGGCAGGGAATAAATTATAGGAGGGAGGGGGGGCAAGGACACTGATATGGGGGCAGAGGACACTACAGTGGGGGGGGGGGTCATGTAAAAGGGGCAGAGGACACTACTATGGAGGGTGGGGCAAGGACACTACAGTGGGAGGGGTGATGTGAAGGGGGGCAAAAGACACTACTGTGTGGGAGGCAGAATGCATTACTGTGGGGGGATGATGTAAAGGGGGAACCGGAACACTTCTGTGGGGGGGGGGCGATATGGTTTGATGTGAAGGGGGGGCAAAGAACACTTTGTGACACACTATGCACTCTTCATGATGTCTTTTTCCTTCCCCCATGGATGTTTGATTTTCCCTATGTTGTCAGGTAGACCTCAACCCCTGAAAGGTTGCCTACCCTTGTACTAGCAGATTAAATACACTAACAAATTAAAGCCAGTTCCTGAGTCCCCCTGTCTCTGCTGACCACAATATTCATGGCTGCTGAGCCCAGCCTACCGTGCTCAGTTTATGCGCAGCCCTGCTCTCTCCACTGACAGTCTCTTCCCTCTCCCTCCCTGTTATCATGAGATCACTTTCCTCCCCACCCCTCCTGTCTCTATTCAGCTGCATAATTCAGCACATAGCAAAGCAATCCCATGCAGATATGCTGCCATTAATGAAAGTGTAAGTGTTTGTTAGAAATGAACAGGGGAAATACCTTTTCTAACACTGCAGCCGTGCAATCACATGATTCCCCTGTGCTGGCCAGCCCCACTCTATGGAGAGAAGCAGGAGTAGCGAATATTACCTTGTGATATCAGCCGGTGTTCTCCCGAGAACTGTCCCCCCATCGGATAGTGTCTGCCCCATACTGCGCAAAGATGCCAAAAGTCTCCGAAGATGAACGGCGCCTTCGCACTTAATAGTACCTTGTGCCATCAGTCCAGGTTCAAGTTGCACCATGCTAGTGGACATACAGTAGATGACGTTAAAGAGCACTTAGTAAGTGCTAAGTGCTTAGTAACTCGGTTCGCTCGCCACGCTTCGGACACGGCCTTGATTCGTTCGGCAATTTTTTATTCTAACTCTATGTCCACTTGGATGGTGGGGCTTGAACCTGGACTCAGTGTGCAGGTGCCATTCATCTTCGGAGACCTTTGGCATCTCCTTGTCCTCCGTACTGCGCAAGTGCAGTACAGGGCGGACACCATCCGATGGGGGACAGTATTTGACAAGACACAGGCCAGCAGAGGGGAATCTCGGCCCCTCCCACTTCTCTGCAAAAATGGAGGCTGGCCAGCGCAGGGGGATCATGTGATAGCATAGCTGCAGTGTCAGAAAAGGTATTTCCCCTGCTTATTTCTAGCAAACACACTTTTGTTAATGGCAGCATACCTGCATTGGATACATGTAAAGTCACTTTAGTGACTTTACAAACACTTTAAGCAGTTACAGCAACAGTTTTTCATTTTGGGATAAAGGTTTTACATAAATAAAAAGCTAGTCATTGTAATCACCCCTGTCTGTGTTAAATGGTTTGTCCCAACTCTCTAATTCCTACCTCTGCAAGACAGCTTTTTCTGTTAAAAAAACAACAGACTTACTGACAGGATCACAAGGTGAAAATAATAGAGAAAGCCAAGAAAAAAAAAAACGACTACAGCCATTACATCTACTCATTTTTAAGATGCAATTCAATAAATGTTTGCTTTTGGGATTATTAACACTTTAATATTATTGCCCTCAACCTGAACCTATTAGCATATAGAGGGTTTGTATATGACTGTTGATATCTGTCATGAAAATAGCTTTAAAATGCTATCACTTTAGATTTACTAATCTGGTGGACAGGTGATGAGGTGGAGAATTCTGCTTCTTCAGAAGTACGGGGACTATTTTTTGCACATAAAATACATACAGGCATACCCCACTTTTAAGTACACAATGGGACCAGAGCATGTATGTAAAATCAGAATGTACTTAAAGTGAAGCAATACCCTTTTTAACTTCAGGGGTGTAGTGGGGGGTCAGGGGCTGTAGTGGGGTGTCAGGCAGGAAAGACAAAGCAGGAAGCCCCACCTTAGTGTAGTATTAAAAACAAGCAGTTTAATCACAGGAGTAAAACACTCACAAGAAGAAAATGTAAAATAGGCTCATCTGATGCAAGGAAGACCGCTCCAATCCATCTGCCGGACATCATGCTGCGCACAGAGGACACTGGTGCTGTGGAAAGGTTGGATGGTGTGGCTGATAGGGGAGCCGGAGGAACCACCGTGGACCACAGGGCGGATGTGTGTGATGTCTCCGGAGGCGGGGAGGTGGCCAGGATACACACAGGAAAAGCACTCTGGAACAGGGCAGGCTACACGGATTCAGCTCCTTCTACTACTGCTGCAAAATGTCTGTACAGTGCTTGCAAGGCACTTTACTTGCCTACACTTGCCGATATGTCCATTCTTGCGAGTGCACGTAAAGTGAGTTTAATTAAAGCGGGGTATGCCTGTATCAGTCTACATCTATAACAAGATGAATATATGCCAAACAATGTTGATACAATACTACATACATTCTGTGCAATCTATAGTCTCACTAAAAAGGCCATCCCGGGCGAGCGTAGGGTCAGCCAGGGTAACAAGACCTTGGAGCATAGAGCATCATTACTAGGCCCACTTGGGGATATAATGATGTCTGGTAAGAGCAAGAGTAAAGGTAAGTATACTCCTCTATTCTTAGACTATTGAATTTACAGACACTGAGCAAATATATTATCTTAAATGGAGCATGATGAAAATTATGAAATTTGATTTAGGCCCTGCCTAGTAATTCAGTTTGTATCTTCATACTTCAAAGTTTAAAGATGGACTCCATGAACAAAATCTTCCATGTCACTATATTTCTCAATAACCACAAAGGATATAAATCCACTTTGTGAGCACAAAACTTTTTTGAAACCCCAGTTATTACCTTGTAAATTTAACAGCGATGTTCGCATGGGCACCACGCCACCTATCTTATTTGGGCATTAAGTTGACTAGCCACCCAGAAACCTTATACTAGGCCAGACCATCAGACCTCCCCAACCTTATAGGTTGTGGATGGCCACACTAAAAGCAGTAAAGATGATAATCCTCATGAAAATCCTTTATCTCTTCCAAGTTTTTACCCATATCGGTCCCAGCATTTTACATGTGCATACTACAACATTGAGTGTCACATGTTATATCTGATGCTCTGTCAGGCCATGGCTTTCAAAAAGGGTTCTCATGGGACCCATACAGAATGAAGGTCTTGGACTGCCAAATATTGCTAAATATTACTATGCAGCCCAAAAAGTCCAGGTCACCAAATATGCGACCTGAGAAATCCCAATTTGAGTAGGCTTGGAAGGCTTTGACTATGACACCCGCTCTGTAGAAGACATACTTTCGCTTAAACTTTCCGAGTGTAAGTGCATCTCCAACACAATCACATAACACTGCCCATGTATAAGCTTTCTCCTTCCTGGTAATAATTAGTACTTGCTGACCACTACGTCAGAGACCGCAGCTGCTTTGTATAGGAAGGGTATATAAGCTGTAACCTTCTAACTGCTAATTATCAAAAATGCTGATCATTAAAGTGGAGTTCTACCTATTAATGGAACTTCCCCCCCTCTGTCCCCCCTGCTGTCTTCTGGGAGACACAGGTCCCAGAAGACAGCAGGGACCATTCAGAACAGGCAGCGTGTTTCGCGCATGCTCAGTGGGGAACCAGGCTGTGAAGCCGCAAGACTTCATTTCCTGATTCCCTTACTGAAGATGCTGGCGCCTCCACCTGGAGCCGAGGGACAGGTCGGCTTTGGGTGAGGACATTGTGGGCTCCCTGGACAGGTAAGTGTCCTTATTTTAAAAGTCAGCAGCTGCAGTATTTGTAGCTGCTGACTTTTAGTTTTTTTTCTTCAGGCGGAACTCCACTTTAAGAAAAGAAAAAATATATATTTAAAGTGGTTGTAAAGGCAGAAGGTTTTTTATCTTAATGCATTCTATGCATTAGGACCCCTTTCACACTGAGTCGCTTTACAGGCGATATAGCGCTAACAATAGCACCTGCAAAGCGCCTCTTTAAGACACTTTAGGAGCAGTGTATACACCGCTCCTAAAGTGCCCCTGCCCTTTGAAATCAATGTGCAGTGCTGCTGTAGCTGTGCTCTGCGGGCGCTTTTAACGCTTTTTGGGCCGCTAGTGGGGGTTAAAAACGCCCAGCTAGTGGCCAAAAAGTGCTGCTAAAACGACAGTAAATCGCCACTAAATACAGCAGAGCTTTACCGCTGATGCCCCCAATGCCCCAGTGTGAAAGGTCTCTAAGGGCCAGTTCAAACACGCATGCAGAAAAGCATCTGGAACGCATCCGGACTGCATTTCTATGGTGTAAACAGGCTCTTAGATAAAATGCCTTGTGTGTGCAGCCCCCCTAATACTTACCTGAGCCCCGTTTCTATCCAGTCCACGAGTGCTTCGGCCATCCGGCCCTCTCTCTCCTGATTGGCTAAGACACAGTAGCTGCACCATTGGCTCCAGCTGCTGTCAATCATACTCAGTTAGCCAATCAGGAGAATGGATACACAGAGCTGCAGCTCAGCTCTGGTACCATACAGGTTTAGGAGATATTTTTTTTTATCTACAGGTAAACCTTATTATAGGCTTACCTGTAGGTAAAAGTAAAAAAAAACACTATACAACCACTTTAAGCCCCTGGGGAAACAAAAACATCAGTGAACTGATGTTCATAACTAGAGGTCGACCGATATATCGGCCGATATTTGCCGTTTTTTAATTAATCGGCATCGGCCGATTGTGCTGATAAAAAGCCGATTTAGAACTACAGCGGGACTTTGAAATGATTTCTGTAAGAAGTCAGTGTAAATTGCCTGAGTTGTCATAGCAACACTTTCCTCCTCTCTGGGCAGACTGCCAAGAAAAGAACAGAAAGATATAATGTTTACACTTGAATGAATGAAGTCATCTCAGTGTGTAGAAGTTCTCAGTTTAACCATTTAAAGACTAAATCTTTTCTGACACTTGTTGCTTACAAGTAAAAATCCGGTATTTTCTGCCAGAAAATCACCCCAAAAATTATATATCTTTTTTTAGCAGAGATCCTAGGGAATAAAATAGCGGTTGTTGCAATATTTTATGTCACACGGCATTTGCACAGAGGTCTTTCAAATGCATTTTTTTGGGAAAAAAATACACTATTTAAAAAATAAAAATAAAATAAAAACAGTAAAGTTAGCCCATTTTTTTTTTTTTCGTCCAAAAGTTTTGACTACCTGTTTTTATTTAATATATAGTGTTTTTTTTTTTATCTAAATCATACATACAAGTAAACTGATTGGAGGTTTGTTTTGTTTAATAAATGTTTAAATGTAAGAAATTTTCTGTATCACTTATGAAGGCTGCTTTCACACTGGAGCGGGCAGGTGTTGATGGTAAAACGCAAGTTTTAGCGGCTCTTTACCATCATTTTAGCGGTGCTATCTGGCTGCTAGTGGGGCGCATAAAACCCAGCTAGCGGCCAAGGAAGAGGTTAAATGCGCCCATGAAGCACCGCTGCCAAATCGCATTGCATGCGCTTCGGCAGTGGTGCCCATTCATATCAATGGGCAGGAGTGGTGGAGGAGCGGTATACACCACTCCAAACGTGCTGCTTGCAGGACTTTTTTTTTAAGATCCTGCCAGCACATCGCCTCAGTGTGAAAGCACTCTGGCTTTCACACAGACTGCAGGGGAGCCATTTTGCAGGCACTTTACAGGCGCTATTTTTAGCCCAAAAGCGCCTGAAAAACGCCCCAGTGGGAAAGGTGTGTTAGATCAAGGGGGATTAAAAAATAAAAAATAAATAAAAAAGGAAAAAAATAAATAAATAAAATAAAAATCGGCCTAACATATCGGCCCAAAAAAATCGGCATCATATATCGGCTATCGGCCGCCATGATTTCTAAATATCGGCATCGGCATCGGCCAGAGAAAAACCCATATCGGTCGACCTCTAGTAGGAGGGGGTTATCTTACAAACACACTTGTAAACACCAACGAAGCTAAACTCGCATAAATGCATGAGAAAATGCAGTTAAAAGAGTGTTTTTGCAGCTGCATTTTCCTGCTAGCAGTTCTGGTGATCAGAGAGATAGAGGGTTTGCCAGATGCCCTTTGTGCATGTACCCTTATTTGCTACAGGTTTTCCAAAACTGAATGTGCATATATAACTACATATAATTTGGCAATCCCTAGTAATGAGTAGTCAAACCATATCCATATTTTGGAACAGTGTGCTATGTGGCACATCTTCATCAACCCCTAATCCTTGACTATTTATACATGAATATCTAGTAGTGTGCATTTTTTTGTGTTAATTTTTCCAGCTATAATACTGTATGTGCATGTCTCCATCTAACAATGCAGTTGGAGTTCATATGACTGTTTCCTTTTCATAAAATAGAACAAAACTACATTTTTGATTAAGTAACTTATGTGCCTTGATAACCAAATCACCCATGTTATTAAGAGATGCATTTGTTAGACAATTCCTCTCTAGAATACAGGAACCACACATTGCTTAGCTACCCCATACATCCAATACATCCATAAATACTTCATTATACTTTTTTAGAGCTAACATAAAAATGGTATATATATATATATATATATATATATATATATATATATATCACAAAAGTCAGTACACCCCTGACATTTTTGTAAATATTTTATTATAGCTGAGTGTACAGCTTGTATAACAGTGTAAATTTGCTGTCCCCTCAAAATAACTCAACACACAGTCATTAATGTCTAAACCGCTGGAAACAAAAGTGAGTACAACCCTAAGTGAAAATTTCCAAATTGGGCTCAATGAGTGACCACCATTATTTTCCAGCACTGCCTAAACCCTCTTGGGCATGGAGTTCACCAGAGGTTCACAGGTTGCCCCTGGAGTCCTCTTCCACTCCTCCATGAAAACATCACAGAGCTGGTGGAAGTTAGAGACCTTGCGCTCCTCCACCTTCTGTTTAAGGATGCCCCACAGATGCTCAATAGGGTTTAGGTCTAGAGACATGCTTGGTCAGTCCAGCACCTTTAACCTCAGATTCTTTAGCAAGGCAGTGGTTGTCTCTGAGGTGTGTTTGGGGTTGTTATGTTGGAATACTGCCCTGCGGCCCAGTCTCCGAAGGGAGTAGATTATGCGCTTCTTCAGTATGTCACAGTACATGTTGGCATTCTTGGTTCCCTCAATGAACTGTAGCTCCCCAGTGCCGGCAGCACTCAGCAGCCCCAGACCATGACACCTTGTCTTCAGCAAACTATTTGCAGACTTTCTTGTGCATCATCTTTAGAAGAGGCTTCCTTCTGGGATGACACCCATGCAGACCAATTTGATGCATGTGCAGTGTATGGTCTGAGCACTGACAGGCTGATGCCCCACCGCGTCAACTTCTGAAGCAATGCTGGCAGCACTCATATGTCTATTTCCAAAAGACAACCTCTGGATATGACACTGAACATGTGCACTCAACTGCTTTGGTCAACCATGGTGAGGGCTGTTCTGAATGGAACCTGTCCTGTTAAATCATTGTATGGTCTTGGCCACCGTGCTGCAGGTCAGTTTCAGGGTCTTGGCAATCTTCTTATAGCCTAGGCCACTTTATGTAGAGCAACAATTCTTTTTTCAGATCCTCAGACAGTTCTTTGCCAGAGGTGCCATGTTGAACTTGTAGTGACCAGTATGAAAAAGTGAGAGCGATAACACCAAATTTAACACACCTGCTCCCCATTCACACCTGAGACTTTGTAACACTAACGAGTCACATGACACCGGGGAGGTAAATGGCTAATTGGGCCCAATTTGGACATTTTCATTTAAGGGTGTACTCACTTTTGTTGTCAGCGGTTTAGACATTAATGGCTGTGTGTTGAGTTATTTTGAGGGGACAGCAAATTTACACTGTTATACAAGCTGTACACTCACTACTTGACATTGTAGCAAAGTGTCATTTCTTCAGTGTTGTCACATGAAAAGATAGAATAAAATATTTACAAAAATGTGAGGGGTGTACTCACTTTTGTGAGATACTGTGTGTGTGTATGTGTGTGTGTATATATATATATATATATATATATATATATATATATATATATATATATGTATATATACACACACACACAAACAGACACACACACAGTTTAGATTTTAAGCGCTAATACTACACACTCATTCCAAATTCTTTTATAGGTTTGGGGTGAAATGAGGGGAGGCACTCCTATCAGCGCTGAATTTTAATCAGCCTCTTATTGTCAGCCCAGACTGGAACCAATCGATGAGTATTGATCAGTCCTTTTGAAACATGCTGCATGCGAGTGAGAAGGAGGTGAGATGGAGACTGCATGAATTCTTTCCATCATTTCCATCCAGAAAAAAAAATTAAATGCTTTTCTTCCTTGTAAAATTTGAAAGCATACTGTACATTTAAATAATACATGTTTAGATGATGTAGAAGAAATTGATACAATTAATATTGTTTGTTTATTTCAGTCATTCAGATGTAAATCAGCTAGCTACATTCAACTTAACTTTTTTGTATATATCATATCATATTATTATGTTTATAAATTCATAATCCTAGTAACATATGTTTCAGTTTATAATTTAAAAAACGAAACAATGCCAATTTTTAACAACAATGTCTAGTGATTTGTACATATTTTTGTATGTATATATAAAAAAAAAATCGAAAATATTTTTCTTTTAGTCAGCTAAATATTAAATATTTCAAATTAATATTATGCTGTTTTCTAACATACCTATGTAAGTATATGTTTACCACAGTAATTATTTGCAGAATGTAAGTGTCTTGCACAGCGTACATCTTTGTTGTCCATATGAGTCTAATGAGGGAATAGTGTTTGTTTGTGTTATAGAGACTAAAGCCCAAATCCAGGGATTTTTTTTTCATTAGCATTGGACAGAGATAGTTGTACGTTTAAAACCTTTTTTAGTTTCCCTCAGGTATATCAGGCCTTTAGTCCACGTAAGAGGGCAGCGGTCGCCATACTCTTCAGAAAGGGATCCCCCTTTACATGCACATCAACATATCTAGACCCGAGAGGACACTATGTCATCCTCTGCGGAACATGGCGGTCGCAGGCCCTGGCCTTATGCGCCCTCTATGCCCCTAATGTTCGCCTAATGTTTCTTATCTGGGGTGCTGTCCCGCCTTTTTAAGATGCCCTCCGAGCTTCTGGTGATAGGGAGGACTTTAATCTTACTCAATCTGCACCATATGACCGCCTTGTGGTGAATCCCCAGGCGTCGCAAACCAGAGTCCTGAGGGACTCCAAGTTGTTCCGCCAGCTCACCAGAAGACGGGCTCTTTTTGACGCTTGGCAAACTCTGCACCCGCAGGACCGCCAGTACACCTTCTACTCTGCTCCCCATCGCACTCACTCACTCACGCATCGATCACTTCTTTGTGAATAACAACACGTTGGGGGCTGTTCGATCCGCACACATATTACCCATCTCCTGGTCCGATCATGCCCCCATAACTATGACGCTGGACATAGGGGCGCCCCTTTGCGAGCCATGCAGCTGGCAATTAAACAACTACCTCTTGCAGCACCCCCCGGCCAGAGCGGAGTTGGAAACCTCGCTCCACCGTTACTTTGCCAAAAATGACACCCCAGACGTTACTCATCCTACCCTGTGGGTGGCCCATAAGGCGGTTATTCGGGGTCGATGCCTTGCTCTTTCCTCAGCTCTGAAGAGGGACGGACAGGCTGCTAGGCTGATGGCGGAGGGGCGGCTGAAGACCCTCGAGGCTCGGCTTCGGGAGTCTCCCTCTCTGTCTCTTGTTAAACAAATTGCACAGGCGAGGCTAACGCTGCGGGATCTGGGCTCCGTTGAAAAAGCGTTCATCCGCCTACGACAGCTCTACTAAGACAAGGGCAATAAAGCGCAGTCCTTGTTGGCCAGGAAGCTAGCAGACCACGTACAGGCCTCCACGCCCTCCCAAATTATAAACAGTAGGGGAGACCTTCTGTCCCAACCCCAGGCCATCGCAGACACGTTCGCAGACTTTTACACAGACCTGTACAACAAGCCGGACATACCCCATGACCCACCGACCTCTGGCCTGACCGACAGTATCACTGAGTACCTAGAAAATGTAGCACTACCCCAACTAAGGGAAGCGGACCTCCAGGAGCTGAATGCCCTGATTACTGAGGAGGAACTGTCGGCAACTGTAAAGGCGCTCCCGACCCATAAATCTCCAGGGCCGGATGGGTTCCGTACGAGTACTATAAGGCATTCCTGCCTATCCTGAGCCCCCACATGACTAAATTGTTCAATGCTTTTCTTAAACAAACCCCTGTTCCGACCGAAATGCTTGCTTCTTTCCTATCCCTTATCCCAAAACCGGACAAAGATCCGACCTCGTGTGCCAGCTATAGGCCTATTGCTCTGTTAAACTCGGACTTAAAATTTTTTACAAAAATCCTAGCGAACCGCCTAAATTTGATTCTTCCCGCTCTAATTCACAAGGACCAGGTGGGCTTTGTACCTCTAAGACAGGCAGGCAACAATACCAGGAAAATTATCGACCTTGTCAATGTAGCTAACAAGACCAGCCTCCCTTCCCTGGTCCTGAGTTTGGACGCAGAAAAGGCATTCGACCGCCTGAGTTGGCCCTTCATGACGGAAACCTTGCGTCATATGGACTTTAAGGGCCCTTTCCTACGAGCAATACAGCACCTCTATACCACCCTCACCTCACAAGTTAAAAGCCCATTCGTGACATCTCCGACTTTTCCTGTTGCCAATCGCACCCGCCAGGGATGTCCGCTCTCTCCTCTGTTGTTTGCACTCTGTGTGGAACCCCTGCGGGGGTCCCGGTTCGGGGTAGGGAATTTAAAATATCACTCTTCGCGGATGATATCATCCTTACCCTGACCCAGCCTAGGACCTCACTGCCCAACCTCCACGCGGAACTGAGCCGATACGGGGCACTTTCGGGATACAAAATCAACGCTTCTAAATCGGTGGCCCTCCGATTATAGCCATATATAATAGCGCCAGCCGAGGTGGCCCATCTACGGTTGGTGTTTCCCTACAGGTGGGAGAATTCCTCTCTTAAATATTTGGGGGTTTTCATTACCCCGTCCTACCACACCCTGTACCAGGCCAATTTCCCCCCCTCTATCGGGAGGTTAGGGAACTTGTCCACAAAAGGAAGGCGCATCACATATCGCTCCTGGGGCGGATCACTTCCATTAAAATGGTGGTTCTCCCTAAACTCCTCTACCTGTTTCAGACGCTCCCTGTCCCGATCCCCTATGCGCACCTTCGTGCGCTCCAGAGAGATTTGATGAAATTTGTGTGAAACTTTAAAAAACACTGTGTCCCTGGCTCTGTCTTGACCGCTCTGCGCTCAGACGGCGGCCTGGCATTTCCTGACTTGATTCGGTATTATCAGGCAGCCCAGTTACGGGCAATAGTCTCATGGTTTCCGCAAAGGTCTTACAATAAATGGTCAGAGATTGAAAAAAATATGGCTAGCCCTGGTACACCCGAACAGTTTACTCTGGGGCGCGGACGTAGAGATCGACCCGGGCCGGTTGTTTAGGCCGATGGCCCAGCGCCACCAGCTTTGGCGGAAGCTCTCCCGTGAATGCAGGCTCCACTCGGAGTCATCCTTGATGACCTCGTTTCTCTGCAACCCTAAGCTCCTGGACAGCTTAACCCATCGGATGTCCTGGCCATGGGCTTTCCGCAGTCTGTTCCACCTGGGACACTTGGTGGACCCCAGAACGAGAAGACTGTTGCCTTTCTCAGAGCTTCAGGCTAAGCATGACCTCCCCTGACAGACGTTCTACAGCTACTTACAAATTAGACATTTTGCGCAAACTATAGCCCCACGACTCCAATTCTCCCCACCCTCCCCATTTGAACTGATCATACTGGAAGGACGCCATCGCAGGGGACTGATCTCGGACATATACCGCATCCTCAACTCACACCACTTCCACGCAAGGGGTAAACACGCGTATATGAAACGATGGGAGAGGGAGTTGGGCGAGGAACTTCCAATAGAGGCATGGCGGGGGGCGTGGAGACAGGCAGCTAAATCTTCCCTTTGTACCCTTTATAAAGAAAACTCTTATAAAATACTATTTTTTTGGTACCAGACTCCAGACATACTACACAAAATATATCCCTCCACCTCTGACCGTTGCTGGCGTTGCCTGAAAGACAGGGGCTCCCTGTTTCATATATACTGGACCTGCCCTCTGATAACTCCATTCTGGAACCTTACCCGACAGCTCCTTACTTGGCTATTTGAAGTGCCTATACCGTTTGACCCCAAATTCTTCCTACTCGGCCTATCCCAACCTAAAATAGCTAAACCATCCCAGAAGCTCCTAAGGCACGTCCTCACGGCAGCCTGTTGTTTGATAGCCCTTAATTGGAAGAATCAAATGGCCCCAACCATGGAAGCCCTTTACTCTAGGATTAAGGACGTAGAACTTATGGAAAAGATGACTGCTAGAATACGGGATAGGCTGGAGGAACATGACCAGATCTGGGGGAGATGGTGGCTGCTGGAGGACTAGGGGCTAACCGATGGAGGTATGGTGACATGGATCTCTGGCTCTTCCCTATCCTTCTTCTCTCTTTTCTTTCTCTTTCCATCTTCTATGTTTATACAGTGGACTCTCTCTGCTACGCTTTTAGTTTTTCGTGTAGGCCGCATACTAGACCCTGTCGGGCTATAGGGGTGTGGGCACGAACAGCTGACTTATGGTGTCTTCTGTCCCCCAGTACACTGCCGGCCAGTTTACTTAAAGTTGTTGCATATGCCTGTGAACCAATACCACAAACTGCATGTTTAACCTTGACCTTGCAATATTTTGAAGGCACACTGCTTTTACTGTATACACGTACTGTCTACCTACCTATGAAGCAACGAAAAAAAAATAAAACCTTTTTTAGGTTTTTAGTCTTCTCTGTGACACCGCTGGACAGTCATCTGCAGCCAGGTGAGAGGCCTTCCACAGTCACGGTGTGTGGCAACTGGGCTGGAGTCCGATAACATGCACTAATACGTACGAAGACCCAGCTACCCAGGGAGCCACTTCCCAATTGCTATCAGACTACTCTAGTTCCTGTGGGATAGCACTTTGACCTTGGGTCTTGGATCCCCCCAGCTGTTCACCTGTGTTACCAGAGCTACCCTGGACTTCACTGTAAAGGAATTCTGTCTATGAGGATACCCACATGTAGCAGTCTGTGTTCTGAACTGTTTTACTGAAGTAGTGATTCGCAGCTACACTCTCTATTGTTATAGAGTCTTATAGAGACTATGCAGCTGTTACCCTGATTGAGACATTGCTGTGAAGAGTCCTTGTTTGTACAGCTTTCATATGTTTGTACAGCATGTTTTTACCATCCTGAAACTGTTTTGCATTATTGCTTCTAACTTTCCACCTGTTAAGTACACAGCAAGTTACAATTACTCCCTGTCTGATTATTCAGTCAATTACCTATCCTGGTAAAATACTCCCAGAGCAGGTTAAAATCTGATAAAGTCATCAGTTATCAAAGCTGAGGAAAATATTAACAGGAATAGTCCGAGGCTTTACAGTGAAGAACTTTGTGGCCTCATTTTCCAATAAAAATTGCAAAAAAAACTGTTTCCAGTATTACAATAACATATTTGAGGAGCCAGATTGCTGACAACCAGCATAAGCCACAGGGAAGACAAACCTCCTTAGACTCTACCTACAGTATATTGCAGGGAACACATGCATGTATAAAAGGTGTGTTTTTCTTCTGGTCCAAATGTGGTGAATGTTTTCAGAGGCATAACTAAATATCAACAGACCTTTTCTCCTCTATACAGTGCATCTGGAAAGTATTCACAGCACTTAGCTTTTTCCACGTTTTGTTATGTTACAGCCTTATTCCAAAATGGATTCACTTCATTATTTTCCTCAAAATTCTACAAACAATACCCCATAATGACAATGTGAAAGAAGTCTGTTTGAAATCTTTGCAAATCTATTAAAACTAAAAAACGAATAAAAAAAAGAAAATGTATTCACAACATTAGCTCAATACTTTGTTAACGCACCTTTGGCACCAATTACAGCCTCAAATCTTTTTGAGTATGGTGCTTCAAGCTTGGCACACCTATTTTTGGGCAGTTTCTCCCATTCTTCTTTGCAGGACCTCTCAAGCAGAGTTGTCCTGTAGCCACTCCCTTGTTATCTTGGCTGTGTGCTTAGGGTGGTTGTCCTGTTGGATTATCAACCTTCGCCCCATTCTGAGGTCCAGAGCGGTCTGGAACAGGTTTTCATCAAGGATGTCTCTGCACATTGCTGGATTAATCTTTCCCTCCACCCTGACTAGTCTCACAGTTCCTGCCTCTGAAAAACACACCCACAGCATGAAACTGCCACCACCATGCTTCACTGTAGGGATGGTATTGGCCAGGTGATGAGCGGTGCCTGGTTTCCTCCAGACATGACGCTTCATTCAGTGTTTCATCAGACCAGAGAATTTTGTTTCTCATGGTCTGAGAGTCCTTCAGGTGCATTTTGGCACACTCCAGTTAGGCTGTTATGTGCCTTTTACTGAGGAGTGACTTCCATCTGGCCACTCTACCATACAGGCCTGATTGGTGGAGTGCTGCAGAGATGGTTGTTCTTCTGGAAGGTTCTCCTCTCTCCACAGAGAAACGCTGGAGCTCTTGTCAGAGTGACCATCAGGTTCTTGGTCTCCTCCCTGACTAAGGCCCTTCTCCTCCAATCGCTCAGTTTGGCCGGGTGGCCCGTTCTAGGAAGAGTCCTGGTGCTAAACTTCTTCCATTTAATGATGATGGAGGCCACTGTGCTCACTGGGACCTTCAATGCTGCAGACATTTTTCTGTACCCTTCCGCAGATCTGTACCTTGATACAATTCTGTCTACAGAGAATTCCTTGGACTTCATGGCTTGGTTTGTGCTCTGACATGCACTGTTAACTGTGGGACCTTATATAGACAGGTGTGTGCCTTTCCAAATCATGTCCAATCAACTGAATTTACCGTAGGTGGACTCCAATCAAGTTGTAGAAGCATCTCAAGGATGATCTGTGGAAAAGGCTGTGAATACTTATTTTATGTACATGTGATTTTTAATAAATTTGCAAAGATTTCAAACAAACTTTTTTCACATTGTCATTATGGGGTATTGTTTGTAGAATTTTGAGGAAAATAATGAATTTAGTCCGTTTTGGAATAAGGCTGTAACATAACAAAATGTGGAAAAAGTGAAGTGCTGTGAATACTTTCCGGATGCTCTGTATGTTACAGCATATTCATTTATACAACGATGGAACATGCCTTTTACCCCATTTTTTGCAGAACTTCATAACCCCTTTCACCTGGACTCCTCCACCCAGTAGGACTTCACCCTTCCCCTCTTCCCCAATCAATACGTTTTCCTCCAACAGAACTTTACACCTTCAACATCTTCCAATTACTTCCCTCTAGCAATTTGTTGGATCTGCTGCTGTTGAGCTTGTGTAGGATCATCACGGCAGGATACACTACATGCAAAAGCTCTAAGGAAGTGGATGAAAATGACAATGCACGAGTACATCCATACAGTCTCTTAGATTCAGACCCTCTCAGAACAGTGCTAAGAGCAGTTGATTAATAGACGTACAGTATTCCAGTATGTACGCAGTCTTTATCTACAGCTAATACTTTTGGAGTCTGTTTTTCGAAATCTGAATGTTGAATCCAAGTCTCCATGCCTCATGCGTCATGAGGAATACTTAAATATGTATACTTGTCTGTCTTTTTTGTTAACGAGTTTCACTGCAAAGACAGTACATCATAAAAAATTTGAAGTCTTAAAGCTAAAATTTAGAGCAATAACTGTAGGCTTGCTCAAACATCGGCTAAATCACACACAGACACATGAAGTGTAACCATAGCAAGACTATAAGGCCTCATGCACACGAGACGCAGATGAAACCTCTGTTAAAAAAAAGCTGAAACGCGCGTTTAGAAACGCGCGTTTTGCCGCGTTTAGACGCGTTTAGACGCGTTTAGACGCGTTTGCGTTTAAACGCGTTTATTAAGATAACATCATGTAGACCCTCCCCAAGCTCTCAAAGCATTTTTTTTAACTATTTCTGCTATTTTGATCAGAGTGAGCAGCAGCAGCATAGAGAGCAGTTGTACACTTGCATTTGCCGTGTCACTTGCCACGGCACCTGCCACAAGTTGTGGATTGTCCACTTGCCACGTCACTTGCCACAAGTTGTGGATTGTCCACTTGCCACATCACCTGCCACGTCACCTGCCACAAATTGTGGATTGTCCACTTGCCACGTCACTTGCCACATCACCTGCCACGTCACTTGCCACGAGATGTGGATTGTCCACTTTCCACGTCATCTGCCATGCCACCTGCCACAAGCTGTGGATTGTCCACTTGCCACGTCACCAGCCACATCACCTGCCACAAGTTGTGGATTGTCCACTTGCCACGTGACTTGCCACATCACCTGCCACGTCACTTGCCACATCACCTGCCACAAGTTGTGGATTGTCTACTTGCCGCATCACTTGCCACATCACCTGCCACGTCACTTGCCACGTCACCTGCCACAAGTTGTGGATTGTTCACTTGCCACGTCACCTGCCACAAGTTGTGGATTGTCCACTTGCCACGTCACTTGCCACAAGCTGTGGATTGTCCACTTGCCACATCACTTGCCACGTCACCTGCCACGTCACTTGCCACGTCACCTGCCACAAGTTTTGGATTGTCCACTTGCCACGTCACTTGCCACGTCAGCTGCCACGTCACTTGCCACGAGATGTGGATTGTCCACTTTCCACGTCATCTGCCATGCCACCTGCCACAAGCTGTGGATTGTCCACTTGCCACGTCACCAGCCACATCACCTGCCACAAGTTGTGGATTGTCCACTTGCCACGTGACTTGCCACATCACCTGCCACGACACTTGCCACATCACCTGCCACAAGTTGTGGATTGTCCACTTGCCACACCACTTTCCACGTCACCTGCCACGTCACTTGCAACATCACCTGCCACGTCACCTGCCACAAGTTGTGGATTGTCCACTTGCCACGTCACTTGCCACGTCACTTGCCACAAGATGTGGATTGTCCACTTTCCACGTCACCTGCCATGCCATCTGCCACAAGTTGTGGATTGTCCACTTACCACGTCACCAGCCACATCACCTGCCACAAGTTGTGGATTGTCCACTTGCCACACCACTTTCCACGTCACCTGCCACGTCACCTGCCACAAGATGTGGATTGTCCACTTGCCACGTCACCAGCCACATCACCTGCCACAAGTTGTGGATTGTCCACTTGCCACGTCCCTTTCCACGTCCCCTGCCACAAGTGGATTGTCCACTTGCCACATCACTTGCCACATCACCTGCCACAAGTTGTGGATTGTCCACTTGCCACGTCACCTGACACAAGTTGTGGATTGTCCACTCGCCACGTCACTTGCCACATCCCCTGCCACAAGTGGATTGTCCACTTGCCACATCACTTGCCCCATCACTTGCCACAAGTTGTGGATTGTCCACTTGCCACGTCACCTGACACAAGTTGTGGATTGTCAACTCGCCACGTCACTTGCCACATCACCTGCCACAAGTGGATTGTCCACTTGCCACGTCACTTGCCACGTCCCCTGCCACAAGTGGATTGTCCACTTGCCACGTCACCTGCCACAAGTTATGGATTGTCCACATGCCAGTCACCTGCCACAAGTTGTTGATTTTCCACTTGCCACGTCACCTGCCAAGTCACTTGCCGCGTCACCTGCCAGGTCACTTGCCACGTCACCTGCCACAAGTTGTGGATTGTCCACTTTCCACGTCACTTGCCACTTCACCTGCCACGTCACTTGCCACAAGTTGTGGATTGTCCACTTGCCACATCACTTGCCACCTGCCATGTCACTTGCCACAAGTTGTGGATTGTCCACTTGCCACGTCACTTGCCACAAGTTGTGGATTGTCCACTTGCAATTGCAATTGTTTAAAATATTTTTCTAATGGTTTTTCATCATTTGCAATCATTTTTTAGATTTTTAATGTAAAAAAAAAGGTCACCTTTAAAAACGCATATAAACGCAAACGCGGCTAAACGCGGGTGCCGCGTTTAGCCGCGTTTTGCGTCTGAAACGCAGAAATTTTTGTTTCTGAACGCATTTTTTTGCTTCTGGAAAAACGAGATTAAACGCAACTGCATATAAACGGAAAAAAACGAGACTGTGTGCATGGACACATAGGATAACATTGAATGAGTTCAGGTGCAGTTGAAAAAACTGTCCAACTGCATCTGAACGCGCGTTTAACTGCGTCTCGTGTGCATGAGGCCTAAGGCAAAATGAATATTGGGATGCTTTTCAACAGTGGCAGTATTATTGCATAGTGCATCAATTTAAAAAAACATGTCTGTCTGCCTGAAACTTCCACGTATTTAACAAATCGCCAAAGATGTGTGGATGACATTAAACAAGGGAATGCAATTCTAATTATTAAAAGTAGAATGTGGTGAACTGAAAAAAGACAGTTGACACATTTAGAAGAAAACTATATGAAACTGAATGGAGGAACAGTGATAGTGGTCAATGAAACATGACCTAGGAAGATAGAGCTTAGTAAGAGGAAATAAGGGAAAGCTTGAGAAGTAGAAGAGAGTGAGAAAGATAAGAGGAAGTAAGAGAAGGCAATGGAATAAGCAGCTGAAATGAGGGAGTGGAAGGTGCTGAGAAAAGGAGGGAGACAGAGAGGAAAGAAGGAGCTTGCCAAATTCAGCTACTTTGCTTGGCAGGCTTGCATACTGCAAAATTTAACCCTGTAGCTTGTTCCTACTAACACAAATAGCTTTTCCCAATCTTTCTATAGGTTGCAGCTATCAATTACATGTAATGTCCCCAGAACAATATAATAATCACCTATACTAAAGCCATTGTCACAGTTTTTTTAGCACTTGTGAAAATAGACTTTTATATTTGTATATTTTACAGCAATAAATATTATCAGTGAACAGCAAATAAGAACCTACTACATTTATACCCATTCTTTTATCCATTTTCACTATTAGAAGGCAAAAATGGATGGCATTTTTGAAATGTAATGAAAGAAGGAAGTTGAGGGGTAAATTTAGCAGAATTATAAAATGGCTAGAGAAGATAGTAGTAGATATGTTCTGTGTGTCCAATTTCCTTTCTTTCACTCCAGTCATACAGCTATTTATGGTAAAGAGTGTGCTACTAATAGTAGTCAGTTACATTCAGATAGACTTGTTTAGTGATGTTAAAGTGAAGTTCCACACAAAAGTGTAACTTCTGCTTTAAGTACTTGTGACCCTTTTGGGGGGGAGCGGGTACCTAGTTTTCACGGGTACCCAGCTCCCACTTCCTCTCCTGGCACCAAGCGCAAGTTCTCCTCTCCCCCTCCCTCCCTGCAATCTTCTGGGACATGTCACAGGTCCCAGAAGTTTGCCTAGCCATTCGCACTTGCAATGCCGGCACCGCAGAAAGGAGGAGGAGAGAAGTGAGACTTTGGGCGGCTACATCGCTGGCGTACTTCTACCTAGAATGATTTTAGGGAGGGACATGACCAAAAAGTGTCTAAGATAACTCCAGATGTGGTTCTACATTTCCAGTTTGATTCTGCAGTTGTTGGGAACATCTGGTATAGGACCTATGGCATTTTATACTAGTGTGTTAAAAGTTTAACGCTAAATTACTGATATTTGTTACATACAGTATCTAGGTTTTATGCGCATAATAAATTATTTAATCTTGTTGTTCCACTATCAACTGCAAGTTCAAATCTTGCTTCCACCTTGCTATGGGGTAATAAAGTATGTATACAGGTAAATAAATAGATCATAATATTATCAGGGAAGACTATATCTAAGAGGGCCTTGTTTTTCACATTCCCTTATAAACAACATATGGGTTTGGATGAACTTGTCTACTGATTGCATGGGTTTGGATGAACTTCTCTGCGAATTGCAGGGATCTAACATTTTGTTATAATATATTATAACACACACCTTGCTCCTTTGATCCGGTGCTATGCCCAGCTGCAGGTATTCTCCCTGCACTTCCTGAAACTTCCTGCTATTGGCTCCTGCTGCTTTCAGTCACATCCTGTGAGGTGGGAGCAGGGTACATAGATGCACACAGCCTGGGTGGGGTGCACACCTGCACAGGTAAGCTTGCTATGGGGGCACATGTAGGGAGAAGATGCAAACAGCAGCAGCGGGGAGCACTAAAGAAAAACCTCTTTTTCTACTACTTCAGTAGAGGTAAAAGATCTACAAAATTACATGACATACTTGTTAATGTATACAGGATATCAAATATCACATTAGCATTTCATAATATTATACAATAATATATGTAAACCTACCTGAAACTTTATTAATGATGCCCAGCCAACAAGGCACATACAATTCCACAAAGCCAGAAAGCATTTCAAATGGTAGGGAGGGGTTCCAGGAATATAGTGATCTTCAAGTTGCCATACTTATATCCCTATATATATATATATATATATATATATATATATATATATATATAAAATACATAGATGCATAAACAGATAACAGAAGTCCCTTAGTAATAAGTAAAACATCAAATAACATTCATAAAAGAGCTTCAATTTGAATATTTTTCGAGGCTGCAAATTTCTCAACAATAGTCCGAGACTTACCTGTGCTTCTGGGACCTTATTATTAAGTAAACCCTTTTTAGTAGTATATTTCAAGGATGGCCTGCATGCCTAATATGGTGGCCATATTTAAAGAGGAAGTAAACCCTGCAAAGGTAAAGCATAATGGGCTACTATGCATCACATAGTAGCCCATTATGTGTCACTTACCTGAAACCGAAGCCCGCAATGTCACTGTTGTCCCAACTAGCAGGGAGGGTCCATCTTTTTTTCAAATAGTTTTATTATCAGTTTACAGACAGAGTACACAGTACGTTGCAAACAGGGTTTGGGTATAGCAGAGTATATAAAACATTGGAACATACAACTTGCGACATCATACACAATAATGCGGTTACAGACAAGCAAAAGGATACGCCGCGTAGAACTGGTAGGAGAGTAATTGCTTAAGCATACAGTCAGAAAGTAAGACAATCCGGTAATATCGGAGTCAAAGAGTTAAGCTACTCTCAACCTCAAGATAAGTAGTGAGTGAAAGAGTAATGGTACTGCGTGGACAAAATTTTCAAATAAAAGGAAGAGAGAAGAAAGAAAGAACAGGAAGAGCACAACGGAAATAAAAGCAGTAAAGTAAGAATGGTCAATCGGTCCGCACAGATCCAGGCCTTCCCCAACTGGAGACCACCACAAATTAGTGAGTAACTTAGGGCTCAAGTAAATAGAGGTCAAAATCCGGGGGTAAAAAGTGTTGAATCCAAGGTTGCCAAACTTTGTAGAATTGGGGCATACGGTCCAGGCGCTTCGCCTCTAATTTGGAGTGAGTCATGGCCCGTGTAACCCTGTTCTTCATTTCTGCCACCGGGAGCGTAGGGGTTTTCCAGGCCTTGGCTATAGTTTGTTTAGCTGCTGTGGGTAGTTGTAGAAACAGGGCCAATTGACTACGAGTATAGTTGTGGGGTGTAAAGTTGAGTAAGGCCAACGATGGGTCCGGTGCAATAGAGTTTCCCGTAAGGGTCGATGCTATCTGAAAGACAGCTATCCAAAAGCGTTGCGCTACTGGACAAGACCACCATATATGAATATGCGTGCCTGCAGTGTTACAGCCCCTGAAGCATGTGGCGGGATATCCCGGAACAAACTTGGCTATCGGGAGGGTCCATCTTTGATCCTCTTCCTTCCCTCTTCCTTCCGGGCCGAAAACTCCGGTTCTGTGACTGGCTGGAGTCGCGTGACGTCACTCTTGTGCTTGCGCGCGCGAACACCAGTCACTACATGACCCCTATTAGAAACGGCACAATGTACCCTTTCTAAAGTGCACATGCGCCGTAGTCACCGGCACTCAGCTTTTTTAAAAATATTTCCTAAACCGTTGAGGTTTAGGAGATATTTCCAGCATCTACAGGTAAGCCTTAATATAGTAAAAGTGATTGTACAGGGTGTACAACCACTTTAATGATTGCTATTCAATATCATTTTTGTTCTTTATTCAGGACACTATTGGGAGGTAGAGTGGAGGGGCAAGTATGGCTAACTAATCTGGCAACAGAAAAGGAGATATGAACAGTTGCACTAAATGTGTCTGATTATAGTTTAGGGGGATCACACTTCTGCTAAAGGGCAGCATGCTTCTGTGGTGTTAGGAAAGCAATTTTGCATGTGTTCCCGACACACACACAAATGTGAAAGCAGGCTAAATGTCTCAGTTACATTGATGGTCAGTGTAAATCTTCTCATTACATTAGGGCTTGGTGCACAATCCCTTCATTCACACTAGTGGTCAATGTTTACATTGGTGGTCAGTGTAAATCCCTCCTTCTATTAGTGGTTCCTGTGGATGCTTCTGTTACATTAGTGGTCAGTGTAAATCCCCATTACATTAGTGGTCAATGTGAATCCCCATTACATTGGCGTTTTCTGTATATTGATGGATCCCCTCCCCTCCCCAGTCCATGGTGTGCAGGCAGCGAGGAGATAATGTGCTGTAACCTTTAGCAACCAATCAGTGAGCAGTAATGATGTGCACTAACCTCTTGCAACCAATCATTGAGCAGTAAGAATATGCAGTAACCTCTAGCAACCAATTAGTAAGCAGTAATAATGTGCAGTAACCTCTAGCAACCAACTGGTGAGTGGTAAGGATATCCAGTAACCTCTAGCACCCAATCAGTGAACAATATCGATGTACAGTAATTTGTAGCAACCAATCAACAACAAGCAAAAGTCATGTGCTGTAACCTCTAGAAAATAATAAGTGAGCCATAATGTGTGCTGTAACCTATAGCAGCCGGTCAGTGAGTCTATTTTGAGTCTAGCTGCTATTTATTGTAGACTAAGAGCAGATGGAGAACGAAATTGCATGTGGGAGGGGGGCCCAAGAAAATGTTTGCCCAGGGTGCAATAAATATTAAAGACGGCCCTGCTGATGCGGTGATTGGTTGAGATATAATTTATTTATATGAATATATACTGCAATTGGAATTTTTTCAAAGCTTTTGGACAAAAGCTTCAGAAAACTGAGAACCCCCTTTAAGGTCCAGAAAATGTAATGTCCTTTCTAAACACTTTGTGTGTCATTTCCCTATTACGTGTGTATACATTAGAAAGTGGAAGCTAGAGTAAGAGAGAATTTTACTCTGTGTGTAAGTCTGACACACAAATACTATATACAGTACTTTAGCCTGTGCTCTACTTTCCCTATTCCACATGACCTCATTCTGCTCTCTGCACTGTACATTATTATTATTACTATTATTATTATACAGGATTTATATAGTGCCAACAGTTTGCTGGGCAGACAGTACACTTACAATACAAATCAATACAGGAGGGATCATATGGCCCTGCTCGTTAGAGCTTACAATCTAGAAGGGAGGGTCAACTGGAACAAAAGGTAATAACTGTGGTGGGTGAGCTGATGGAGAAAATGAAAATACAGTTGTTTGTGGGTAGGGTAGGCTTCTCTGAAGAGAATGGTTTTCAGGGATTGTCTAAAAGCTAATATAGTAGGAGATAAGTGGACAGATTTGGGTAAGGCATTCCATAGCATAGGATGTTTTTCGAAAAGTCCTGGAGTCGAGCATGGGAGTAGGTGACGAGGGAGCTAAATAGCAGAAGGTCTTGAGAGAAACAAAGAGAACAAGTAGGTTGGTATTTAGAGATTAGGCTAGTGATGTAGCTGGGGGCTAAATTGTGGATGGCTTTGTAAGTAGTTGTTAGTATTTTGGATTTAATTTGTTGGATGAGCGGAAGCCAGTGAAGGGATTGACAGAGAGGGGTATCAAACAGCGATTGGTAAGGTGGATGAGTCTGGCAGCAGCATTCATAATGGATTGAAGAGGTGATAGACTATGTAGAGGTAAGCCAATGAGAAGGGAGTTGCAGTAGTCGAGGCGAGAGATGAGCAGGGAGTGAATTAAGAGCTTTGTTGTGTCATTGGTTAGAAAGGGGCATATTTTAGAGATACTTGCAGAGGTTGAGGCGGTATTTGGACATGGTGCTTAAAGGGGAGTTCAGAGTCCAGAACTACACCTAGAACCTTGGCATGCGGGGATGGGTTTATAGTTGTGCCATGACAGAGAGATCAGGGGATGGGAAAGGGTCATATGGGGGAGAAAAAAATTATAAGTTCGGTTTTAGAATGAGTTTGAGGAAGTGGTGTGACATCCAGACTGATATATCTGATAGTATATTAGTGATATGTGAGGAAACAGAGGGAGTGAGCTGAAGGGTAGAGACATAGATTTGGGTGTTGTCAGTGTAAAGGTGGTATTGTAAGCCATGGGAGGCTATCAGCTGACCCAGGGAGGAAGTGTAGATTGAAAATAGGAGAGGTCCAAGAAAAGAACCTTGGGGGGCCCCAACAGAGAAAGGAAGAGGAGAGGAGGAAATAGAGTTGTAAGAAACGGTAAAGGAGCGGTTGGATAAGTAGGAAGAGAACCAGCGAATAGTACCGTCACGGAGACCAAAGGCATGGAGTTTGT
Organism: Lithobates pipiens; assembly: GCF_037356315.1. Lineage (NCBI taxonomy): Eukaryota > Metazoa > Chordata > Amphibia > Anura > Ranidae > Lithobates > Lithobates pipiens. Next base: position 168,858,555 of record NW_027507718.1, on the reverse strand, counting down.
TGAGGAGCAGGGGGTGGTCAACCATATCAAAGGCAGCAGAGAAGTCCAGGAGTAGGAGTGAAGAATAGTGTCGATTGGTTTTGGCCGCTAGTAGATCGTTTGTTAGTTTTAGAAGATCAGTTTCTGTGGAGTGTTGAGGATGAAATCCAGACTAAAGGGGATCAAGAAGGCTATTATCAGCAAGGTGGACGCTCAGTTGCTTGTAGACCAGACGTTCAAGGAGTTTGGATAAGAAGGGGAGCAAGGAGATGGAGCATAGGTTGATAAGATGGGTCCAGTGAGGGCTTTCCTGATTCCTGATTCCACATTGACTCATTCCATACTCTTTTATAGATATTTCCTTTCCCAGGCTGCCTCATTCTATATTCTATGCTGTGTGTCCTGTTCCACACTTCCTCATTCTGTACACTGTGATTTGCATTCCTTATTCCACCCTACCCTATTGTGTACTCTGTGCTTATGTATTTTGAAGTGGAAAGCAGTCAACGATTTAGTCCAAACCTAGGTTTGGACCAAATCATGGTTGTTCTTCAGAACAAACGCCTGGACTTTTGCCAATTTAGCCCCCTGTTTGTTGGGGCCCAACATCATATATAGAAGCAGTATCTCTATTGCTTCGATATATGACAACTTCCAGCTGTCAGTGGTTCCTAAAGAAGCAGCGGTTGCTTGCACCTGCTTCACCCCTAGGAACTGCTGCCCTCAAGCAAGGTCAGGTGTACTGACTCCATTGTAAATGAGAATTGCAGTTTTATTTTTGTTTACAGCCTGTGCTGTTATTTAATTAATTATTTTGGTTATGCTGCCACCTCATAACTGTTGCTTGTATTATTATTTCTGCATTTCCTCCCCGTTTCTTATGATGTAATTTCCTTTGCATGTGTGTGAGTTTTCTTCTACCCCTACAATATGTTTTTTGACCACCTAAAACACTTTAATATCATTATTGTGTTTCCTCAATGTTCTGCATACAGTAAGGACATGTGCATGCCAAGAGTTTGGTGAGTTTAGCTGGGTCATTGAATTTATTTTGCAGTTAAAATCCATACCAAGCTCAAAAGGTCTGGTATGCATTTTTTTTTTGGAGGGGGGGCATAGGGCCTCTGCGTTCAGGTCTGTGCACCTACTCCTGCCAGCATGTCAGATTTTAAAATGCAATTGTGTCTGCACTGCATATGCATCCATTTATATGAGCTGCCTGCACACAGCTTTAAGGTAGATGCATAAACATCTGCCAGCAGCTCTGCACAGCTTAATCTCCCTTCTCACTGACTCCTATTCCTAAGGCTTCTACCTCTTTTTAACCACTTAAGGACCGCCGCATGCCAATGTACGTCATCAGAATGGCATGTACAGGCACAAGCACGTACATGTACGTGCTTGCCTTCCAGCGGGTGGGGGGTCCGATCGGACCCCCTCCCGCTGGATGCGGTGGTCCGTTTCGCTTCAAGAGCGATCCGGGATGAGGGGCTGGCCGTTGGTTTCTGGCCACCCCCTCTCGATCGCTCCTGGTAAATGAGAAGCTTCCTCCCGCTGTGTATAGTAAACACAGGCAGGGAGGAAGTGATGTCATTCTCCTCGGGGCGGTCTTTTTGACCGGACTACGAGGAGAACACTGAAAATAAGTGCACCAAACCCTACACTAACATGTAGGCACACATAGGCACACATAGGCACACAAACCCCCGATCACCCCCCCGACCCCCCCCCCCCCGCCCCCCTCCCCCTCCCAGTCACAGTGTCACTGATTGCAGTGATCATTTATTTACTGATCACTGCATTCAGTGTCAGTTGTGACAGTAAAAAGTGTCAGGGCAGTTAGTGTTTGGTCCAGGGTAGCCCCCTACCACCCCCCAATAAAGGTTTAACCCCCTGATTGCCCCTAGAGTTAACCCTTTCCCCCCCTTTTGCCAGTGTCACCAAGTGATCATTTTTCTGATCGCTGCATTAGTGTCACTGGTGCCTCTAAGTAGCTAGTTTTTTTTTAGGTTCACCGCCAGGTTTTTATAGCGCTAGGTACCCCGATATACTACCCAATAATGGTTTTAACCCCCTGATTGCCCCTAGTTAACCCTTTCACCCCCTTTTGCCAGTGTCACTAAGCAATCATTTTTTTGATCGCTGCATTAGTGTCAATAGGTAGCTAGTTATTTTTTTAGGTTCACCGCCAGGTTTTTATAGTGCTAGGTACCCCGATATACTACCCAATAACGGTTTTAACCCCCTGATTGCCCCTAGTAAACCTTTTCACCCCCTTTTGCTAGTATCACTAAGCAATCGTTTTTCTGATCGCTGCATTAGTGTCACTGATGCCGCTAGGTAGCTAGTTATTTTTTTAGGTTCACCGCCAGGTTTTTATAGCGCTAGGTACCCCGATATACTACCTAATAATGGTTTTAACCCCCTGATTGCCCCTAGTTAACCCTTTCATCCCCTTTTGCCAGTGTCACTAAGCGATCATTTTTCTGATCGCTGCATTAGTGTCGCTAGGTAGCTAGTTATTTTTTTAGGTTCACCGCCAGGTTTTTATAGCGCTAGGTACCCCCATATACTACCCAATAATGGTTTTAACCCCCTGATTGCCCCTAGTTAACCCTTTCACCAGCGATCACAGTATAAGTGTCACTGGTGACGCTGGTTAGCCAGTTAGTTATTTAGGTTCCCCGTCAGGTTTTTATATAGCGCCAGGGACCCCCATATACTACCTAATAAAAATTTGAACCCCCTGATTGCCCCTAGTTAACCCTTTCACCAGTGATCACCGTATAAGGGTTACGGGTGACTCTGGTTAGTTAGTTTGCTTTTTATAGCATCAGGGCACCCTCCATTTATTACCCAATAAAGGTTTAACCCCCCTGATCCCCCGGTGGGTGATATCAATTAGGTTTTAGGGTCAGGGTCTGCGTCGCCCCAGGCAGCGCTAGGTTAGTGCCAGTACCGCTAACACCCACGCGCAAAGCATAAACCTCCCGTAGTGGTATAGAATCTGAACAGATCAAGATCTGATCAGATCTATACTAGCATCCCCAGCAGTTTAGGGTTCCAAAAAAACGCATTGTTAGCAGGATCAGCCCAGATACCTGCTAGCACCTGCGTTTTTCCCCTCCGCCCAGCCCTCCCAAGTGCAGTATCGATCGATCACTGTCACTTACAAAACACTAAACACATAATTGCAGCGTTTGCAGAGTCAGGCCTGATCCCTGCGATCACTAACAGTTTTTTTTGGTAACGTTTTATATTTAAATCCAGAAGGCAGTGCTTGGTTTTCGGGGTCCCGTACATGGCTAGGCTCCCAAAAAGTCCCCCACATGTGGTATCCCCGTACTCGGGAGAAGCAGCAGAATTTATTTTGGGGTGTAATTTGACTTATGCCCATAGCATGTGTGAGTAATATATCATTTAGTGACAACTTTGTGCAAAAAAAATTTTTTTTAATATTCCTGCAACTTGTGGCAAAATATAAAATATTTCATGGACTCAACATGCCTCTCAGTAAATAGCTTGGGGTGTCTACTTTCCAAAATGGGGTCATTTGGGGGGGTTTTGTTCTATTTTGGCATTTTATGGCCTTCGAAACTGTGATAGGTAGTGAGGAGTGAAATCAAAAATTTGCATTCTTAGTAAACCTGAAGGCAGTGATTGGTTTTTGGGGTGCCGTACGCAGCTAGACTCCCAAAAAGTGCCACATAGGTGGTATCCTCGTACTCAGGAGAAGCAGCAGAATATATTTTGGGGTGCAATTACACATATAACTATGGCATGTGTGAGCAATATATCATCTAGTGACAACTTTTTGTAAACTTTTTTTTTTTTGTCATTATTCAATCACTTGGGACAAAAAAAAAATATTCAATGGGCTCAACATGCCCCTCAGCAATTTCCTTGGGGTGTCTACTTTCCAAAATGGGGTCATATGGGGGGGGGGTTTGTGTTATTTTGGCATTTTATGGCCTTCGAAACTGTGATAGGTAGTGAGGAGTGAAATCAAAAATTTGCACCCTAATGCCACGTACACACGTAGCGGACTATCCAACGGACTTAGTCTGGGGGACTTCCCGCCAGACTGTCCGTCCGACTTTCCGAACGGGCTACTTGCCCACACATGGCACTTTTTCAGCGGACTAATACGGCGTACTAAGTCCGCCGTACTATCCACTGTACTTTTGAAATGAACGGACTCGCCCACACACGCGGAGGAAAGTCCGCTCATTTCGAGCGGGTCTCCAGGTAGGCGGGGGCCCGCAAAGGAGACATCGCTGGCCTCGCCACCTGGTATGGACTTAAAGGGGAACCCCAACGCTGAAAAAAATCGGCGTAGGGGTCCCCCCAGGTCCACATCAGACCCTTGTCCGAGCACGCTACCCAGCCAGCCAGGAAAGGGAGGGACGAGCGAGCGCCCCCCCCTCCTGAGCCGTACCAGGCCGCGTGCCCTCATCATGGGGGGTGCCTTGGGGAAGGGGGGGCCACACGGCCCCCCCACCCCAAAGCACCTTGTCCCCATGTTGATGAGGACAAGGGCCTCTTCCCGACAACCCTGGCCATTGGTTGTCGGGGTCTGCGGGCGAGGGGCTTATCGGAATCCGAGAGCCCCCTTTAACAAAGGGTCCCCTGGATACCGGCCCCCCACCCTATGTGAATGAGTATGGGGTACAATGTACCCCTACCCATTCACCTGTGAAAAAAGTACAAAAAAAACACAACACATGGTAAAAATAATTTATTGCACAGCTCCGGGGGTCTTCCGTGTTCGAGGGTCTTCTCGCTATCTTCTTCTAGCTCTTTTGCTAGCGGAGGAGCCCGGCTTTCTGCCTCGCCACCGCCCTTCTTCCGACTTCGGGGGTCTTGTCCCCCTCTTCGGTTCTTCTGCCGGGCCACCACGCCTTCTTATAGCTCTTTTACAGGCGGTGGCCCGGTCTTCTGTCGCCGCCGCCTTCTGTTCTTCTCTTCTTCTCTTCAGATCTTGACTCGTCGCTCCCTCCGCTCACAATGGCTCCGACGCGACGCGCGGCGACTTATATAAGGACATCACCGGATGATGTCCCCACCCATTATGGTGTCACAGTCCCAGAGGATGCTGGGACTGTGACATCATAATAGGCGGGGACATCATCCGGTGATGTCCCTATATAAGTCGCCACGCGTCCGGTCCCCGTCATTGTGAGCGGAGGGAGCGACGAGTCAAGATTTGAAGAGAAGAACAGAAGAACAGAAGGCGGCGACAGAAGACGGGCCACCGCCTGTAAAAGAGCTATAAGAAGGCGCGGTGGCCCGGCAGAAGAACCAAAGAGGGGGACAAGACCCCCGAAGTCGGAAGAAGGGCGGCGGCGAGGAAGAAAGCCGGGCTCCTCCCCTAGCAAAAGAGCTAGAAGAAGATAGCGGAGGAGTCCGGCGAGAAGACCCCCGAAGACGGAAGACCCCCGGAGCTGTGCAATAAATTATTTTTACCCTGTGTTGTGTTTTTTTTTGGTACTTTTTTCACAGGTGAATGGGTAGGGTACATTGTACCCCATACTCATTCACATAGGGTGGGGGGCCGGTATCCGGGGGCCCCCTTATTAAAGGGGGCTCCCGGATTCCTATAAGCCCCTCGCCCGAAGACCCCGACGACCAACGGCCAGGGTTGTCGGGAAGAGGCCATTGTCCTCATGAACATGGGGACAAGGTGCTTTGGGGTGGGGGGGCCGCGCGCCCCCCCTTCCCCAAGGCACCCCCCATGTTGAGGGCACGCAGCCTGGTACGGCTCAGGAGGGGGGGCGCTCGCTCGTCCCCCCCTTTCCTGGCCGGCCGGGTAGCGTGCTCGGACAAGGGTCTGATGTGGACCTGGGGGGACCCCCACTCCGATTTTTTTGGGGTTCCCCTTTAAGTTCATACCGGGTGGCGGAGCCAGCGACGTCTCCTTCGCGGGCCCCACCTACCTGGAGACCCGCTCAAAATGAGCGGACTTTTCTCCGGGCGGGAAAAGTCTGTTGATTGCGAGTCCGGCGGGAAGATTGGAGTGCAAAACTACTTTCTAAGCCGTACTTTCGGGTCAAAAAGTATGTCGTAGGCTACACACGGGGGGATTGTCTGGCGGACTTGAGTTTGCTGGACTTTTGTTTGATCGTGTGTACACGCAATTAGAAATCCTGAAGGCAGTGATTGGTTTTCGGGGTGCCGTACGCGGCTAGACTCCCAAAAAGTCCCACATGTGTGGTATCCCCGTACTCAGGAGAAGCAGCAGAATATATTTTGGGGTGCAATTCCACATATAACTATGGCATGTGTGAGCAATATATCATTTAGTGACATTATTCAATCACTTGGGACAAAAAAAAATATTCAATGGGCTCAACATGCCCCTCAGCAATTTCCTTGGGGTGTCTACTTTCCAAAATGGGGTCATTTGGGGGGGGGGTTTGTACTGCCCTGCCATTTTAGCACCTCAAGAAATGAGATATGCAGTCATAAATTAAAAGCTGTGTAAATTCCAGAAAATGTACTCTAGTTTGTAGACGCTATAACTTTTGCGCAAACCAATAAATATACGCTTATTGACATTTTTTTTACTAAAGACATGTGGCTGAATAAATTTTGCCCTAAATGTATGACTAAAATTGAGTTTATTCGATTTTTCTTATAACAAAAAGTAGAAAATATCTTTTTTCTCAAAATTTTCGGTCTTTTTCCATTTATATCGCAAAAAATAAAAATCGCAGAGGCAATCAAATACCATCAAAAGAAAGCTCTATTTATGGGAAGAAAAGGACGCAAATTTCGTTTGGGTACAACATTGCATGACCGCGCAATTACCAGTTAAAGCAGTGCACTGCAAAATTGTAAAAAGACCTCTGGTCCTTAGGCTGAAAATTGGTCCGGGGCTGAAGTGGTTAAAGAAAGGGTTCTTTCTGTTCTTCTCAGACATCAACCTCAAAACCAGGGCTTAACACTTCCTTCATTGAAGGCCCTGGTCAACCAAGTCCACCAAGCCTTCCCAGAGGTCTGCCTCACAATAAAGTGGTGTCTCCACTCTTTGGAGTAGGGGGATGTCTGTTGGCATTTGCACCACTCTGGATCCAACATATCTGGGACCTGTGAGTCCAATCTGTAATTTTAAAGGGGTTAAAAAGGGAGTAACATAAAAAAACAGAAATTCACACATTAAAAACTTGTGTGAAATGCAGCGCTAAAACCTAGTCATTAAAATGAGTGGTAAATGGCGCACACGCTCTCTGGAGTTTAGTAAATAAAATGAAGACAAAATGAAGATAAAAATAACATTAATAAAAATGTATATAGTAAGTAAGATTCCAAAAATAGGATTCTAAAAATAGAACAGTCAATATATTTTGCATATATAAAAAATAAAATAAAATAAAAAGTCAATGTTCAAGAAAGTTATTGTGTGGGGGTGTGAGCCCCTAGAATTAGTCTCTGGTGCAAATTATGTGAATGGAGTTGAGGCTGCTTCAAGCACGGGCTGGGGACCTGAAAACTTTAAACATGAGAAAGGGAGAAAAAAGGAGAGATGCGCCAGTCCAGTCCTAGTGCAACATGATGTAATATAAAAGGCAATTCCAGTATAAAATGCACTTACATAGTAAGTAAATGAGAAACAAAATGAGAAAAAAAGGATGAGGAAAAAAAAAATATATATATATATATCCTGATTTGTCATACTTGTGATGATTATGGTTTACAGCTCTTGAAAACCCCAAATCCACAATCTCAGGAAAATAGAATATTACAGCAAATCAATAAAAAAAGGATTGTACATAGAACAATATCGGACCTCTAAAAAGTATAAGCATGAATATGTACTCAGTACTTGGTTTGGGCCCCTTTTGCAGCAATTACTGCCTCAATGTGGCGTGGCATGGAAGCTATCAGCCTATGGTACTGCTGATGTGCTTTGGAAGACCTGGATGCTTCAATAGCAGCCTTCAGCTCTTCTGCATTGTTTGGTCTCATGTGTCTCATCTTTCTCTTGGCAATGCCCCATAGATTCTCTGTGGGGTTCAGGTCAGGCGAGTTTGCTGGCCAATTAAGCACAGTAATCCCACGGTCATTGAACCAGATTTTGGTGCTTTTGGCAGTGTGGGCAGGTGCCAAGTCCTGCTGGAAAATTAAGTCAGCATCCCCATAGAGCTCGTTTGTGGAAGGAAGCTTGAAGTGCTCCAAAATCTCCTGGTAGATGGCTGCGTTGACCCTGGACTTAATGTAGCACAGTGGACCAACACCAGCAGAAGACATGGCTCCCCAAATCAACACAGACTGTAGAAACTTCACACTGGACTTCAAGCATCTTGCAGTGTGTGCCTCCATGGGACAGCAGGCCGGAATTTTTTTTCAATAACTTTTGAAATAAGACAAGAAGACAAGTGTTTGGATAATAATGGCCGCGGTTGTTTATTATTGGTTTCAAAATGTTGTACATAACTCATCAAAACTCATCAATAAACTTAAAGCTAGCCCAGTCACTACGGCTCAGGCAGCAACACAAAATCCCCAAAAGGGGCATGTAGTACATATCACAACAAACTCATCCAATAAACTTAAAGCTAACCTAGTCACTACGGCTCAGGTAGCACATATTTGAACACTATAATTAAAATTCTTAATAACTTGTCCCCCTTTGCTGTTATAATTCAGTATTATTATCATTATATATTTTTAATTTTATTATTATTATTTATTTATTTATTTATTTTTTTGCAAAGGTGACTTACCACATAACAACAACCGCGACAGAATAAATTAACATAACCATACAGAATTAAAATACAATTAAATACAAATTTATTTTATAGGGAGGGAGGGAGGGGAGAGAACACCACAGCTTTTCTTCTGAGGCGAATGAGCCCCCTCAGCGGAACCTCCTTTTTATAACCCCAAGAAAACTGGTTTAAACCAGTTCTTCCCGGGCTTTTCACATGTCATGAAGAGAGGTCACCTGTACCCCTTCTCAAAACATGTGACTAACAGCTGTTTCCCCGCTGGCCACAGGCTCTGCGGGGGAACTTGAAACAGCTGATCCAGCCGCTCTCCCATGAGAAAAAGGGGGGGGCAAGAAACTGCCCTCTCCCTTTTCCTGTCATGGGACAGCAGGCCGGAATTTTTTTTCAATAACTTTTGAAATAAGACAAGAAGACAAGTGTTTGGATAATAATGGCCGCGGTTGTTTATTATTGGTTTCAAAATGTTGTACATAACTCATCAAAACTCATCAATAAACTTAAAGCTAGCCCAGTCACTACGGCTCAGGCAGCAACACAAAATCCCCAAAAGGGCAGGAGGACCTAAGGCCAACTGGCCACAGAACCCCAACCCGCAGCCATCTCAACACAGTAACTTAAATTTGCATTGAAAATATCCAAGCCAATATCAGACAGATGGATGCCATCCTGTCTGAAAAGGCCAGGGATACCCCCCTCCAGCTCAGTGTGCCTAAAGGATAGCATTCCCAATTTTGATAGCAACTTGGATACTGCCCTATTCACTCTCTTCCTGATTTTTTCAAAAGGACGTACAGAAGGATGAGAAAGCCAACTTATCCTCTGCACAATTTCTGAAAAAAACACTACTGAATTGGGAAATGACAACTGTATCCTCTGTAAATCATCTCTAATCTGAAAAATAAGGTCTAAAGTTTTAAAGTAACCAATATCATTACCACCTAGATGAATAATTAAGATATCCGGAGAGGGAAAATGAAGAAGAAGCTGAGAAATAAAAGAATTTAGGTCTGACCATAACATTCCCCTCTTTCCACACCAAAAATCTTAAATTTAGAAGCATCCAATCCTAAATTACAAGTATAAACTCGCTGCTGAGCTCTCAAATTCGCCCAATAAATGAAGGAGTGTCCAATCATCCACACAATGCGAGTGTTACCTGAAATAAATCATAGCATTGCGTTAGGACGAATATAAAGCAAGTACCTATCTGACTTCCATCTACCAATTCGCTTAATAGATCTAACATCAAAACCCAGTCTAGCAGCCTCTGTTGCTGCTCCAATCCGAAAAGAATGCGACGTCAAATGTTCTTGATCTAAATTTAAGGCCTGTAAACATCTCCTAAAAACGCATAAGAACTGATATTTAGTAAGGGGTAACCCTGATTCATGAATAAAAAACTTGGAAAACCCCAAAGGCCTAATTGAATAATATTGACGTAGTAGAGCCACCGGGCAAATGCTAGTACTCATACACATATCTAAAGTTAACCAATTACCTTTACCTACCTGATCCGTTTTGGATCTGCTAATTAAAATTTTTAATGAACTTTCAAAAATAACAACTTCAGACATGTGTATGTGAACCAGCTCAGATACCCTAAGCGCCGCAAAAAACATGACCGAAAAGGCTGCCCGAAAAAGAACCGACTCAAACTGAGAAAAACAAATTTTATCCGTCACGGAGCAAAGCTGACCCAGCACTAGAGGAGTGATGGGCTTCCTTGAATCAGGCCTAAAATTATTCCTTTTGTAACCTTTCAAAGCTTGTTTTATAGAGAAATACTGCATGCAAGACGGCATGTTATTTAGTTTCAAGAAAAAAGAAATTCCTGACAAAGTTTTATGTATGTACGACCAAGAATAAGTTTGTTCAAACAAAGAACCAAGAAACTTTAATAACAGTATTTCGGACACCGAACCCAACGGTTCACCTAACTTGTTTAAAAATTCTTGATACATAAACCAAGCAGACTGATATCCTGCCCAAGTAGAAGGTGCCAAAGAATTCATAATAGAGACAGAAATGGGCCTTAGATCAGGTCCCATAAATTGATTGGACAGGAGTGTCCCATTTGATCCGCCTCCGGGAATAGCTTGAAAAAACGCTCCATCTGTGAACGAGACAACGCATCCGCCAAATCATTGTCCTTACCTGGTACATGTACAGCCTTCAACCATATATTCAAACTTAGGCATTTAAATATCAGGTATCTCAAAAGGACAATGACTGGCGGAGACTTAGATGTTAAACAATTAATAGCATACATCACTCCTTTATTATCTGTTCGTATCAAAATTCTTTTATTTTGGAAGAAAGCACCCCAACTTTCAAGTGCAACAATGATAGGAAATAGTTCCAAAACGACTATATTTTTAGTGTAACCCTTCATTACCCAAGAGACATGCCAGCGTTCAGCGCACCAATGCTTCTGCCAAATTGCGGCAAAGCCATGTGACCCTGCGGCATCAGTAAAAAGAAGGAAATCAGAATCAAGAATGAAATCCTTCTGCCACAAATCCCTGCCATTGAAATGAGAAAGAAACTGCCACCAAACTAGCAAGTCCTCTTTCATATCACTGGATAAACGCACATGAGAAAAGGGAGACTTTAAACCAGAAATAGCGATGTAAAATCTCCTGGAAAATACCCTACCCACTGGCATGACCCTTGAAGCAAACGCCAGAAGGCCCAAAAGAGACTGTATCTCTTTCAAGCAGGCTTTTTTCTTCCTTACCAGTTTTAACAATAAAGAGCAAATTTTTTTAATTTTTTCTTCAGGTAACCTAAACTCCATTAATTCAGTATCAATAATAATACCTAGAAATTCCAGACAAGTGGAAGGCCATATAGTCTTCTCATGAGCCAATGGGATACCAAAATGGTTGCAAACCTCAAAAAATGTCTGTAATAAGTTAGCACAAATAAAAGAATCCTGAGGGCCTAAAAATAAAAAATCGTCTAGATAATGAATTAAAAATTGAGACCCGGAAACGGCAGAAACTACTCACTCTAAAAATGAAGAGAAAGACTCAAAATAAAAACAAGACAAGGAACAACCCATAGGTAAACATTTATCAAAATAAAAGTTACCATTAAAGAAAAAACCAAGGGAATTAAAAGATGAAGGATTAATGGGAAGTAAGCGAAAAGCTGACTTGACATCCGCTTTAGCTAAAATAGCTCCCTTCCCCAATATTCTCAATTTAACTAAAGCATCTTCAAAAGAAGCATATGAAACAGATGACATGCTCTCATCAATTTGGTCATTAAGGGAATCTCCTTTAGGAAAAGATAAGTGATGAATTAGTCTAAAAGAATTCTTTTCCTTTTTGGGCACTACATCCAAAGGGGAAATCCTGAAATTTTTAAACGGAGGGAAAGAAAAGGGGCCCGCCACCCTTCCTTCTAAGATTTCAAAATTAACCTTATCTAATACTACCTGGGGAAATTTAGATACTGATTTCAAATTCTTAACTAAAGTACAACCTTGACCCTGAAAGGAAGGCAATAAAAACCCATCCCTAAAACCATCAATGAGAACATGTGCTTTCAACTTGTCTGGATACACCTGAAGCCACGGGAGCATTTTTGCTATACTCACTGGTGTGTGTGCTTTTTGAAAAATTTCCAGCTTGCAAATTTGCTGCTGACATTTTTTTGAAACATTTTGAAACTGAGTGCGCTCCAGCACAAAAGGCGCATTCATGCTTGTATTTACATGAATTGGGCCATTTACACTGACTATCATTGAAGTTGAAACAAATTCCTCTTTTGTAACCGGACATGTGTTGAACTGTTGGTGCTGAAACCGGCCTTGCCACTGTTGGCCTCTGTGGCAGAAAAAGATTCAGCCAAAGGCCTACATCCTTAGCTCCCCAGTTCAATCTGGGATGAACTGATAATTTCTGACGAAATGCTTCATCATAATTAAACCACGCCACTCCACCAAAATTTTTATATGCCTCAATTATAATATCTAAATGCTGAAATAAACCCGTACTTTTCTCAGGTGATTTTTCACAAAGCACACTTGCAAAAATACAAAATGCTTGCAACCAATTATTAAGGTTTTTTGCTATAGGTCTGCGTCTATCATCATCCTCTTTCTTCTCTGACTTATTAATGAAATCTTTAGCGGAAGGGAGAAGAGACAAAATATCCAAAAATTCCCCTCGCCAAATTTTTTCTTTAACAACTGGAGATAAATGATAACCTAACGGAGAAATATCACAGGGCATGGATTCCTTTAAACAAATTTCTGGCAAGTTCTGTGACCTAGCATTGCTATAAGAAATATTACTAAATTGTTCTAAAGGAATTGGTAAATCCTGGGCGCCATTAGCATTAACGCCACTAGGTGGCGACCAAACTCCTATAGCTGAAACATCAGAAGCTAAAACATTATTAATAGCTGGCTGACAAATCGACTTTTGACTGGCTAATTCCTTAGACACCTTTTGTTAATAAGTCCACAACACTATTCAATAAAACATTAACAGAAGGATCAGTCATACCTGTATTACCTTGTTGTAAAGCAGGCTCACTATCATCCCCTGCTTCACTGATATTCAGCATTGACGGTTGCCTAGGAGATGCTTGACGCTGAGGAGAGGGAGACCACTCCTTAGAGAGGTTGCTCCGCCTCCCGTACCGCCTTCGACCCTGCCCACTGCTTCAGTCAATGGAGCTCTGCCGCTCAGCTGGCCGCTCCGCCTACCCGCTCCAAGCCTCCCCCCGCCCGCCTGCCCTCTGCTATGGTCCTGAGAAGGACCAGCTCTTTTATGTACAGCAGGGCGTGTCGGGGTAGGAGAATAGCTCCGGCGGGGGTTGCGCTTTCGTTTCGCCGCCCCATTCGACCGACCTGGGGCGGCGTTTCTTTGTTGACGCGACGTCCCCTCCTCCACACCTTCGGCATCCTCTTCACCCCGCAGCGACATCTCCCTGGCTTCCACCGCTGTCTGCTCTCTTCCTCTCTCCTCCGGACCCGGATAGCTGACAGGCGGTGTAGCTCCCACCGGAGCCTCTTGACACGCTGCGCGGGGTAATTCTAAGCACTGGCGAATCCAGGCTTCTCCGCCGTCCTCTCCCGCCCGCTCTATCAGTCGCCGAAGAAGGCTCATCTTCTGGCCACAGAAGAGGCTGTTTGTTCAGGGAATAATCCCAGAGAGAACACCACAGCTTTTCTTCTGAGGCGAATGAGCCCCCTCAGCGAAACCTCCTTTTTATAACCCCAAGAAAACTGGTTTAAACCAGTTCTTCCCGGGCTTTTCACATGTCATGAAGAGAGGTCACCTGTACCCCTTCTCAAAACATGTGACTAACAGCTGTTTCCCCGCTGGCCACAGGCTCTGCGGGGGAACTTGAAACAGCTGATCCAGCCGCTCTCCCATGAGGAAAAGGGGGGGCAAGAAACTGCCCTCTCCCTTTTCCTGTCATTCTTCCTCCATACTCTGGGTCCTCGGTTTCCAAATGATATGCAAAATTTGCTCTTATCAGAAAAGAGGACTTTGAACCACTGATCAAGAGACCAGGTCTGTTTTCCTTTAGCCCAGGTAAGATGCTTCTGACGTTGTTTGTTGTTCAGGAGTGGCTTGACAAGAGGACTACAAAATTTGAAGCCCATGTCCAGGATCCGTCTATGTCTGATGGCTCTTGATGCACTGACTCCAGCCTCAGTCCACTCCTTGTGAAAGTCCAACATTTTTTCCTGACAATCCTCTCCATGCGGTCATCCCTGCTGCTTGTGCACCTTTTTCTTCCACACTTTCCCCTTCTACATAACTTTGATAAAGCACTTTGGGAACATCCAACATCTTTTGCAATTACCTTTTGAGGCTTTCCCTCCTTATGGAGGGTGTCAATGATGGTTTTCTGCACAGCTGTCAGGTCAGCAGTCTTTCCCATGATTGTGATTCTTATGCCGCGTACACACGTTCAAACAATCCGGTGGAAAAGTCCGGCGGACTCAAGTTCGCCGGACAATCCGCCCGTGTGTAGGCTCCGGCGGACTTTTTTTACGCAAAAGTCTGGCGGACTAAGATTGGAGTTTTGCACATCAATCTGTCCGCCGGACTCGCATTTCAGCAGACAGTACGACCCTGTGTGTGCCAGTTTGCCATACTTTTGAAATGAACAGACTTTTCTTGCCCGGAGAAAAGTCCGCTCATTTTGAGCGCGGCTCCAGGTAGCCGGGACCAGCGAAGGAAGCGTCACTGGCCCCGTCACCTGGTATGGACTTAAAGGGGAATCCCTACGCCGAAAAAACGGCGTGGGGTTCCCCCCAGGTCCATATTAGACCCTTATCCGAGCACGCTACCCGGCCGGCCAGAAAAGGGGGTGAGGACATACGAGCGGCCCCCCTCCTCCAGAGCCGTACCAGACCGCGTGCCCTCAACATGGGGAGTGGCTTGGGGTAGGGGGGGGGCCGCACGGCCCCCCCACCCCAAAGCACCTTGTCCCCATGTTGATGAGGACAAGGGCCTCTTCCCAACAACCCGGGCCGTTGGTTGTCGGGGTCTGCGGGCGGGGGGCTTATCGGAATCCGTGAGCCCCCTTTAATAAGGGGGCCCCTGGATACCGGCCCCCCACCCTATGTGAATGAATATGGGGTACAATGTACCCCTACCCATTCACCTGTGAAAAAAATGTAAAAAGAAAACCACAACACACAAGGGTTAAAATAGTTTATTGCACAGCTCTGGGGGTCTTCTTCTGTCTTCGGGGGTCTTCTCGCCGGACTCCTCCGCTATCTTCTGCTAGCTCTTTTACTCTTTTGCCCCCTTTAACATCAATGACAGCTTGAAGTCTTTTGTGGTATTCGTGGATGAGGCTATTTATCTTCTCAGATAGTAAAGCTGCCCATTCCTCTTGGCAAAAAGCCTCCAGCTCCTGTAAATTCTTGGGCTGTCTTGCATGAACCGCACATTTTAAATCTCCCCAGAGTGGCTCAATGATATTGAGGTCAGGAGACTGAGATGACCATTCTAGAACCTTCACTTTATTCTGCTGTAGTCAATGACAGGTCGACTTGGCCTTGTGTTTTGGATCATTGTCATGTTGGAATGTTCAAGTAAGTCCCATGCACAGCTTCCTGGGTGATGAATGCAAATGTTCCTCCAGTATTTTTTGATAACATACTGCATTCATTTTGCCATCGATTTTGACCAAATTCCCTGTGTCTTTGTAGCTCACACATCCCCAAAACATCAGCGATCCACCTGCGTGTTTCACAGTGGGAATGGTGTACTGTTTATCATAGGCCTTATTGACTTCTCTACAAATGTAGTGTTTATGGTTATGGCCAAAAAGCTACATTTTGGTTTCATCCCTCCAAATGACTTTGTGCCAGAAGGTTTGACGCTTGTTTCTGTGCTGTTTGGTGTATATTGTAAGTGGAATACTTTATGGAATTTGCGCAGTGATGGCTTTCTTCCGGCTACTCGGCCATGCAGCCCATCTTTCTTCAAGTACCTCCTTATTGTGCATCTTGAAACAGCCACACCACATTTTGGCAGTTGTAGCTTAAATTTTAGTCTGTCTACCTGACTGTGGTTTGGTTTTAACAGGTCCCCTAATTTTCCACTTATTGAATAGAGTCTGAACACTGCTGATTGGCATTCTCAATTCCTTGGATATCTTTTTATATCCCTTTCCTGTTCCTACGGTTCAACTACCTTTTCCTGTAATCCTTTTGCTTTCCCCATGACTCAGAATCCAGAAAAGTCAATGCAGCACTGGATGATAGATGCAAGGGTCTGTCAGGAGTCCAGAAACTCATTGACCTTTCATACACACACACTAATTACAAGCAAACAGGTCACAGGTGTGGATGGTTACCTTTAACCACTTGCTTACTGGGCACTTAAACCCCCCTCAGTCCCAGACCAATTTTCAGCTTTCAGCGCTGATGCACTTTGAATGACAATTGCGCGGGCATACAACACTGTACCCAAATGACATTTTTATAATTTTTTTCCCACAAATAGAGCTTTCTTTTGGTGGTATTTAATTACAGCTGGGAGTTTTATTTTTTGCTAAACAAACAAAAAAAGATGCAAAAAAAAAAAAATCATGTTTAATAGTTTGTTATAAAATTTTGCAAACAGGTCATTTTTCTCCTTCATTGAAGTGCGCTGATGAGGCGGCACTGATAGGCTGCACTGGTGGGCACTGATAGGCTGCACTGGTGGGCACTGATAGGCATAGTTAAGGCGGCACTAATAGGCACAGATAAGGCGGCACCGATGGGCACAGATAAGGCGGCACGGATGGGCAAAGACGGGCACAGATAAGATGGCACGGATGGGTGGCACAGATGGGTGGCACGGATGGGTGGCACTAAGGGGCACTGATAGGTACCACTGATAGATGGGACTGATGGGCACTGATAGGTGGCACTGATAGGTGGCTCTGATAGGTGGCACTGATGGGCGGCACTGCTGGGTACTGATGGGCGGCACTGCTGGGCATGGATATGTGGCACTGGGGTGCAGCACCTTTGTTGAGGCAGACTGTGGGCACTGCTGGGTGGCACTGTGGGCACTGCTGGGTGGCACTGCTGGGTGGCACTGTGGGCACTGCTGGGTGGCACTGTGGGCACTGCTGGGTGGCACTGTGGGCACTGCTGGGTGGCACTATGGGCACTGCTGGGTGGCACTGACA
The DNA here is from genome assembly GCF_037356315.1 of Lithobates pipiens. Lineage (NCBI taxonomy): Eukaryota > Metazoa > Chordata > Amphibia > Anura > Ranidae > Lithobates > Lithobates pipiens. The sequence continues at coordinate 168,841,177 of NW_027507718.1, read as the reverse complement.
GGGGGGACACATTTTTTATTCAGGCAGGCAAAGCAGGGGGCAGGTGGGCACTGGCAGGGGGCAGGTGGGCACTGGCAGGGCTGGCCGTGATCGGAACTGATGTCCCGATCACGGCCACCGGTGATCGGCTTTTTTTTTTTCTCCTCGTGCTGTCAGCGCGAGGAGGAATAATAGCCGATTACCGGCTCCGTTATATCACATGATCAGCTGTCATTGGCTGACAGCTGATCACGTGATAAGGGGTCGGGATCGGGGGGATCAGGGGGCGCGCAGGCCGCTCGTGCACAGGACTACGTCAATAGACGTAGTCCCGGAAAAGGAGATCCGCGCTGTAGCCGTCATTCGGCTATAGCGCGGGTCTCAAGTGGTTAACCACTAGGCGTCCGCGCTATAGCCGAAAGACGGCTGCAGCGCGGACGCCAATTGCCGGGAAGACGTCCCTGCACATCCTCCTGTTTACTTCCGTGATGCGCGCTCCTGCGAGCACGCATCAGGGAAATTCTCTGCTGGCCGTGTTTATTTGGGTACAGTGTTGCATGACTGAGTAATTGTCATTCAAAGTGTGAGAGCACTGAAAGCTGAAAGTTGGTCTGGTCACGAGGGGGGTTTAAGTGCCCAGTTGCCAAGTGGTTAGTAGCCATTTAAACCCCTTTGTGTCAACTTGTGTGCATGTTATCAGGCCATATAAACTTATGAGCACATATATATGTGTATATATATATATATATATATATATATATATATATATATATATATATATATATATATATATTTAATTTAAAGAAAAAATGAACACAAGAATAAAAATATTAAAAATAAAACATTTTATTCTTGGGTTTATTTTTGTGTTCATTTTTAATCTTTTTTTATTTTTTATTTATTTTTTCATATATATATATATATATATATATATATATTTTATTTATATATATTTATTTATTTATTTTCTCATCTTTTTTTCTCATTTATTTTAGTTCATCATCTCCGTATTTCTCAGTATTTCCCCTTCTACTTTCATTATTTTCATATTACCGTGTATAATATTTACTACTAAATTCCCACTAAAATTTGCATGCAAACACACATGCAAACACACACATGTTGATATCTCTTATTCCTCCCTTTTATATATCCATCTTCACATATATACACATCGTTCTTTTTAAGCATATAAATATCCCCAGATTACTAATATGGAAGTTTCAAGTTACACTGTCACTCTGTATGATTTCATTCTATTTTATTTTATTGTATTGTCCGCTTGCATTTGCCATTATGGTGTATGCTTGTCCAGCTGAAGTGGCTTCTATGGCACACTCTGGGCTAATGTATCCCCTATATAACCCTGATGGCAGCGTCAGAGCCTCAACTGATGAAAGAGACATGGCCGTGCCTCCAAAATGCGTTCTGATTGGCCCACCATCAGTAGGGGGATCCCCTGTCTGACAGCTCTGAACCTTCACTTTGAACTACCTAGCCAGCATCCTCCCAAGTTCCCTCGACACTGCAGTTCCCGCTGCTAGACGCCACCCATGGATCCTTTGATCTTCCATCCCAAGCATTCAAATGGTGGTGTTTCTTGCTAGACCATAAAGCTTCCACCCACTGAGCACTATGTAAGTGCATTTTATACTGGAATTGCCTTTTATAATAAATTATGTTGCACTAGGATTAGCCTGGTGCTTCTCAGCTTTTTTTCTCCCTTTCTCATGTTAAAAATAGAGTTGTCCCTTCCTCGCTTTTTACCTTCCAGTTTTCCAGCTTGAGACCAAAGGAAGGCAGATTTAATGAACACCTTGTACCAACTTCAGGTCAACATATTTTGACCATTTTCCATTTTCCCATCATAACATTTTATGCATTTTGCTGTTGGAGACCAGCTCTTCCAGTTTATGGCTCTGCCGTTTAGGCTCTCCTGCAACCTGAGTTTTCACAAAAGTGCTTGCCCTGCTTCTGGCTCTTCTATGAATCCCGGGTATTTATTTTACAGGTTACACAGGTGATATCCTGCTGAAGGACTCACTCCTTAGCCAGGACCCTGTCTGTCAATGTCCATTAGTTCCTGAAAACCTTTGGCTAGATAATCAATACTCAAAGTCTGCCCTCCAGCCTCCACGCTGTCCAAAATACTTGGACACAGCCCAAGCAGGAATCTTCCTCCCTCAGAAGAAGATGGCCTCCTAAGGTCTAGCTTTTGTACCCTCTAGTCACATCCCTCAATTTTTAACTGCACAAGGGTTCTGGTCCTTGTAGCCTCTTTTGAGGCTGTTCCCTTTGCCCAGTTTCACCCTAGACCCTTTCGATCCAGCATCTTCAAGATGCCGGTGTCAGAAACTATGAAATCAGACCGAGACAGAAGTACAGTTAATTCACACTTGTTTAATAATAAAAGTAAATAGAACAAACATAGTCAAAACATAGCCAGAGTTCAGGAACTGGAACGGATGGTCAGACAAGCCAAACTTTAGGGAGCCGGAGATGAGTAGTAAAACAGCAAGCGGGATCTGGAGCCAGAAGAGATGTCAGCCAAGCAAGTCTTTTAACAGGAAAGCAGGAGAGCGTGATGTTGACTAAGGCAAAGGCAAAGATCCTCTGGGCTGGGCGGCTTAAGTAGGCAGGACTGATGAGCAGGATATCATCAACAGCTGAGTAACTGTGGAGAGATAGGAGCTGGCAATCAGCTGACAGCTGAATGGCCAGCTCAGAGAAGGAATAGCAGAGCCCTGCCCTGACAGTACCCCCTCCTCAACGACCCCTCCCCCTTGAGAGGACCACCAGGCTTGAGGGGAAAACGTCTATGGAAATCACAGAGGAGGACAGGGACATGTATGTCTGAGGACCATACCCAAGAGCGTTCCTCCAGACCGTACCCCTTCCAATGCAGCAGGTACTGTATGCGCCCATGGAACCTACGGGAGTCAACAATGGACTGTACTTCATACTCCTCATGGTTCTCAACCTGTACAGGATGAGAACATGGCACTGAGGTGGTAAAGTGGTTGCAGACCAAAGATTTTAATAGGGAGACTTGAAATACACTCACAATATGCATGTTAGAAGGAAGATCTAATGCGTAAGCCACTGGGTTAATCCTGCAAAGAATACGGAAAGGCCGAATAAACCGAGGTGCGAACTTCAGTGAGGGAACACGAAGTCGGAGGTTGTGAGATGTCAGCCAGACCCTGTCTCCAACCTGGTAGGAAGGGGCGGGCAGGCGTCTACGGTCAGCATGGAGTCTGTACCTATCATTAGCATTGCACAAAGCCTTCTGGACTTGTGCCCAAGTGGAACGAAGACCACATTGATGCTTCTCTAACGCAGGAATACTTTGCGGAACAAATGAGTCAGGCAACATGGAAGTTTGGAAACCATAGTTAGCCATAAACGGGGACAATCGGGAAGCAGAATTCAAGGCACTATTGTGAGCAAACTCTGCCCAAGGTAATAGGTCTGACCAGTTGTTATGATGATCAGAAATATAGGAACGTAGGAATTACTCCAAGGACCGATTGGCTCGTTCTGCGGCCCCATTAGACTGCAGGTGGTATGCTGAGGAAAAAGCAAGTGAATTCCCAACTGTGCACAAATGGCTCACCAGAAGCGGGACCCAAACTGACTACCCCTGTCCGAGACAATCACTTTGGGTAGCCCATGTGAGCGAAAGATCTCCCGAGCAAAAATGGAAACCAGTTCCTTAGAAGTGGGCTACTTCTTAAGTGGAATACAATGAGACATTTTTGAGAACCGGTCAACCACCATAAGGATAACTGTGTTGCCCTGGTAGTTGGGTAACTCCACAATGAAATCCATAGACAGGTGGGTCCAGGGCCTCTCTCCATTGTGTATAGGTTGTACGAGGCCCACTGGAAGATGTCGTAGAGTCTTACTCTGAGCACACACAGAACAGGCAGCAACAAAGGCAGTTACATCAGCACATAGACTAGGCCACCAGAATTGTTAGGAAATGGCCCAAAAGAGTTCATTTTTCCCAGGATGGCCAGCAGCCTTGGGAGAATGGTAAGTCTAGAGTACAGAGACTTTCTGGGACAAGCAACAGTTACAATGTTTCTCAGGAGGAGCATGAACCTGAGCAGCAAGAATTTTGTCACCCAAAGGAGAAGTGAGGCTCATGCGAACTTGTAGCCAGAATACAATTAAGAGGAATCACAGGAACTGGAACCGACTCGATCTTGGAAGTGGAGGAAAATGGCCGTGACAAAGCGTCAGCCCTTAAATTCTTAGTACCAGGTAAGAATGAGACAATGTAATTGAAACTAGACAAGAAAAGAGCCCATCGCTCCCTTTTTGGGAGATAAGACAAGAATGTGAGATTCTTATGGTCAGTAGAAAAGAGAACCAGCACAGTGGTACGTTCGGGGAGATGTCTCCATTCTTTCAGGGTTAAAATGATTGCTAACAGCTCTCTGTCACCAATCTCGTAAATTAAACTCCGTAGGTGACAATTTCTTGGAAAAGTAGCCACAAGGATGCATAGCGCTCTCAGAGGTAGGACATTGAGACAGAAGGGTGCCAATTCCAGTCTCAGAAGCATCAACCTCAAGGATAAAAGGTAACGTAGGATCAGGATGTGCCAACACAGGAGCAGAAACAAAGGCAGCCTTGAGACTCTCAATGGCCTTGATGGACTCCGGAGACCAACACTGTGGGTTACCGTACTTTCTGGTCATATCAGTCAGGGGCTTGACCAGAGACAAGATGTTACGAATAAACTTCCGATAATAGTTGGCAAAGCCAAGAAAATTCTGCAGAGGACGTAAGCCCACGGGTCAGGGCCACTGTAAACCTGCTGAAAGTTTCTCCGGGTTCATCGAAAAAACAGCAATAGAAATGACATAACCCAGGAATTTAACCTGTTCACGATGGAATTCTCTCTTCTCCCATTTACAATAGAGATTGTTGTCTCTTAGTTTCTGAAGCACATGACAGACATCTGTGTGGTGGCTCTCCAGGGACTTGGAAAATATGAGGATATCATTGACATAAACCACCACACATAACTGCAACAAATCTCGGAGGACGTCATTAATAAATTCCTGGAAAAGGCCAAAGGCATTACAAGGTACACATAATGGCCTGTTCTGGTAATAAACACAGTTTTCCACTCGTCGCCCTCCTTAAGCCTTACGAGATTGTATGCCCCTCTCAAATCAAGCTTTGTGAAAACTGTTGCTCCCTTGAGGCGGTCAAATAACTCCATAATCAATGGAATCGGATATGCATTCCTAATCGTGAAATGATTGAGACCCCTATAATCAATACAAGGTCTCAGTTCACCACTCTTCTTCTTCACAAAGAAGAAACCGGCACCAGCAGGAGATGAGGATGTGCGTCTGCAACATACGCCTCCGTGGTCTTATCCTCCAAGACAGACAAAGGGTAAACCCAGCCACGAAGGGGTATGGCACCAGGTTGAAGGTCAATTGCGCAATCATACAACTGGTGTGGAGGCAAACTACTGGCTTGACCTTTGTCAAAGACCGCTAAAATCGCGGTACTCCTCCGGCGTGGTACTCTAATCTCTATTGGAGATTGGAATTGAGAAAAAGCGAAGTTTACTGGATAAATTGCTTAGACTCTTTATATCCTAAAGGGTTAAATACAGATTTTGATCTTTATTTATTTTTATGATTATAGGATGGGATAAGTCTCTATATGTGTTGACCAATTGGCCAGATATTGGCCGATACGGTCCCACACTATGAGATTTTTTGTTTGTCGTTTAGTGTTTTTTCCACAGTATGTGAATATACAAATTAATTTTGATGATCAATTGATTGTTTTCTTTGTATACTTTTTTGAATGAACTACATGATTCCGTTTTTTAGCTATTGTTCTGAAATACCCATAGATACAAAAATGATGTATGAGAGATATAAGGGGTGGTTTGTGGACATTGATTCCAGCTGAATGTAATTAATTGATTAATGACAGATGCAAGCTATAAGCCTTTATATGTGAAGTTGGTTATAATTTTCATTGCAAGTATATGGTCATGAGGAAGGGCGATATCATGCTTAGCCCAAAACGTCACCTGAATACCTGAATTATACCTTATGTGATGTAAATTGTATCAATAAATTTACTTTTGTTTGTGCAGCAATCCCTCTTCTGCTTTTTTATATTGAGTCTTTGGGACGGACTCGATTGCTGGCACACCTGTTTCACTGACCGTGTGTGCATCTCACCTACTACTTTTTTCTATATATATAGATAGATGTAAGTAAAAATAATAATAATAAAAAAGGTATGGAAACGGTTAAAAGTTTAAAAACATGAGAAAAAAAACCTATATATGTTGTGTGCATGCATATAAACACATGCATACACACACACACACACACACACACACACACACACACACACACACACACACATATATATATATATATATATATATATATATATATATATATATATACACGCATATACACATTCATATATGAACATACAATGTCATAAAAAGTAAACTATACTATATAATAAATGTACTTACTTGGGCAGTTTCTATGTGGGGGATTTAATAGTGTCTTAAGATTATAAGGATGCTGTGAAACAATATGATGGGAATTGATTAGTAAGCAATATTCATGCTTGCAATTAAATTAAAATTTAAAATAAGAACAATTGGGAGTGACCTTATAGGGGGTGGGGGACAAGGAAGGGAATATTAGTACAATGACGGAGAAATTGGATAACATCATTTGTATGAGAGAATTGACCACTATGGCTTTGTTTAGGCCTCCAGGCGAGAGGGCATCCAGGGTATAAATCCAGAAAGTTTCCCTCTCACAGAGACGTTTAAAATGCTGTGCAAGAGGGAGAGTCATGGATATCTGTTCTATTACCCAGACCCGAAGTCTGTCAGTAGACCCCTGATGGAATTCTTTGAAATGTCTAGGGATACTTAGGTTACAGTCTTCTACTGACCTACGGTGTTCACTGAACCTCCAGACCACAGGCATAAGAGACAATATATTACAAAATCGGAAGAACAATTATAAAATTAGTTTAGGAGGTATGTTTTCCCTTTGGTAGTGAATGATTTCTGACTGTGGATAACAAATTTGAAAGTCAGGCATTGTCATTTTTTGCATTGATACATGCCTTTTGTTGAAAGGAAGGTTAGGGATGGTGTGTGTTTTTTATATGTGGATTTTAGTTTGGTGCAATGCAGCTTTTTATGTCTCTGGCCTTCGGATATGTGATCCTGGGTGCACTCGGGAGGCATGTCTTTAGCAAGGGGTCCTCTAACAGTATCCTCCAGTTTTTTCAAAAGATTCCTTCTGTCTTTTTGTGCTGGGGATGGAATTGAGTTATGAACCTGGTGGTGTGAGGTTGAGTGGGAAATGTTGGTTCAGTATGTGAGGAAGATATGGAATGAGCGGTGGAAATTTCGTCATCTAAAAAGTTGGCAAAAGCTTCCTCCACTATGGCTGAGGGGGTACCCTTTGTCTTCAAATTTGGTTTTGAGAAGGTTGCCTTGTGTGATATGGTCTGAGTTGTGAGTACAATTTTGTTTCAAATGGTTGAACTGGCTTTTTGGGATGTTGGATTTCCATCTAGGGTGGTGGAAGATTTTATAATGTAAATATGAATTTCCTGCTGTGGGTTTTATGTAGTTTTCGGCATAAATAGCATTGTCAGTATGACACAGCTCCAGATCCAGAAATGTCAAACTGTCAGGGCTACAGACGGACGTGAAGGAAAGCCCTAAGTCAATGGAGTTACAATGGGAGACGAATTATTCTACAGGTGGTCCTATCCCAGATGACAATGATGTCATCTATTTAACGTCCAATGAAAATAATGTACTTGAAGAAAGGATTGTCATTCCAGATGGACAGATGTTCCCATAGTCCCATGGCCAAATTGCTTTGGGTTTGCAAATAGATTTTATCAAAGGAGAAATAATTGTGTGTCAAACAAAAATTGGTTGTGTCTAGAATGAAATCTGCGTGTTTATGTTGTGAGGGATAGATGTATATAAGGAGTTTACATCTAGGGACATCCACTGGTATGTGGGTTCCCAGGTGTAGGCTTTGAGAGTATCTAGTAGGTGGGTTCCATCACGTATTTAGGTAGGTAGATTTTTTGCTAGGGCTTGTAAAATGTGGTCGGATATAAATGGAGAAAAAGCAAGCTAAAAAAGCTAGAGCTAAAAGCTCTCCATTGCAGTTGCAATGGGGTGTCCTAGAGGGTTAACTGGATCTTTGTGCATTTTTGGGAGGTGGTTGAAATAGGGAGTGTTGTAGTATTCTCTGGATAGGAAGGAAGCTTCAACTTTAGTGATGATGTTATCATTAAGAGCTTGTTATTTTGTTTTGTTTCTTTGTCGGCTGGCTGATAAGTGTGCTGGGAAATTTAGTATTTCTATTTAGTAAAATAGTTTCCCAGTGGTCCATAGAAAGAAGGGAAAACTGACAGCATCTTGAGCATTGCTACTATATCCAAAACGGAAATAATCTTCTACTGCTGCCATTCCTCCATCAGTTGAAGTCATCAAAAACACCCACTGGTTACAGGTATTGGGGAGCATGTGACCTTCTCTACTACTGCCCATGGTGCAGTATTTGGGTCTGACCCATCAATCTCCAGGCCCAAACACTGGCATTCGTGGCAGGGGAGCAGGTCATTAACCTTGGAGCCATGGAACTTGCATTTAGACCCACTGCTTCAACAGATTAACAGCAGCTAGAGTGGGTGGCATAGTTGAGCATCAATGCATTGGGTGATGGGAGCTTTAATCTGTTACTTTGTTATAAATGGGTAAAAGGAAGTAACTTTAAATGTTTGAATGTAAATGGCAGTGGCACATGACGCCTACAAAAAAGTAAAAAGCCTCCCCCTCTTTAAACTTAGCCCTTGTACACACGATCGGAGATTCCGACGGAATGTGTCCTATTGGACCGTTTTGTCGGATGTTTCCGACTGTGTGTGGTCTCCATCGCACTGTTTTCGTCGGAATATCCGACGGACCAACTTTTCCAACTTGCCGGTAAAATTTTCAGACAAAATGATCCGATTGGACATACTCCGATCATGTGTAGCCTACTCCGACGGACAAAGTGCCACGCATGCTCAGATCAAATTCCTAGACCAAAGCTATTGGCTACTAGCCTGAATGTAGTCCCGTCATAACGAAATAACGTCATCACGTTATGTACAACCGGATTTTCCGACAACTTTGTCCGACCGTGTGTATGCAACAGTTTCGGACAAAATCCGTTGGACAAAATCCAATGGATTTGGTTGTCAGAATGTCCGACCGTGTGTACAAGGGCTTAAAGGTTTACAATTCACTTTTCTCATTACCTTTGGGAGTGTCCTGTAATGATCAAAAGTCATTATTTCCAGGTTATTTGCTTTGCCAAACACTGATTTTAAAATGTGTATTCGGGGGTGGTTGGTGATTTATTCTAATCCTATGAGAGCTTCCCTTGCTTAATTCTTTTTATGTTTACAAATTGCTGACTTTTAAATGGAAGCTCTTGGTTTATCCTATTACATCAGTGGGTTACAAGCTTACCCTGAGAATAAAGGATGTCACTTTAAAGGGGAGTTCCGTCCGTTTTTTAGTTTATTAAAAGTCTGGAGCTACAAAAAGTGTAGCTGCTGACTTTTAATAAACAGACACTCACCTGTCCCACAGTCCAGTGATGCGGCCTCCCAGAGCCTTGCTCCTCTCCCACCTCCTCTCCGTGGCCCCGTCATAGCAACTGTGGGCATCTGGCTGTGACAGCTTACGGCTTTTACTGGCAGGCGCACACTGCACATTTGCGAGTCGCGGTGTGCTCTGCTATTGGCCAGGCATTTTTTCACGACCTGTGACGTGTCTCAGAAGATTGCAGGGATGGAGTGGGCCACCTAGGGGGAGAGGAGGAGTCGCCTAGTAGCCCGAGAAACAGAAGGAGGAAGTGGCACAGGAAGTCCCTCCAAATGTGGCAAGTAAGGAGGCGAGGAATTCTCAAAGTGGAAGTTTCACTTTTGGGTGGAAATTCGCTTTGAGTTTGAAAAAGATTGGAATTAAAATGTATGTAAAGCCAAATCTTAATTTTTTTGGAGGGAAAAGGAAATGTTTAAGACCCCTGTACGTTTTTTTTTGTTTTTTTGTTTTTTTTTTGTTTTTTGTCTCTGCCCCATCAGGGAGATTTAACTTTACTTCCTGTCCCAGAGACATAACAGGAATTAGGAGGAAATCTCTCCAAAGCAAAGAGAAATCACCAGAAAAGGCATTGATACTTTCCTTATTTGATGACAGCTTTACAATTTTAGATTTCTCGTCACTGGGGCAAAGCTCAATAGGACAAATAGAGAGGGTTGATCTCCCCAGTGGGAACACAGAAATGAATAAACACATCTTTGCTTCAGCCAAAACTAAATATTTTGGCTATTATGGTCCCCCCTAAATGAATAGCACCATGAGTGATTACTGTTTCTTTTTTGTCCTAAATGGACTTGTATGTCACTAGAGAATTATTTGTAACATTGGAGTTAATTATTTATGTTTGTCTGTGTTTGCATGTATATTTAAATGTGCTAAGTATGTTTAAAAAAATAGGAAACTACTCTGAAGTGCCAATGCACACAATCTTGAATTCCATGACAAGGTACATAAACTTGAAACTTCAACTCCAAGGCTTCAGCAATACTGCCTTGTGAGCAGTATTTATAATAGCTGTAGCTCTAGCCAAAATGCAAACACCCTCAGTATAGGTATTCAAAAATAAAATAAACTGTTGTATTTAGCATAGGTAAAGGCCTAACTGTGCTATTAGAATTTACCCTCTTTTAGATAACGATGCCATCTTAAAATGGTACCTGATGGTTACCTGATGAGGTGTCTGCTACAGGTAAGAGAGCTATGGTCTCATACATGGAAACATTAGTGTCATTTATCAACCCTCTTCCCTTGGTCATTTCCAGAATGCCTTGTATTCTGTTATCTATTCACAGCTTGCTTTCTTGGTGGAATTTTCACATAACCTTGCCAAAACATCCTTAGGATTAATTAAATTCTTGATTATTTATGGACTCCATCCTAATGTTCACCTTTCTTCTGTGCATTTTTAGATCTGCCAGCTGCCAATACAGTCTATGCCAATCTACTGCACTTGTAGGAAGAGATTTGGCAGGCATTATAAAAATTGGCTCTAAAAACCTGCTGTACCTGAAAGCTAAATTGGACTACTCATGAAGAATATGTTTAAAGAACCTTCTTTTAAGGTTACCTCACTTGACTAAAATGTATACAGGACAAAAACATATTCACGCTTTCAACTTTTTTTTTCAATTTCCTGCTTTACTAAGCACTCATAGTATAGCTATTGCTATACATTTGGCAGTTCAAAACATCAATTATGTTTGTCCTACACAGTAGCAGTAGTGTAATTTGCAGCTGCACTGCCCATTCCTCCTCTGCCATTACCCAATCACAGAACACTTTGCATTCTGTGAATCCATTCACAAAATCCAAAGCAAAAGCCATATTATCAGTGCTCAGTGAACCAGTGATCAGTGAAGAAAAGAGCAAGATCCAGAAGGTGGAATACACTTCCTTGCAGTAGTGGAACAAAATCAATTGAGTTAACTGGTTTCCAATATAGTTGGGAGCTCAGGTTTTATGCCATCCTGTGCTGATTAATTTGAATGGCCTAAGACCCAGCACCTGTAAGAAGTCATGAAGAAGATGCAGGCGCCTAGCGAGGGGACATTGCAGAAGCCCAACCATTAGAAGGAAGGCAACTATTGTGCACTTTAGTTGTGCTTTAACATTGAGAGGGGTGCTTTACAGAAGTCAGCTTTTATTTATTTAGTAAAAACTTTTAACCGAAAAGCAAAAAAAAAAAAATCTGTAGCTGCCAAAAAAGTGTTAGCTTGAGTTAGGTTTTTAATTTATTAGTCACTTAGCCATCACATCTAAAGCGAAATATACTGGAATATACAGTTGTGCTCATATGTTTACATACCCCGGCAGAATTTATGATTTCTTGTCCATTTTTCAGAGAATTTGAATGATAACACAAAAACGTTTCTTTCACTCGTGGTTAGTGTTTGGCTAAAGCCATTTATTATACTTCAACTGTGTTTAATCTTTTTAAATTATAATCGCAACAGAAACTACCCAAATGACCCTGATTAAAAGTTTACATACCCCAGTTCTTAATACCGTGTATTGCCCCATTTAACATCAATGAGAGCTTGAAGTCTTTTGTGATATTTGTGGATGAGGCTTTTTATCTTCCCAGATAGTAAAGTTGCCCATTCCTCTTGGCAAAAAGCCTCCAGTTCCTGTAAATTCTTGGGTTGTCTTGCATAAACTGCACTTTTGAGATCTCCCCAGAGTGGCTCAATGATATTGAGGTCAGGAGACTGAGATGGCCACTCCAGAACCTTCACTTTATTCTGCTGTAGCCAATGACAAGTTGACTTGGCCTTGTGTTTTGGATCATTGTCATGTTGGAATGACAAAATGACAATGATGCAAATGTTCCTCCAGTATTTTTTGATAACATACTGCATTCATCTTGCCATCAATGTTGACCAAATTTCCCATGCCTTTGTAGCTCACACATCCCCAAAATATCAGCGATCCACCTCCACTTCTGAGTCCACCTGGTTGACTCCTCTCCAAATGAAGCGTTTATGGCTGTGGCCAAAAATCTCAATTTCAGTGTCATCACTCCAAATCACTTTGTGTTAGAAGGTTTGACATTTGTCTCTGTGCTGTTTGGCGTATTGTACGTGGGATACTTTGTGGCATTTGTGTAGTAATGGCTTTCTTCTGGTGACTCAACCATGGAGCCCATCTGTCACGTACCTTACAGCGGAGTCCGAAATGATGAGGGCGGCCTCTTGCATGGTCCCGATCCTAGCACCCCTGGAGGTGGAGACAGGAACTGCTAAGGCAGCGGAAGGGTGCAGGTGCCTGTAAGCAGGTAAATAGCAGGTCAGGAACAAGCAGGAGTTGGCAACGAGGTGGCAGAGAGGTACACAAACAGCAGGTAGACTCGTGGTTCGGGACAGCCAGAGGTCGGCAACAGGCTAGGTAGCGAAAAGTACAAAATCAGAAGACAGAGCCGTAGTCAGAAGTCCAAGCCGGGGTTGGTGCAGGTAAACAGAGGCAGACAAGGTTGCAGGGGTAATCCAAGAGAGTAGTCAGGGAGAGCCGGGTGTTCAGAATGAGGAGAAGTCAAAACAAGGTAACAGCAGGTATACAGGAACAGGCTCAGACAATCCAGCACTGACATTAAGTGGCTCAATTAAATAGGGCAGTGTGCGCCGTGGTTCATTGGCGTGTGCGCATGCGCACACATACCAGTGCAAAGGATGTGCCTAGTGCGCATATCAGTTCCAATGGATGCGCCAATGCGCATATCCATTCCCATGGATGCGCCAATGCGCTTATCTGTTCCAATGGATGCGCCGATGCTCATATCTATTCCGATGGATGCGTTAATGTGCATATCTATTCCAGTGGATGCGCATATCTGTTCAGGTGGATGTGCCAGTGCGTGTACTGAATCTGGGACTCGCTTGCGACTTGGTGCACGCGTGTTCACATTGGAAGGACAAAGGTTGGTGATTAGTGCACGGGAACGGGCGTTTTGCTGCGGAGGTTCCCTGACACCATCTTTCTTCAAGTGCCTCCTTATTGGGCATCTTGAAACCGCTACACCACATGTTTTCAGAGAGTCCTGTATTTCACCTGAAGTTATTTGTGGGGTTTCTTTGCATCCCGAACAATTTTCCTGGCAGTTGTGGCTGAAATTTTAGTTGCTCTACCTGACCGTGGTTTGGTCTCAACAGAACCCCTAATTTTCCACTTCTTGATTACAGTTTGAACACTGCCGATTGGCATTCTCAATTCCTTGGATTTCTTTTTATATCCCTTTCCTGTTTTATACATTTCAACTACATTTTCCCGCAGATCCTTTGACAATTCTTTTGCTTTCCCTATGACTCAGAATCCAAAAATGTCAGTGCAGCATTGGATGAAAGATGCAAGGGTCTGTCAGGAGTCCAGAAACTCATTGACCTTTTATACACACACACTAATTACAAGCAAACAGATCACAGGTGAGGATAGTTACCTTTAATAGCCATTCAAACCCTTTTGTGTCAACTTGTGTGCATGTTATGAGGCCAAAATCACCAGGGTATGTAAACGTTTGATCAGGGTCATTTGGGTGGTTTCTGTTGCCTTTATGATTTAAAAAGACTAAACATAACAGGTATGGAAAGGAGGTCAGCAGCAATTATCAAAAGTAATGTAGCAACATCCCGAATAATAATGAGGCACAAAGAGTTGAGGAACTGGGATTTTAAAGGTACACCATATATGCAAACAAACAACAATGTAAAAAAGCAATATATAAATAATTTAATAAACATAAACAAAATAAAAGTAAGGACCACAGTTACAGTCAATCATTCTGGCAGTCTCACGGCAGTTAGGGTTGAGATGTGTGTTATACCCAGAATGATTGACTGTGGTCCTTACTTTTATCTTGTTTATGTTTAATAAATGATTTATGTATTACTTTTTTACATTGTTGTTTGTTTGTGTATATGGTGTACCTTTACAATCCCAGTTCCTCAACTCTTTGTGTCTCAAGACTAAACATAGTTGATTGATAATAAATGGCTTCAGCCAAACACTAACCATGAGTGAAAGAAATGTTTTTGTGTTATCATTCATATTCTCTGAAAAATGGCCAAGAAATGATAAATTCTGCCAGGGTATGTAAACTTATGAGCACAACTATATATCATTTTTTTTTTGAAAAGACTAAAGCTGGCCCTACACAGCACATTTCCAAACAAACATTCTTACAAACATGCATATAAAAAATCTGATGGACACATTCAATGTCTTGACCAATGTCCAAATTGGAGTTTGCTTTTAACATTCAGGTTTGTAATGAATAAACTTTGTCAAATGAAAAACTACATTGACTAAACATTTTCCATCTGCTTCTTCGAATTTTCTCATCACTGCAGATGAAAAGAAATGTTGATTTGACCCCACTAATAAATAAAATATTAATAAAATACAACAAATGTTCTGAAAACAAAAATGTTGAAATGAGATTCAACTAGTGCGTGGCCAGCTTGGCACTGCAGAAAATATTGAGCAATTCACAGTGTGCCACCAGTCAAAGGAGCAAACAGTCTTAAGCCCTGTACACACATGCCGAATGTCAGCAGACATTGACCAGTTCAATAAGAACCGGCTGACATTTGGGTTGTATGTATGTCAGCTGGTCTGACAGAAGCTGGTCGTTTGGCCACCTTCTGTTGGACAAGCATGCTGGAAAGCCAGCAGCCAACCGGCTCCAGATCAGCTCTCTCAGCCAATGGCGGAGAGCACCGACTGGAGTGTTCTGGGGCAGGGGCCACCCCCCTGTCAGAACACAACAGATCAGCAGGGGAGATCACTGTACTAACATCAGACCGTTAGTACCGCGGAATGCGACCGAAGCTGTTAGTTTTTTCGGGTTGAACAAAAAAAAACTTTGTTTACCAGGCTTTACATCTTAACCAATACCATACACATATATGCGTCCCTTTGGGTGGAGACTAGTTAGCCAATTAGTCTAATGTCCCTACCACTACTATACACATGCACACACTAACCTTTGTGTAGAATTTAGTTGGCTAACCAGCATATCTTTTTAGTTGTGGATGGAAAATGAAGCTTCTAGTGAAAAGCCACACAAGCACAGAAAGAACCTACAAAAACTCTTTCCACGTTGTGTGCTTGATAGGATAAGGACCCAGAATTTCGGTGCTGTAAGGCAAATAATCAACTTCCTAGCCAAGTGTGATGTAATTGATTGTAAATCATACTAATCTCCAAAGCTAGTCTGTCCTTTTCTTTATGTTTATCTTTATAATTATACTTTATTTGTAGTACTTTACAATCTTATTACATTGTGGTTATAATACTAAATTGGCAGTAATTCAGATGTATATTCTGTTTCAAAAAGGGCATTTGCTTACTTTGTGCATAGTGTGGATAGGATGTTTTGATCCTTAGAAGGGAGGACAGATGTGAAGATCTTGCTGGACTGAAAATTGCTGAGCTAAGCGTCTACAGGAGCAGGTTATTTATAAAGAGATGCAGAGGGAAGGAGGAGGGTGTGGGGGGGTTACAGTGATGCAGCGACAAACCAAATGGATGCAGAGGAAATGGGAATACAGTAGCACTGGAGAAGAACAGAATTACCTGTCTTTCAGTTCACATAGCACAGATAAGGCAAATATGCAGTCACTGACAGTAGAGGGAAGCAATAATACACATGGCAAATAGGAATCGAGAGCCTGGATAAGATAAAAGCAAAAATCATATAAGTGACATTACAAAGAGCTGATGTAGCACTGGACACAGACAAAGGCAATTAAAAAACACAGTTAAGTATGTAACTTATTAAAGTGACAGGAAAAAAGTGTATGTGTTAATGTATACACAGGCGAGAAAAATGTAAGTGCCAGTAAACTAAATTATAATTTGATTCTGGGAAATATATGTAATTGTTTAAAATTGAGACTGATGTAATTTTTTCATTGTACTAAATGATTGAAACATGTTGTATGTTTATATGTTTGTGTAACATCCATCTATCAGTGTGTGGTTATAAACAATCACATTTATTTTACCTTTTGCTAAATCTTGATTGAGTTAGAATCTTTTTTAAGCTATTAGAAAAGTAATATTCCTTAGTAAATTTACTTAACTAGACTGATGTGCTTAAAATAAAGATAGTTCACAAAATAAATGTCAAAATATAAAAAAATACTAAAGTGAACTGCATCAGTTTGCATTTTTAAAATAAATTTAAGTAGTGCTGACGTGTTGTATGTTTAGTCTGTCTCGTTAAGTCTTGTGCTGATTAAAGCAGTAATAGAAAAAAATCTATATGTGTATAGGTGACAAATGTGCTAAAATTGTGCAAAGTCGCACTGCCAAACGTGCCTGGCTCTGTGCCAATATTTGGTAGATGAGCTTCTTTGGAGTGGAGGGAGGCCCATTCAATTGAATTATGCTGCTCCAAAAACACAATACAAAAAAGCTATTAAAAAAACCCGGTGCAGCAGGTGTCGCTGCAGTATGCTTCTGGCAGAAAAGGTCCGACTGTCTTCCCGACGGAGGTACGATGGACCTCCGACCGAACGGATTTATCCACACGTGAACGGACCAAAGTCTGTTCGTTTTGAACATGATGACTTACAACGGGACTAGAAAAGGAAGTTCAATAGCCAATAGCTGCCCTAGCATCATATTTGGTCCGTCGGACCAGCATACAGACCAACGGTTTTCCTGATAGAAATTGATTCCGTCGGACAGATTTGAAACATGTTCTATTTCTAGGAACGTCAGAATTTTTGAAGAAAAAAGACAGATTAAGCCCGCACACGATTGTAATATCCGACGGAATGATTCCGTCTAACCTTTTTTGCCAGAAAGTCTGGTCGTGTGTACGTGGCATTACAGACAGCCTCTATCTGCACACTGTGTAGCTGCCTGCTATGCTGCAGTTCTGACCTGTGAAGCATAGCAGTTTGCAGTTAGAGGCTGCCTGTGAGAGAATTGATCTGAACTGTGTAGCATGTCAGAGGAGAAGGGAGGAAGAGAAGGGGGAGAGGAACGGTGCTACCTGTGCTAGACTGTGTGCAGTGAAATCTGGGGGGGGGGGGTGCACAGCAACACCTCCCCTTAGATCTAGCCATGTGTATACCACTTATGTATTTTCCACGATGCACAGGAATAGCACAGTGCCTGAACTTACTACTGTTCAGGTGTGTGCCTGTTCATTAGGAGTGGCAACATCTCCCAGTGGGTGGCACAGTGGTGTAGTGGTTAGCACTCTCGCCTAGCAGTAAAAATGGTCACTGGTTCGAATCCCAACCAGACACTACCTGCCTGGAGTTTGCATGTCTCTCCCTGTGCCTGTGTGGGTTTCCTCCGGGTAATCTGGTTTCCTCCCACACTCCAAAGACATGCAGGTAGGTTAGCTGGCTTCTGTCCAAAATTGGCCCTAGCATATAAATGGGGACCTTGGATTGTGGGCTCCTTAAGGGTAGGGACTGATGTGAGTGTGCAATGTACAGGGATAGAGACAATTGTAGACACCTCACTCAGATTGAACTGGATGGTGTCTTTATTCAACCTTACTATGTAGAGGAGGGACAGAAAGAGGGGATGGATTGCTGAAGTTGTGACTGCCCCCTCTAAACCTTCAAACAGCAAATGGACCCTTACAGGGACCTACATAATAGATGAAGTCCCCCTGCTGGAAAATTAAAAGGAGAGAGGAAAGAAAGAACAGCTGATTCATGATTATTGTAATATTTGTTAATTATTTAGCCTGTCCCAAACACCTCCTTTAAAACAAAAGCTCTTTACCCTGAGTATCAAGAGTAATGCTAGATCATTATAGCTTCTGGATAAATGTTTTTTGATAAAAAATGGTTTGCATTTTTCGTTTTTTTTTTTCATCCAATTTGTGGAAAATCCTCTATTTATAGACCACGTCTATATATAAATGTTTACATGTTAGTCTCAACAGCTAATATTAACAGATTATATTGTAACATAAAAGTTAATTCTAGCTTTCATGTATGAGGTGTAGCTATACCCCCACAGGAGCAGTGTTCTTCACCTCGACCTTTCAAAGGACCACAGCCCCTCTGACACACAAGGTTGAGTGTAAAAGCACTGCAAATAATTCCTATTACCCAATAATAGTGCTGTATCAAAGCAGGCAAGTAAATACAAATAGACTGGCAATTGCGATAACACAATTCAGAATACAAAATGGCTAACAGTAAGGGCTAGGCATAAAATGACACGTATCGCCCCGGTATAAAAAAATTACTGTATTAAAAAATTACACATCCCCCAGTAGCAGCACCACCAGAAGTGCAACAATGAGCAGCAATAAAGCTTGACCTAACAAACGCCTGGGACTGTACATCCAGTGTGCACTAATGGCGGCTATGCTAGGCCTAAACCGACTGGGTATGCACTGTGCATAGAAATTAAGGAAATGGGAGAAGAGAACAAAGGGGACTTGCTGGATGGTTTCACTGGAGGGGCAGTCCTTTATGTTGTTCTTCTTCCAGTTATCATTGAGTCACTTTATTAAGCATTTTAGCATGTAATGACAGTTTTAGTGAACCAACATTCATTAAAAATGTGGTAAAGATGCAGTAAATTTAACCCCTAGTTGCCGATTGCACTCAAACATGCGGCCACTCAGCGGTCAGGCTTTAGCGCAGAGGGGCCGCATATTTGCATGCATTAGTGCCAATAGAGCTGTGCCAAGAGCACGCTCCTGGCACAGTGACCAGTGGTTTTACAAAAAGCTCCTAAACACTTCTTACAATTGGGAGTTTTCTGATTACATGACCACTGTGACAGCCAATCATGACGGTCACATGGTCACAAACCCCTTAAAGAAGCCGGTGCCAAGGGGTTAACCTCCCTGGGGTAATCCCGAGTCTGGCTCGGGTTGGGATTTTAGTATCATAAATGGTAACCCCGAGCCAGACTTAGGATCGCATCGCTGGATACAATGAGAAGTTACTTACCTTGTCCCCTGGATCCAGCGATGTCCTCCGCGCTGTGTGATTGAGTTGTCCTCCGCTCGATTCACACAGTGCCCGAGTGCCGCCGAGCTCCGCTCCCTGCGACGTTATGGCGCATGGGAGCGGAGATCGGCGCCAAATTCAAAAAAGTAAAAACACACAAAACACACACAGTACTGTAATCTTACAGATTACAGTACTGTATAAAAAAATTACACATCCCCTTTGTCCCTAGTGGTCTGTGCAGGGCCCTGCATGCACTTTTATATTATAAGTACTGTTTTTTTCTGCCTGGAATTTGGAGATTGTCCATAGCAACCAAAAAGTGTCCCTTTAGGTCAAAAGTGATTTTAGACCAACTAGAAAACAGCAATAATAAATTATAATCACTTGCAGAATTGAGCGATATCGATTTGTGGGGAAATTCGTCATCAAACACTAAATCTAATGACAGCGACAATTCTGCAAATAAGCAAATTTCAGTGTTTTTGGATTTGATTACATTATTTAATAATTTTTATTATTATTTATTATATTATAAACTATCATACCCGGGATGTCTGCTAGACTCTGGTTTGAACAGATTTAAGAGAGTTATTCCTAAGAATTACAGGACTACAATATAAAACGCCAAATTTACATGCAAAATAATTGTACCGCTTTCAGCACCTAAAACCAGAAGTAATCATACCGCCAGGGAGGTTAATGTCCTGGCTCCAGTAGCTCATTCCCTGCTAACTGCAAACAATGAGCGGTGAGTCCTCTGACCAGTCCCTGAGATGCAGCGGTGAACTCTTGCTGTAGAAGGGGGCCCCCTCAGTCTCTCCACAGAATACCTCTGGTGATCAGTGGTGGGAAGTAGAGTATGAGAGGATGCTGCATTCTCCCTGCGGTAGCAGCGCAGATGTGATCGCTGCAATCTGTGCTGTACTGCCCCAGGTGTCCTCTGGCTCTGGTCACTCGCTTCGTAGATGATCCGTGTGCACCAGGACTGATGTTCACATCTCAGCTCCCACGCTGCAAAGAGGAATCAGTCTGTTCAGTAGTCTGGTACAAAGCTTTTCCACTACTCCTTCTCTACCTCAGGGTGCTCTTGGGTATTGTAGTCCAGTTCTATGGCTGCTGTCCTGGATATTAATTTCCATAATCTTCAGCATTCTGCACAGTAATCTTTATGCTTTTCTGGCTATAATTCTCCCTCTGCCAACTGGAGGGGATAATACACCAATGTTCAGCATATCAGTAAAAAGTGAAACTGACTAAAGAGGACAATATGGTTGATTTACTAAAACTGGAGAGTGCAAAATCTGGTGCAGCTTTCATCTTTCCATCTACTAAATCTTCTGCCCTTGTTGTTTTAACTTTGGATAGTAAAACATTTTTTTTATGCCAGTAAATACCATATATACGGCCCACTTCCTGTTTCTTGTCTGAAAAAAAGCCTAGGCTTATGACATCATGCACACCTCTCTCTCTCACTCTCGCAAGAGTTTGCCAGGAAGGAGGGGGGGGTGAGTCATAAGAGGGCCAATGAGAGCTGCAGAGCTGGAGGTGTGTGTCTGTGTAAATCCAGCTTCAGCCCACCCACAGTTAAAATGGTTCCAGCCAGACTCGAGTGGGGGGGGGGGGGGATTTCTGCAGCATATTTGGCAAGTACAGAATCACAGTATATATAAAATAATATTCAAAGTGGTTGGAGGGAAGCGTCAGAATGGCAAAGATGTTTTTATTACAGATTATGTGAGCAGACTGCAGTTCCTCTTTAAAGAGGAGCTGCACCTTTCAAAAAAATCTTAAAAGTCAGCAGCTACAAATACTGCAGCTGCTGACTTTTAATAAATGAACACTTACCTGTTCCAGGGATGTCCAGCGATGTCGGCGGCAGATGACGAGCAATCGCTCGTCTCTTGGCTGCCCCCGCCGCCATCCTCGGTCAGGGAATCGGGAAGTGAAGCGTTGCGGCTTCACTGCCCGGTTCCCTACTGTGCATGCGCGAGTCACGCTGCGCGTCTCTACTGGTCACCGCTGTGTCCTGGGAACTGTGTGTTTCCCAGAACACAACAGGGGGGGCGGGGCATCTGCGGCTAGCTTATCCCGGAAGTGGGTGCAAATACCTGGATTATACAGGTATCTGCACCCTCCTCCCCCCTGAAAGGTGCCAATTGTGGCACCGGAGGGGGGGTTCCGATGAGCGGACCTTCCACTTTAGGGTGGAGGTCCGCTTTAAGCTGTGACATTAAAACCTTGAAGCTGATTTGTTTCTATGCAGAGCTGCACCACATTTTGCACTCTCCAGTTTTATTAAATGAACCCCAATGTCTCCTTCTCCATGTTTCTGTAGTCCAACACCTGGCTACATATTTTCATCGCAGCCCTGGGCATTCGCTTTTAGCACTATTTGTCTTTCCTTATTTTGTGTGTTTATATTTGTTTTACATTTTTGTCAATTAGGAAATACTACTTAGATTTTGGGTTTATTTTCTCAACAGTAAAGCTAGCTCTATTATATCTCCTGGGGACTTCAGCTCAGCAAGTTCCTTCCTGGAAATCAAAAAAGGGTATATATTTCTTCCTAGAAATCCTTGCTATGAGACCTATTTGTAATGGCCACAGCAGGTTGCAGAGATCATACTTCTTGAGTCCTGAAAGCATATAAAAATTGAATGGTGGTTCAGCTTTCCAGCAACTCCCAAAAACTGAAATGATCAGTTTTGTGTAGACTGCCACTTTACCAAAGTAATACTTAAACCATTTAAGGAAGTATATACAGTATATCTGTAATGTTGTTGTCTTTTTTTTTCAGGTTTGTAATAATATAATTATCTTGTAAAATAAATGGTAATCTTAGGGTTTTCTGGGTTTTAGATGCTGAACAGGACAGCAGCCCTCGTACAGTTATTGGCTCTGACATAGAAGACACTAAACCTATCAATTTGGGTAAGTGAGTATCTTTGTGTATTGTGCTTACAACTAATCACCCTGTTTAGTGGTGGTTAAAAGAGAGTTTTACATGCATTTCTACTTGTGAGTTTCTGATATCTGTCACAGCTGTTTTGTCTCTGCAGATATGACAGATTTCCAAGAGAGTTTTGTCACTTCTGGTGTTTTCAGCGTCACAGAATTAATTCAAGTGTCGAGAAGTAAGTAATATTATGAGGGGTTATCTTGTTTTCTCCTGAGAGGATATGTATATCTACATACAGTACGTATATACAGTAATGGGAACACAGACCCTGGGTTATAGGCTCAGATGATTGGACACTGGCAAAACTTTGTTGGACGTGCCCCCTGGGTGTATCCCTAATACCCTACCCTACTCTGTAAGATCTCAGTTGTTTTCTATTGTCCTAAAGTGATGGACCTTTTTCCCCTTACAGAGATATAATTCGCGTCACTAGTATGTTATTTTACTTCAGGTTCTTCACTGAACTCTTCAATCCAACCCCCACCATCTTCTAATTCAGCAATTGAAACAGTGCATCCAGATTGGTGCAACCTTGGGAGCTGTACATGGACCTTATGTTTTGGGGATGGCCTGTAATGTTGCTTCTGTCACAAGATCCTTCTTGGGTTCCTGCTTTGCCATGTAGTTCAACACATGTATTTAGCCTCAGGGTGCTATACAGGTTCAGAACCATGGTCCATCCTTATGAAATCCAGACACTGAAGACTCCTCCAGGGATATGACCACCATCACGGGTGAAGCCTGCACCCTGTATAGAAAAACCAGAAATGTGGGCAGGTAAGACAGAGCCTCCCTGTATCTCTGATCACTGCTCTAAAAAAGGGACTGGGTTTGGATCGTATTCACATTACAGTGTAAACTTTTTAAACTTGACCCTAAAACTGGATCACTCAGAGCTTAGTCTGAGGTGGATGATCAGGTGTTACAACACACCACAGGTTGAACGTTTTATCGCCGCTTCTGCCTAAAGCCTCATATAAGGTTCTCAGGTGCTTCCTCCTACCTGCCCTTTTGCCACAAGAACTTGCTGTGCAGTCCTCTGGGTTCTCTGGGTTATGTACCCTATATTCCGCACTGTACTCCATGAGTACCCCACAGGGGAATACCCTCACTTGCATATATGACAGAAATCAGGCGAAAGGGAATCACAGCAAAAGCTCAGGAAAACATTTGCTCCGCCAAAGCCGCACATAACTATCAACTTTTAAAGTGATGCTGTTTCCCTTGCACCAGAGCAGAACCTGATTTTAGCAGTGGTCTCTGCATCTGATTCATTTCAGGCATGCACCAAGCAGCCTACCTGACTAAGGCAGATTTCTGTGCAACTATGTCACATTTTCTTAGAAAACTAATGGTTTTAATACATCCATCGCTATCCAGGGCTTAAAAGCCTAGAATAGGCAGGTACAGAAGGGAATGAAGGAGACCCAGAGGTGGTGTTAGAGGATTCCGCAAAAGATTTCTTACCACTACCCTTCTATAACCTGATATTTCCGCTTCACACA
The DNA here is from genome assembly GCF_037356315.1 of Lithobates pipiens. Lineage (NCBI taxonomy): Eukaryota > Metazoa > Chordata > Amphibia > Anura > Ranidae > Lithobates > Lithobates pipiens. The sequence goes on along the minus strand of NW_027507718.1, from coordinate 168,817,096 downwards.
ATATGCTTATCAACGTGGATATGATGTCACTTTGGGTACAAAGATTAACATTTTAAAATAAATTTCCAATTCATAAACAAATAGAATTAGCAATTTATGAGGATTGGGTCAATCCAGAAAATATTTCCACCCCTCTGAAAGCAATTGTTGAGCTCTATCCAGTGGTAAAAAGTGTTCTGTTCTGGTAGTAGACCCTGCTGTCTCAAACATCTAATTGAGCCAACTAAAGATGCTCCTAGGAATGTTTAAGATGCTCTTAAAGGCTTTTTTACACTTGCTGACCCAGCTCTGCAACTAGCTATTGCTGCAATTTCTGTCTGTCAAACTGCAGCTGGACTAGAGTAGGGCAATGAACAAACAACATGATCCTGTATTCCAGGACCATATTTTAACTGAGAAATCACAACAATTAACTTCTGCTCTGCTCTGTCATGTGGATAGCCTAGAACAGTGATGGCGAACCTTGGCACCCCAGATGTTTTGGAACTACATTTCCCATGATGCTCGGCCACTCTGCAGTTTAGTTGAGCATCATGGGAAATGTAGTTCCAAAACATCTGGGGTGCCAAGGTTCGCCATCACTGGCCTAGAACAAGCAATGACGCGGATTTCCAGAATGGCTCCAATTCTTATTCACAAGTGCAGAATCTTTTGGCTTAAGGCCTGATCAGCAAAAGCTGCTGTAAAAGATGCTTCATACATATGCCCTTTGAAGGAGGACATCTCTTTGGAAAGGTACTTGACAAATTCATCAAAGATTTCATAGATGGAAAGGTTCTTCCACAGTGGAAAGTTCAAAAATCCCTTTCCCTAAAGGGACTCTACCTCTTCAAAACTCAGAGCACTTCAACGCCCTACACAGTCTTCAACTTCAAAAGTTCATCCCTTCCTTTCAGCACAAGACTTGGGCCACAATGTCCAGCAAGTCTTACTTAGAGTCCTCTTCCCAACGAAGGGGTACCCTCACTCCTAGAAGCTGGGGAACATCTGTTACAGTCAGGTCACAGACATGCCATACCTGTGGGTTGAATCAGTGGTTTCAGAGGGGTACAAAAATCTTCAAAATTTTTTCTTCTCTCAAATCGACCATAATCTGCTCAGTGTTTTGAAGAATGCCCTAAACCATCCTTTGCCCCAGTTGGTAGTTTTGCCAGTATTCTTACAGGACAGGTTCCAAGGATTCTATTAAAACTTACAAACCATACCAAAACCCAACAGGGGTATTCGCCCTATCCTGGCCCCAAAATTCCAAAACAATACCTTCAAGTTTCAACATTTTGCATGGAATCCACAAGGTCAGGTATTGCCTTTCCGGGACATTTGCCATCTATAGACATTAAGTTGCAAATTCCCATTTATCTGCCTCATCAGCATTTTCTATGCTGTGCAGTAGGAGACAACAGCTTTCAGTTTGTTACACTGCCATCTAGCCCCCCAGAGTATTTAAAAAGGTCCTCATACCTCTTCTTGCCCTTCTAAGAACTCCAGGTCACAGGTTATCTAGACGACCCTCTGAAGGACTCATCTTTCAGCTATCTGCAAACATTGATGGGACAATTCAGATTCTTCAGGCTTTTGGTTTGGTGATTAACTTTCAGAAATCTGGTTGCCGACCTTCTCTTTAACTTGAATACTTGTGCCTGATCCTAGGCACATCCTACAGGCTTTGCTTTCAGAGAAGAAACTCCTTTCTCTAAAAGTTCACACTCAGTATGGAAGTTCAAAGAGGTTAATCACAAAGAGGTTGTGAAATTCTCCAGTGAGAGTGCTGGATCTCACAGTAGGCTCCTTTGAGGCTGTTACATTAACCCCATTTAATTTAAGACCTCTCCTACACAACATCTTGTTGGCTTAGAACACACAGGCTCCTTCTCTCTACCTATCCATGCTCCTATAAAGCCAAAAAAGGACATGCCTAGCTTGGTGGATTCCCAGCCCAGCCTTAACCATATAACAGATATCGACAGATGCCAGCCTTTTAGCCTGGGAAGGAGTGTTCTTGTAACTCACAGTTCAGGAAACATGATTACGGGTGCAAGCCAAGCCCCCATCAACATTCTAGAGCTCTAAACAATAAGAATGGCTCTGCAACATTGGACACCCTTTTCTGCAAGGACACCCAGTCAAGTTGCAATCTGTCAGGAAGATCCTGCCAGAAACAGGCTCCTCGGGTGCATTGGCGCGCGTTGGCGGGCGCCATTGTGCATGCGCGTGCACACACGGGAATGTGCCTGCAATCCTGTTGGCGCCAGGTGGGCTATTTAAACCTGCCTGTCACATACAAACTTCACTGCCTGCTCTACAGCGTTCTGTATGCCTTTACCTGATCTGAGACTACCTGTGAATACCCGGCTATCTGTGACTATCCCAGCTATCCACCTGCATCCGACCTCCGACCTGTCTTTGACTACTCTCCTGCCTGTTCCTCTGGTCCATCTGCTGCCCGCTTAATATCCAACGCGGCCTGCCTGACTACTCTGTGTGTTCCAGTTCCAGCCTGCTTACCAATCAGCTGCTCCTGGTTCCAGTCCAGTTCTCTAGTTCTAGCCTGCTTGTCTGTCAGCTTTTCCTGGTTCCAGTCCAGTGCTACAGTTCCAGTCTGCTTGCCTGTCAGCTTTTCCTGGTTCCAGTGCTCTAGTTACAGCCTACTTTCCTATCAGTTGTTCCTGGTTCCAGTACAGTGTTCTGGTCCCAGCCTGCTAACCTGTCAGCTGTTCCTGGTTCCAGTCCAGCACTTAAGTCCCAGTCTGCCACCTGTTTCTGTCTCCTGCAAGGAATTCTTGGACTTCTGGATTAACTTCCTCCGCTGTTGATCCTGCCAGGCACTTGTATCACTCCTTACTCCTGTGCCTTCTGTTACCTTACCAAGGGCCACAAGTGGGAGTCGTAAGGGAGGCCTCCCTCTGCAATTTGGGCTCAAGCCACTAGGTACGTGACACAATCGGACTAAGCCACGACAATGGCTTATATCAACCACAAGGGAGCATCAGGAGCCATGCAGCCATAAAGGAGGCAAGCCAGATCATCTCTTGGATTGAGAAACACTGTCCAGTTATCTTTGCTGTCCGCATGCCCAGAGTGGTCAACTAGAAGATGGATTACCTCAGCCATCAACGCCTGGACCATAGGAATGGTTTCTTCACCACGATATCTTCAACCTCATCAGTCAGACATGGGGGATCTTAACCTCCAAATTTAACAACAAGTTACCTATGTTTGTGGCCAGGACTGAGAATCCTCTAGCATTGGCATTGCATTCTTTGATCATTTCTTGATCTCAGTTCAGGCAAGAAATGTTACTTCAGAAAGATCTTCTATTGTACCTGGAAATCCTTCTTTGTCTGGTGTGAGCTAAGGCACTTCAATCCCAGAAACTACTCTGTGCCTCACATTCTGAAAGAACAGGTTTCTGCCTTGTCTATTCTTTTTTAAATCCTTTGGCCTCTCTCTTTATCTTGTCAAAATTTTTATTAAAAGTGCATCTAGAATCAGCCGTGCTTTCTTGGGACATCAGTCTTGTTCCCTCTTCTCTGCAGAAAGCACCCTTTGAACCCATCAGGGAAATGTCCTTAAATGATCTTTCTTGCAAAATGGCCTTCTTGGCTGCTATCACTTCTAAGAAAACATTTCTCATTCTTTACAAAAAAAAGGTGACCTTATGCCCAAGATCATCTTTTCTTCCTAAAGAACCTCAATAAAGATATAGGAGTTGATTCACTAAGGACAAAATGGCCCATACACACGGTCGGAAATTCAGACAAAAAAAGTCCGATCGGATTATGTTGTCGGATCGTGTGTGGGCTCTATCGGACTTTTTCCGTCGGAATTTCTGACAGAAAAAGTTTGAGAGCTGGATCTAAAATTTTCCAACAACAAAGTCCGATCAGACTTTTTCCGATCGTGTGTAGAGAATTCCGACGCACAAAGTGCCATGCATGCTCAGAAAAAATTTGGAGATGAAAGCTATTGGCTACTGGCCTCTATATAGTACCGTCATACAATTTGTACATCACCTCGTTCCGAACGATCGCATTTTCCGACAACTTTGTGCGACCGTGTGTATGCAACACAAGTTTTGGCCAAAATCCGTTTGAAAAAATCTGACGGATTTTGTGGTCGGAATGTCCGACCGTGGGTATGGGGCAAAATACTGTGCACTTTACTTGAGCAGAGATTCTCCAGAGCTTAGAAAATCAGGGGAAGCTCAGCTGACGTCCATCATACAATTATATTCAAGCAAAAAATGTTTTTTTCTTTTCCTTGCATGTGATTGGGTATTCTTTGCAAAGTGAAGTTTTACCTCATTTAATAAACTCTAGTGCAACTGCACTGCACAAGTGCACAGTCTATTTGCCTGTAGTAAATCAACCCCATAGTCTTGCCGCTTTTGTGTCCTGCCTCCAAAGCACCCAAAGAAAGTTGTTCTTCACTGCCTAGATGTAATTAGAGCCATCAGAGTCTACCTCAAAGCATCAGCTTCGTCCCACCTCCAAGACCTTGCAAGGAACATCTTGCTTTCAAGTCCACATCTATAGACGAATAAGATAAATCGACGTCAGAACTAAAGCCTGGTACACACGGGCCGAATGTCGGGACATTGGCCGGTTCAAAAAAAATGGCCAACTTCGGTCTGTCCGTCAGAAGCCGTTGAGCCATCTTCTGTCAGGCGAGCATGCTGGAAAACCAGCAGTTGACCAACTCCCGATCAACGCCCTCAGCCAATGGCAGAGAGCGCTGATTGGAGTGTTCCGGTGGGGGGTCCCCCTGTCAGTCCCCCTGTCAAAACACAACAGCTCAGCGGGGGAGATTGCTGCACTAAATTTGCATTGTTAATACAGTGGCTGCAACCGGAGCTGACAGTTTTTGTTAGTTTTACTTGTAGTGTGTACCAGGCTTAACACTCTTGGACCCATATCACACTTTGCATAGCTGGAACGTAAGCTCCTGGTAATGTTTTCATTCGCACGTTTTTCATGTTTCCGCACATTGTGCATAGGGCAGCCCATTCACTTGAGTGGCCTATGTGCGCAAAAGGTGCCAAAAAAAAGCCTGAATCTTCTTGAGCATGGAACGTGGCACATTTTGTTCACGCTAAAACAAGCCAAAACATATGTCTGCTAATCGTGCTTGGGGCTGTGATTAGCAATTAATAGCACTCCAAATGTGATGCTTGTTTTCACCACATTTCTGAAACACATGGCAAAGCATGCATTTTCTGTGCACTTTGCTGCGTGCTCTGGGAGCGCTAAATGTGAATGTGGCCATAGAAACAAAGCTCCCGCTGCACTTATAGGTGTTTACTCTCTGCTATAGTATGATTTCTATGAATGGAGGAGCTGGGTGGATAGGGCAGAAATAGTCAGGTACGCTTGAGGCGTGCCTGTCATGCCAACAAAGGAGACTGGTTGTGTTATTGTTTTAATTTTTATTGCTGCACAGTCAATATCTTTTGTACATACAGTATGTATTTTATTCTGTGCTATTTCTGTCTTAGTTTTAATGTTGGTAATAGCGTGTATATCACGATAATTTTTTTCCCCTTTAATGTGACATGTTTTACTTGCAGCTCCAGTTGTGTCTGGAACAGGCCCCAATTTCTCTCTAGGAGAGCTACAGGGACACCTGGCTTATGATTTAAACCCTGCGGGAACTGGCATGAGAAGGACCCTCCCTAGCACATCATCAAGTGGGTATGTTGTTTCAACTTTTAGAAATGTGTAACTATTATCTTAACCCCTATCAGGGTTTTTAAACTCTTTCTTTTGAGACCCTGACAAATGTGGCATGTCAGGAGGTTACCATCACTTAAAGCGGAAGTTGCCATTTTGGGTGGAACTCCGCTTTAAATGCATTCTATGAATTAAGGTGAAAAACCTTCTGTGCTGCAGCTCCTCCCAGAGCCTGCCCTGTTTCTTACCTGAGCCCGATCTGATCCAGCGATGTGCACGGGCACAGCAGCTCCAGCCGCTGTCTCTCTCCTCATTGGACAAATTGATAGCAGCCATTGGCTCCTGCTGCTGTCAGTCAAATCCAGTGACGCGGGGGGGGTGAGGCTGAGTCCCGCTGTCTGTGTCAATGGACACAGCAGCGAGCAGCGGAACGTGGGAGCGAGCCCACATGGGTGCCCCTATGGAAAGTGGCTTTCCGTGGGGGCACCCAATGAAGAGGAGGAGCCTGGAGCTCCGGGCGGCCCCCCAGAAGAAGAGGATAGGGGCTGCTCTGTGCAGAATGATTGCACAGAACAGGTAAGTATGGGCATGTTTGTTATTTTTATATATTAAAAAATTCTAATATTAAAACACTTATTTTCAGTCAAATACATTAACTTACCACTAGAGAGACTGCAGTTCAGAGAACACACTTTAATGTGGTTGTAAAGGCAGAAGGTTTTTTTATCTTAATGCATTCACTGACTGACACAGCTCCATTATTCTTGACCATAGGGACGAACCCAAGCAGTGTCATAATGAGGGGTGGGAACAGCATAAAAAAACTTCCCCACAAGCAGCAGTGCTCCTTAACAGGGAAGTCACCACCTTATCTAGCCGCATCAGAACTTGCGGTTAACAATGCATTATACTCAAAAGTAACTGTATTTTAATAAAAAAACTGAAAAAAAGAAGAGCAATTGAAACATCACACGGCCCCCTGCAAAACTTTGTGGCCAAAGCATGCATCCGAAGATGCGCTTACATCCACTTTGTAGAATTTGGTAAAAGTGTGTAAGTCGCCGCCTTACACACTTGAGCAACTGACGCTTGATGTCAGAAAGCCCAAGAGGTTCCAATTGCCCTGGTGGAATGGCCCGTGACAGTAAAGGGGGGCACCTGCCCCTTCAAGGCGTAGGCCTGTACCACAATCTGTCTGATCCACCTGGAAATAGTGGCCGACGAGACCGCCATACCTTTTTTTTGGAGCAGCTACCAAAACGTACAGAGTCTGACTTACGAAAGGGAGCCGTGGCAGACAAATACACCCTTAGAGCCCGGACCACGTCAAGGAAATGAAGGGCCACCTCCTTAGGATGTGTTGGTTTAGGATACAGAGATGGTAACACAATGTCTTCATTGAGGTGAAACGCCAAAACCACCTTCGGCAGAAAAGAAGGTTGCGGACGCAACACCACCTTATCCTTATGGATAACCAGATAGGGCCACTTGCAGGACAAGGCCACCAGTTCCGAAACACTCCTGGCCGATGTAATGGCCACTAGAAAGACCACTTTCTGGGAAAGAGTCAACAAGGCAATTTCTCTGAAGTTTTCAAACGGCGGTTTCTGAAGCGCTGATAACACCAGATTCAGATCCCACGGAGGTAAAGGTGGACATTAGAGAATGATCCGCCAGGGGTCGCTGAAAAAAAAAACAGCCAAAGCCAATTTCTGGTCTACTCCTCGCTGCAGAAACAGCAATATCCTAGAAACTAAATAGGTGCGTGGACGCATCCTTTCTCTTCACACATGGAGATGTAGGCCTTCCAGGTACGATGGTATATCTTCAGAGAAGAAGATTTCCGTGCTCTCAACATAGATGAAATCACAGAGTGCGATAGGCCTCGTTCCTTAGCACCTTGCTCTCAACAGCCATGCCGTTAAAACCAGCAATGGTAAAGCAGGATGGAGAATCGGACCTTGAGACAGAAGGTCTTCTCTCATCGGTAGTCGCCACAGAGCGTCCGCAACCAGGCATACTAGGTCAGCGTACCAGGGGCACTGAGACCAATCTGGGGCAATCAGAATTACTGGAATCCCCTCAATCTCCATTCTGCGGAGCAGACGTAGTAGTAGCTTAAGCGGAGGAAAGGCGTAGATCAGTTGATACTGACCCCACAGAGCCACCAGCGCGCCTGACGCGTCTGCCCAAGGATCTCTTGTCCTGGATATGAATCTCAGTACTTTTCCGATTGAGATGGGAGGCCAGGAGATCCACGTCTGGTGTGCCCCATCACAAGCACAGTAGCCTGAACACCAGCGGATGCAGTGCCAATTCTCCTGGGTCCAGCATCTAGCGACTTAGGTAGTCCGCCTGCCAGTTTTCCACTCCCAGGATGTAAATGAAGGATGTGAGTGACCTCCCGTGCTGCAGCCGAGCTTCTTGTTCCTCCTTGATGGTTGACATATGCCACCGCTGTGGCGTTGTCTGACTGGATCCTGATCGGACACCCTCGTAGTCTCATCGACCATGTGGAGAGGCATAGCCTGATCGCTCGAAGCTTGAGCACATTGATCGGCAACTTGGATTCCTCCCCCAACCAGAGGCCCTGGGTCGACTGTTCTCCCAGTACTCCACCCCAGCCGGTCAGACTGGCGTCCATTGTGATCACTGTCCAATGTAGATGTAGGAACGACTTCCCGGACCGAAGTGCCGGGGACCTCAGCCACCAGAGCAGGGAGTACCCGACTGACTGGCTCACCTGAATCTGCCGATCCAGGGATAAGGGAGATTTGTCCCATTTCATTTAAATCTCCTTCTACAAGACTCTGTTATGAAACTGGGCATACGGCACTGCCTCGAAGGAGGCCACCATGAGCCCCAGGACTCGCATGCAGAAGCGTAGCGACGACCACCTGCGGTTCATCAATAGTTTCACCGCGGTTCTGTCAGGCTGCAGCTTGTCTGAAGGGAGAAACACTCTTGCTTCCATGGAGTCCAGCAGTAGGCCTAGGTACTCCAAGCGCTGAGTCGGTATAAGCGCCAACTTCTTTAGGTTCAACAGCCACCCAAAATCCTGCAGGGTTTGCATGGTGATCGCCACATCCTCCTTTAATTCTTGGTAAAGATTCGGGGGAACTGATGCCAAACCAAAGGGAAGGGCCACAAACTGGTAGTGGGCTTCCCCAACTGCAAATTGCAGAAACTTCTGATGTCGAAGGCATATGGGCATGTGCAGGTATGCATCCTAAATGTCCAAAGATGCCAGGGAGTCCCCTTGATGGAGTGCAGCGACTACTGAGCGAACTGATTCCATTCTGAACCTCTGTACTTTTACAAAGCAGTTGAGGGCTTTCAGGTCCAGGATTGGACGTACCCCTTCCTTTTTGGGGACTACAACCAGATTGGAGTAGAACCCCTGGAATCTTTCCGACTCCGGAACAGGCACTAACACCCCGCGACTTAGCAGGTCCCTTACCACCCCCATTACTGCCTCCCGGCGATCCGGGAGCAAGGGTATGCTGGAGGGGAAGAATCTGTTTGGTGGCCAAGAGAGGAACTCTATCTTGTAGCCAGAGGAAATCAGTTTGCAGACCCATTGGTCGGACAGCCGAGAGGCCCACCGGGCTGCAAACTCCTGAAGGCGACCCCCCACCCGAGAGATGGGCGGGGCAAACCTTCATGTGGTAGCAATTTTGCTCACAGGCCTGTTAGGCTTGCGGTTCCAGGGGCGATTTTGTCCCTCAGAGGTTGTCCTGTCGTGCTGGGGGTGTTTAGCCGAAGCCCCGGGTGGGCGAAAAAGTCTCTTTTTGAGCGGAAAATGAGGGCCCTTGCCTGCGGCATGGCTCCTTAGCCTTCCTGGTCTGTGGGAGTAAGGTACTCTTCCCATCTGTGGCATTCTTAATGATGTCATCCAACGAGGCTCCAAAGAGCCGCTCACCAAGGAAGGGTAGATCCGTCAGGGCTTTCTTAGATGCTTGGTTCGCAGACCCTGCATTTTAGCCAAATCAGGTGCCTCAGCACCACTGCTGACACTGAAGCCCTGGATAACAGAGGACTCGTATCTAGGGCCGCGTCACAAACATACTTAAGGCCTTGCACTAACTGATCTGCTAGTTCCACGCAGACAGGAGAGGCCTGTTGCTTCCCCAACTTGTGGTGCAAAAGTTTTGCCCACTCAGTAAGTGTGTGAAACACAAGTGCTGAGGGCAGTACTGGTCACATCGCTGACCCCACAACCGTAAACACGGAACGGGACACTGCCTCGGCCTTCCTGTCCGTGGGGTCCTTAAATGCAGGAGTCCCCTATCCCGGGATCGTGGTTACTTTATTTAACCTGGATACTGGGGGGTCCATGACCAAAGGAGCCGACCATTTATTAAGAAGGCTCTCCTCAAAGGGTTAACGCATCGCCATACTTTTTGGGACCGAAAAGGTGCGATGCGATCTTCCCCATTCCTTGTATATGAACTTATCTAAATAAGTCAGATATGGAAACACCTTAGGTGCACGGGCTGGCTTACGGGATCCAAAAGGAACCGCTACTTCAGCAGAAGGAACTGGTGTAACTGGTGGGGTCAGGGGCCGCTTTTTACCACCTTTGCACATGCACACCGCCTCCATCCTGGTAACGAACGTGTCACGGACCGCCCACTGCACTGTTTGCAGATGAGCCGGTTGCAATTGCCGGGAGTTCGGGGGAAGAAACACCAGTTTCTGAAGCCATGCTGACCCACCCTGTCTGCCACCCTTGGGGACTTGGGACAGGTGCATAGTCCCACCCTCCTAGCTGCTGCAGACTGAGGGGCCCCCACCGCAGGACTCACCACCCTGACCGAGTTCTGCGCCGTTCAGCTACAAGTGCCTGTGTCAGCTTCCAGGTGTCCTGAGTGAGAAACAGCGCTGTTCTGAGCAGCAGGGACCAGCGCTGAGCAAAAAAAAAAGCGCTGGGCTACAACAAAATGGCCGCCGTCCGCCCAGTATAAAGGACATAATCACTGGCAAAATGGCCACCGAACTACAGCAAAATGGCCACTGACCCTGCTTTCCACTGAGGCACACCAAAAATGGCAGACAAACAACTTTGTACACAGAGGAAAGACAGTGAAAATGGCAGCAGAACAGTGCTATGGCGATCAGCAAGAGCAGACCTCCAGACGCCCAGCAGGGAACCACAGACACCCAGGGACGCAGCCACCAAGCACAGCCCCCCATCCAAGGTGAGAGCCCCCCTGGGGTCCCCAGGCTATACGCACACACACCGGTCAGCAGCCCATAATGCAGCATCCCCTACAGGGGGGGGAGATAGGGACAGGGAGAGAAGAGAGGGAGGAGAGGGACCCCCGAATCGACCTCCCAGGGAATGCCCAGCTGCTAAACCCTGCCGAGGCAGGGAGAGCTGTACTTACCATGCGGACAAGCTCGAGATATCCCATCACAGACCCACTCTCCGATCAGTACGGGGTGGCTGTTGGCCCGGCACACTGTGACAAAGACATCAGTAGTCCGGTCATATGTGTCCCGGAAGCATGCGCTCACCGGCCACCTTTGGAGCCTGAGGGGCATGTCATGGCCGACCCAGCACGTAGCTATGGTCTGCACACGCTCGATGGCCAGGCTGGGGAGACTACAAGGATAAGGATACCCTGCCGGCTGTTGATAGTAGATCACAGGATCCAAAAATCTTGCGCAAAAGGCAAACTTCTGCAAAAAATCCCAGGACTGACGGTCCCGCAGGGTTCCTAGGTCCATCTCCTTCACTAGGCAGGAAAAAAACTGAAGCTGATGCTGCAGGAAGCAGGCTGAGGGGTTGTTACTGAAGGGACCACCCCCTAGACGAAACTATAAAGTTCTGTTTTTGTTTCACATGTGTAACATATTCTGCCTAGTCCTCTCTTGAAGGTGGCGTAACAACCCTATGGTCAAGAATAATGGAGCTGTGTCAGTCAGTGAATGAAAGAGAAAACATGTTTATTATTGTTAAAGAAAAAAAAACTAGACTAGCAATCACTTTAAAGAGGTATTGCACTGGCAACTGTCATATGGCAAAATTAACATGTGGATAGAGATCGCCGAAAGCAGAGGGACCCAAGCACTGCAGTCAAACCAAGTTGAAAGAGAAGCAGGTCACTCTGCAGTGCAGCTTTGCAAGTAAATTGCTTTGGGTACCAGTAAGGGCCGGTTCACACTGCGACGCGAGGCGAGGCGACACGGCTCGCCTCGCCTCGCTCCCGCAAGTCGCCCCCATTCAGTACTATGGAACCGTTCTGAGAGGAGCGACTCGAGTCGCTCCGACTCAGAAAAAAGGTTCCTGTACTACTTCGGGGCGACTTCGGGGGCGACTTGCATTGACTTCTATGCAGAAGTCCTCTGCAAGTCGCCGCTGAGCTCCCCGCAAGTCGCGGCGAGGTAAGTCGGAGACGCCTCGCCGCGGCTCGCTGTGTGAACCGGCCCTAATGTTACTTCACTATGAGGTCAATTCACTAAGGCCGCGTACACACGGGCGGACTGTTCGTCCAACTTTGTCCGCTGAACAGTGTTTCAGCGGACAGTCCGCTCGTGTGTGGGCTTCAGCGGACAGTTTCAGCGGACAGTCTGACGAACAAAGTTTTTCGGAATTTCCGTAAGACTGTCCGCTGAAACTTGGTTTGAGCGGACAGTCCGCTCGTGTGTAGGCTTGTTCGGCAAACTAAGTCTCGCGCATGCTCAGAAAGAATTTACACGGTGAAGGTTGCATTGCAGTGTATCGGACGCCGAATTTCTCGTCCCGTCGTACGTGCCGTTCACGTCATCGCGCAAGTTTTCAGCGAACTGTTCGTTCGTCGTGTGTGGTCAAGTCCGTTCATGCTAATTTTGAACGGACTGTTTGTCAAACTGTTTGACGAACCTAGTTGGGCGGACAGTCCGCACGTGTGTACGGGGCCTAAGAGTAAAATAACACATTGAGCTGGTTGCTAAGGAGCAGGCCGGGAAGTTGGCCCCTGTATCCTTAACATTTTCAAAAATTTCCCTCGAAGTGGATCCAACATCAATCACGACGCCCGCCGCACAGCTGGACCAGAAAAAGAAGCAAAAAAAACCTCTAGCCCCGACAAAGGCTCCCGCCGACTGCCTGCTCCGCTGTCTGACAGTTCTTAAACAACTAAGGGGAGGAATCACATGGTGACCCCCTTGTGACGCCACCACCCCAGCATGCTCCTGGAACTGTAAACATTGGTGAATTGACCCCTATGTCACCAATGTTCCCACAATTGATCTACCTTATGTACATGTATATTTAATATGTAAAGTAAGTTGTTATGAAAGTACCTCTACATTAAAATATCCAAGTCGTTCCAAAGCCTAAAGGTTTTTTCACCTTAATGTATTTTTTGCATTAAGGGCACCTTCTGTGTCACAGGATGCCCCTTCTCACCCCCTTACACTTACCTTCACAGATCTCAAACCAGCGCTGTGCATGAGAGCAGCAGCTCTCTCCGCTTTCTTCTTTTTCATAGGGCAGTACCTGTATCGCCCCCTCACCCCTTCTTATACATACCTGAGTTCTTACTTGATCCAGCGCTGTACCCCTCTCTACCCACCCTCACAGGCTTTGCTGAGGCCACAGGAGCCATTGCCTCCCACTGTTGTCAGTCAAATTCTGTGACAAGGGAGCAGGAGGTGGTGCAAAGTTGCGCTAACTGTGTCAGTAGATGCAGACAGTATAGTTCCGGCGCCTGCACAAGAGCCCCCATTGTGGCTTTCTATAAGGCACTCAGGGTAAAGCCTACACAAGTACTCCCATAAGAACAGACTTCCTCATGGGTGCACTCGCTAAAGGGAAGGAGCCAGGGGCATCGGTGGGGGACCCCAGAAGAGGATTGGGCCTACTCTGTGCAAAACCATTGCACAGAACAGGTCAGTATAAGATGTTAACTATTTTAAAAAAATGAATGAAGGTTTACAATCACTTTAATGCAAGGAATGTATTCAGATAAAAAATGTTTGTGCTTTAGAAGCATTTGAACATGACCCTGTCACCACAGAGTCACTTGTAAATAAAGCTTAAGTTGTAAATTAAGAGCATGTATACGTGTCGTTCTGGTTGCCTGTAGCTTCAGACTCCACCGCTCTGCTGCTACAGGTATTCAACAGGTCTGATTGTGTAAATACCTGGTCCTCCCACCACAGGCTGCGTTTCCTCCCACAGGCTCAAATGTTGCTACATGACATTGAGTTTAGAGACATGGGTCCTCAAAAAGGTAAGTATGCATGTTTTTTTTCTTTTACAGTGTGAGCTTTGTTTGCTAGTGTTCCTGTGGTGACAGGGTATCTTTAAAGAAAGCCTGTGCTTTGCCCATAGAGGGCAAAACAACTAATGTAAAAACAATTCCTCACATCTATAAACGATTAAAAAGCTATTCTGATTGCAATATCAGTTACTCCAGTGCTGCCCCCATTGAAAGTCCTCTTCACCTCTAGATGGCACATCTCTGCCTTGTTACATAGTAGGTGAGGTTGAAAAAAGTCCATCAAGTCCAACCTAAGTGTGTGCTTATATGTCAGTATTACATTGTATATCCCTGTATGTTGTGGTCATTCAGGTGCTTATCTAATAGTTTTTTGAAACTATCGATGCTCCCTGCTGATACCACCGCCTGTGGAAGAGAATTCCACATCCTTGGCGCTCTTACAGTATGATACCCATTAACCCATATAATGTATAATTTTCAAGAACCTCAAGAAAGATGCAGCAAGCAGGATTTAAGAAAAGCAGCACACTGTATTGTGAAGAGCTTCATAGATTATAAATACAATTATTTTTCCTGTGGTTTTCCGTGAAAAAAATGACATGCCAGGGGGAGGAGGACTTAAAGTGGAACTTCCCCTTTTGGGTGAGGCTCCAATTTAAATTACACAATGCCCAAGTGTGGGGAACGGTGTCAAACACTTTTGCAAAGTACAAGTATACTATATCCACAGCCACTCTTTTGTCTAAGTTTTGGCTTACTTTCCCAAAGCTTGGGCGTTTGTAAATTCATGCTGACTGCTTAAAATGTTTTCTAGCATTTTTTTTGTAGCTTTTATCAAACTCTCAAGTGTCCTCCTGAATATAAAGGTTTAACTAACCGGTCTGTATTTATTTTAAATATGGGCACCACATTGGCCTTGCACCAATCTAGTGGTACCTAGCCAGTCATTAAAGTGTTACTAAACCCAAGACCCTGCGTTCACTATATCTGGTCTCCCACAGTACACAGAACATGGAAATGAAATTATTTTAGTAAATATAAACTGCTAAATACCTTTTTCTCATCAGCAGTGTATAACAGTCTTGTGACTTCTATCAATGTCTGGCCAACCACTGGTTAAAGCTTGTAGGAGGAGTTTTCATTCTCCTCTGGCTGTCCTATGAGGCTACGTGACCCCTCACCCCCTGGACAGTGCACCTCCTCCTGGCTCTTCATCTCTCACTACTCCAGCCTCCAGGCTGCCATCTCCTTGTCCTGGTGTGAGTGCGGGCGGGGGGAAGGAGCTCAGCGGTGTACAGCCATGGGGACAGAAATGAAATCTGGGTGGGCACAACTCCCGGTGGGAGGGAGAAGTGGCGAAACTGCTGAGAGGCGCTGTCATCCTTCATTCTCTGCTCCACCGATTCTCCTGCTGTCCAGGCCCCCTGCAGGCTGACCGGTGGTCCCCCCCCCCCCCATCAGTGGCCCTGCTTGCACCCTTTTTTACCCTCTTAAGAAATCAGTGCATCCAGGTAATCGGGTACCTAGATGAACTTCTTCTGAAGGATTCAACTCCCTCACAACTGTCTGTTAATGTTTAAAGGACTATTCAGATGCCTCATGCTTTCAGTTTTTTGCTTCCAAAAATCTGCCCTCCAACTTTCCCTGTGTCTGGAATATATAGGCCTCATCCTAGACATGGCCCAGACAAAGGTTTTCCTTCCACCCAAAAAAACTCTTTCTCTAAGATCCCACTTTTAGACCTTATGATCAAAAAGACATTCCTGTGTGAGATTCTCCATTAAATACCCAGGCTTTATGGTTGCCTCATTGGAACTTGTTCACTTCGTTCAGTTTTACTCAAGGCCCCTCCACCCCAACATTCTGTTGGCCTGAAACAAACTCTCTCCATCTCTTGACTTCTATGCAATGGGGTTTATTTACTAAAGTGCAAAATCAGGCTTACTTCTGCATAGAAACCAATGAGCTTCTAACCCCAGCTTGTTCAATTAAGCTTTGGTAATAAAACCTGGAAGCTCATTGGTTTTTATGCAGAAGTGAGCCTGATTTTGCACTTTCCAGCTTTAGTAAATAAACCCCATTGTGTACTTAAAAGTGGGGTATGCCTGTACTCATCCACAGCATGAACATAGATCACATTTGTCTGCTCTGGAAACAGGCATGAGTTGGCCATCCAGATGCATAGCAGACAAATACACTGTGTATATTGCATAGTAGTTAAAAAAGCTGTGGAGGAGTTCTTATATCTCAACATGTAAATGCTTCTTCAGGAGATGGGGGGGGGGGGGGGGGGGAGTTCTGGAGCAAAAGAGGAAACATAATACATGTAAGAAATAAAAACAGCTGATATGATATACCTGACCTCTAGGGCACAGCACATCCTGCACTTATGACTTGACACATCAACGTATGTATGAGCAAAATCTGCAATTATCTAAAGTAATAAAGGTTGAGAAAGTCTGAGCTAGACACGTGAAGTCAGATCTCTGAGGACAGGAAAAAAGAGATAAAGGATTATATTTGCAAATTTGCTTTGGTAGCACAAGAAGTTTATAGGAACTAAAGTGTTTTAAAATTTTGTATACCATAAATTGCACATGAAAAATACCATGAAATCTATGTGAAAATTTTTTTTGCTGACACCTATACAGTCACAACTCGAGCTGCTTGGCTACAACATACATATTTCTTTAGCCCCAGAACTACATTTCTTACTTTGTACACAAAGATATGTGCATGCCATCTGTCCACACTGCCTTCAACCAGTCTGTTTTCTTTTCTTACATCAGGGGACACAGAGCCATAGTAATTACTATGTGGGTTATATCGGACTGATAGGTGCTGGACGCCCCTAAGGCGTGTACTCCCCTATATAACCCCTCCCATTACTGTGAGTCCTCAGTTTTTTCGACAGTGTCTAAGGTGTTGGTAACGAGTAAAGATGTGCTGCGCTGAGCTCCACTGGTAGTAATCCTTGCTGGGCCTAGCCATGCTGACCGGATCCATTCTCATGTCTTTTCATGGGCTAAATGAATGGTACCCGGGCCTTGTGTCTGAAGAAACAAGGTTTTGCTTGTGAACCCTTCTCTTTGAGAGCTGGGCCCTGGGATCCAGTTCTTTTTGGTAGTGAGGCCATAAAGTTTTTACTGGCAGGGTGCTGTCGCAGGTCCAGGATTGTGGGTAACCCGAGGTTCCCCGGTTTCTGAAGGTTTCCTAAAAGGTCTCGGAGCCCACCGTAAAGGGTGAAGATTGGGGTTTTATCTCTGATAAAACCCTGCTGCAAGGATAAGGTAAGGGAGATTTTCTCAGGAATTTCTCCTTCTATGTATAATGTTGCCATGCCTATGTGTCACCACTGGGGGCTGTATTGAGCACTCACCATCCTGACGCTGGAAACAGCAAGGAAGCCTTTACTCTCCTCTCCTCCAGCCGCAACAGATCATCCGGTAAGAAGGGGGGTCTGGTCTCCTCCTGTGCCCCCAAATATTTGTCTTTTTCCCCTTCGGGGACAGGATGCAAAGCATTTTTTTTTAAAAGTCAAAGGTACAGACCGCGGCCGCATCAGCAGAGGATTTACCCCCCCCCCGCTTTGCCTACAGGTCCACAGAACGCCGCTCATGCAGGAAAGCACTTTTCTTTGAAAGGTAAGGGGGGGGCGTAATTTGCGGGGGGGCTAACGGCGTCAGGCGCCAGCCACACATGGAGGAAGCTGGTCTCAGCGCTGTGTATGTGAAAGCTGCTGCTGGCTGTGGAGGGACAGAGCAGGTGGATGGCTTGGTCAGGTTAGTGAACACAGGCTTATTCCTTTGGCACATAATACTTTACTGAAGCTAGGGTTAATAGCAGCTAATGGCACTAAACTATAGCCTAGCACATTCTTGTACATGTACATTCTTTTGCATAGTGCTCTGCTTTATGCTTCAGGCTATGAATGGTAATGGGACCAGGAACTTCTCTAAAAGGTCATTTGTTTTGCACTGTAAACTAAATCCATTTCCAAAAGAATGTTATCCTCCTCTGAGAGGGATACGGCCAGTCAGATTGAGCCGTCAGGGGTAGAACACTTCAGTCCCTGTATATATCATACAAATGGGTTTTTCTCTTCTACCATTTGAAAATTTGAAAAGAAGATTAATGCTATGATGTCTCTCCATAGTAGGACTAAACATAGCAAATTCCCATCTAGTCCTCAGGGCCCTTTTGTTGAGGTGCCGGAGGCTGGGGATCAGGTAGTTCTTCCCAAATATTGGAAAATACTTATTTATCCTCTTCGGAGGATCCTAATATGGAAGGAGTAGCATCATAAGTCAGGTTGCTTGTGTACTCCCTAACTCAAACCTTTTGTTGCCTGCAGCACAGGCTCTTGAGGTATCTACCTCTCCCACCTGGTGATTTTTTTTCCTATACATGCATAGCTTTAAAAAAAAAAAAGCTTATGTATTCTGAATGGGAACATCCGGATAAACAATACTATCCTCCCAAGAAATTCTCCACACTTTATCTATGAAAGAGGATTTCTATGAAGAAAATGGGGGGGTTGCAGCAATTGATGCTGCAATCACCTCAGTAAACAGAGTCTCACATGTCTGGTGGATAATGCACTGATGTTAAAGGATCCAGCAAATTAAAGTTGGAACTTCCTTTTAAAGACAAGATGTCTTTTGCAGTTCAGTAGCGCAGCCGGTTCTTGCTACAATTGGTGTATCTCAGTCCATTAACCCTTTAACGCTCTGCTCCACCATTTTGGTGGAGCACATTTTGAGTCATGCTAACTCATTGAAAGATGTGGACTTCCTGAATACCTGAAATTCTGCCTGATTAGCAGGCCCAGCAATGGGCTGGTGAATCTCACACACTATGTCTCACAGTAGAGGCTATGAAAGACTCTGTTGCTTAAGCCTTATGGCTTATGCTTGGACTAATGCATTCTCGCAGAGTTCTGTGGCTAAAATATTGATCAGCCGAAGCAAACATTTCTCCTTTTATTGTGGTGTCTCTCCTATGCCAGGGGCATCTACCTCTAGGCAGTCTCGACGGCCTCAACCGTCAGGTTCAAGGGAAAGTCCCCAAGGGCAGCAGGATCTTGGGGCAGAAAGCCCACTAATTAGAATGCTAAAGCCTTCTCATGAAGGGGCACCCCCACTTGTTCGGGTGTGGAGAAAGGTCCTGCAATTCTCAAGATCTGGCCGGAACAATGTCAAGACAGTTGGATTTCTGCAATTTTTTCTTCTAGGTTACGACTAGAGTTCCGAGAGTTTCCCTCTCCTCTGAGAATGTTCCTAAGTATCCAGAGAGAAAAGAAGTCTCTCTTTCTGGCCTCTGGATCAGCTGTTATCCCAGTCGGTGATATCAGAGGTTCCCTTAGTGGAACAGGGGGTTAAGACCCATTCTAGATCTCCAAGATCTGAATCGGCACTTAAACATCCGATCCTTTCATAATTTGATTGGCTGTGTCCATCCTGCAAGGAGGGCAGTTGCATATCTCCATGTGCCAAATTTTCCCGCTCACCAGAAATTTCTGCGTTTTGAAATATAGAATTATCTTTTCAGTTGTGGCCCTGCCGTTCGGCTTAGCCACAGCACCATGAGTGTTCTGAAAGATTCTGGCACCTCCTTTAGACAGATTAAGGGCTCAAGGCAAAGCGGTCCAATCCTATTAGAAGATCTACTTTAAATAGATCATTCAGTCTCAGGTCTAAAACCAGAGTCTGATCTCAGCCGTAACTATCTGAAATCTCTAGCTTGGATACTCAACCTAGGAAGATTCTCCTTAAAACCATCAAGGAGATTACAGTACTTGGGGCTGGCTATAGATACCATACAGAAGAAGGTATTCTTACCCCAGACAAGAATCAGTTCCATTGTGGGACTAATTCAACTTTTCAAAACAAAGGAAAATTTTTGTGCAGGAGATTATTAGGGGAAATGGTGGCCTCCTTCAAGGCCGTCCCTTACGTGCAGTTTTACTCAAAAACTGCTTCAAGACACCATCCTGTCGGTCTGGAATAAAAAGATTCAGGCCTTGTTTTGTTTCCAATACGCTTGGCTCCCGAAATAATTCAGAGTCTAAATTGGTGGTTGTTATCCAGCAAAAGGGAAAATCTTTATCCTGGGTGGTGTTAACAACAGATGTCAGCCTTCTAGGCTGGGTAGCAGCCCTGAAAGAAGATTCTGTCCAGGGGATATGGTCCAGGTTAGAGGACCCTGCCTATCAACTTTTTTTTTTGGAAGTTTCGGGCAGTACATCTGGCCCTAGAATCTTGGATGATCAGACTACAGGACTGTCCTGTCAGGATTCAGTCTGACAAGGCCACGGCGGTGGCTTACATCAATCACCAGGGGGGCACGAGAGGTCGTGCAGCCCAAAAAAGAGGTGAATAATGTTCTAGCTTGGGCAGAACACAACATTCCTTGCCTATCGGCAATTTTCATTTTCAGGACTAGGGAATTGGCAGGCGTACTAAGTGAGTCGCCAACAATTATTTCCAGGAGAATGATCTCTTCACCCCGACATCTTCCTAGCGATAGGTCAGAGATGGGGCATTCCAGACATAGACCTATTCGCGTCCAGATTCATCAACAAAGTCAACAACTTTGTGTAGAGAACAAGGGGTCCGCTAGCAGGTGGAACAGACGTATTAGTCTTCCCATGGGAGCAGTTTTCACTGATCTATGCATTTCCTCCAGTTCTGCTACTTCCGTGCCTTCTCCGCAGGATTAAGCAAGAAGAAAAGAGAGGTGAGTCTGGCGGCCCCAGCGGGTCCCAGAAGATCTTGATTTACTGAGATCATAAAGATGGCAATAGGATTCCTTCGGACTCTGCCATTATAGTCAGACATTCTCGCACAAGGTCCACTATTTCATCCTACCTTACGGATGAAAAATTTAACAAGTTTGACTGTTGAATCCCACTCTATAAAAGATCGTGGGTGATCTCTTTTGGTAGTGTCTACTTTGATTAATGCCAGGAAGCCGCTTCCAGAATCACTATAGAGTCTGGAAGGCATATGTTTCTTGGTGTGGATCCAGGGGTTGGCACCCCAGGAAGTATGTCATAAGCAGGATTCCTGATTTCCTGCATATGGGATCTGAAATAAATCTGGCCTTGACTTCCATCAAGAGCCAAATCCCGGCCTTGTCAGTGTTTTTCCTATGGCCTCTTGCTTCCCACTCTTGGTGTGTAGCTTAATCAGGGGGTAACACGTTTTATTCCCCCTATCAAGGCAGCTCTAAATCCTTGGGATTTAAAATTGGTCTTATCGGCTTTGCTGAATCAGCCGTTTGAACCTTTACGAAAACTTTCCTTGGTTCTTTTGACAAGAAAGATAATCTTGTCTGGTTGCCGTTTCTTCTGCTAGAAGAGTATCGGAACTAGTGGCTCTGTCTTGTAAGAGCCATATTTCATTTTGCATAAGGATGAGGTGGTTTTATGTCCTAATCCTGAATTCCTACCAAAAGTGGTAACAGGTTTTCATTTAAACCAAGATATTATTCTTCCTTCGTTCTCCCCAGAGCCTTAATCTAAGGAAGAGAAGGCACTACATTCTCTTGATGTAGTAAGAGCGATCAGAGTATATTTAAAGGCAACCGCTCAGGTTCGCAAAACACAGGTTTTGTTTGTACTGCCAGAGGGTCCAAGATGTGGACAGGCAGTGTCAAGATCCACTATTTTCCAAATTGATTTTTCAAGTGATTGTTTAAGCTTCAGCTTAAAGAAGAAAATTCTTCCTTCTCATGTTAGAACACACTCATCCAAGGCGATTAGTGCCTCTTAGGTGGTGCATCATCAGGTCTCTATGGCTCAGATCTGTAAGGCCGTGACTTGGTCTTCGGTTCATATGTTTATCAGACTTGATCAAATTGATAATAAAGGTCATGAGGATATTGCCTTTGGGCGCAGTATACTGCAGGCTGCAATATGAGTCCTCTGGCCTTCTGTTTCTTGTTGTGCCCCCCCCCCCCCCTTCAGTTGCCATTGCTATGGGACATCCCACATAGTAATTACTATGGCTCTGTGTCCCCTGATGTAAGAAAAATAAATAGGATTTTTAAAACAGCTTACCTGTAAAATCCTTTTCTTTGATATACATCAGGAGACACAGAGGTTCCTCCCTTCTTGGTATACACTTGTATTGCTTTGCTACAAAACTGAGGACTCTCAGTAATGGGAAGGGTTAAATAGGGGAGTACATGCCTTAGGGGCGTCCCAGTGTCCAGCACCTGTCCGTCCGATATAACCCACATAGTAATTACTATGGCTCTGTGTCCCCTGATGTACATCAAAGAAAAGGATTTTACAGGTAAGCTGTTTTAAAAATCCTATTTTTTCCACCTGCTCTCTTCTTTTTCAACAACTTCTGACATTTGTGTCCTTAAAACCTTATGTTTTTTTAAATTATTATTCACACTTGCACCACTTTGTCTTCATCACCTTCTGCCTCATTCTGTCTGCACCACTTTTTTCCTACATTTACCTCTTCTGTCAATACTTCTACTTGCCTACCTTTTCCCCCAAAACTACTTTTGATTAATTGCCCCTTACAGTAAGTAGCACTTGGTTCTCTATATGGTCCAGTGCCAAACCTTTTCTATGCTCCTACACTTTTTTGCTAATTTTGGCCGGGGATTTTATAGCAGTAAGACCTGTTCTGCACTGCACAGTATTACTCTGAAACACTGACCCAGTTTTGTAACGTAAACCCACAACGGGAAGCTGGGACTTGATGCGTCCATCTCCTAACTCCATAAATGCAGTAGTTATCTGACAATGATGTCAGAAGATTCTCCTATCTCTTCATTTGTAAAGAGATAGTGTAATGGATCCCCGTCACACTCTGCTTGAGTGCTTCCGTCAGTACACAGGTTCCTCCAATCTGGACCTTAAGATATCAGATTTTACAGCCGAATATTGTAACCAAGAACCAGACGATACTAGCTCAGTTACAAAGCTGGAACATGGAACTGTTTATTACAACAAGAATACAGTCTGATATACAATTCAGAAGGAGTTTCCCCCTCCTGATCATATTATCCTAACAATACAACTGTAACGAGAAACATAAATTAACATGAATTAACTAGTCATTTACCCAGCCTAGGTGACTCAGAGGTATGATCTTTCAGGTCAGCCTTGGCTTCTTTTAGCTCAGAAGACACAACACACATTATCATAAATATAAACACAGGATACCTTCTCACAATAGCAGGAACTCTCAGGATTAGCAAACGGTCTGCCTCCTACATTGAAGACCATGGAATCCACATCCAAGTTATGCTTTGATTAATCAGGGATTGCAGATGGCATAGCAACAGTCTACAGTCTTACATCTTATGTACCGTTTTATGTTCCATCATTACATCATTACATTACTTATGTTCCATCATTCTGATACAGTTAAATTAATAATACATAGATTTCTTGAGGGATATTGTTGATAAATATTACTGTTCCATTTTAAGTAATCCAAACCACATTCTCAATGTCCATTAAATAGCTGTCCATTTTCTCAGTCACCCAGTTCCCCTAATAGACACAGGGTGACTTAGACATAGGAGGTGAATGGGGAGCTGGAACAAGGGTTTCCCAACCTCTACAAGGCATTCTGGGTTCCATAATTGGATGAGATGAGATCTTTTTTTTTAAATTAGTTTATACAGAGAAATTCTAAAGGTTCACCAACTGGGGCTGATTTACTAAAACTGGGAAGTTCAAAATCTGGTGCAACTCTGCATAAAAACCAATCAGCTTCTAGGTTATTTTTTTTTTCAAAGCCTATTTGAACAAGCTGAAGTTAGAAGCTAATGCACAGCTACACAAGATTTTGCACTCTCCAGCTTTCGTAAATCAACCCCACTGTCACAATTCTGCCAGTGATATATATGTGTAAATGTATGCAAAATAAATAAAGGGTTCAATGACAAAGTCTCTATATTTATTTATAGAGTGATTCCTTCCACATTATTGCAAGACACCCAGCTTGCCAATTACTCTAGCCTTTATTAATTGTTCCCTGCACAGGAGTAAAAGACACAAGTCTGGCTCCCTGGAAGATGATGTAGACACAAGCCCTGGGGGAGAGTTCTACACATCTCCATCTTCTCCAACCGGGAGCAGCCGAAACTGGACTGAGGACATGGAAGGCGGTGAGTGTGATACAAACTAAAGTTTGGCTTTAAAAGTTATTCATTTTAAAGGCACTATGAAGTATTGCATATTTTCTAATTTTTTATACAAGAAAAATTATTAGATGAAAGAAAATTTGTATTTTTTAAATCATTATTTAATAAAATAATATTAATACTTCAATTATTTTGAGTTTAATGACTAAATGTTGAAATTTCAGTTGTAATTTTTTATTGTTTTTATTTCCATGATAAAAGCAAACTAAAATTATCGTTGCTCTAGGGTGAAAACATTAATAAAATGTTTTTAAATGGTGAAGTAAGTAGTGCATTTGTGTTAAAATTTGAAAATATATCTTTTGTAAAAATAGTATGCGTTTCTACTGCTACAGTATATGAAGTGAGATTTTATTGGATTTTATCAGTTACTACCAGGGACGTGTAGTCAGGGGAGATAGGTGATGCACCCGCCATAAACTTTTAAATTTTTTATTTTTTTTTAAACTCAAGCTTCGAGGGTCGTAGTTTGGCGACCTGGGGTTACAGAGACTAATTTGTATGCATGTATGTAGCCTAAGTCCTACTCCACCACTGGTAAAAATGTGGGGCTCCTACAACCTATGGTTCCAGAGATATGGGGCTCCTTGCACAGCCTGTCAGAAGCTAAATACAGAGCGGCCACTTTATAATACATACATTCTAATACAAGCTGACACAGGCTGTTTGCAGCAGACTGAGAGGTTGAGCTCACAGTGCCTTTCACTTCTTGTCAGAGGCACTGAGCTCAATAAACAGCTTGGAGTCTTAGACCAATAGTAAAGTACCATTTGTCCCAGCTGTCCAATAAAAATGCTGCTGTGGAGGCACGCCTCTCACTGCAGTGCCAAAGAAGGGGCATGTGTCTTAAAGATAAATGCTCCCTTTCAGCCCAGCTCCCTTAACTAGAAGGAAAAAAACACGCGTTTATGAGTATAAGATTTACCCATAATCCCATGTTTTTCTCACACAGTTAAGTGGGAGAATGAGAATCTGCTGCCTGCTGAAAAGGTATTGTTATATTCAAGCTAAATCATATATTATTATGCTATATGTTATAAGATAATAATTTATTATTTATCTATTTACTGTGAAATTACTGGTTGGAAGTTATAAACTTAGAAAGTTATAACTCCAGACTTCAGTAATTTGTCCATTAAGCCACCTGCTTGAGTACAGATTTTGAAAATATAGTAAATTACCTTAAAATCAATATATAATAATTGTTATTTGTTTATTACGTGTGGTAATTAACCCCTTGACACCCAGGCCAATTCTGACACTTCTCTCCTACATGTAAAAATCATATTTGTTTTGCTAGAAAACTATTCAGAACCCCCAAACATTATATATACTGTTTTAGCAGAGACCATAGGGAATAAAATGGTGGTGGCTGCAACTTTTTATGTCATACGGTATTTGTGCAGCAATTTTTTTAAACGTGTTTCATGAATAAAAAAAAACAATACTAACGTTAGCCTGATTGTTTTGTTATAATGTGAAAGATGATGTTACGTCAAGTAAATCGATACCTAACATGTCACACTTTAAAATTGCCCACACTTGTGGCATGGCGCCAAACTTAAGTACTTATAAATCTCCATAGGTGACGCTTTCAAATTTTTTTTACAGGTTACAAGTTTAGACTTACAGAAGAGGTCTAGTGCTAGAATAATTGCTCTTGCTCTAACCTGTGAGTATCTGGCTCTGATACTAGCCAGTGCCTCACAGCCACTGACCTCACCGCACGTCCCTGGTTCCTACCTCCTGGAATCGGGAATTGTGATGGCTGCTCAGTATGTAATTTTCATTTCAGGATCACGTTTGCTCTGATAACATGGGGTTAGAACAAAACCCATGAATCAAAAGTTGAGTACACCCCTCATATTTGTAAATATTTTATTATATCTTTTCATGTGACAACAATGAAGAAATAACACTTTGCTACAATGTAAAGTATTGAGTGTACAGCTTGTATAACAGTGTAAATTTGCTGCCCCCTCAAAATAATTCAACACACAGTCATTAATGTCTAAACCACTGACAACAAAAGTGAGTACGCCCTTAAGTGAAAATGTCCAAATTGGGCCCAATTAGCCATTTCCCTCCCCAGTGTAATGTCACTCATTAGTGTTACAAGGTCTCGGTGTGAATGGGGAGCAGGTGTGTTAAATTTGGTGTTATCACTCTCACTCTTTCATACTGGTCACTGGAAGTTCCAGATGGCACCTCATGGCAAAGAACTCTCTGAGGATCTGAAAAAAAAGAATTGTTGCTCTACATAAAGATGGCCTAGGCTTTAAGAAGATTGCCAAGACCCTGAAACTGAACTGCAGCATGGTGGCCAAGACCATACAGCGGTTTAACTGGACAGGCTCCCTTCAGAACAGACCTCGCCATGGTCAATCAAAGAAGTTGATGGGCACATGCTCAGTGTCATATAAAGAGGTTGTCTTTTGGGAAATAGACATATGAGTGCTGCCAGCATTGCTGCAGAGGTTGAAGTTTTGGGGAATCAGCCTGTCAGTGCTCAGACCATACGCTGCATGCTGAATAAAATGAAATAAATGTATAAAAAGGGGAATTGGCGCTGTTCAAAATGAATATGTGTCATATGTGCAAATCTATGCACACTTTCTATAAAGTGCAATGTGCATATAATTAACTGTAAATACCCCGAAAAATTATTATAAGTGAAAAACCCCCCAAATTTTTTTTTTAAAAGTGACCAGTGGTGCGACCAAAAACACCATAAACCATGTTTGAATGGTAAAATGACGGGCATCCACCTGCAGCAGCGGCAGAGAAGAGGCAGCTCACAGATCTTCTGAAGATCATCAGTGCCTGCCAGGCACTGATGATCTTCGGAAGAGCTGTGAGCCACCTCTTCTCTGCCGCTTCTGCAGGTGGATGCCCGTTGCGGAGAAGATTAGTGTCCAAGTCTACAGCCATCCAGACCAGAGGGAGATCCTGGTAAGGGGGACGCCACTATTTGGACACAGTGTTTACGCCTGTTACCTCAGCAGGGGTGAGGCGCTCTGGTGAGTGCAATCATAAGAGGGGGAAGTGCATGAAGGAGGGGAGCACTGAAGAGTCAACTTTCTTGCTGGTTTTTCACGGATCACTCACAGACTGTTTTTATTGTTTTTGCATGGATTATATCAGACTGTTTTCTTTACTGTGGAGGATGTATTAATATTTATATAGATTTTTTTTTGGGACTGAATGAAATACGGTTTACGTCTGTCATTTTACCATTCAGATATGGTTTATGGTGTTTTTGGTCACACCACTGGTTACTTTTTAAAAATATATATTTTTTGGTATTTTCACTTATAATAATATATTTTTTTTATATTTACGCTTAATTATATGCACATTGCCCTTTACAGAAAGTGCGGTATCTATTTGTGTATGCACTTGTTCACTTTATGGTTAATACTGATTTTATTTATTATTTGCCTGGTGCACATACCTTTGCACATATGACACATATTCATTTTGAACAGCGCCAATTCCCCATTTTATAGACTTATTTACTTTTGGACTCCACCTAGTGGTGTTCTTATTAAGTAGGCTGCAGTTCTCTCTTTTTTCCTAAGTGCGGATATTTACTTTTTTATATTGCTGAATCAAATTAGTCTGCATGGCTGTCGTCTCAGAAGTTAGCCTCTTCTAAAGATGATGCACAAGAAAGCCCACAGTTTGCTGAAGACCAGCAGACTATGGACATGGATTACTGGAACCATGTCTTGTGGTCTGATGAGACCAAGATCAACTTATTTGTTTCAGAGGGTGTCAAGCGTATGTGGCAGCAACCAGGCGAGAAGTACAAAGACAAGTGTGTCTTGCCTACAGTCAAGCATGGTGGTGGGAGTGTCATGGTCTGGGGCTGCATGAGTGCTGCCGGTGTCATGTCAAATAGTGTCCCCCGTCGGATAGTGTCTGCTGTGTACTGCGCATGCGCTGTACACAGGACAAGCAGATTCCGAAAATATCCGAAGATGAACGGCGCCTGTGAGTCCAGGTTCAAGCCCCACCATCCAAGTTGACATAGAGTTAGAATTAAAAGAGCCGAGCGAAGCAAGCGTGGTGAGCGAAGCGAGCCCACGAGGGGCCCTCTAATGTGTGCAGCCCTATGTTCACTTGGATGGTGGGGCTTGCACCTGGACTCACGGCGCAGGTGCCGTTCATCTTCAGAGATTTTCCAAATCTCCTTCTGCTCCATACTGTGCAAGCGCTGCGCCTGCGCAGTTCAGAGTGGACACTTTTCGATAGGTGGACTGTATCTGTCAGAACACTGGCACTGGGGAGCTACAGTTCATTGAGGGAACAATGGATGCCAACATGTACTGTGACATTCTGAAGCAGAGCATGATCCCCTTCCTTTGGAGACTGGGCCGCAGGGCAGTATTCCAACATAACGACTCCAAACACACCTCCAAGATGACCACTACCTTGCTAAAGAAGCTGAGGGTAAAAGGTAATGGACTGGCCAAGCATGTCTCCAGACCTAAACCCTATTGAGCATCTGTGGTGCATCCTCAAATGGAAGGTGGAGGAGCTTAAGGTCTCTAACATCCACCAGCTCCGTGATGTCGTCGTGGAGGCATAGAAGAGGACTCCAGTGGCAGCCTGTGAAGCTCTGGTGAACTCCATGCCCAAGAGGGTTGAGGTAGTGCTGGAAAATAATGGTGGCCACACAAAATTTTGACACTCTGGGCCCAATTTGGACATTTTCACTTAGGGGTGTGCTCATTTTTGTTACCAGTGGTTTAGATTTTAATGGCTGTGTAGTGAGTTATTTTGAGGGGACAGCAAATTTACACTGTCATACAAGCTGTACACTCACTACTTTAGACTGTAGCAAAGTGTAATTTCTTCAGTGTTGTCACATGAAAAGATATAATAAAATATTTACAGAAATGTGAGGGGTTATTCACTTTTCTGAGATATTATAGGGGTTATTTACGAAAGGCAAATATACTTTGCACTGCAAATGCACTTGGAAATGCAGTCGCTCTAAATCTAAGAGGTAGATCTGAAATGAGTGGAAGCTCTGCTGATTTTATCATCCAATCATGTACAAGCAATAGGGCGTTACAGTAGTGTAGTGAGTAGCACTCTGACCTAGAAGCAAAAGGGTTGCTGGCTCAAGTCCCAACCACGACACCACCCGCCTGGAGTTTGCATGTTCTCCCTGTGCCTGCATGGGTTTCCTCCAGGTACTTCAGCTTCCTCCCACACTCCAAAGACATGCAGGTAGGTTAATTGTCTTCTGTCCAAAATTGGCCCTAGTATATGAATGGGGACCTTGGATTGCGGGCTCCTTGAGGGTAGGGACCAATGTGAGTGTGCAATGGACAGGGACAGGGATAGGGATAGGGACATTTGTAGACACTCACTCAGGGTGGGCTGGTGTCTTTATTCAACCTTACTAACTACTACTATGTAAAACTAAAATGCTGTTTTTTAATTTGCTTGCATGTCCCCCTCGGATCTACAGCGACTTTATTTCCAAGTGCACTTGCAGTGCAAAGTCGATTTTCCTTTAGTAAATAACCCCCTATATGTATTGTTATGACTGCTACCCACTAATATGTATGTAGCACAATATATTTTTAAGTGTAAACTGTAAAATGCTGCCTAAGGACAACCAGGCTGAGGCTGCCACTTTCTATTGCATTTCTGTAAATGAAAGTAAGCACCCTGATGCTGCTGGTAGTGGCTTCATGCTTCACTTCTAAAAATAAATATATATATAAATTAGGTGTATTTATGCATATAGTGACAGCATCATGCATGTAAAGGATGCGCACATGGAAGCAGTTGCTGGTGGTGAGTTGCTCCCAAAGCAATGTATTCTCTTTGCTGGGTGAGCACAGTTAAGTGAGTTTACTGGGTTTTTGTTTTACCAAAATGATTTGGAATTGATGGAATTTTTTTTCTTCTTCGTATGATGGAGTATGAAGGGAGGAAGGCACCATTGCTATACAATATACCAGTGCGTTTTAAATACATATATATTTAAGCGGTCACAGAAAATTGCCCATGTTCTATTTAAATTATAAGTTGGGAGTGCAGACTACTTTAAGTTTTATATCCTTTCCTCTAATGTCTACTCAGCTACCAAGGACCATATTCCTCCCACAATTTGAGCATTTCAGTTATTAGGAGACAGTGGTAAATGCAGGTTACCAGGCAAAATATTTGGGCTGATTTACTAATAAATATACCTGAAATCTTCACTCAATATGTTCTGTGGATATACACTTGAATTATCCAGTCATGTGAATGGCAAATTCAATTTTATGTCTTTCATCAGCACATGTTTGGGTATTCAAAGTAAGCAGGAATTTGCTTTTCACATGATTTGATAATTAAAGTGCATATTCACAAATCAGGCTTCTGTTATGTCTCCCGTATTTATGCTCTACATGTAGTTGGACTGGCACAGTGGTGTAGTGGATAGCACTTTTGCCTAGCAGTAAGAAGGGTTGCTGATTCGAATCCCAACCATGACACTACCTGCCTGGAGTTTGCATGTTCTCCCTGTGCCTACGTGGGTTTCCTCCTACACTCCAAAGACATGCTGGTAGGTTAATTGAATCCAGTCTAAAAATTGTCCCTAGTATGTATTAATGTGAGTTGAGGGTAGGGACTGATGTGAGTGTACAATGTATATGTAAAGCGCTGTATAAATTGATAATGCTATACAAGTACTTGAAATAAATAAATACTTCCAGAAGGCCAGAGTAGAACAACTAAAAAAAATGAACTAAACGTTTTTCTACCACAAAAAAGGTATATGTACATCTCTATGCCTCATTAAACAGTTCTATAGATACTAATGCCCCGTACACACGAGAGGGATTAAGTCTGACAGACCTCCAAAGGAGTTCCGACGGAGTTCTGGCGGACTTTTCGACCGAACGGACTTGACCACACACCATCACACCAAACTCCGACGGAGTCGAACGTGATGACGTACGACTGGATTCGACGTAGGAAGTTCATAGACAGTAGCCAATAGCTGCCCTAGCGTCGGTTTTAGTCCGTCGGAGTAGCACACACACGAGCGGATTTTTCAAAGGGGACCGGGTCCGGCGGAGTTCCGTCGGGAAAATTTAAAGCATGCTTTCATTTCTAAAGTCCGTCAGACTTTAGCTTCGCTAAAGTCCGTTGCAGCCCACACACGATCGGATAGTCCGCCGGACTCAGTCCGTCGGAGTTTGGATGTCGAAAAGTCCGCTCGTGTGTACGGGGCATAAGATTTTCTTTGGTGTTTGTGTGTGTGTATGTGTGTGTGTGTGTGTTTTCCTAACAACGAGCCTTATTTTCATATACTGAAATTCTTTAATTCTATTTATGATAAGCTGCATAATTGTTTAGGTCAGAAAAAGGACAAACTTAACGTATTTATATTTAAAGATAAAACGTTTTAAAAAAAATTTTGGATAGAATGTAGAAGGGTTAGTACCCCAATCTGGGTTTACCCTTTCTATTTCAAAAATCCAACATTTTACTGTTCTCACTGAAACAAGCGCTGCAGGAAGATCTTCTGAGACACCTTTTTTTTTTTTTGTAAAAACTGTAATGTATTTCCTCTTATTTTGCAGAGATTTCTTTTGCTTAGTATAAACTCTCCTTCAAGTATATAACAACAGCAAAAAAAAGGAACTTGACAGGGATTTTAACCCCTCTCTACTCTATCCAGAACCAAAATTAAAAGTTTTGAATTTAGATACACTTAAAGCAGTTTTAGGCCTAGTTCACACAGGTGCTACATACGCTATGTCTTTGGGAGCACATGTTGCATAACGTGTACAAATCAATGGTTCCCTAAAAGAGCCATCTTAACTGGTCCGACACAAGTTGGTCCAACTTTGAAAAAGGTTCCTGCACTACTTTGGTCCAACTTTGGTCCGTTTTCAGCCCATTCAATATCATTGAAGTCAGATCAAAGTTGGATCCTCATCCTAACCATCTGACTTGTGACATCCAATATAGTGATTATAGCAGCAAGAAAAGGATTTTATGTCAAACTGGGATTGTTTTGATTGGTCGAAGGACAAGTCGGACTTTCTTAAAGTCAGAGCAAACTCTTATCCTGTTCATTCAAGTTGGATGGAAGTAGGACTGATGTAGAACCGATGTCACAGGGCAAAAGTTGGATCCACAGTCGTACAACAGTCATGTCGTACCAGTGCGAACCCGTCCTCAGTATCGAAGAGAGGGCAAAACACAAGTAAAGATTACTAAATACATAAACTTGATTGGACATTCAACAACAAACTTATAATTTTTAAAACACAAACCATGAAATGATATTAAGCTATAACAAATAAAAAATATATAGTATCTTAATTGTACAGTACAGGACACAGACAGAGTAGAGAGAGATACAACAGATGTAAGTGTCTCAGGCTGGGGAGGAGTGTTCCAATCCCTACCAGTCCAAGAAACATGATTGCCAGGGAAAACCAAGCTCCCCATCAACATCTTGAAGCTCAGAGCAGTCTGGTTGACCCTGCAACACTGGACCCCTCTTCTGAAGTGACACTCAATCAGGGTGCAGTCAAACAATGCCATAGCTGTGGCCTACATCAGCCATCGAGGGGGTACCAGGAGTCTGGCTGCCTTGAAGGAAGCAAGCTAAATAATCTCATACACAGAAACAAATTTTCCAGCAATCTCTGTGGTCCATATGCCAGGAGTGAACAACTGGAAAGCAGATTACCTCAGCCACCATCACCCGGATGAAGGAGAATTAGCCCTTCATCCAGATGTCTTCAGTCTAATATCCAAGAAATGAGGGATCCTAGATGAAGACATCCTATCCTAGATTTAACAATTAGCAAATGATGCCTTGTCTGCTCAAGAAAATAAAGCGAGAGAGAAAAATGTTGGTTTTTATTACATCAAACTGGCTCAGAAGAATCTGGTACACAGACACACTCAAACTTCTAGCAGTCAACATGGGCCTTTTCCCAATAGGCCAGATTTGCTATCTAATCTGTGCTTTCTATTCCATCCTGTTTCAGGTGCTCCGGATTAGGTGCCAATGATCAGAACCTCCTTAGGGGGTATGCAGATGAAACCTGTGTTGTTTAACCACTTGTCGACTGCCTGAATGCCTCCCCTGCATGAATCGGCTTAGCTGTAGGGCAGCCGCTTTAAGGGGTATAGGGGGCACGCGCACCCGCTGTGGTACTGAGGAGCCGATGTGTGTGCTTGGTGGCTTCGATATCCGCCAGGCACCTGCAATGCAATGCAATGTTCTGACAGAGCCAGAACGAGGATCTGTGTGTGTAAACACACAAATACACGTTGTGGCAGGGGAGAGGAGACAGATTATGTGTTCCTAGTATATAGGAACACCGTTTGGTTTTCTCCCCCAGGCAGTCCCATCTCCCCTACAGTTAGAACACGCTGAGGGAACACATTTAACCCCTTGATCACCCCTAGTGTTAACCCCCTTCCCTGCTAGTGACATTTATATAAATATGTAGAAGAATATACAGTATATCAGCCTAAACTAAGGAAGACTTTTTTTTTTTTTTTTTGGGGATATTTCTTATAGCATAAAGTAAAAAATATTGTGTTTTTTTTTTTTAAATTGTAGTTCTTTTTTTGTTTAAAATAAAACCGCAGAGGTAATCAAATAACACCAAAAGAAAGCTCTATTTGTGGGGAAAAAGGACATCAATTTTGTTTGGGTGCAGCATCACATGACCGTGCAATTGTCAGTTAAAGCAACGCAGTGCCATATCACAAAAAATTGCCTGGTCAGGAAGGGGGTAAATCCTTCCAGGGCTGAAGTGGGTTAAACTTTATATACCTGGGTTCTGGTGTTCTTTTTTGCTATAGACATCTATGATGTCATGACAAGATCAAAAGAGCTCTTTAAGGGCCTCAAAAAGAACTCTTGATACTTATGAGTTTGGCAATGGATTAAAAAGATCATTTTGAATCAATCATTTCATCACAGAGAAAATATTCAGCAAGTGGCATAGATTTCAAACAATTGCTATTTTTTCTCTGACTGGCTTGCACAGCAAATTGCGCCAAATAACTGACTGATACTAGTCTCCCAGTAACCCAAAATTGTATTACAAAATTTGCAAGTAACTCTTGCTGCATTTGGTGTCAAATATGCATCTACAATCATAAAGAGATTTAGCATGCAAGGAAGGTATGCCAGGTAAAAAAAAGCCTTTCATGTCCAAAAAGAACATTGGAGTTGCCATTTAGGCAAAGACCAGGCCCTCTGGAACTTTATGTTATGGACTGATGAATGAATTATAGAGTTTATTGGCCACAGTAGCGATAAACATGCTTGCCACACACGGTAGACAGCATTTTATGGTGGTGAAAAATGAAATGTTATGGTTTAGGGTTGCTTTGCTGCTTCATTGCCTGGTCAGCTTGCAGTCATCAAGTCACCTTTGAATTCTGCATCATAGCAAAGTGTGCTTGAAGAATATGAGGCCATCTGTCCAAAAATAGTTGAACCGTAAATTGTTTTTTCAACATTATAATGAACTAAAGCACACCAACAAATCCACCAGTGACTCAGTAGAAATATAGGGTTAAGAACTGGCCTAGGAAAAGCCAAAATTTGAATGCCATTGAAATGTTTTTGCTAATGGGGGCAATACTAGTTTCTGAGGCAAAGGGTGTAACTGTTTACCTAATTTACACCCTTACATCCATTGATAGTTTAATTACCGTATATACTCGAGTATAGGCCGACCCGAATATAAGCCGAGGCCCCCAATTTACCCCCCAAAAAACTGGCAAACTTATTGACTTGTGTATAAGCCGAGGGTGAGACATGCCTGTCCATCCCTGTGTGTGTGTCCGTCCATCCCTGTGTGTCCGTCCGTCCCTGTGTGTCCGTCCATCCCTGTGTGTCCGTCCATCCATCCCTGTGTGTGTCCATCCATCCATCCATCCCTGTGTGTGTGTGTCTCCATCCATCCATCCATCCATCCCTGTGTGTGTGTGTCTCCATCCATCCATCCATCCATCCCTGTGTGTGTGTGTCTCCATCCATCCATCCATCCATCCCTGTGTGTGTGTGTCTCCATCCATCCATCCATCCCTGTGTGTGTGTGTATCCATCCATCCATCCGTGTGTGTGTGTGTGTGTGTGTGTGTGTGTGTGTGTGTGTGTGTGTGTGTGTCCAGCCTACCTGTGTCCCGAGCCTTTGTCCCGAGCCTCCGTCCCGTGTCGTGCCTTGCCTTCGTCCCGTCCCGTCCCGTCCCGTCCCGTGCCGTGCCTTGCCTTGCCTCCGTCCCGTGCCCTCTTCGTCGGCGGCCATTGTAAAATTCAAAAGCCGCGCCTCCTCCTTCGCCTGTGATAGGCGGAACACTGAATTTCCCAGCAGCCTGTGTTCCGCCTATCACAGACGTCGTATCATCCTCGTCCGTAGTACGAGGATGATACGACGTCCGTGATAGGCGGAACACAGGCTGCTGGGAAATTCAGTGTTCCGCCTATCACAGGCGAAGGCGGAGCCGGAGGCGCGGCTTTTGAATCAGAATGGCCGCTGTCTGTCTGCTCGACACGCTGATCGAGCGGGCAGACAGCGATGACTCGAGTATAAGCCGAGGGGGGCACTTTCAGCCTCAAAAAAGAGGCTGAAAATCTCGGCTTATACTCGAGTATATACGGTAGTAAATGAGCGGAAAAGGCATCTACCAGCTTTACACATCTAGAGAGTGAAATTTTTGCCCATTCTTCTTTGCAAAATAGCTCAAGCTCTGTCAAATTGGATGGAAAGCACTGTGAACAGCAATTTGCAAGTATTGCCATAGATTCTCAATTGGATTTAGGTCTGGACTTTGACTGGGCCCTTCTAACACATGAATATGCTTTGAGCTAAACCATTCCATTGTAGCTCTGGCTGTATGTTTAGGGTCATTGTCCTGCTGGAAGGTGAACCTCTGCCCCAGTCTCAAGTCTTTTGCAGACTCTAACAGGTTTTCTTCTAAGATTGCCCTATATTTTGCTCTGTCCATCTTCCCATCAACTTTGACCAGCGTCCCTGTCCCTGCTGAAGAAAAGCATCCCCACAACATGAGGCTGCCACCACCATGTTTCACGGTGGGGTGTTCAGGACGACGTGCAGTGTTCGTTTTCCGCAACACATATCGTTCTGCTTTTAGGCCAAAAAGTTCAATTTTGGTCATATCTGACCAGAGCATCTTCTTCCACATGTTTGCTGTGTCCAACACATGGCTTATCACAAATTGTAAACGTGACTTCTTATGGCTTTCTTTCCACAATGGCTTTCTTCCTGACACTCTTCCATAAAGGCCAGATATGTGGAGTGCATGACTAATAGTTGTCCTGTGGAGAGATTCTCCCACCTGAGCTTTAGGATCTCTGCAGCTCCTCCAGAGTTACCATGGGCCTGTTGGCTGCTTCTTCGATTAATGCTCTCCTTGCCCGGCCAGTTAGTTTAGGTGGACAGCATTGTCTTGGTAGATTTGCAGTTGTGCCATACTCTTTTCATTTGATGATGGATTGAACAGTGTTTCATGAGATGTTCAAAACTTGGGATATTTTTTATAACCTAAACCTGCTTTAAACGTGTCCACAACTTTATCCCTGACCTGCCTTGTATGTTCCTTGGCCTTCGTTATGCGTTTTGTTCACTAAGGTTCTCTAACAAACCTGTAAGGGCTTCACAGAACAGCTGTGTTTATACTGAAATTAAATTACACACAAGTGTTTTCATCTCCTTCAAATTAATGTGCTGCGGCCTTAAAGATAAAGTTTAGTAACCACAGTTTTAACATGGTTCCGCTTGGACCAATGTAAGTATGAGTGTACCATACCTGCCTGTGGGATCCCTGTGGAAGCTTGAAAACACTTTAGCAGGTGCCCCTACTAAAGTGGTTGCCAAGCTTTCAGCTCCCATCCCGCGTAGCTGCCCTGCTGCATTATGATCACAGGATGTCATTTGCTCAGCATGGGCCCCATTCAAGGAACACTTTGCATTTTATCAATGCATGCAGAGTGCTCTGATGAGGTGGAAAGCTGGGCGGTGATGTCCCAATATCTGCCTTGTCCAACCAGAGTGCAAAGAGAGCAGACTCCTGTGTTCACAGTGTGGCCGGGCAGCCACAGCATGGCAGATGAAAGCTAGTGGTCATCACTGTAGAGCCTACTACAGTGATTTCCAGCTTACACAGGATGGCACATTCATACTAACATTGATCCAAGCTGGACCAATGCACCCAATAATTGCCATGCTTCATACTTCAGCTCTAAAATTATAAGATCTTCAAACCCTAATACCATCTGTCATTATTTCGCTAATAAGCTTGTTTGTGCCAAAATTTACTAATAGGTCCATAGAAAAAAAGGATGCGGTTTAAATCTGGGTGATTTAAATGACATGTTGGGCATCTTTTTTTTTCTACCACTCCAGAGAATCTAAAATATCTATTAATGGACATAAATGACCCATTTATTAATTCTAGATGCAAGTCCCTCAATTCAGCACATTTAATGGTTTTCACTATCTACTTATATGCTCCTATTATTATCTCCAAAATGATTTCATATATCCCTCTCAAGTGCAATCTTATAACCACATTGCATTAAATATCACTACATGTTTCTCAAATCTTGTAGATCTCTGAGTTTGTAAAATAGTATCTGTGATTGTGATGTTGAGTTAATAAACTGTGTAATAATATCCAGTAAGGGTGTTCCAAGCCTCCGTGCGATTCCCTGTTGGGAGACACGCAAATCTTCACCCTGTAACGGCAAAAAAATTGGTATGTACAGAGGGCAAATATATAAATCTAAACCAGATATATATTAGGACTTCTTCAACCCAGCAAAAGTAGTCAAGATGAGGAAAAGTAGTGGAAATGGGCTTTAACCTCCCTGGCAGTATGATTATGTCAGATTTCTGATGCTGAAAGTGGTACAATTATTTTGCGTGGAAATTTGCCATTTTATATTGTAGGCCTGTAATTCTTAAATCTGTCCAAACAAGAGTCTAGTAGACATTTTGGGTATGACCAAGTTTAAAACACGAAATCATAAATTATAATATAATAAATAATTATAACAAATAATAATAATAAAAATTATTCAATAATGTAATCAAATCAAAAACACAGAAATTTGCTCAGTTGCAGAATTGTCACTCTCGTTACTTTCAGTGTTTGATGACGAATTTCCCCACAAATCACTATCGCTCAATTCTGCAAGTGGTTTGAATTTATTATCGCTGTTTTCTAGCTGGTCTAAAACTGCTTTTGATGTAAAGGGACGGTTTTGGTTGCTATGGACAATCTCCAGTTTCCAGGCAGAAAGAACAGTATTTATAATATAAAACTGCATGCAGGACACTGGACAGATCACTAGGGACAAAGGGGATGTGAAATAAGGGGGGATCCATTTATTTCACAAGAGGATGTGAAATAAATTGATACAGTAATGTAATCTGTAAGATTACAGTGTACTGTATGTGTAATGTGTTTTTTACTTTTTGAATTTGGCGCTGTTCTACGTCCCTGTGAATCGCAATGATCGCAGGGAACGGAGCTTGGCTCTGTGATGAATCGAGCGGAAGACGGCTTGCACACACAGCGGGGAGGACATCACAGGATCCTGGGGACAAGGTAAGTGAGCTGTACCTGGATCCTGCAATGCAATGTGGCTCGGGGTTACAGCTTTTAGGTGCTGAAAATCCACCCCGAGCCACACTTTGGGAATACCGTCAAGGAGGTTAAACAATGACCACCTGATATTTCAATTATCAATAAGTATAGAAGATATTTAAAAAAAAGTATTTATAAAAAGTCATAACTTTATCACAAACAATCATAAACAGACATTTCATATCAAATAGACACTGTACATCCCAAAAGATCTTCACCCTCTTTCAGAAGTATGTCCCATCTAAATGTTCAGGCATAGTTATTTATTATTTGGCATTGCGTTCATTCAAAACCAAAATTATGTGATTACAGACAGTTAGGTGACATTTTTGAATGAGGGAACTGCTGTGTGGTGTAAGTGTGCAACTTACAGCTTCACAAACATTGACAAGTTGCTGTAGAAACATGGCATGAACTTCTGCTGAAGTTGCCATCGCTATGGCAAAATAGATATGCATACTGGGTGACCAGCTGCACAAAATTCTGGAAATGAATGGCCACCAGCTTCATATGCCCATATAGGGAATGCCAGCCACCGGAATTTGCCAAGGAGGTATTCTCCAGAATAATAATTTGGAAAGTAACACTAAATTTTACGGTATACGATTATCTAAAATGTAATAAAGCGCTGCCTAAGAAAAAAACGAGGATGTATTCCCCCCCCCCCCCCCCCCTCTTCTGTTGGTTGAACGGGATGGACTTGTGTCTTTTTTCAACCAAACTATGTAACTATGTAAGCTATATTAAGAGACTGTAGCTCCTCTTTAATACCATCAAGTCATCATATTACATAGGGAGGGAACTATCAGACTTCCCTACTAGTAGTGGAGATAACTGTGCAGTGGAACATTATAACATCTGGAAGCTAAACCCTTTTTGGTTGTCGTTCATACCAAATCATCAGCTAATAAAGAAAGAACCTTGTAAATAAAATGCTGGCAACGGCTCACCAGATTATTTGGAATACTGAAAGCATTTCTCCTGGGTCTCTTAATGAAAGAAGTTAGTAGAATTAGGACTTCTAGGTTTGCCAGAAAGTATTGAATACCGAGCTGGCCTTTATCTCAGATCCATCTTTTCAACTGAACTATATTTCAGCTCAGGAGAAATTGAAAATAGGCATTAACACTAGCAACAGGCTGCCCAGGGTTATCACCAGAGTAGTAAATCTACTTCAGCGCTAAAATCTACTTCAATCAATATCAAGAGAGTATTCTTGAACATATACCTTCCCATTGATACAAGGGTGTACCTGTGGGCTGTTGTTCAAAAATGTGTAATATATAGACATGCTTCCTTTGCTTGGTGAAACTTGTCAATGCTAACCCCAATGACTAAGTGAATAAAAAACCCTTTCCTCTTCTCTTCACATACAGATTGGCAATAGACAAGGATTACCTCTTCTGTTTGCCCTGGACATTATCTAGACATTTTGAACACTCCTTATCTGTGTGGGATTTAGGAAATATGTCTTTGAACATTTTTCTGCTCTGCAGGAAGCAAACATTTGTGTTTTCCTCACTTACTCCATTCACAGATACCTTTTCCCAGCTCAAGATAGTTTAATCCTTTAAAAATGTTGGCATCCACCCATCTAACAACATATCTAACCCATCTAACCTATTTTCCCCCAACTTACCCTACTAATAAATTGAGTAAATTACTACACTCTTTAACCACTTAAGGACCGCCTCACGCCGATATACATCGGCAGAATGGCACGGCTGGGCAAAAGCACCTTCAGGTACGTTGCCCTTTAAGAGCCCAGCCGTGGGTCGCACGTGTGCCACCGCTGGCGTGCTCGCGACCTAGTCCTGAGCTCCGTGACCGTGCTCACAGGACCAGAGGACCTGATCGCCACCGGTGTCCCGCGATCGGTTCACAGAGCTGAAGAACGGGGAGAGGTAAGTGTTAACAAACCTCTTTCCGTGCTTCCTAGTTGCCTGTCACTGATCGTCATGTCAAAAAAAATGTATCTATAATTTGGAATTGGGTGCCAGTCCCCTCTGTGGGCGCAGCCTGGAAGTCTCATAGGGAGTGACCTGGATGTTTGTTTGTTTGGTCCTTACACTATGGGCGGAACCACGCCTTTTCATTCTAAATTACC
Organism: Lithobates pipiens; assembly: GCF_037356315.1. Taxonomy (NCBI): domain Eukaryota; kingdom Metazoa; phylum Chordata; class Amphibia; order Anura; family Ranidae; genus Lithobates; species Lithobates pipiens. The sequence goes on along the minus strand of NW_027507718.1, from coordinate 168,776,258 downwards.
AGATTATTTAGATACCTTATAAATATGGGCAATGTGGGGGAGCCAAGATATGCCCCAGTTGAAGTCCATTGGGACGAAATGCGTCGGGATTGCATTTATTGCTCCCCACATTGATTTTTAATCTTGTGATCATATCGCTGTACACATCTATGAATCAATGTTTGTACTTTTTTTTCAATAAATCCCTCGTTTTGAACTGCACCATATGGAGCCTTTCTATTTTTCATAATTTTTATGCTGGTCCTGGTGAGAGCATTTTGTTATCCATCATCCATGATTGGATCGATCAACTGAGTTCCAGTTCCTTCCAAGCCTTGTGCAACGTTGGATTCCCAGTTTGCAGCCAACACAAGCATGATTGACTCACTGCCACTGGCATGCGAGTCCATTCAAGAGTACATATCCCATTTCTTTGGTGGAGGACACACTATCTCTGGCGTTTTAATGGCCAGTCACTCGTTTCCATTTTCACAAGTGCCACCTCAAAGTGAGTCCTTTACATCTATGGACACTTGTTTTAATTAGCTCACCATAGTAGTTCATTCATGTTCACACTAGTTCATAGTCACTGGACTGTATTTATATCATTTTCACAGTATATATTATTATTAGTCACAGTGTACTGTAATGGTCATCTCAGTACAAGTGGTCAGGGAATATAGCTGAATTTAGCATCATCAAATGTAGCAGTCCCAGTTCCTTTAAGCCACGTAAGTCTAGCCTACAAGTACATGGTCGCCCCAAGGAATGCCATGTTCACTGGCCAGGAAGTACAGGAGGCTGAAGAAAGGAAGAACAAAAGAGTTTCTGTGATTCCGGTAGTGCAGTTGTTCACAGGGGATGGTTGGGACTGGTATCTTGCCAGAACGTATTCAGTGGGACATGCAGATGGGTCAGTTTAGGCAGCAGACAGACAAATGTGTTAAAAAAAAAAAAAAAAAAAACAGGTCAGGGTCAGTACCGGCGGCAGGCAGATTCAACACTAAAATGGTGTGGCGCTGGTGAGCAACACTGTTGCTGGCTACACTGGCTCTGGTGACACTGTACTTATGTGGTAGAAATAAGGGACACCATTGATGGTTGCACTGGCTCTAGTGGCACTGACACTGGTATGGCTAGCAATCTGGTCTGGTAACATTGGCACAGGTGTGGTGGCAATCAGGAACACTGTTGCTTGATGACAAGAATCTTGTGACACTGGGTCCATTGTAGCTGGAGATAAAGAACACTGTTGCGAACTTCACCAGTCTGGTGACACTGGGAATGGTATGGCGTTATCACTGTTGCTGGCTTACACTGGTCTGACAACACTAGAACTGGTGTAGCAGCAATAAGGAACACTGTTGCGGGCTTACACTGGTCTAGTGACACTGGGACTTGAGTAGTGGTGATCAAGAACACTGTTGGTGACATACATGGGGACTGGTGTGGCAGCAATCAGGAACACTGTTACTGGCATACATTGGTCTGGTGACACTGAGAATGGTGTGGCAGTGATTAAGAACACTGTTGCTGGCTTACTGGTCTGGTGAAACTGGCACTGGTGTGACTAGTGGTTAGAAACGTTGTTGATGGCATACACTGGTCTAGCGAAACTGAAATTGGTGTGGTGGCGCTCAGGAACAATGTTAAATGGCTTCACTGGTCGGGTAACACTAGCACTGATGTTGCGGCAATCAGGAACACTGTTGCTGGATGACATTAGTCTGGTTAAAATGGGACTAGTGTGGCAAGTGGTCAAGGACACTGCTGCTGGCTTGCATTGATCTAGTGACACTAGGACTGGTATGGCAGAAATCACGAACACTGTTGCTGAATTATACTGGACTAGTGACACTGGGACTTGTGTAATGTGGTAAGGAACACAGTTGCTGGCATACATTGGTTCTGGTATTTTGGCGACCAGGAACACTGTTGCTGCCTTACACTGGTCTAGTAGCACTGGAACTTGAGTAATGGCTATTAGGAACACTGCTGCTGTCTTACACTGGTCTGGTGACACTAGCACTGGTCTTGCTAGCAATCAGGAACACTGTTGATGGCTTACACTGGTCTGGCATGGTGACAACCAGGAAAAACACTGTTGTCAGATTATTCTAGTCTGGTTACACTGGGGACTACTGTGGCAGCAATTAGAAACACTCCTGCTGGCTTATACTGGTCTGGTAAAACTGGGACTGGTGTTGTGGTGATCAGGAACACTGTTGCTTACACTTGCTGGCAACACTGGGAATGGAGTGGTGATGATCAGGAACACAGTTTCTAGCCACACTGGTCTGGCCTCACTATGACTGATGTGGTGCTAATTGGAGACACTGTGACTGGCTGCACTATTAGATCTATTAGGTCAATTGGCCCTGTACCCCAATCGGTGACTGCTGTGAAGGTGTGCAGCTGTGCACACTAGGAGCTGTGCATGAGCTACAGGAGGATGTATGGGTACATCCACCCACAACCAGGAAGCTCCTGTTTGGCCAAGTATGTGCTATGGCTGGACGGGAAGCAGTTAAAGGAGATCTATGGTCACAGCATACACTTTCGTTTTAAAAAATCAGCATTGTAATAGTATTACAAACAATAGTTGTATAGGTCAATCCAATATAAACTTACTTTAAAATTATTCATGTTGTGAGTGCTCTCTGTCTGCTGGCCATCTCTTTCTACAATTTCCTGTGCTCCCTGCATGCTTTGCAGCTTCTCCTCTGCTGTTCACTTTAATTTTCTAAGGACTACATATTCAATGGTACATTGCTGCTTAAAAATAGTGATTCTTATACTGACTTTGTTTCCTGAAACTTTTCCTCTCAGCACCTCTGTAGTTTATAAGGCAGGCTCTGTGAAATGTGTGACTCAGCAATGCCTAGTCACAGTGCATAGTGAATATGTGTTATAGAATTCAAGGAAGTAAATGCATGGAGATCTAAATTTATAAATAAAGTAGGCTAGAAATACTTCAAATACAATGTGGAAATGAATATGTGATTTTGCATTTTCACCATAGACACACTTTATTTAGTTTTTTAAGGTTAGGATTAAGTAATTTGTGGACACTAATTATTGGTTTGTAAACAAAATGAAATTCTTAGTAATGATTGTTTTTCTGCATTGATTTCTGGTTGTTTCAATAAAGTACTTCTTCTCTGCATTCATGCCACAGGTTGTCATAAGTTGTTAGTGCCTTCATTTGGTTTTGACTCAACTTTTGTAGGTATGAGCATAATTGTGAATATGCATAAAGATAAGTGCAGCGCTATACAAACAAACAAACAAGTAAAGTAATATTTTAAATTTTGCAAATAAAAAAAATGTAAAAAAGGAAAACTAAGGCAGAGTCCCAGTGCAAAAAATTATTTTCCAAATTTACAAGTGAAAAATAAAAAAATAAATAAAAAAAGAAAAAAAAGATATAAAAAGAAAAAACGAAAGCAAAGTCCCAGTGCAAAAAACAATCCATATATAAAAAAAGCAAACTTCCATCCATATGTGATAAAGGTGGCAAGTGATAAAAAATCGTGCAGAATCTTCAAATAAATGTGCATCCAGCTTCACACCCAAGTGAGTAAGTAGCCTACTTACCAGCTATGTGTGAATGCAGTCTCACCTAACACAGGGAAAATGGTCTTCCCAAGACCATTAAAGATGTTAGGAACTGTTGCTGGAACAATGTCACTCAGAAAACAATAGAAAGTGCTTCCATAGTGCAATAAATTTAAAATTGCAGTTTAATGAAAATAAGTGGGTTACACTCACAAAATATATGATGTTTAAAAGTGGTACAACCAAATGTCTCATGAATGAGGTCCGCGGCGTCTCCTCAAGCTTCTGTTCTGTTTTTTGAAAACTATGAGCATAGTTGTGCTATCATTCTAATATTGTAAGTCTTGGTAAATTAGTTGTAATACTTTGTGTGTTAGGGAAGGTGGGGGGCACACGTTTGTTACCCAGGGGAGAAAAAAAAGTATAAACCTGGCTCTAGATGGCGTGCTTTACTCTTAACATGGCCATAAATGGAATTCATTTTTTGTGTTGGCACCCTCCTGCCCAACAACTGAAAATCAAAGGAGCTGAGCAAAAAAACAGCAACTTCATCCAATCAGGTGAGTGCAAGATATAATAACAGGAGAGATATGCCCACCTATGTGGACCCAGTATGAATGGAGCAGTCTCTCTGGTTTCTTTTGTTCAGCTCATGTATGGCCAACTTAAAGATGTGTAAAATATAGTAAAACTCCTTTGCTTTTAATTTAATATGATCACTGGGGTATACCCTTAGATGTAGGTAATGGCTTGCCACTACTGCTATGTTATTTGTGTAGAACGCAATTGCATGTCTGTGCAGAGTTCATTGTAATATTTTTAGTGACGCTTTCTATTATAGATGGAATCGCTTTTTGCTCTGTTTGTTAACAAAAGAAGAAACTTGTATTTAAAATCTTTCAATAAATCAGATTTTTTTTTTAAACTACAGTAGCTATCCTAACAGATGAAACAGAATTTCATATAATCTATACAAGGCACAGATACGTGGATTACTTTAAGACCCAGGGTAGATAAACCTCATTTTCCTGGGACTCCTGTACAAAGTGCAACATTTATCTGCAATGCAGTCTGAACTTCTTACCAGGACAAGCTCTGTTTTTTCTGTGCAAACTAAAGACAGATTTTAAGATTTGCATTTTCAGCACACCATTGCAGCACTTTGCCATTTGTTGAATTTGTTTAATATTGGGATATGTAGGTTGCTTGGAGGTAAACATTTTTGTGGGTAAAGAATTGTTTCCCAGCTTTCAGTGTTCTGGTTTAACAAAGGAGGTTGTGGAAAATCAATGGCAGGAAATTTTAAGTGTGACAGCAGCAGAGTTTGTCTGTGGCAGTAATGGGGACTTCTATGTAGGTTTCCTCCCTGCTCAGTCACATGTTTACTCTATTATAGTTAGGCTGTCCTAAGATGACCCTGCCTGGTCCTGACAACCCCTCCCCTCAATCAACCCTCCTTTTCGTCATAGCTCCCCTCCTTTCCTTTCACTTAATGTCTTTTTTCAGATTGTGGTCGGTCTCATTGCACTGAGCCAGCAAGCAGAGGAATTTCACTCACTTGTTAAATTAGAATAATGCGGTGCAAATATATATATATATATATATATATATATTTATATTACACACACACACACACATACTGTGTGTGTGTGTGTGTGTGTGTGTGTGTATTTATATATGCACACACTACTGTTAAAGTCAACTGGTCTTTTTATTTATTGACATTGTAATAATTTCCACTTAATATAATTGAATGTAAGTACTTCGCTATACAGTTTGAGGCTTGTGAATGTTGAATTTTGGGCCTCTACTTCCACCTAAAGGAAGTTGTAGGAAATGCTATAAGAAACCTAGGAGAGAATTGTGGGCATGTAAAACAATTAGACATATTTAGGTTAAATTTCTGTTTATGTTTATGCTCCTTAAAGCGAAAGTTCACTCAAAAAGTGAAATCTCACTGGTTTGCTCCGTCCCCCCAGCCTGTAACTGAGTTCCAGGTTTTTTGCGAGAAGAGCGAGAGCAAGTACCAATTTTGATCAGTACCAGCTCCTACTTCTGCATATCTCATCTAGGCAATGATCCTTGTCCTGCCGGCTCCTTTTTTTGGACTCCCGTATCCAAGATGGTGCTGTGGGAAGACAGCACTGGACTCCAGGCAGAAGTTGGCAGGACTTTTCCATTAAAGTTAGGAACATCAGGCCCTATTAAAAAAGTAAAACTAATTTCTGGAGGAGCAAAGAGAGTTTTGTGGATAAAAAAGGGAACATTTGTTGCACACTGTAAGGCAAAACATTTGTTGTTTGGTACACTCAGGTGAACCGCCAGGGCAAATTGCAGTGTTAAATAATTATGTTTAGCTACGCTTTTAAAAAACTCTTGAATTTATTAAACTATTTGGTAAACGTGACTGCCAGAAGCCAATTTAAAATGTACTAACTTACGACCATTGATGGCCATTATCTCATCTGACTGCAATTCTCATAACTTTCTGCAGTCAGTAGCATCTCTGGCTGTAAACATTTAAAATACCTTAGCAACACTGTCACTGAGCATATGATCATGTCTATCAGTAGAGACTTAGGGACAGGTGGTTAAAAATGTGAACTACCCTTAAACCCCCAACAATACGTCACAGAATTTTTGCTTGTACAACTTTTTTGCAACAGTTGCCCAGCTTCTCAAGTTGCAATTTTCTCTGGGTATTAAAAATTAAATTTTTTGACATTTTAATACATTAGAGATTCATTCGATCCTTTTTTCCTCCCCAAATATATTTATTGGTATATCATTATACAGAACAATTAGACTAAGTACGCATATCACGTGTCAAAGTACATTAAGATAACAGTTTGCATATGTCGCATATAAGTAAAAAACATTTTTTTGTGGGTAAAAACTTAAGATGAATAATACCCTTGCTATTCAGTGGGAAAAATATTTATTTGATCCCCTGCCGATTTTGTAAGTTTGACCACTTACAAAGAAATGAAGGTTCTATCATAGGTATATTTTAATTTATGGAGACAGAATAACAACAAAAAATCAAGAAAAAAACACAAGATACAAATGTTATCAATTGAGTTGCAGTTCAGTGAGCAAAATAAGTATTTTTTCTCCAAGAAAAACATGACTTAGTACTTGGTGGAGAAAAACTTGGCAAACACAGAGGCAAGATGTTACTTGTAGTTGGTTACCAAGTTTGCACACATCTCAGGAGGGACTTGGTCCACTCTTCTTTCCAGATCTTCTCTTCTCTAAGTCCTTAAGGTTTCTTAGCTGTCACTTCGCAACTCAGAGTTTCAGCTCCCTCCATAAATTTTTTATAGGATCAAGGTCTGGAGACTGGCTAGGTCACTCCATGACTCTAATGTGCTTCTTTTTGAGCCACTCCTTTGTTGCCTTGGTGGTATGTTGTGGGTCATTGTCATGCTGGAAGACCCATCTTCAGTGTTCTGGCTGAGGGCAGAAGGTTCTCATTCAAGATTTTACAATACATGGCCCTGTACATTGGCCCCTCAATGTGGCAAAGTCAGCCTGTGCCTGTAGCAGAGAAACAGCCCCAAATCACCTCTGTGCTTGACTGTAGGGGCAGTCAAGCATTTTTCTACTTCCATACACAGCAAGTCGATTTAATGCCAAAGAGCTAAATTTTGGTCTAATCTGACCACAGCACTTTCTCCCAGTCCTTCTCTGAATCATTTAGATGTTCATTGGCAAACTTCAGATGGGCCTGTACATGTGCCTTCTTGAGGATGGGGACATTGTGGGCACTGCAAGATTTGAATCCAAAGCAAAATCTTGCATGGAGCTCCAGATTGAGGGTGACTGATGGTTATTTTGTATTTCTTCCATTTGCGAATAATTGCTCCAACAGTTGTCTCCTTCTCACCAAGCTTCTTGCTGATGGTTCTATAGCCCATTCCAGCCTTGTGCAGTTCTACAATCTTGTTCCTGACATCCTTTGAGAGCTCTTTGGTCTTGCTCATGATTATGAGGTTTGAATGGAAGAAAGAGATTCTATAGACAAGTGTCTTTTATACACATAATGAGTTGTCGTTAAGCCCCATACACACTATCAGTTATTCTGCTGAGTTTTTCCTTCAGATTTAACAAAACCATGTAGTAGAAGGGCTGGTCTGATTGCATACAAATTGAAACTCCTAAGGTTTAACCTCATATTATATGGTTTTGGTAAATCTGAAGGAAAAACTCAGCAGAAAAACTGATAGCGTGTATGGGACTTAAGGAGCACCTTCTTAACTTGACAGGACTAATCTGTGACAGGACAAATCTGTGTACAACATGAGCACATACTGTAGCCAGTCTGCGGGAGACAGAATTAGTGTTGGTTGGTAGGGGATCAAATACTTATTTTATTCACTGAACGGCAACTCAATTTTGTAGCATTTGTATCATGTGTTTTTTTTCTGGATTTTTGGTTGATATTCTGTCTCCATCAATTAAAATACACTTATGATAACACTTATAGACTCTTCATTTCTTTGTAAGTGGACAAAACTTACAAAATCTGCAGGGGATCAAATAATTATTTTCCGCAAAAAGCTTGAATACCTGGGCAATGCCACCAAGCATGCAGCAAAGAGCTCTCTGATCTCTTGCAGTGCCAACATACATCAAGGGTAATGGGTAAATTCTTTGTAAAAGGATTTCCTCCATGACACCATGGGCTCACCTCTCTCTCTAAACCCAAAGCTATGCCTACTAAGGATATTCCCAGACTCAGAACCGGATAAGTTTACCCAAATATTTCTGCACTAAACCCTCTTCGTGGCTAGGAAAATAGTAGCAAGGAAGTGGATGAGAGCGAGCCCCCCCACCATGGGCGAGTGGAAAATAGAGGTCAGTAACAGTCTCTCGTACAAAAAATTTCTCTAAATTAATAGGGCATGCCCAGCTAAATATTACAAGATCTGGGATCGCTGGCTCAACAACTCTGCTACCTAAATTTTTACAAATTGTAGGGCATATAGAGGCTACATGAACACCACCTGATACCGGTAGGGAAAATTCCCTAGCGGTATCAGGTGGTGTTCATGTAGCCTCTACACTTCTGCCCGCTTTCCGGTCTAGGTATTAACTATCTAAACTACCCTTGTCTGGTCTTGTTCCTCATGTTTTCCTCTATCTAAACTACCCTTGTCTGGTCTTGTTCCTCATTTTTTTTTCCTCTTTCTCCTTTATGCAACTGCCAAGATATGACAAGTGTACACTGTATGTATAAGCTGTATGTTTTTTATTGCCAAATAAAACGTTTTACGGAAAAAAAAAAAAATTCTGTGTAAAAGGGAAGAATTTCTCAGGATCTTAGCTTGTAGCCCTGGCATGTTTTTATTGCTCTATGTGTCCTCTTTAGGTCCCTAGATTTCCATTGACACTGTCTCCAGCACCTATAGATTACAGTTATAACAAGTTAAAGGAAAATCCCTAAATTGGACACAGAACTCAACAAAAATGGGACCTGACCCTTCTCCATGCTAACTAAAACTTAAAAGAAAAATGTGTAGTTAGAGTCCCACTTAAATATAATCTTTATTCTAATGCCCCATACACACGATCGGAATTTCCTTTGTTGTTGGAAAATTTGAGAACCTGCTCTCAAACATTTGTGTGCGGAAATTCCGACAGCAAATGATCGATGGAGCATACACATGGTCGGACTTTCCGTCAACAAGCTCACATCGAATATTTTCCGTCGGAAAGTTTGATTGTGTGTACGCGCCATTAGAGTAGAAGAAGAATATTTTGGCTAACAGTAGACTATTTCTTGCCTCTTCTCTATACCGTTTGTTAATGTGAAGAAATTCATCTAAGAAACAGTTCCGAGTAGAAAGATTTTCTGTCCCCACTGAGCTCAGGCTTGTTAAAGTGATACTAAAGTCTTGTCTTTTTTAATTAAAAATAACAAACATGTTATACTTTGGTGCTCTGTGAAGTGCTTTTGCATAGAGCAGCCCAGATCCTCCTCTTTTTGGGTCCCTTGCCAGCCCTCCTGGCCCCTCCCTCCTTTTTTTTTTAATTCTTTATTTTCATAAGTTTCACAATACAATTCATTACATTGTCTGTCATTAGACTGTCTTTTTTCCACAGCACAGGGATGCACGCCCTAGCTGCTGTTATGAGATGTTTCACTAGCGAATTTTTGAAATTTTCCACTGATATAGGGATATCCAGTAGCAGGAAGGTTGCCGGTCTATCCCCTATAGAGATTCCTGTTATTGTTTTAATTGTTTTTCGGCAACCATTTCCCAAAACTCCCTTATTCTTGTACATTCCCCAAAAATATGTAGGATTGTCCCTTCTGCTTCATGACATCTCCAACAAACATCGGACACTTGGGGATACATCCGATGTAGCACACTCGGTGTTCTATATCATCTACAAACATTTTTTTTAGCCCCCCCCTCCTGATATCTACTTGCTACTGATGCCTATTGGTTGAATACCAAGATCCTACTCGTTTGTTCTTGATTACATACTATCTCTAAATCTCTCTCCCATGCTTGCAGAAATGTGAGTTCCTGAGGTGTCTCCTCTTCTGTCAACATAGTATAAAAATAAGACAATGAATGTCTCATTGGCTCTCCCTTCAAACATATATTCTCAGACTCAGTCGGTAGTCTCACTTCTGCATTTTATTTGCTCTAATAAAAGCTTCTAGCTGCATCATTCTGAGGAAATCCAATTCAGGTGCTATTTCTCTTTCAATCTCCTTTTTCGACATTACACGGTTGTTCTTTGAAAAATGAATGATCCTGCTAAAGTCTTTATTTGTTATTACTCTAAGCATCGGATTTGTCATTCCCGGTTGAAACAATGGTCTGCCCAAAATCGGAAGCATCGGGCTAGGATTTCTCAAGATAGATGTTTTTAAAAAAATGTTTTGATTGTCCGCAAAGTAACACCTAGTGTTGGATGTTTTCTCACTTCTACTGGTACCTCCGCTTCTGGTATCCATACTAATCCTTCCAGTGGAATATCTGTTACTGCCTGTTCCATCTGTATCCAAGGCTTCTTATTTCTACGCCCGCACCACTCCATCACCCTGGTTAAGTGTGAATTTTCCTTATATCTTATTGGATCTGGAAGCCCTATCCCTTCTTTTCTTTTAGGAAGTGTTAGTATAGTTCTACGTACCCCCGCTGGCTTCCCCGCCCAGATAAACTTCAGAAATCTTGATCTAAGATCTCTTAGGAAGCTTGGATAAATCCTTATTGGAAGAGTTTGTATTAGATACAAAAGTCTTGGCATCACATTCATCTTAATAATGTTTGTTCTCCCGAACCATGTAAAAATCTCTTTGTCCCATCTCAAAAGATCATGTTTAATCTGTTTTGCCATAGGTATATAGTTGAGCTCAAATAACTCCAATTCCCATTGCTTCGGACTTTCCATAGTTTACCTTAAAGTTTGATATTTCCCGTACTCCTCTAGCTCCATTAGCAGAGATGGGAGGGATATCACTGGGGACGTTTCAAAAAAAATTAAATCATCGGCATACACCGCAAGTTTCTGTTCTTCTTCCTTGGTTTTATCCCCTTAATATTCGGGTTTTTAAAAATGGTTTGACTGTCAGAATAAAGATCATGGGTGAGAGAGGGAACCGCTGTCGCATTTAGTTTTGAATAAAAATAAAGGCTCTGAGCTTCTGTCCGCTATCTTTACCCTTGTGCTTGGTGTGGAATATATATTGGATATCCAGCTCATCATCCCTTCCCCCAACCCTATGTGTTGTAATACTGCCTTCAAAAAGATCCAATCTACCCTATCAAAGGCTTTTTCTGCGTCGGCTGAAACTATCACCATCTTCACCACTCGTTGTGTGTTTTCTCTTCCTTCCCTCCCTGGGGGGGAATCCCACCGGATCTGGATAAATTAGGTCAGGGATATAATCTATCAATCTCATAGCTAAAATCTTCATAAGTACTTTGAGGTCCACATTCAGCAAGGAAATAGAATGGTAACTGGGACATTGGGCAGGATTCTTCCCTTCCTTCCAAATAACTGTTATATGTGCCAATAAAGTTTCTGTTGGGATTTGCTTTCCTTCTCGTACTGAGTTAAAAGCTGCTACGAATCTTGGAGCCAATTTCTCTGCAAACATTCTATAATACGACAGGGTATACCCATCTGGGCCCGGAGTTTTGGCCATTTTCAGTTGTTTTAATGCCCTCATAAATTCCTCTATTGAGATTGATACATCAAGTGCTTTGGCTACCTCCTCTGGCAATTTCTGCATTCTTGTCTCCTTAATATATTCCCTAGCTACTTCCCACTTCCTTTAATCATTTGCTGCCCTAAATTTTTTTTCTAACTGATATAGATTCTCATAGTATTCCTTAAACACCTGAGCTATTTTCTGTGGGGCATTCACCATTTCATCTCCCTGTATTTTGATTTGTGTAATATGATTCCTTGTAGTGGTTTCTCTAAGAGCATTTGCTAGCATTTTCCCTGGTTTATTTCTGAATTCGTAAAATGTCCGTCTCCCTCATGTTAATTTGGCTTTCGCTCTATCTATTAATTGGAGTTTAAGCTTTTTGCGTAGGCCACTAAATTCCTGTTCAGTTGCTTGTGCCTGCGATTTTTTGTGCAATATTTCTAATTCCCCAATACGTTTAAGCAGTGAGTCAATTTAAGCATTTATTTTCCCTTTCCGTGTCCCCATAGCGATAAGCATGCCTCTCGTGATACATTTATGTGTCTCCCATAAACTGAAAGGTGTTATTTCCCCTCTATCATTTATTGAAAAAAAAGAATCCAATTCTTGCTTTAATTTTCCTTCATACTCACTCTCCTTCAGCTTCTTTTAAGGATGTAATTATATTTTGGGAGACCAGAATATAGTCAATTCTGGAATAGGACTTATATTGTGCCGAAAAAAATGTATAATCCCTGTCCTGTGCATGAACAGTCCTCCAACTATTTATCAGTTGCAGCCCTTGTAAGACTTTTTTTGCTTTTCTTAATTTGACATATGAAAGATGCGATGACCCTTTCGATGTATCTTTCAATGGATCTAGGGCCAAATTAAGGTTACCTCCCACCACTAAAATTCCCTCCTTATGTTGTTATCTGTAAATAGTCCTCCAGCGAGTTTACTTGATCTTCGTTTGGTAAGTATAAATTTACCAATGTGATTTTTTGGGGACCCATCGTTTCCTTCACTATAAGGAGACGACCCTCCTCATCAGTAATCACTCCCGTTTCCTTCCATAGTATCTGTTGTGCTATTAAAATGGAAACCCCGCAAGATTTTGAATTCTGCGAGATACTATGATACATATTCGGGAAGCCGTAGCTTTTATGCCATGGAATTTTATCTCTTTTAAAATGTGTCTCCTGTAAGAAGATGATTTGGGATTTAAGTCTCCTAAACTCCGCCAACACTCTTATCCGTTTCTCTGGGATATTTAATTCCTTGACATTATACAATGTGAAATTTATTCTTGTCATTTCTATGTGCTATTAAATCTGACAGGGAGGAGAGGAGAGACCAAGAGGCGTCCAAGGAGAGAAGTACGTAGTTGACAAAGTGTAAATACAGACCAGTCTTCTACGGAAAAAAAAATAATAATAATTTTTATTGAAAAAAAAAATTGAAAATAAAGAAAAGAAAAAAAAAACCCCAACGCTTCTGGCTTTCCCTCGACCCAGAGGAGAGGTGTTTAATATGGGGGGTACAGTCAAACACACAGGTATGAGTCAGTGCATTCAGATCCAGCCCAGTGCCCTCCATAATTCATTTCACAGTTTTATGACCACAATATATTCTTCCCCATCATCTTTGTTTCTTTTTACTTTGCTGGGTAACTTTTCCAATCCGACCATTTTATGTATCCATATCCCTGGCATTTACAAATTCATGCCCTCCCCCTTCCAGATCCTCCGTTCTCCTGTTCTTAAATATACTGCTATATTTCCCTCCTCTCCATTTCCTCCATTTTCCCAAAAAACAAAAGAACCTGTGAACTTGCAGCCAACATCCTCTGTGTCGAATCCAGCAGCGTGACAGGTGATACGGCAGCTTTTCCACCCAGGTCGGTTCGGGTTCCCCTTTGCTCTCAGCCGGCTGTGTGAGTACCTCCGTAATGTGCCAGGATCGCTCTGGTTGGATGGTGTGTTTTGCTCCGCTCTGTGAAGCCAGGACGCCTGCTCCATCCACTATCCTGCTGTCTAAGCTCCTGCCAGCGTCTCTTCCCATGAGCGTGGAGAAGCAGAGAGGAAAGATGCTAACTGACAGTCAGCAGCTCTCCTCTCGGTGAACTGTGAAAACCGAGCCATCAGCGATGTTCGGTGACTCAGTTCTCAGTGCAGAGACGGCGGCATCCACCTAGGTAAGAATGAATCTTTAATAAATAAAAAAAAAACATACTTGACAACTGGGGGTTTCAAACACAATCTGGTGCCTACAACCACCAGGATTGTGTGTAAAAACTGACAGGCAGGTAGAAGCATTCGGCGGCCTCCACACACCGACCCACGCCACCCCCCCCCCCCCCCCAGCCTAGCCCCCCAACACACACACACATGCACGCTGCCCCGTCATATAGACAGGACTCCGCTTGCCTGGAACTGACATGGCAGGTGCTGATGGGTGGAGAGGAGGGAGAAGAGCAGACACACATACACATACACTGTATAACATCACTTCCGGGTCATCCTGTCAGTTTCCCCGGCTAGCATTCCGGAAAGTGATGTATTACAATGTGAGTTTTTTTCAACCCTGCATGTCTAACTAAAGAGAACCTGTCACTTAAAAATCATAACTTTTTGTCCCCTTTGTGATGAAAAAAGTTAAGCAATGTTTGTGTTTTCCCAAAAAATAAAGTTACACCCAAGCACATTAAATCCCCCCAAAACATTTTGAGGCCCCCTACCCCCACATATATGTTAAAACGTTGATTGCGAAATACAAATTACATATCACGGCCAGGGTGAGAGCACAAGACCTGCTCTGTAACACTAAACTGATGACCTATAGGGGGATTTTGAAGCATCGCCTATAGAAATATATAGGTTACTAAAGTTTCAAGGGTGCATACAATTTTAAGGTTTGACATATTGGGTTACTATTTACTTGGTGCAACCTCGTCTTTTATATTTTACCAAAAATGTGGGTCGTTTATTTAGTCTGTTTGCCTTAAAATTCACTTTAGTGTGTTTTTTACTTAAATTTTGTATTTCCTAGAACCTTACAGTGATATCAAGTGAAATAAAGTGATATCAAGTGACATAAAAATTTGCAACTACCACTATTTTGATCTCTATGGTATCTTCTATCAGAAAACATATATTTTTGGGGGTTTTTATGTAATCTTTAGGCCTAAAATTATTTTTTTTTAAATGTGTGCAAAAAAAGGCAAAAAAGGCTCCTGCAACGAAAGAGTTAAAGTGTTAAAGATGCTGCTTTAGTTTTCTTATTTTAGGCTTTATTTTCATCTGGTAAGTTTGTGAAAAATGCTACACTTACTAAAGCCCAGTACACCCAGGACAAATGTCGGGAGACAACGTCCGGTTTAAAAAAAAACGGTTGACATTTGGCCCCTGTGTATGTCGGTATGTCTTACAGAAGCCGACCAGCACTAACGACTCTCAATCAGTGCTCTCAGCCAATTGCAGAGAGCGCTGATCGGAGTGTTCTGGTGGTGGGGCTGTCCCCCTGTCAGAACACAACAGCTCAGCGGGGTAGAGTACATGCATGGTTAGTACAGCGGCTCCGACCGGAGCTGATCGTTTCTTTTCATTCAGTCCGCATTAAAAAAGATAATAGTGTGTATCTGGCCTAACTCCATGTAGAATATCTATAAAAGTATTCTTGATTGCCACTCAATTGGACTTCAAACATGTCTTTCCCTGTTCATCTCCTTTAAATGGTGGATGGTTGAGATTAGTAGTTTACTGTAGGAAGGTAAGATAAGATTGGTTTAATTTCAGCTCACAGGAAGTAACAAGAACACTGCATTGACCAAGGCCCGTTAAATCCCATTGCCAATGCGACACAACTCATGGTTTATGTATTTTTATGTGCTGCTCTTGACTTTCTATGGGCATTTCTAGACACTATATCAGAGGAAAAAAGGAAATGTCATATTTTTCAAAACACACTGCACTGCAGCTCTGAGATGAAAAGAGACACTCTCCTGATTATGGGGCATTTTATGCGTTTGTGTATTAAAAGGGGCAGTGTAAATGGGCCTCCATTGTGGGAAAAAAGAAAGTGTTTTTTTACAACCAACTATGTAGTGTTTTGATTGAGCTTTTTATTTGTTTTGCTATTTATGGCTGGACATAAAAACAATACTAAAGGCAAACTTTTTTTTTGTTTTGTATAGAGTGGAGAGCTCTGTCAAGTTTTTATTGCTGTCTGTGCCCCCAGTAGAGAGATTCACCCTCTCGTATCCTCCTGTATACTGTTATTGAAAGTAAAAGAAAATACCAAATTTTGGGTTGACATCAGAAAACTAATAAAGGGAAAATCTTCCAATGGGGACACTAGTTCTGGTGACCCTGGTGATCCTTTACTTTGCAGGGATTTCCTCTCACTTCCTGTTTTGGCTATGGGACAGGAAGTGAAGGGATGTCTCCCCAATGGGATGCAGATGGCAAACATTTTTTACAGGGGTTATAACCCTTCCTCACTCTATCCAAAATGAAAAATAAAGTTTCGCCTTTAGTTACTGTTTAAAAAAGAAGATATAGCCCTTTAGATGACCTTTTCCGTGAATGTTGATCAACAAAGATATATTTTTCTATTTTTTTAGAATTGACCTCAGAACCTCTCCTCTACATTGTCACCTTTCAACAATTTCTTTTTTCTACTATAACATTTTAATACTGTATTTGTACAATTGCTCCAGACCTTCAGCTCTGTATTGGGGGAAAAATTACAGTTGTTTCACACCGGCTCTGTTTACCAATAATTGATTACCTTGTTATTCCAGACCACACCATACAGTATGTATACTTACAGTACACCAATCATAACTAGTATGAACATGTTGCATTAACTTAATGGGTGCTTACATATAGTCTATCATCTTGCCCATAATGAGATTTTAGTGGTCCAGTGTCATCCCTTATTTGTTTAGTGAAATGTTTCCATACCATTTGCATAAAAGCATATACTCCTTTCTGATTTGTTTTCTGTATTGTAATTGATTGGATAGGAATGTCTCCAACTGTGAAGAAATCTGAATTGGATAAATCACCATTTCACAGTCCGTCTCCTCAAGACACATCCCCAAGAATCAGTGGCTTTACTCAGCATCACAGGCCAGTCATAGCTGTGCACAGTGGTGAGTGACAGAACCAAAAGCATACTTCCTAGTGAGTACTTATCTTTCTTCAGATTGCACAGATAAGTGCACAGTTTGAAATTTGGACAGGTATACTAGATTGTTATGCCTCAGGCTCTTTTGTTACACATCAAATCATCTTGTTGTGTTCTCATTGTTTCAGTTGTTTATTTATTCCTCTCTTTTTTTTTTCTCTTTTCCCATTTCTCTCTTACAATTACCTTTGCTTTACTCAGGTCTGGCCCGCAGTCCCCATACCTCCACAACATTACACTTCCCACCTTCCTCCCTACTTCCCCAGGCTGCCTCCACTTACTTCCCACACACAGCAATCCGCTATCCTCCTCACCTTAACCCTCAGGATCCCCTGAAAGACTTGGTATCCCTTGCCTGTGACCCGTCCACCCAACAACCTGGCCCGGTAAGCATGTGGCCGTTATCAAAATATAAGTTAAGTGTGCTTTGATAGAAAATGTTGTCAATTCTGGGTATAAATAATGGTGACATGTTTAAAATAAGTGGGAAATGATGATAGATACTGTAGCTGCTGACATGTGGTTTTCTGTATATAGTCATATAAAATTTATTTATAGTTTTAAGTTGGGTATTATCCCTTAAATATTCTGCATCTGGGGCTATGCCCTAGACTGTTACTACATCTGCTCTCCACCCACTTATTATCTCAGCTGAATGGGAGCGGCCAGGTGAAGGTTTCAAGTCACTATATCTCCACGCAGATGCTGGCCCCACCTCCTCCTGGAATGCCCCGTCTTGCATTGCCCTCCGACACCAAATCTACTACTGCATCTGATGGGGGTACCTCTTCACCCACTTCTCCAAGTGAGTACCTTTTATGGCACTAAGGTATTCACAAAATACTAGTACAAAAAAATGTACATTGATAATGCAGGCTTATATGCTTGTTGAGTGTTATTGAGCATGAACCGAGTATTCCTTTGCTTGCTACAACTATCACAATGGATCTACCCAAACAGATAATATGTTGTTACTTAGTTCGTAAGAAGATTTATCTTTCATTGAAAAAAAAAAGCATTTTTTCATACTAAAAGTAATGTTTTTGTTGTTATTGCTAACACAAAGTGCAATGAAATGTTCTGTGCTCTCTGTGAGTGCTGATATTTTATGGTCACAAAGACAAGTGCTTGAGCTGCCTTATTTTAACCCCCAATACAGAACAGAAGTCATGCAGTCAGGATAAGGTGTTTTATGCACCTACCTTTGGGGTTGATTTACTAAAACTGGAGAGTGCAAAATCTGGCGCAGCTCTGCATAGAAACCAACCAACTTCCACTTTTTTTTTGTCAAAGCTAAATTGAACAAGCTGAAGTTACAGTAGAAGCTGATTAGCTACCATGCACTGCTGCAGCAGATTTTGCACTCTCCACATTTTATTAAATCAACCCCTATATGCTGCAACCAACAGATTTACATAGTTAAGCCTTTAACGTTGATATCAGTATGTCTAAAAAATTGCTATAATATCTAATGATCAGCCCCTCCCAAAACTGATATTTCCATTTTGTCTACTCAGCTATGGATTGATTCACCTGTTTTTTTCTCTCTCAGAAAGGGCAACATTTGCTAAACCAGCTGCGTAAAATATTTTGCAAGGCAATAGCACTCACTGCTTCTGGTTTCTCCTTGTTTATTCTACATTATGCTGAATCCATAAGAGAACTAGATCATAATTTTGCATTGTAAAAGCCATGGCAGTTGGGCAAACTGGGAATTTTGGAGATCTAAGTGATGTAAGAAGCCAGCGTGTATATTAGATTGTCAGTCACCACACAAAGCTGAAATGTCAGTTTCGAGTTTTGGCTTGGCCTTTAACATAGTAAAAATGCTCAGAATGCTCACTTGGAAAAGCTTTACTGGGGCCTAACCTGTCTTTTTTTTTTTTGTCCATATGTTGTTATGAACATTTGTGCCATGTGACACATTTTGACATCTTGTTTCATATATACTACGAATCACATTCCTTTTTCATTTAACAGCGTATTCTGCACCTAGCACGCCTCCCGCAAACCGATTTGTAGGACTGGGTCCACGGGACCCTGGCAGCATTTATCAGCCACAGGTAAGTGTGGAACAATAAGGTAATTTCGTTAGTCAAAATGTCAGTTGCATTTTCCTAGTGAAAAAAAAGAGCAAGCTGGATTTACTATAAGGCATACTAGACTTATAGTGCCTTTAGGCAAAAGAGCTGTCTTTTCGCAGTAGAGCCAAATGTTTTTTTTTTCTCAAAGACCGCCGGGCTACCGTGATCGCCCGTGACACACAGAGAACCGGGACCTCTGTGTGTAAACACAGAGATCCCGGTTCTCTGAGGGGAGAAAAGACAGATGATGTGTTCATACAAAATATGAACACTGATCTATCTCTTCCCCTAGCAAGTCCCATCCCCCCTTCAGTTAGAACACACACTAGGAAACACAATTAACCCCTTGATCGACCCTAGTGTTAACAACTTCACTGCCAGTGACATTTTTACAGTAATCAATGCATTTTTATAGCACTGATCGCTGTATAAATGCTAATGGTTCCAAAAATATGTCAAAATTGTCCGATGTGTCCGCCATAATGTCGCAGTCATGATAAAAATCGCAGATCGCCGCCATTACTTGTAAAAAAATAATAATAATAAAAATGCTATAAATCTATCCCCTATTATGTAGACGCTATAACTTTTGCGCAAATCAATCAATATATGCTTATTGTGATTTTTATTACCAAAAATATGTCGACGAATATATATCGGCCTAAACTGAGAAAAAAAATGTTTTTTTTTTAAAGTGAGCATATTTATTATAGCAAAAAATACAAAATATTGAGTTTTTTCAAAATTGACGCTCTTTTTTTGTTTTTAGCACAAAAAATAAAAACCGCAGAGGTGATCAAATACCACCAAAAGAAAGCTCTATTTGTGGGAAAAAAGGACAAAAAATTTATTTGGGTACAATATTACATGACTGAGTAATTGTCATTCAAAGTGTGAGAGCACTGAAAGCTGAAAATTGGTCTGGGCAGGGGGGGGGGTTTAAGTGCCCAGTAGGCAAGTGGTTAACATTAAAATCCCTGAATCTATAGACAGCCACGATCTAACACTAATCTATCTGACTCTGTAAAGAATAAATCATTATAAATACCTTTTTTCAAGCCGATGTGATCTGGTCTCCAGCTGTGGAAGCCCCGCAGAGGACACAACCGACAACAGCTGTGAATTGAATGGGGAGTGACATCAGTCAATGGGGCTTCCGTTGTCAGATGTGTCCTCTGCACCCACCTATGAAGAGAAGCCATGGCTGAAAGCTCAGCATGGGATTGGGTTAGATCAGCTTAAAAAAAGTATGTATACTGATTTCTTCTTTACAGGGCTAGATAGGTTAGTCTTAGATCGTTGATGTCTGTAGATGCAAGGATTTTAGTGTAGGGTGGACTTCAACTTTAACAACCAAAGTTCCACTGCACTCTAGAAATCTGTATATTTACAAATAGTGTCAGCCAATATACATGCCAAATCTGAACTATTTTTATACTTTTGGGACAATGCCCCTTTTTTTACTTTATTGAAGTGTCATAATGTGACATTCCAATCACCCCAGCGTGTGACAGAGAGCTGCGGAGTTGTGTGTAAACTTACAGACATGGTGCATTTTTCCACACAGCAATTCTTTGTAGCTGCCACCTGCATTCTACTGTGAAAAGGCCACTTGAAAACTATTGTTTTCTGTGTACCCCTGCAGAAAATTCAGATAACCGCACAAGTGTGAACGAGCCCTTATGCCCAGTACACACAATTGAAAATTCCACCAGCAAAAGCCAGATGTGAGCTTTTGGTCGGAAATTCCAACCATGTGTTTGTTCCATCGGACTTTTGCTGGCAGAATTCCCGCCAGCAAAAGATTGAGAGCAGGTTCTCAATTTTTCGGACGGAAAAAGTTCAGATCGGAAATTCCGATCATCTGTACCAATTCCGACATGCAAAATTCCTACACATGCTTGGAAACAATTCGATGCATGCTCTGAAGCATTGAACTTCATTTTTTTCGGCTCGTCGTAGTGTTGTACGTCTCTGCGTTCTTGACGGTGGAAAGTTCATAGAACTTAAGCGTCATTCCATCGGAAAAACCATCCACGATTTTTCTGATGGAAATTCCGCACGTGTGTACGGGGCATTAGGGTAGAAATGATAGTTTATACATTTATTTAACTTTGTTAAGTCAGTTTTGCTGTTATGCACATTTATTCTACATTAATGCTATCAATATTTTTTGTTACTATTATTAACACAGTGGAACATATGTTTGGAACTTGTATTTTGCCCTTCTTTTGGTTTAGAATACCAAGGAATGTCTGCAGGAATTTAGTGATAACTTTTCTATTAAATTTGAAGCATTGAACTTCATTTTTTTCGGCTCGTCGTAGTGTTGTACGTCTCTGCGTTCTTGACGGTGGAAAGTTCATAGAACTTAAGCGTCATTCCATCGGAAAAACCATCCACGATTTTTCTGATGGAAATTCCGCACGTGTGTACGGGGCATTAGGGTAGAAATGATAGTTTATACATTTATTTAACTTTGTTAAGTCAGTTTTGCTGTTATGCACATTTATTCTACATTAATGCTATCAATATTTTTTGTTACTATTATTAACACAGTGGAACATATGTTTGGAACTTGTATTTTGCCCTTCTTTTGGTTTAGAATACCAAGGAATGTCTGCAGGAATTTAGTGATAACTTTTCTATTAAATTTGTTTCTAACTGTCACAGAACAAACATTGACTGTGGGAAAAGTGGCTGTTTAAAATAACTTTTAAACTTTTTGACTGTTCTTAATCATTCATTTTGCAGGTATCATTTTTAGAGCATTTCGTATTAAGATGTTCCTAGTGTTTTAGTACCTCCTTAATAACACTGTTCTTTAAGCATATTTTTGCATTTTGTCCAATGTAACCTTCTTACTGTGCTTTTTTCCTTAGTCTTGGTACTTGGGATAACAGCCTTGACCTACCTCTCATCTACTGGAACCATCAAAAAAGAAAATGAGGTTTTCTTCATAGGTCCAAGTCCATATTGATAAAATCATGTTTTTTTAAAAAAAAATGCTGTTACCACAGTGGAGAAGTCCTCAAAAACCTGCAGCTGTTAGCTCGAGATTACAAGATAATTTCCCATATTCTGATGGACCCTTCTCTTCAGAAAAAGAAACAGGGCTGTTGTTTTTGCTTCATTGATTATAAGCAAACATATATGGTTTTAATCTCCTTTTATTCATAATTCCACTCACAAAAGGGTTGACCATCCAACCAGCAAGAACAAAGAAGAATAATAATCTTTCTGTGGGGATATAAATATTATAGAAATAATATAATTTCATTATTTAGCTCTGCTTTATCCCATAAATGTTTAACCTGTTTTTGCCTGAATGACTTTAGCTATGACAGATAGGCATTAATCAGATACTCACAATGTTGTGATAAGCACCTTAGCCTTCTACCTGGGCCTTGTCTGTAACTTCAGGTACATATTGATCCAGACACATGCTCAAGTTTGTTAGTCTGTACTTTTTGAAAAACCTGTATCATAATGAATCATTTTTGTAGATATAGATATATCTGTGTGCATAATGCAGTATGTGTAGACAAAATATATTTCTACAGCGCCTTGCAAAAGTACTAATTCTTTTTTTGCAAGACATTGTACAGTTGTCTTCTTCACATAACACATTATACAAACAAATATTAAAACATATACAGAGATGGCAAATTCTGCAATGCCTTGAATAACAAATCCTATACTGAAAATTTGTTTGGAAAAATATATAAACACACTTATACATCCTATACATATATATATGGCTGCGCTTCATAGAAACATCAGTCACAATAAAGCTGCTATTTGATATATATGCCTATATAATATATATATGGTCCGAATAGATCTATGAGTATCTCACTTTCCTGATTTATTGTCAACCACTTACAGGACCCAGACTCCATTTTCTATTCTTTTCTGTGTGCCTCTTCAACAGTGTTTCTCTCTATCTATCTCATTAATCAGCAAATGGTTTATAAATATGACCCAATGCCAGTTTAAATACAAATATCAAATGGAACAAAAGTTTAGTGTAGGATTTGGTATTCAGTAATGAGGGAACTGTTAAATGATCTGAAGGGCACTGTATACATCATGTGTCTGTGTGTATGGTGCGTGTACACACACACATATATATATATATATATATATATATATATATATATATATATATATATATACATATACATGGTGCACACACTATACACAATACAAATTGTACAGCGCAACAGATACCTTGAAGGATTAGGTGAATTTAATTTGTTTATTGCACATTATTGCTAATTTTTGATTTTTGTGTATTATACACTTCATCAGATTTATATGTACAGTATATTCATAAGTTGTGTGTTGACATCTGTATAAAGATACATTCAGTGTACAGGCAGTGGCAGGCACTGCAAGTATGTACATAATTTGAATGAGTGTCATAATGACACATATCTATATATATATATATATATATATATATATATATATATATATATATATATATATATACACATGCAGCTCTATTGTATATGTGTTTCCCATGGAATGGCCTTTGCTTCAAGCTACACATAATAACAAGTAATTTATAAAGGTGACAGTTTTTAAAACAAGAGAAAAGCCTGAAAGATATGTGCAATTGAAAATGTCCCACAGTGTTTTCAAAACAGCAGCCACCAACCTACTTTTCATAATATTCTACAGCCTGTTGTCCACCTGTCTGGTGTGTACAGTATTCATGCAATCTAACCAAAAAAAAAAAAGAAAGTGTAACTAATGTTCACACTAAAATGATATTCTTTTAAAATTGTATTTAAAATGCCACTATAGACAAATAATAACAATATTATTTTGGATAGCGTGAGAAAAGGTCAGATCCCCTGTCAGGTTTTTTTTTTTTTTTTTTTTTTTCTGATGACTTTGTACCTGGTATGGTGGATTTCCCCTTACACCCTCTCCTTGCGACAGTGGTCACCAAAATAAGAAGTGAAAGAAAATCTCTTCATGTTATACACAGACAGCAATATAAACACATTAACCACTTAATGACCAGAGGTCTTTGAGGCTTAGAAGTTTTGACAAAATTTTGAAAACTCAGTATACTTCAGAATGCATCTAAACATGGCTGATAAATCATTTTAATATTTTTTAAGAAATTTAAAGGTTTTATTTGATTTCCCATTATAATAATTACCCTGCTCGTATTATTGTACATCTAACAGTTTTAATGTAATTTGTACACACTATTCAACCTTGTAACACTGTATATTTTTCTCTTTGCTTAAAGTGGAACTTTACCCATAACAACTTAAAAAAAAATTAACGTTCTTTAGCAAGGAACATACATTCCACATTAAAAATTATGCAACAAAAATGAGTGTGTTCTGTAAATTGCCTCCAGCATTGCTCCTGTTTCTTCTTGCTGGAGGCTGCCATTTTGCTGAAGCCCAGAGAGCAGTATTTCTTAAGGCTGTCAGCAGATTGGCCTCTACAAATTCGGCAGTGCCTAAGAATAGAGAGCAGCTGAGCATGTGCAGAGCAGGGTGATACAGTGTATTACTGGATTTTAAACAGTATAGGTTCTTGTTTTTAATGTTTTACATAGCTATACCTAATAAATGGGGCCAGCCTGAAGGGATCCAGCAGGACTTTTCTGAGTAAAGTTCCACTTTAACTAAACTGCTGTGCAGAAAGAGAGAGGCACAGTAAAATCTTCAACCAGAGAAGATTGTTTGGGATCACAGTGGTTTGTTGTCATGGTGATCACATGATTTGGAACCACACTGATTGTTAGTGGCTTGTCATGTAACTAGGAGCACACACAGGTCTGCACTGCTAGTTTCTATCTCCAACTTAGTGAATGTTCTTATGGCATGGGAAGCTGTGCATAAAACATTCTAGAGGCTATGGACTCGTGCAGCAATAAAAAACTGTTACAGGTTCTAACCCTTCACTCTATCCAAAAATGGCTGATGTTACACTTTAAAGCTGAAGTTAATGAAGTAAAAAAAAAAGCCTTAAAGTGAGACTTCCCCGCACTGCAATGCTTGTTAAGTCTGTGGGTAGAAGAATGAGCTTAGAGAAAATTCACAAACACTGCACACCTAGCAAAGTCATTAGTACACAGGTGAAAGCAGCCTTAGCCAGCTTCAGCCTAAGTCACGCCCCAACGCGTTTCTCCTCCACGATTAAGCCCCATGGGTGGGGTAAATCGTGTTAGGGGTGTGGCGTTGGATGAAGCTGGCTAAGACTGCTTTCACCTGTGTACTAATGACTTTGCTAGGTGTGCAGTGTTTGGGACATTTCTCTATGCATATACACAGTATGACAGAAACCCATTGCTGGAAACACCACATGGATTTACAGAAGCTTGAGCAGAGACCTTAGGTTTTATGAGGTGGAGGAATAAGCTGTAATACTTACCTTACCCCTTGCTCTCCCCAGCCACCAGCACTTTCCTCTTCTCTCTGATGCACCAGGGTATGGACAGGCATTCAGGGTCCTCAAGTACAATGCAGGGCTGCTGGTCCTGAATTGAACCCATGTATGTCAGAGTGTTACCGCCGGCCAGAGCACCAAAGAAAGGAACTTCGGGTAACTGGTCATACAGCATGGTGGAAGCCTGCTACAGTGAGAATTAGGGTAAATAATATAGCTGATTGCTCTTCCCCTATGCTTAAATAACATTTAAACCTTTCAATGCAGAGTGTTGCAAGGGTAATTTTTTTATGCTGCCCACAGTGTGGCTTTAGGTTCAAAAAACACAATTGAGAATGTTAAAGCCATGATTAAAAATAAAAAGTGCTTTCATTAAATCACATAGGTACATTTCAGTATTTGGTGATTTTACAGAACCTCAGAATAATTTTATCTGATATTTTATATTCTACTAGACCTTTTTGTACAAAGGCAGGTGAATCTATGCTAGATATGAAAACAATCCAAAAAGCTCATGTAACCTGTCCTACAAAGGATTATCAAGTACTGTATTGAGGATTTATGTTGGTTTTTTTTTATCTGTTGTATATTCATTTGCATTTTGTATACAATTTGACAAATAGTGATGAGGTCCTGGATTTTTTTTTAAGTATGTTCCAAACATTAGAAACCATTTTTTTCAGCCATAGCAACCTTTTTATAGTTTGCATTTTAATGGCAAGGCCACATGATTACTTTTATTGTAGGATATTCTAAAACACTAGAAGCCCTGGTTTTAAATATTATGTCTTGTCTGCTTAAAAAATGACAAATGAGTGACTTCTACCTTATATACAGGATATAATGCTCATTTAGTCTGAGAGAGGAAAACCAATCATACCTCACAGACCAGTGGCTGCTGGTAATGTGTTTTACAGGATGATATCTGCAAAAGAAGAAGCAACACGACTGGGAGAAAATCATCAGTTTCTGGGTACAGTTGTCGCTGTCAGAACTGGCAGGGAGGAAATATGCATGAATTTGTTTAGATAATCCTCTCTATCAAAGTCCCCCTAAATGAGAATTATATCCTGCATATATGGGTGAGGAACACTACAATTCTTATTTCTTTTTTCTTTTAGCTAGGGCTTTAAATAATGTATAGTGTTAAACTTAAAGGACTCTAAAGAAAAATCTAAATGCAAAAATATTGTTTGGTGGTATCTGTGTAAAAATATTTAATTCATTTAGGCTTCATTTACACTGGCAGTGCCAAACCTGAGTTTATATGTGCTAGAGGATATTTCTAAATGCCTATAAATGCGCGCAATGTTTTTGTTTACCTACATTTGCGTGTGTTCACTTTAGATCCGTTTAGGGAAAATAGAATTCTGAGCGTTTGGGATCCAATTAGAAATTTGAAAAACGTGGCAGGGATATCTAAAACAGAGAAAAACGTGATCTGGGGCATAATACTTGTTTATATATTTCCTAGATAACTTCTAGATAAACTTCAGTGTGAACAAGGCCTTAAACCCTCTTTTAATATAAATTAAGAAAAATACAGCAAACAAGCCAGATTTACAGTGACATTCATGTAACAAGACACGAGACTAATACCCTAGAAAATGCTTCTGCTATATTGATTTCTGTTAATACAGATATTATATATGTATAGAAGCAGGCTAATGTGACCTGTCTTACAGTATCTTAGTATGTTTGTCCATATGTTGGCTCTCAAAGACCCAGTAAAACTGCAGACATAACAATCTAAGAACAATAATACAGGATCCCTTAAAAAATGTTGTTTACATTTTTGTATATATAATAAGGCTGGCATACATAGATATGGCAAATGTGTCTTTATATATGTTCAGATTGAATGTCATCAAGGTTAATGTATAAACATGCATGTAAGATAAAAATTCCACCAAGCATCATCATGTTTTTCTAAGCTTGCCATGCTGTGCTGCTGTCATTATGCAATGTATCATTCATCCGTGTAGCTATGTGTTAAATGTACCAGCCTTGATGTTTAGGATCATATGCCATATTTTAGGTTAGAATGACATGAATCAACCAATTTGTAAGATAATCTCTGGGTAAAAAGAGTGTGTGTGTGTGTGTGTGTGTGTGTGTGTATATATATATATATATATATATATATATATATACACACACACACTGTATATATGTACGCAGATATAAAAGCGCACCTATATATACAAATATACCTTTATGCCCAGCAGTCATAGACACATGGAGAACATATTCTCTAGAATAACTGTACAGATATGTGAACTACATGCACTTATCAGCTTTGTCACTCACATTTAAAAGTAGTTTGGTGGCCGGATAAGAACTCTTGTCATAACTAAGAAAACCTTATCAGCCATTATACAGTGTAAACTGCATGGTGTTTCCCTCCTATCGACCAACCTACTTTGCACTCATCATGCAGGCTTGTGGCTAAGGTCCTGCATGGCAGATTTAAATATGGCACTGTGCTGTGTGAAATAAAGAGTAAGAGAGTGCATCATTTTATATATTAACTCCTTCTCCGCTTATAGTCTGACTTAACAGAGATTCAAAAAATTCAGCTCAAATGTGCAAAATATACATTTTTATGCCGAATTATGAGTTTAAAAGATGCCTGTAGTTGAAATATTTTTTTCAGCTTGCTCACTGAAAGGAGACCCTACCCCTTAGTCTTCCTTTCCTTTTCTCTGCATGTCATTGGGAGCTGCTTTTCTCTTTTTGACTGAGCATGTGATTTTAAGGGGTCTCTACCAAAATAGCAGCACTAGAATATATTATTCACAAGTATGAAGCGGTAAAGAAAATTTCAATCATTTTTGTGAGGCCACTGGAAAATCTGAAATGGGGGTCTGCTGCAATTTAAGACATACATTGGAAGGATTAGAAAAAATGCTATACATAAAACACTAGTAAAAAATAAAATCCTTCAAAACTAAGTATATATCTATATATAAAATATAAGTATAAAGAGAGAGCATTAAATATGTACTATTAATCTTTTTTCCCTTATTTGCACGGAAATTTTTATCACATTATGTGCCTTGCCTTCTGATAAATGATGAAATAACCACTTGCTCATTTGCTGCATGCTCTGACTCTGACAGGAAATATGAAATATGTACAGACATTAAACAGTTAACAGTTTCTGATTCCTTATAATTTTAATGTGTTTTAATTTTTACCTCTTTTGTTTTTCGTTTTAGTCACACACATACCTATATGAGAGGCTGTTAACAATATATTTTGCTGGGAAGAATATGTATTGTATCTCTAATATCTCCCCTTTTAAATATCATGATTAGTGGTTATCCTGTCCATTTGAATGTCCAAACACTAAAAAAACAAAGGGGCATATTTCTAAACTAGTGAATGTGACATTCACATACATGTACCAGGAAAATTCACCTGGACTGAATGTTCGGTGAGTGTAACATTCCCCACTGTATAGCTATGCCCTAAAGTCTTTTTCTATAGCCTAGTGTTCTTTTCCTGTACCCTTATAATTTTTTTCTATGATATGCATTACATTTATCAGGATATATCACATGAAAATTATATATAGTATACTATGCATAACAAAGCTGGAGCAGCATTTGTAGCTGAATATTGCAAACAGGAAATACGTAGTATGTTCTTGGAAAGTTTGTGTTTCTATCAAATTGTGCTCTGCGGTTGTGCAGGCTGAGAGTGCTATCATTAAAAATACAATTAAGACATTAAGGACCCATTGTACTGCATTAGCGCACATGTATTAATAACAATACAGTGTCCAGGAGCTCCCTCGTTGGCCACTGACATTTTTGGCTGCTCTTCTTTTGGCCATTTTAACCACTTCAGCCCCAGAAGGATTTACCCCCTTCCTGACCAGAGCACTTTTTTTGCGATACGGCACTGCAACACTTTAACTGACAATTGTGCGGTCGTGTGACGTTGCACCCAAACAAAATTGACGTCTTTTTTTTCCCACAAATAGAGCTTTCTTTTGGTGGTATTTCATCACCTTTGCTTTGTGCTATAAATAAAAAAAGAGCAACATCTTTGAAAAAAAAAGCAATATTTTTTACTTTTTGCTATAATAAATATCCCCAAAAATATATAAAAAAACGAATTTCTCAGTTTAGGCTGATATGTATTCTTTTACATATTTTTGGTAAAAAAATCGCAATAAGCGTATATTGATTGGTTTGCGCAAAAGTTATAGCATCTACAAAATAGCGGATAGATTTACGGGATTTTTATTATTCATTTTTTTTATTAGTAATGGCAGAGATCTACGATTTTTATCATGACTGCGACATTATGGCAGACACCTCGGACACTTTTGACACTATTTTGGGACCACTGTAATTTATACAGCGATCAGTGTTATAAAAATGCAATGATTACTGTGTAAATGTCACTGGCAGGGAAGGGGTTAAACACTAGGGGCAATCAAGGGGTTAAGTGTGTCCTAGGGAGTGATTCTAACTGTGGGGGGAATTGCTTCACTAGAACATGACAGAGATCACTGCACCCGATGACAAGGAGTAGTATATCTCTGTCATGTTGCTAGGCAGAACAGGGAATGCCTTGTTTACATAGGCATCCCCACTTTTTGCCACTCTGTGACACAAATGTGGGCCCCCAGCGGACATCAAGTCTGCGGATGCGGTCACAAAGTACGCGGCAGGCGTGCGCGCACCCACATTGCCGCAATTTAAAGGGGACATACCTGTACCCCCATTTGTCCAGCCATGCCATTGTGCCGATGTATATCGTTGTGCGCTGGTCAGCATGTGGTTAATTGGCCAGGTTGAGATGATGTTTCTCTTGTGCATTCGCAGCAGTTCTTTCATCTCAGGAGATGCCAAAAGTGTACACTGAGCTGTATGGGCTTTGCAAACAAGCAGGTAGGAATGATTTAATGTACAGAGTTGGGAATTCTTAGAGTATGTAAGACACTCCATAGAATTCTGACATGCCTTCACCTGATAAACGCCAGTGTGGGTGACAGACTGTTGTAGACAGGTACAGTAATCTGGAGCACACACTGAGTGTGGAAGTGCACTAAGCCCAGAGTGTCCCTCAGTGCAGCTGCTCTTCTTGCTGTCACACAGACAGTGGCGTCCAGTTTTGTATCTGGGTGAGCAGAGCTCATCCATGCAGATTTGCAGACACTTGATCCCCATCAGGTCCGCCCCTTTGCGATTGACAGCAAACCAAAATTATTAGTCAAAAGACAGCCTACTATTGGCTATTGAATGTGAAGCTGACAGCGTCCTTAACAACCAGTGACAGGCAGGGGTTAGCAAATATGACATTCTGCTACACTACATTCAGAAAAAGGCAGTTTGCCTGTCTTTGTACACTGTAGTATATTGTATGTGTAATTTTATATTAATAAGATTACACTTGCAATATACCACATACACCAACTAACAGTTGGTCCCAATTACCTCCAGTTTCAATTTCTATAAACTGGAGATAAATATTTTTTAATTTGGTGCTTTAATAACACCAATTTGTAGAAGTGGCACAGTTAAGAACTGCCTGATTTGGTAATGTTACCAAAATTAAGGCAGGCTGTGGTAAAGTTACCAAAATCTGTTGCAGGTAATTTTAAAAGACGAAAGCACTAAAAAAAAGTGTTGGTAGGGATTTATTGAATTCCCCGACATACTTGGAGAGATTTACTAAAACAGGAGCACTCAGAATCTGGTGCAACTATGCATGGTAGCCAATCAGCTTCTAACTTCAGCTTCTTTAATTAAGTTTTGACAATAAAATCTGCAAGCTGATTGGTTTCTATGCAGAGCTGCACCAGATTTTTTACGCTGCAGCTTTAGTAAATCAACGCCAGTGTCTCTTCTGCATTTAAAGCCTGCCTGTTTGTAAGCTTTCTTAAGTCACGTTCCACTTTACCGTAGCCTATTTATTTTAAATGGGCTGCCAAATGCACCAAAAAAGATGCATGTAGCATTTTGGCAATGTACCGCAATGCACGTTGCATTGCGAGGTGCATTGGGGTGTCATTCAGAAAAAGTTTACATTTTAAAAATGATGTAATGTAAACAAGCCCTACAGGTGATAAAAGGTTTAGAGTGAAGCTTCATTTTAACTTAATACAGTCTGCACGTATCACATAGATCTTCTTTAAAACGAAATGGGATTTTTTTTATCTAGATAGTGTGCAAATCACGTAACCTGCCATCCTTTTGTATACATTTTTCTTTACAGGCTTGCTGTTTTAACGACCAGCCAATTTAACAGCCTCTTTAAATGCTTAGATCAATTGCATTCAGTTCATTTATATTTCCTTTTCTTTTCTTGTACAGTGTCTTGGATTACACGACTTATTATACATTATGAATTCCTCTGATTCCCTCATACAACTGATCCCTGTTGTTATATTACTTCATATTGCCATGTTTTACAATGCAAATCATGTCAAATTAGTATAATGCAACTCATGTCAAACTAATACAGATATTCCATTTTGTATATTTGCTAGAATTTTTTTGTATATTTAACATGCTTTTGCTTTTTTATACTCTAAACTGCTAGTCATTCCTTAAAGTGATGCTAATACTATGATTAAGACAAGTTACTTTTACTTCATTAGATTTGTAAAATGGGAATTAAAGAATTCTGATTTTTTTTTCATCGATGATCTGATTGCCATGTAAATTAAAGACAAATATAAATCTTACAAGTCTGTTCTATCCTGAAACTTTATCTATGTACAGTATCACAAAGAAAAAGCATGAAGGATAATTTAGTAGTTTTCTTGTGTGAGCAGTCAGGCTAAAAGTTTGTGTTGGATCAGTTTGAGATGTTCTAAAATAATTTAGAATTCATTGACAGGTGCATTTGACCTCCTTTTCACCTGCATTTGACCTACTTCATGTGGGTTTTCCATTGCTTTAGACTTGTATGGGACTACAAAACCCATCTAACATGAACAAAAGTCCATCAACACAGTTTTAAAACATTCTGAAATAATGCAATTTCTTCTCGTGCCACTGTTGATGCTCCAAATTAAAATTTAGCTCTTTGATTCATGTAAAAGCTAAGAAAAATATTAACCACTTCAATACAGGGCATTTTCACCCCCTTCCTGCCCAAGCCAATTCTCAGTTTTCAGCACTGTTGCAAATTTGAATGACAATTGCGCGGTCATACAACACTGTACCAAAATTACATTTTTATCTTTTTTTCCCCACAAATAGAGCTTTCTTTTGGGGGTATTTGATCATCTCTGCATTTTTTTTTTGCGTATAAGCAAAAGAAGAGACACAAGTTTGAAAAAAACACAATATTTTTTACTTTTTGCTATAATAAATATCCCATAAAAAAAATTTCATCAGTTTAAGCCGATATGTATTCTTCTACATATTTTTGGTTAAAAAAATCTCATTATTCGTATATTGATTGGTTCACACAAAAGTTATAGTGTCTACAAAATAGGGGATAGTTTTATGAAATGTTTATTATTATTTTATTTTTTTTACTAATAATGGCGGCGCTCTGCGATTTTTATCTTGACTGCGACATTGCGGCGGACATATCAGACACTTTTGTGTCACATTTATACAGTGATCAGTGCTATACAAATGCATTGATTACTGTATAAATGTCACTGGCAGGGAAGGGGTTAACACTAGGGGGCTATCAAGAAGTTAATTTGTTTCCTAGGGAGTGATTCTAACTGTAGAGGGAGGGGACTTATAAGGGAGTAGACCGATTGGTGTTCCTCTGTACTGGGAACACATAATCGGTCTCCTCTCACCTGACGGGACATGGATCTGTGTGTTTACACACACAGATCCATGGTCCTGCTCTGTTAACGGGTAATCACGGGTGCTGCCAGGCACACACATCGGCTCCTGAGTGACGCGGTGGGGGCGCAGTGCGCCACCGGTGGCTCACGGACACCCCCCAGGAGGTCAGGAAGCCCAGGACGTCATATGACCCCCACCCAGGATGGGAGATCCCTCCTGTGAACGTCATATGGTAATGAGTGGGATGGGAAGTGGTTAAATGTTAATCTGAATAGGCAGCATAACATTTTTCTAAAATCTTGACAAAAAAACAATAATCCAAAAGAGCAAATTCCACATACAGTAATGATACAAAGTTTGACTCACATGTTAAGCTGATTTCTTTTTGGTAGCTCCAGTTTTGTTGAGACAAAAATCATTCCCTTCTGGTTGATCTATGTACATTGCAAGGATTTTAAGAAGCTTTGTTTCAGATTCCTACCCGTTGTTATTCTGAAGAAATAGCTGTTTGTGTTGAGTAAATCTGTATGGGAGTGGTTTTATAATCATCAATCATCTTCTTCACTTGCAGGGCTCTAATTGGGAAACTAGCAAAGTCTGCATCCCTCCAGGCTTGATTTCCCTTTGGGAGTAGCGGAAATTAAATTTTTTTTGCAGGGGGTGCCAAAAAACAATCAATATATGCTTATTGGGATTGTTTTTACCAAAAATATGTAGCAGAATACATATTGGCCTAAACTGATGAAGAAATTTTATTTTTAATTTTTTTTTATTGGATGCATTTTATAGCAAAATGTAAAAAAAATGATTGTTTTTTTTTCTAAATTGTTGATCTTTCTTTGTGGGAAAAAAGGACATCAATTTTATTTGTGCATGGCGTCGCACAAACACGCA
Organism: Lithobates pipiens; assembly: GCF_037356315.1. NCBI lineage: Eukaryota > Metazoa > Chordata > Amphibia > Anura > Ranidae > Lithobates > Lithobates pipiens. The sequence goes on along the minus strand of NW_027507718.1, from coordinate 168,742,191 downwards.
ATTGCCAGTTAAAGTAATGCAGTGGCGTATCGCTAAAAAATTAAGCTTAAGTGGTTAAAAACTTGACTTTCACAGTGTATATATTAATATTTCCAGGCAGTTAACTTAAACAGGGTGTATAAGTTTGCCAAATAAAAGCCTTTTATGTCCTTAAAAATATTAACATTTTCTACATAGACAAATAAGTATTAGCGTTAATGAAAGCTCTGGATGCTGACATTGCTATATTTAATCTGGGTACCTACAGATCAATGATAGAAAGTCACAAATTTAGGAATGGAACCACCTTAAAATACAAATGCACCTTTGTTTTAAAATGCAATACTGTAATGAGCCTACCACACTTATTAAATCAACAATGTAAATGGTGTACCTTTTTACCATATAAAGCAAAGTTTTGCCATGGTCTGCCTAACCTAATTCTGTTGCTAATATCAACCAACACATCATCACTAACTAACCCCCAAGGCTTCTGTGGAGGAATAAGTCCCAAAATGTAATACATCCATGAAAACCTCCTGCTGCCCTTTCCACCTTTTTAGTTCTGCCCACCTGTTAACTGGTTAGTGGAAGTGCTAAGGATATTTAGCAGCATTCACTTGCTCACCATTCTACCTCAGTAATACTAGAGGGAACTAAAAGGAAGAGCGATACTCCCACCTCTAGCATTATACTCTCAGATGAAGCTAGGAATACCCACTGAGCAAGCAAGATTTTTCATTACATGATCAAATTTAAACAGATCAGCTAACGGTTTGGCAGTACTAATGGAAAATGGAGTGAACTGATTAAAGCTCTTCTGTTAAGTGCTGCTGAGGTAGAATGGTGAGTACATGAATGCTGCTGGAGCAAGTTTCCTTGGGTTCAATGAATGCAAGGACTTGTAGAGCACATGACCTGTGTATGTGTTCCTCCATAAGAGCCTAGATGATCATTTAGTAATAATGTAAGTGGCCGCCAGTTTGGTTGCTAAAGAGAGCTGGGTGCACTTGGATTACTGGGTGGACTTGAATTATTATGATACTGCTGAATCCCCAGGTGCCAGCCTGGTCTGCAGCCACAAATGACACAGAGATAGCAGAGGGGAAGCTGCACTCCTATTCAGCAGTAAAAATAGTGTATACTTTATTAGATATAGTTACAGAAAGACACTAGCTAAGCGCCCTCAAGGAAACAGTTTCTCTGATGGAGCTGTGTTAGTGTCTTTTTGTTACTATATCCAATAAAGCATACAAGATTTTTACTGCTGAATACGTGTCCCGCTTCCCCTCTTCTATCTCTGCCATCAGTTAGGTTGGTTTAAGCAACAGATGACTTGGTTATACCATGAAAAAATCCTAGTTTATGTGAAATCAAAGCACATGAGAGATGCATCCTGTCAATTTAAAAAAACTTTTGGCTGGACATGTAAGAAGTCTATATTATGCATGCTTGTGTGTATTTTTTATTGTATAACAGGCACACTTTAAAATGTAATAATATGTAAAATAATTATTTTTACCCAGTATTATTTATGGTTTTTAGGATAAATCAAAATACTTTCTTTGTATGTGCCACAAAATGTACCATAATCCTACTTATGCTTATGTACTCTGCTTGTCTGTTTTATACAGATAAAGGAGATAGCAAGACTTTTGTCCTGTAAACTTCTTATAAATAACCTGCTCTAGCTAGAGATTAGAGGCTTAAAATGTAATTCAAGCTATATTTTAAATAATTTATATTCATATAATAGGGGGTTTTGGTGGCCAAAGTATCATGCTGGTTTCTTGTCCAAGACTTTCCAAGATAGTTCCTGCTTTAGCTCCCATTCTAAGCCCTTGTACACACGGTCGGACATTCCGACAACAAAATCCGTCTGATTTTTTCAGACGGATTTTGTCTGAAACTGGTGTTGCATACCCACGGTTGGACAAAGTTGTCGGACAATCCGATCGTGGTGACGTCCGTTCGTTACGAAGTGACTACCAATAGCTTTGGTCTCGTAATTTGATCTGAGCATGTGTGGCACTTTGTCTGATCGGAATTCTCTACAAACGATCAGACAAAGTCCGATCGGATCATGTTGTCGGAAAATTTTATATCCAGCTCTCAAACTTTGTTGGTCGGACTTTCCAACGGAAAAAGTCCAATGGAGCCCACACACGGTTGGATTATCCGACAACACGGTCCGATCTGACATTTTCCGTCGGAATTTCCGACCGTGTGTACAAATCCCCACTAAACTCCACCCCAGCGCAGTTCCTCCTGCATCATCCTTGTACCAATGCAGCACAATAATCAAAAACATGTATGGTACACTTAATCAATGCATGCAGGAAGTGCATTCCCAAACTATGGTTAAGCAAAAGACTTAAAGATTCTCCAGAATTGAGAGAACTCAAAAAATGGAGGAACTTTACACATTGCCCTCAACAGAATCACTAAATATATATACACACATGAGCTTGTTGGATTGACTACAAATTCTCCAGACTCTAAATATAATTTCTTCTGCTATCATACAATAGCCCCTTTCTTCCTACTTCTGTGCATAGACTCCAAATCCTAATGGAGAAACTGACTCTCTAGATGTGGTAATGTAAGGGCCCTGAATCCACACTTCTGGCCTTTACTTCATACACCTCTCTCAATTTTTTTTTCTTCTACCACATCTCTCTTCGTGACTACCCAGAATCCTTCCTACACCCACCAAAGCACCTCTAACTCCTAACCCCTCCATCCTTGACCGCTCCCCCTCTGAGCCACACCTAACTAACTTTAGACAACTATACTGAACACTGGCATTTACCACTCACTATTGCTCACTCTGTCACAAGAATGACCAAGCCTTTGATGACATATCATGTTATTTGACACTGAAAGTGAATGGTATCAGATTCAACGATCCTGTGTTACCCTTGTAAGGTAACGGAACCACCTATATTGTACTTCAACCCTTTGTCTGCCGGCTTGGGTTCCTAAAAAAAGTTTCTAATCATGGGCATTATGTGGTTCCTAAACATGGGGCCCATCAGGGTTTCCATGGTTACTGGGCAAAAAATCTCCAGACAAATCTCTTGTGGGCAACCCAGCAGGGCCTAACGTCTGATCCAACCCACTGTCTCTTCTTGATCGTCTTGGTTTCTATCATTCCCTGGGGCACAAGAGCAAGTTCAATCGTAATCCCCCTCCTTAACAAGATGTTTGTCTTTACTGAAGAACGCTAAATGAATAGCCAGCTATATAGGAAAATGGCAGCATCATATTTAAAAAAGGTTGTATAAGGTAAGACAGAGTGCGAAAGAAAGACACATACCCTTGCAGCATTCCTCAGAATGAAGAATGCAATAGCTCTTACCCCCTAATGGGGAAAAGTTCTGGCCACAGATTGAAAGCACACTGCAGTACCCCACCAACCTATCTATATAGCTCTCCAAGGACATCCCATACTGGTAGGGCACAGTTGCCAAGCAACCTAAGGAAGGGTGACATCTTACATAATTGCCACCTTTTGAGGGACATTATAACATTTACTACCCACGCTACTCACAATTTTTGTGGTGACTCAGGAGAATTACAACAGGATATCTACTGCACTCCCCTACACCCTTAAAGCTGATGTTTAGCTTTAATTTCTGTAGCTATAGTGAGCTAACTTATCTGTAAAAAAGTATGTTCCACGTGCAGGCAGCCGGATCATGTCCTGTGCAGGGATGCTAGTCCTCTTCCTGCCTGTGAATTTGTAGCGCTCAGATGGATAAGTCTTATGTGAATTTGCAGTGTGCAAGCTCTCCTTCCTCCTCCCTCCTCCATTGGGAAAAGATATTTCATAGTATACACTGCATGTGATTAATATTCAAAGCTATTAACGTTTACAGCACCAGCTGCCTGTACAACATGGAACAAATATTATTACAGGTAACTAAGGCCCCTTTCACACGGGGCGGATCAGTAATGATCCGCCCTTTGATGATCTGCTCGCTCAGCGGGGATCGCTCCGTTGTCCCCGCAGAGCCGGCGGCAGACAGGGCGGTCTCCGCACACTGTGCAGGGACCGCCCTGTCAGCTCTCCGCTCTCCTCTATGGGGATCGGATGAGCACGGACCGTCTGTCCGTGTTCATCCGATCCGCTCTGCAGACGGATAGAAAAATAGGATTTTCCTCAGTCTGCAGAATTGGACAGTAGTGGAGGCGGACAATAGCAGGTGTCTGCGGATGTTCATCCGCAGACACCCGCTATCCCATAGGGATGCATGTATGTCCGTATTTCATCCGCAAACGGATGGATGAAATATGGACATAATGTCCGCATGTGTAAAAGGTGCCTTAGGTCACTAAAGAGAAGTTTTTATTGTTTTTGGCTAAACTTTAGCTTTCATACATGTACTGTTGCTATTTCCTCTTAAGTACATGCTAATTTACACCAAACATTCCTGTCTGGCCACTGTACTTGCACTTGAAATTATATCAATAAAACTATTTTAGGAAAAATACAATAAAAATCAAGAGGGAGAGTGGGGGGACTTTTGTGGCAAATCTTCAAGGCTGGAAATATAAGCAGTGGTGTTGGCACCAGACTCACAAGGAGACAATTAAAACAATTCACGTTTTCATTCACCAAAATCTATTCTACACTGAAATATCTCTTTTGGGTGTTGTGACCTTTTAAAGCTGTAATGACAGTGTGCAAGTGTGCCACAGTAGATAGTCTTAATGCATTGTGTTAATGCAATTTCATTGTGGGTAACTTCACATTGTTGCTTTGGCTACAGTAGTAAAGTGTGAGTAAGTGTTTTAATCTGATGGGTTTTCTTAAAGCTGACCTCCGGAAAACACTGAAAGTCCTCCCTTGCAGTGGTGCTCTTCTGGGCACTTCTGTGAAAGAAATGCAAGGCTTTTTTGCAAATGGAGGAGGTGAGATTAAGGGGAGAGTGAATGCCACAATCCCTGTACTGTACTATAGCTGAAACTGCACCAGGAGAAGAGCACTGCGAGTAATGGCCTGCAGTAATGAACTTTAAACTTTAAGATTGTTGCTATATACTTTTTTTCATGTTTTTCTTTATAATATATAGCATTTCACAGTTACACCTAGATTGTGTTAAAAATACCTTACCCATTGAGACTTTTTTATAGAATACAAATGACTGATATAAAAGTCTTAATGTAGGCCTATATTCTTCAATTAAAAGGTCCCATTGCTAAAAATTGAGTCTCAGACCAAGCCTGTTCATATAATTACATGGCAATCAGTTCATACCTAAATTTTAAATACCTACTCCTTCCTCTGTGGTCTTATATTTTTTCTGTATTTTGTGTTTTCTCTTGCGTCTTCCAAAGCTCCTGAATATATGCAATTAGTTGTATTTGTCCTACACCTTGTGTGAGTACAGGGGGAGGGGATATCCACTTAAACTTGTCAAGGATTGTATGTAACAGGGGAAGGTCATACTCAAGGAAATAGTAATCTTGTATGTATATTAAGATAAACCAAATCTAGGATGTCCTTCTCCCCTTAATTTTAGTAGGACATATGTCAAATGCAATTTAGTCAAAAGGGGCTGTGAAACATTTTGTCTATGCAGTCTCGTCTAGCTGCTGGATGGTTAATTTGTGGAGTGATTTACAATTTGTTGAATCTAAATCACTGAATTTTTAATCTGTATAGTTTTTCATGCATAGAAATCTCCATTCCTTCCACTGTTTGTTTTGGGGGTTCTGGGGCTTGAGGGTGAGAGGAAATGTGTTTCCCTATTTTTTTAAAAACAAATAGTTTTTTTTGTAAGCAACCAAAAACTAAACTAAAGAAAAATATATAAAAAAAAAAAAAAAAATGAAACCCAAAATTTCTCCTCATTTTTTTCTAATTATGGAGAAAGGAAGGTTTGTCTGGTTTCTGTGGACCTGTATATATGGCTTTTAGTATGAATGCAATTTTGAATGTGTAAGATGTGATTCTGCACCTGCATATGCCTAGAAGGAGGGTGAAATTTCATTATCTGAATATAGGCCAGTCACTGATAATATACTGTGGTAAATAGACTGAGCACTCTAAAACAGGATGCGTGTTGCCCCTTGTTTCATTGTCCCGTAATTTTTCACATGTAAGCATACAAGAATGAAACAGAAAAAGATAATTAAAAATGTATGTCATACAGATTACACTTATTTAGTGTGTGGAAATTATTTAGTGGGTTGTGTGAAACTGTGTGACATCAAAGATTTGGAAAAACATATTAAAAACCTAGAAGACATTTTTAGTATACCTTTGTTTCTAGAAATTGTAAGTTAAAATAGCTTTCTGACACTTTATTTTCATGGGCTGAGAAAAAAAGTATTTTTGTTTGCCCCAAACAATGGCACTAAGTTGCACAGAAGAGTGTCACAGACCAGCCAGTCAATTGGGGCCACGGTCTCCTGACTGCTCATCAAGTATCAAGTTCATTGATGGCCTGCCAGCATTGCAAGCTTCAGTGTAATTAGTGGGTGAAAGCTTCCCACAACTAAGGTATGTAAGACATTTCTATTGAGATGTCATGTGTGTTAATTCAATGGTTTAATATTGGGGAGCACTTTTAAAGGAGGTTCTATTTAGCATGGCTGCTGAGTTACAATATTTGTTACTTTCCAACAGTGCTGGGACAAGGTCCTCTAGAGCCCAGGGCAGAAATCCTCTACCCAAAAAGTTTCCCCTCCAAGTACATATCCTCTACCCCACTACAAATTCCCTTTTCCCAGCACAATCCCCCCTTCCTCAATTGCCCCCCTAGCATAAATCCCACCCCCAAAAAATTCCCTCCATGCACAAATACCCCCTCAATCATCACTACTAGCACAAATCCTCCTGCCCCCCCCCAAAAAAAATCCTTCCCTAGCACAATCCCCCCCCCCCCACTATATCACCTCTTGTAGCACAAAACCCCCAAATCTCCCCTCCTAGCACAAGTACTCCTCCCCCATCCCCCTCTCAGCACAGATCCCCCTAAATCACCACTCCTAGCACACACACCCAAATTTCCCCTCCTAGAACAATTCTTATCCCCTGCTGAATTCCCCCTTACAACACAAATGCCCCCTCCCCCCAATCTCCTCATGGTGCCTCCCCACCTCACATTATACCACAATACCCTGGGCAGCTGCCCACCCCTTGTCCCGGCCCTGCTTTCCAAGAACTAAATCTTTTATTTGTGGATCTGACATCCTAACTTAAAATCACAAAGTAGTAAAAAATCACAAACAAATTGCAGACTAGTAAAATATTATAAGACAGTCTAATGAAAATGCCTGGTATTAGGACCACACGCAATGCATTGGACCTCGATTAATAAGCAGGCATACATGAACTGTTGTACAACGCTGCATACATATATTTTTCACTTCACTCTTCCCGTAGGACAGATTTTAGTGGTTAAAGGGGTTGTAAAGTTTTTTTTTTTTTTTAAATAACAAACATGTTATACTTATCGCCACTGTGCAGCTCGTTTTGCACAGAGTGGCCCCGAACCTGGTCTTCTGGGGTCCCTCGGCGGCTGTCTCGGCTTCCCTCCCGCAAGTACTTCTCACGTTCATGTGAGCTCCCTCGCATGATGAGAAGCACTTGCGGGCACGCTCCCACGATACAGCCAGCGACTATAGCCACTCACTGTATCACTCGGGGGGTCAGATAAGTAAAACGGGGGGCTGGGGGGCCGGCACTGTCAGATGTTTTTTCAGCTTAATGCATAGAATGCTTTAAGGTGAAAAAATATTTACCTTTACAACCCCTTTAATATATTTTCCTGTGTATTATGCCGCGTACACACAACCGGACTTTCTTTCGGAATGAACTCTGATGGACTTTTTAACGGAGTTCCACTGAAACGGACTTGCCTACACACAATCGCACCAAAGTCTGATCGTTTAACACGATGACGTACGACAGGACTAGAAAAAGGACATTCAATAGCCAATAGCTGCCCTTGCGTCGTTGTTGGTCCTTCGGACCTGCATACAGACGAGCGGTTTTCTCAATAGGAACTGGTTCCGATGGAAAGATTTGAAACGTGTTCTATTTCTAAAGTCTATCAGAGTTTTCGAAAGAAAAGGTCAGATGAAGCCCACACACGATCAAATTGTCTGACAGATTTGTTCCGTCTGAACTTTGCTGACGAAAAGTCCGGTCGTGCGTACACAGCATTAGAGATTTTTTCTGGTATGCCAATCTCTATTCTGAACAAATACTAAATGTAAGATAAGTTAGTTATAAAGACTGTCTTAACAGGGCTGATTATTCATGTTGAGTACATTGATCCCATATACATATGAAAATAAATATAAAAAGACAACAGGTTCTTCCTAACAAAGAAATGGTTGTGCACACTGATAAAAGAAAAAAGCTATGAACTTTTTTTTTTGCTTTGTTGCTTCCAATTATATGAATGTGTACATAAAAAAATTGATGGTGTGGAAAGAACTCAACAAGTCAGGACTTTACACAAATGATTTAATGGCATGTGGCTATGCACAAACTGATTTTGGATTCAAATTCCCAACTCAAAGGTATAATTTGAAAATTGTTCAACTTGAAGAAACTGTATGTAAGCAGGCTCTGACCTTTCACATAAAAAAAGAAAAAAGTGGGCAACTGTGCAGGTGGCAATATTATAGGTCAGAAAACCACAGCAGTTTCAATGACAAATTCATGGTTACCATAGATAAAAAGTGCCAATTTTACTTTGCAATTTCTCCCATTTATCAGGACATCAAAATGATGTTTCTGAAAGAAAAGCATGGTAAAATTATTTACAAATGAACTACAGAAGAAATTAAGTTTTTTTTTAATCAATTTTGCAAACAATGTTTTTTCAGTTGAACAAAATGAACTAAAAAGATTTTCATACTAGAAGCAAAAAAAAGAGTATTTTTAACCCATATTCCTGCTGGGTTCACACATGTATGCAGTGTCACAGAGGTTGTCCATCTTCTGTGGTGGTGTGGCCTTAATGTATGCCTTTGTGCTGTAAGTACACTCCCAGCATGGAGATTGGTCTGTCACTGACAGCTCCTTTTCTCATATTAATGATCAGAAGCTTGGAGGACTGTCTCACATTCACACACTTTCTCTCTTGAGAAATATATATATTGTATGTTTTTCTCCTAGCCTGAGGAGAAGGTTGTAAAATCAAGGTCAGCATGTTTTAGGCAGGATTAAAAAAATAATAATAATAATGATAACTTTAGTGTCAGAATAGCTGTTAGGGGTCTTTTTATAACCATTCGCACAGCCCTCGTGAATTCTGTGTTTTGCTTTAATACGGTAATTTCCTATGATCACCAGTTCCATGTAGTGGTAATGCAGTATTTTACTGATTGAGGTTTTTCAGGAACAATTTTGCAATATGGCCACTAGATAGGACTGACAATCATAGGAATCATTGTAGTAAGCAAACTATGATCAGAAATCATGAGGGCTGGGGACAACGTAAGTAAACTCATCCTGGATCCAGCGATACGATCCCAAGTCTGGCTCGGGGTTACCGCTTTTGGTTCAAGAAACAAAAAAATTGTATCTGCAGTGGGTTACGATTGCGCCATGAATCAGCCCATCCAAATTCCTCCGTAAACTTCCGCAATGCCGTTCGAGCCCTCGTGCTGGAGGCGGATGCTTATCCATAACTGGATCCATGTAGCAATGGAAGTCTCCCACAATAATAAAGGGTACATCCGAGTGGCCCAATTGATACGTCAACAGGACCCTCATTACCTCTGTCGTGAAAGGAGGTGGCACATATATAGCAGCAATTATACAATGCAATTGGTAAATTTTACACAGTAGTATCACATATCGTCCCTCAGTATCTATCAGTTTGTCCAACAGGTGGAAGTCTATGGCCCGATGCACCAGCACACTCACCCCCCTGGAATAAGAGGTGTGAGTGGAATGGAATGCACTACCCACCCAGGAAAATCCCAGGCAGGAGATTGTCTCCGGCACTAAGTCAGTCTCCTGCAGTGCATAAATGGCGGGGGAGTATTTCTTAAGGATGGTGGTTACCATGGAGCGTTTTAGAGGATTCTGAACGCCTCTAATGTTCCAAGACAACAAAGATACAGTACTCATGAAGATATTCACTCATATACATGATAGGGTAAGGCATTGTGCGTACCCTAGGCACTTTAGGGTGTGCATATGTGTGGGGCGCCAAGTGTGACAAAATCGTAATACCTGAGTTCCAATTAAAGGAGTCCGTTTTGGCATGAAAGGTGAAACAGCATATAACACAGTTCCTCCTGTATGCCTGCCGGTTCCTGCTTGAGCTGAAGCTGCGACAATAACAGATCAAAAAAATAAGAGTCATAACTGCAAAGCAAAAAATCTCCCATTCCCTGTGGGTGCCTAGAGAGTAACACTCTCCAAGGAGTGAGAGTGGTCTCTCTGGCCTACAGGAGAGGAGGTAGGTGTCATTCCGTTGAATGGGGAAAAACCAAGGTAAAAAGTATACAAAAAAAAACGTGGGTTGAACATACCCAAAACTCCAAATGTCTCTTTGGTTAAACTACTAAATGTTCCAATCCAAAGTGCGAATAACAGTAGGTAATGGCTTCCCAGCCCAATGGTGTAAGGATATCCGCTAGGCGATCATGCTTATATGGAGGTCTGGTCAGTCTCCTTCCGCTGCATTTCTTCCCGCTTGTCTGATAATGTGTTCATTGGCATCCAACCATGCGGACGCCTCGGCAGCCGCCTCAAAAAAGTGGGATTGGCCCCCCGCCATAATCCGTAGTTTCGCCGGGAACAACATGGCGTACGTCGCCCTAAGCCTTTGCAATCGTTTTTTAACATCAGTGAATCTTGCTCTGCGCTTCTGTATCTCCGCTGGGTAGTCAGGATAGAATGAGATGCGTGCCCCGTTATATTGGACATTGCGTCGCTCTCTCTTGCCTGGCGCAGCACTATTTCTTTATCCTTAAAGTTAAGTAGCCTGGCTATCATAGTGCGGGGTGGGTGCCCTGGTGGAAGGGGTCTGGGCGGTACTCTGTGCGTGTGTTCTACCGAGTACAATGGGGTGAACACATCTTTCCCAAACACCTCCAATAGCCATTGTTCAACAAAGTCAGTGGGGTCCCTACCCTCCGTCTTCTCTGGGAGCCCCACAATACGGATATTGTTCCGTCACAGACGGTTTTCAATTTCGTCAGATTTAAGTTCATTCGCTCTATCCTGGCTGTAATTTGCGTATCTCTCAGCAAGGGTGTCAACTTGTCCTCTATCTCACTGAGCAGTAGTGCACTCCCTCGTTTTCTGTATATCGTGCCCGATAAACCCCAGTTCTTCCTTCAGACCACCAAACTGATCCTGTAGAGTATGAACTGAAGCTGTGCATCTCTGTACTGCCCGTAGTATGTCTGCTAGGGAGGGCTAAACTGCTTCCTCTCCCTCATCCTCCTCCTCCATGTCAGGAAGGCTCTGGCTGGGGGACGCTACAGGGCCCTGTGCGTGACTCCCATCCTCCTGCTGAGTGTGAAACACCACAGGGGTGGCAGACATGTCCTCCCCACTCCCCTGGGCCGTCTGGGGCACTATTTTCTGGGCATAGTATAGCATGTCCCTCGGGGGTCTTTCACTGTACTTTTAGGGGTCTTAGGAGCCTTACCGGCATCTTTATGCTTCTCCGAGTCTCGTGCACGCTGTGAGAGAGGTGCTGCGGCGCCATGTTGGGAATTTGACGTCCCGGCCTCTGTGTGTTTTCGGGTCATCATGGTCTCCACAAACCTCGGCAGTGACTCCAGGAACCTCAGTGGGGACCCCTGCACTAAGTTCAGCCTGATTTTGGGTGTTTTAGCTGGCTGGGAAGAAGATCATTGCAGGATCAGTGCGGGAGCTCCGTGATGCACGTCCTCTCACATGCCGGTCTCGGCCACGCCCTCCGCGCAAGACTTTAGTAAATTAGGTGAAGTGCTGCCGACTTTCATCATCCAATCGATTCTAAGCATTTGCATGAGTACTTGTCCTCGTGCAAATGCTCCAATACTGAATCCAATACCTTCAAGTCCGCAGCCCCAGTTCACATATATGCAAATAAATGCATTTTGATCACATATGTGCAGGCTGACTGCAGTGCGATTCTAAAAAGAGTCAGGTAACATTTTCAGTCTGATTCAGGTGTAATTTCCAGTGTCATGCATTTTTAAAAATGTACACCTTAACCACTGAACAAAATCACACTGGATTCTTTTTACAAATCGCACTAAAAACTGGCTCTGCACATATGTGAACCCTATGACACTAAAAATAGGTATCGGTTATTTGTATCGGCAAGTACTTGGGAAAAAGTATCGGTATTTGTACTCGCTCCTAAAAAACTGATATCAGTGTATCCCTTAGGTGCAAGAAAAAGTGCAGTTTTTTATTTCCTTGCATTTTACTTGGAACACTTTGCAAAGTGAAACATCTCAGCATTCACTAAGCTATGGGCAACTTCCCTGCAAACTAAACAGCCTATTTGCCTTTAGTGAATCAACCCCCTTGAGTCATATTCTTATGCCGCGTACACACGATCAAACAATCCGGTGGAAAAGTCCGGCAAACTGAAGTCCGCCAAACAATCCCCCCGTGTGTAGCCTCCGGCATACTTTTTTGACCCGAAAGTACGGCGGACTTAGAATGCCGTGTTGCACTCCAATCTTCCCGCCGGACTCGCAGCCGTGTGTATGCCAGTCCACCGTACTTTTGAAATGAGCGGACTTTTCCCGCCCAGAGAAAAGTCCGCTCATTTCGAGCGCATCTCCAGGTAGGCGGGGCCCGCGAAGGAGACGTCGCTGGCCCCGCCGCCTGGTATGGACTTAAAGGGGAACCCCAACGCCGAAAAAAATCGGCGTGGGGGTCCCCCCAAGTCCACAACAGACCCTTGTCCGAGCACGCTACCCGGCCGGCCAGGAAAGGGGGGCGAGCGAGCGCCCCCCCCCCCCTCCTGAGCCGTACCAGGCCGCGTGCCCTCAACATGGGGGGTGCCTTGGGGAAGGGGGGGCCACGCGGCCCCCCCCCACCCCAAAGCACCTTGTCCCCATGTTGATGAGGACAAGGGCCTCTTCCCGACAACCATGGCCGTTGGTTGTCGGGGTCTGCGGGCGGGGGGCTTATCGGAATCCGGGAGCCCCATTTCTTTGTTTTTTAGAATCTGTATTAAACTATATTTTTCTACAATTTACTATTTGCATATACCATTGTTTGGAGTCATTGCCCTTTATAGTCCCACCAGAGGGTTTCTTTTTGATGTACTATTAGGGATGTGGGCAATTTCTCCTTCTCCCCAATAGAATTTAATTATCTTTTGCATATCTGTAATGTTCCTTGGACAATGAACTCTGCTCTAAGTGCCCCCTTTGCATCTAGGGCAGTGCATAAGAGTGGCAATATGCATGCCATGACCCCACCCCGATGACCCCTTGAAGCGTACAACAATCTGAAGTGGAGGAATTGGGGGTTACCCCTTAACAACTGCAGGCTAATAGGGCCTTTAGGCGTTATATCTGTGTGTCACCTGGCCACCATTCCCTTGCCCCTTTGGCATTAGTGGAGCATGCACACACACTTTTATATTTTATTATTTAATCAGAAAAAAATGTTTATTATAGGAAAAAAGAGCAGATACATCAAAGCAGGTATACAAACACAAAATAAGGCACTTTGCATCAGCATAGAGTGAACGTGAAGATATAAATAGTACAATGATCATAAGGCAGAGTAAAATTTGCAGAGATGTACAAAATAATCTTATTTGGCATAAAAAATAAACCAACATGGAGATATCCAGTAAAATCTAATAAGCTCAAACAAAAATAACAAATCATAATACCATCCAAAGTACTAAAGAAAAGAGCATCCTCAAAGAAGTTACCCACAACAAATCACAAATTCCCCCTATGGGACCTCAACCCTGGAGAAGTCTATCTATTACCAACTGGTGTTGTACTAGACCTGGAACATCTAGTTAAGTAGGTAAACTAGGTTAGGTTGGTAGGTTAATTTTTCACATATGAGCATATTATTCACCTGTTCCACCCACTGTTTATTAGTGGGGACATGGGGAATAATCCAATAGCGGTCAATTAATTTACAAGCAGTACACAGTAAACGCAGGACCACTACATGTGTATGTGGGGATAGAGATCCTTCCTCCAATGCACCCAGCAAGCTAGCAATGAAAGCTTCCCTTGTAAGCTGGAATCTGCCAAATAATGAAACTGCTTGGAGGAATGTCCATATCATATGGAGAAGGTCCCCATGATCCTGTGCACATTTTGGACACAGAGGAGTAGCCCTACTCCCTCAACGATGCAACTGATCTGGTGTTCTATACGCCCTATTGCAGTGGAGACTGGTGCTAAATACTTCAGGGGGGTGACAAACTAATGCCATCCACCCCCCCGGATGGATAGGAAGGTGGGGATCGCCATAACCAACCCCCCCGCAGGAGACAAATGGCGGACAGGTAAGTGGCGATCGCCGCAAGCACACCAATGACCCTCCGGGTGTTGGACGGATGAGTAGGCGGCAGCGTAAACTAACCTTAACATAAGAGGCAGGGGAAATGAAGAGCCGGGCCATTTTCCTCTCTGTTCTCCTCCAGGCTGAACAGGAAGTGTGTCCTAAGACACAATTGGCCAGTGTGTCCTGAGACACCCTTGGGAGCCCTAAGACTCCCATGCCAATTGAGTCTCAGGAGCTGCTTCTTGGTTGGCCAGGAGGAGGATCAGGAAGACAATAGGGAATATTAATTCACTATTGTCACACAAGTGGGTGGGCACTGCTCCCCGAGCCCACCCTTTTTTTAAAAGCAATTAGAGTCTCGGGCTCTAAAAAAAAAACACTGGAATCCATGCGTCCAGCCACCTGCATGTAGATTAGGGTCTAGCGCATGGATTAGGGGGACGGCAGTGGGAACGATTTTGGGGTGCCGAAACCGAGATCAAAGGTGCAGAGGTAAAACAAAGCCCCTGTAGGTCCAAACAGGATTTGAGCACAGTGCCATCATATACTGTGGCTGATTCATATACCTAACTCCCGCCTCTCTCAGTCACGAAAACCTTCCAACTTGAGTAGCTCCTTATAGTTCGAATTATGCAAATCGGGGGGAAAAAGTATAAAGACTTGAATTCCCAGGGGGGATTTAACATAACTCCACAATGTTCTCAACAGGGCAATAGTCGGAGGGGCGGGCTCCAACTGGGTGAACCACGACTCCAAATGAGTAAGGGCAGGACAGCTAGAATGCCAGGGAAGAAGAAAGGCCCAGGTGGAATCCAAAGGGTCTACATGTCCCCAACCCTCCAACTGCTGTAATTGGGAAGCAATATAATATGATCTATAATGATGGAAGGCCAAACCACCCTGTTCCTTTCCAAGCTGTAGGGCAGATAAACTAATTCTGGTTGTTTTTTTTAATCCAGATTAGGTATTTAAATTGGGAATCTATGTGAAGGTATCAAAATTGGGGAGTTAGATATGTACAACAACTGAGGGGTCCACACCATTGGGTTGACCAACCCAACTATCAATAATAAGAGTTTGCACCAAGCCGCGCATTTTGCACGAAATGTACTTTTTGGAAGCAAGTTTAACTCTATCTATTGGTTTGGATAAGAGGTGACCTGAATACCTAAGTAGTGGAAGGAGGAGACTATCTGCACTGAACTAGCACAGTTGGATAATAGAGAAGACAAGGGGTCCAATGGCATAAGGACTGACTTGTCCTAGATAATGGAGAAACCAAACAAGGCACCAAAGTCATCAATGATTGTCATTACCATTTGCAGGGTCTCTTGAGTATCTCCAAATAATAGTTTTTTTATAACAGCTTACCTGTAAAATCATTTTCTTTGAAGTACATCACGGAACACAAAGCCATAGTAGTTACTATGTGGGTTATAGGCCACCTTCAGGTGATGGACACTGGCACACCCTAAGACAGGAAGTCCACTCCTTATGTAACCCCTCCCACTACTGGGAGTACCTCAGTTTTTGTAGCAAAGCAATACATGTGTATACTAGAAAGAGGGGCAGAACCTCTGTGTCCCGTGATGTACTTCAAAGAAAAGGATTTTACAGGTAAGCTGTTATAAAAAAAACATTTTTTCTTATCGTACATCACGGGACACAGAGCCATAGTAGTTACTATGTGGGATGTTCCATAGCAATGCCAACTGAGGGGAGGGAGACACAACAGAATTATGGCAACATTGGACTAGAGGAGTTATATTGCTGCGTGCAGCACACTATGCCCAAAGGTGATATCCTCATGCCTTTTTACATTCACCTGATAAAATCTGGTAAATGTATGGACTGAAAACCAAGGTGAGGCCTTGCAGATTTGAACCATGGAAGCTTGGTGATGCACCCCTACGAATCACTAACCGCCCTAGTGGGGTGTTCTTTAATATGAAAAGGTGGAACTTTCCTTCTTAAACCATAAACTTGAACAATCACTTGTCGAATCCATTTAGAAATAGTAGATTTCGATGCTGCTAGTCCTCTTTTAGGACCTTAAGGCAACACAAACAAAACATCAGATTTTTAATCTGAACAGTCATTCTTAAATAGATTTTGACTGCTCTCACCACATCAAGAGAATGTAGTGACTTTTCTTCCGCAGAACAGGGTTCTGGGAAAAAAATGAAGGTAGAATATCCTGTCTTAAATGAAAACCTGAGACTACCCTAGGTAGAAAATGAGGATGAGGACACAATACAACCTTATCCTTGTGAATAATTAAATATGGCTCTTTACAAGAAAGATCAGCCAACTCTGATACCATTCTTGCAGAAGATATGGCTACCAGCAAAACTAGTTTCCTTGTCAAAAAGGATCAAGGAAATATGTTGTATCGGCTCAAAAGGCTGTTTGTGTAATGCCGATAGGACTAAATTTAAGTCCCAAGGGTTCAGGGATGACTTAACCAGAGGTTTTAAGCCACGTTACCCCCTGAATAAAGTTACGAACTAAAGAGTGTGAAGCAAGTGGTCATGGAAAAAATACAGATAAGGCCAAAACCTGGCCCCTGATAGTATTCAAGACCGGCTTTATTTCTAATCCCATCTGCAGAAATATGATATATTTCCTGGGGTGCCAATCCCTGAATTCACACCAGGAGACATATGTCTTTCAGACTCTATAATATATGACTCTGGAGGCCGGATTTCTTGCATTAACCAGAGTAGACTCCACTGAACCTGACAGCTCACGCTTCTCTAGAATGTGGGTCTCAATAGCCAAACCGTTAAATTTAGCGTTTGTAAAGTAGGATGGAATACCGGACCTTGCGAGAGAAAGTCTGGCTGTGGCGGTAGGGTCCATGGGTCCCCTACCACCATCTTTACGATCTCTGCATACCAAGATTTTCTGGGCCACGCTGTGGGCCACAAGAATCACGCTGCTTGATCCTGCGAAGAAATCGTGGATGCAGGCAGAATAGGAGGGAATGCATAAATCAGTGAGAACCGATTCCACAGGAATAGCAAGACATCTGTCCCGCATGCTAGCAGATCCTTTGTTCTTGACATAAAGTTATCGATTTCTTTGTTAAACCTGGATGCAAACAGATCTACGTCAGGGATCTTTGACATATTGACATGAAGATATCGGGGTGAAGGAACCATTCTCCTGGGAACAACTGCTGGTGACTCAAGTAGTCCGCCTGCCAATTTTCTTTTCCTAGTATGAAGACTGTCGATAGGTAAAGTAAATTTTTACAAAAATACTCAGACAGGGGTCTGTTCAGGTAATATACAATAGTAGTACCAACATCCCAAAAAGAGATATATGCACAAAGAGTTTGGAGGTAAGGGACTTTTGCGGTACCAAATATTGAAAATAAAGAGAAATATAATGAAAAAATATACAAATTTATTTGACACATACTCCACATATATGTAAAAAGTCCAACATTTAATACAATTCCCTATGGTCTATAAAAGACACCTAATGCATAAGCATAGGTGACATTCTATTAAAGACCAACAGAGGTTCCATCCCAGTACGTTCAACATGTTTCACCTTGATCGGCTTCTTCAGGAACAAGGGAGTAGAAGTGTTCATATCACAGAAAGACAATGTGTTACTCTCTAAAATATACATAAAGAAACAAAGGAAAAATAAATCAATTAATGAAGAAATCACATCAAGACAGCAAAATTTTATGATATAGATAACATAGCAACAGCCATAAAATCACAATATTACAATTCACAGATTGCAAGTTCGTGAAGGAAGAAAAAAAAAACACAACCCCCTCACAAAGCCCAGATATTAAATAGTCCCCTTACCTCCAAAAAGGGGGAAAGAAAAACATCTACACGGGAAGGGGTTTATCCTCCTCACAAAATATTTAATTCATCAACACCGCAGGTGATGCCGGTCTGCCTCCATGTATGGCCAGAGAGACCCGCAGAGAGGGTTGTAATTATTACAAATGTCTCTGAAAGATATACATGGTAATACCTGAATAAACTATTATACAAACCTTCTTTCCAGGTCATAAAAACATAAGGATACAGGCAGATGAGGGACCCACCCTCAAGCCAAAATCTAGGTAATTTCCGGTTCTCCAGGGGAACTCCAACATCTGGGCATTTGTGATCCAGGTCACTAGGGAAATAGAATCAACTAACTGGCAGAGTGGACCACAGTCTATATTATCAAAAGCTCACAGGGAGGCACTCCGCAAATTGAGTGCCAACAAACAGGTTATTATTAAACCATCTGATAAAGGTGGGAATTTGGTATTATTAGATGTTGGTCAATATGAAAAAATGTGCTTTGATATTATTCTTAATAGAACCTGGTATAGACCAGTTCCAGCATCACATGTTAACTACTATCTACGCAAATATAAAAATATTTTAGTATCAGCACCCTTAAAGGGCATTATTGATGTAAAAACCTTTGAATACCTTGATATGAATGAATTCACTACCCCGACATTTTATGCACTTCCTAAAGTGCACAAGAGTTTGGTATGCCCTTCTGGGCACCCTATAATATCAGGGTGTGGTTCATTAACGGAGAAGGCAAGTGAACTTATTGATGATTACTTATATCCACACGTTAAGGGGTTATCTTCCTATGTAAAGGATATGAGTGATTTGCTGAAAATTACCAATGGTCTACAAATACCTGAAAATGCCTGGTTAGGTGCGATAGATATTGAGGCATTGTATTATTCAATACCCCACACAAAGGGTGTGGAGGTGATTCAAGAATTTTTGAAAGAGCGAGACCTAGATTCCTGGAGCTATAATGAATTTGTTCTTGAAATGCTTAGCTTTATGCTAACACATAATATATTTGTATTTAAAGGATCCCACTACCTCCAGGTGCAGGGGGTCGCAATGGGGGCGAAATGTGTGCCCTCATATGCGAACCTGTATCTGGGGGGGTGGGATAGAATGGCATATTTGTCCCATGTGATTTCATGGAATCGCTATATTGATGATGTGTTGGACTTTTTACATATATGTGGAGTATGTGTCAAATAAATTTGTATATTTTTTCATTATATTTCTCTTTATTTTCAATATTTGGTACCGCAAAAGTCCCTTACCGCCAAACTCTTTGTGCAGGTAAAGTACATTGTTTTTTGGCCAAGATAGGATATGATTAACTATTCTCTGGGCTGCACAACTTCTTGTGCCCCCTTGGTGATAAATATAGGCCATTGCTGTGGCATTGTTGGATTGAATCCTGGCAGGACAATTCCATAAACTGAACATTCAGGCCCTCAGGACCAAGTGCTCTGCCTGAATTTCTATAATGTCAATGGGCAAGGCCATTTCTGATCTGTGCCTCTTCTCTTGGACAGTTGCCTCTTCCAGGACTGCTCCCCAACCCAAAAAAGGTTGGCATATGTTGTTACCACTTCCCTGGTAACTGAAGGAAGGATTTTCCCCTTTGCAGATTTTTGGTTATTAACCATAAACTGAGGCTCCGGCACATCCAGCCTACAGCACCTGGTATTTGCAGGCGGTCTCCCATCCAGGCACTAATCAGGCCTGACCCTGCTTAGCCTCCAAGATCCAATGGGATCGGGCACTTTCAGGGTGATGTGGCTGTAGGCTTTGGAGTCAAACACATTGGGAATCTAGAGCTTGAACCCTTTGTTCTAAGCCGATAGGATACTGTTTAGCAGCAGTCTCGAATGAAACTGAGCATAAGGAACGGCCTCAAATGAAGCCACCATCTTTCCCAATAACCTCATGCAAAGCCGAATTCATCTTGCTTCGACCACCTGAATCAGTTCCTTTTATGGTGCTGATCTTGCCTGGGGCAAGAATGCCCTTTTCTGGGTGTATCTATGATCAGGCACAAGTATTTTAGCCTTCTTCATGGTTTTAAAGATGAGAACCCGACCTAGATATTCTAGGTAGTTGAATGTGGTGACCATACTTGGCTACCGACTGGTCTATCAAGAACAGATCATCCAGGTAAACCATAATAGTTATACCTTGGGCCCTTAATCTGGCTAAAAGAGGGGCCAGAAACTTTGTAAACACTCAAGGTGCAGTAGCTAGACCGAAAGCAGTGCTACACACTGAAAATTAAGATTTTCCACCATCTAGTAGATATTACTAGTGAGCGAGGAAATACCATGATCATTTTTTGCCAAAAGATGGACCAATGCTTGAAAGAAAGACCTCTTTTTCTCTAGATCCTTAGAAACGTTTGATCTGAGAAAACGAGGATACGTGAACTCTCGGAACTTCAGTTTGTACCTTGTAGCTAT
This sequence comes from Lithobates pipiens, assembly GCF_037356315.1. Classification (NCBI taxonomy): domain Eukaryota; kingdom Metazoa; phylum Chordata; class Amphibia; order Anura; family Ranidae; genus Lithobates; species Lithobates pipiens. Next base: position 168,721,453 of record NW_027507718.1, on the reverse strand, counting down.
TGAGGAAGTCCTCCATCTGTCTCAACACTCTTCCCCAGATCCTTAAGAACTGCAGAAGAATTCCCCCTATTCGAGCGAGCGAGGGGGGTGCCTCCTCATAAGGAGGCTTCAGTATTTTGTAGGTTTCCTCCCCCAGGACCTCTTTTGTCCCTGGGGTTGACCCTGAGGATTACCTTTTGTACGTGACGACAGAGGCCGTCCTGACTGTCTGGAGTTCTTAAATGGCAAAGGGGTACTTTTTCCACTAGAATTTTCTTGGATGTATTACCCAAATCATCCCCAAATAGCTACCACAAAAGGACGACTAACCAGGAGCTTCTTGCATTATGCTTAGCGAAGGGCGCAAGGCCTGAAGGATAGAATCTCCCATAGCAACTATTGCAAACATAAAGCTGCTAGTAGCTTGCCAGATCCTGAGCCTGCTGAGCAGGATAACCTTAAACACCTGTTTAACCACTTGCCGACCGCCTAACGCCGATGTACGTCGGCAGAATGGCACGGGCAGGCATAAGCACGTACATGTACGTGATTTGCCTCCCGCGGGTCGGGGGCCCGATCGGGCCCCCGCCCGGTGCCTGCGGCGGTCGGTTTTCGTTCGGGAGCGATCCCGGACGAGGGGACGGCCATTCATTCATGGCCACCCCCTCGCGATCGCTCCCGACGAATAGAAATCCCCGGTGACATCACTTCCTCTCCTGTAATGTAAACACAGGAGAGGAAGTGATGTATTCTCTCCTCCGTGTCGGTATTTTTCGTTCCGACACGGAGGAGAGCGGATCAGTGAGTTGCACCAACACATCCCACACACAGTAGAACATGCCAGGCACACTCACACCCCCCCTTTACCCCCCGATCACCCCCCCAATTACCCCTGCCCCCCAGTCACAGTGACACCAATGTCATTTTTTTTTTTTTTTTTTTTTTTTTTTGCATTGGTGTCATTTGTGACTGTAATAACTGTTAGGGCAGTTAGAGTTAGCCCCCTTTAGTTCTAATGTACCCCCCTAACCCCCCCAATAAAGGTTTAACCCCGTGATCACCCCCCGTCGCCAGTGTCACTAAGGCTGGGTTCACATTGCAGCGGTTTATGAGAACGAATGTGATTCGCACCGCACTGCAGTGCAAATCACATCCGATCTCTGTGCGATTCGAGTTCAGCCATTCGCCGCACCCGCCGCACCCGCCACACCCGCCGCACCCGCCGCAAATTCGCACGGGACCCTTTTTTTGGCCCGCAGCAGAATCGGATCGCATGGGTGTTCACACCATGCGATCCGAGTTTGCAGATCGCACTGCGATATGCGAACTGATCTGGGGGTGTCAGTAACATTTCACTGACACTCCCAGCAGTTCGCATAGGGCAGTGTGAACTGCCGCCGGGAGGCATGCGATGCGGGAACCCGCCGCGGATTCGCGGCGTTTCCGCATCGCTCCAGTGTGAACCCAGCCTAATAAGCGATCATTTTTCTGATCGCCGTATTAGTGTCCCAGGTGACGCTAGTTAGGCAGGTAGGTATTTAGGTTCGCCGCAGCTTTTTATAGCGCCAGGGACCCCCATATACTACCGCATAAAGCCCCCTGATTGCCCCCTAGTTAACCCTTTCACCAGTGATCACCATATAACTGTTACAGGTGACGCTGGTTGGTTAGTTATTTTTTTATAGTTTCAGGGCACCCGCCATTTATTACCTAATAAAGGTTTAACCCCCTGATCACCCGGCGGGTGTCATTTGTGACTAATAACTGTTAGGGCAGTTAGGGTTAGCCCCCTTTAGTTCTAAGGTACCCCCCTAACCCCCCCAATAAAGGTTTAACCCCGTGATCACCCCCCGTCGCCAGTGTCACTAAGGCTGGGTTCAGATTGCAGCGGTTTGAGAACGGATGTGATTCGCACTGCAGTGCAAATCACATCCGATCTCTGTGCGATTCGAGTTCAGCCATTCGCCGCACCCGCCACACCCGCCGCACCCGCCGCAAATTCGCACGGGACCCTTTTTTTGGCCCGCAGCAGAATCGGATCGCATGGGTGTTCACACCATGCGATCCGAGTTTGCAGATCGCACTGCGATATGCGAACTGATCTGGGGGTGTCAGTAACATTTCACTGACACTCCCAGCAGTTCGCATAGGGCAGTGTGAACTGCCGCCGGGAGGCATGCGATGCGGGAACCCGCCGCGCATTCGTGGCGTTCCCGCATCGCTCCAGTGTGAACCCAGCCTAATAAGCGATCGTTTTTCTGATCGCTGTATTAGTGTCACAGGTGACGCTAGTTAGGCAAGTAGGTATTTAGGTTCGCCGCAGCTTTTTATAGCGCCAGGGACCCCCATATACTACCGCATAAAGCCCCCTGATTGCCCCCTAGTTAACCCTTTCACCAGTGATCACCATATAACTGTTACAGGTGACGCTGGTTGGTTAGTTATTTTTTTATAGTTTCAGGGCACCCGCCATTTATTACCTAGTCTCACTAGTGTACCCCTAAATTTAGGGGTGTCTACTTTCCAAAATGGGGTCATTTGGGGGGGGTTTGTGCCATCTTGGCATTTTATGGCCTTCAAAACTGTAACGCCCTTAGAAAGCCTGAAGGCGGTGCTTGGTTTTCGGGGCCCCGTACGCGGCTAGGCTCCCAAAAAGTCCCACATATGTGGTATCCCCGTACTCAGGAGAAGCAGCAGAATTTATTTTGGGGTGTCATTTCACATATGCCCATGGCATGCGTGAGCAATATATCATTTAGTGACAACTTTGTGAAAAAAAAAAAAAAAAAAAAAAAGTTTGTAATTTTCCCGCAACTTGTGGCAAAATATAAAATATTCCATGGACTCAACATGCCTCTCAGCAAATAGCTTGGGGTGTCTACTTTCTAAAATGGGGTCATTTGTGGGGGTTTTGTGCCATCTTGGCATTTTATGGCCTTCAAAACTGTAATAGGTAGTGAGGAGTGAAGTCAAATATTTACGCCCTTAGAAAGCCTGAAGGCGGTGCTTGGTTTTCGGGGCCCCGTACGCGGCTAGGCTCCCAAAAAGTCCCACATATGTGGTATCCCCGTACTCAGGAGAAGCAGCAGAATTTATTTTGGGGTGTCATTTCACATATGCCCATGGCATGTGTGAGCAATATATCATTTAGTGACAACTTTGTGAAAAAAAAAAAAAAAAAAAAAAGTTTGTAATTTTCCCGCAACTTGTGGCAAAATATAAAATATTCCATGAACTCAACATGCCTCTCAGCAAATAGCTTGGGGTGTCTACTTTCTAAAATGGGGTCATTTGTGGGGGTTTTGTGCCATCTTGGCATTTTATGGCCTTCAAAACTGTAATAGGTAGTGAGAAGTGAACTCAAAAATTTACGCCCTTAGAAAGCCTGAAGGCGGTGCTTGGTTTTCGGGGCCCCGTACGCGGCTAGGCTCCCAAAAAGTCCCACATATGTGGTATCCCCGTACTCAGGAGAAGCAGCAGAATTTATTTTGGGGTGTCATTTCACATACGCCCATAGCATGTGTGAGCAATATATCATTTAGTGACAACTTTGTGTAAAAAAAAAAAAAAAATTTTTTTTTTGTCATTATTCAATCGCTTGAGGCAAAAAAATAAAATATTCAATGGGCTCAACATGCCTCTTATCAATTTCCTTAGGGGGTCTACTTTCCAAAATGGGGTCATTTGGGGGGGTTTTGTACTGCCCTGCCATTTTAGCACCTCAAGAAATGAGATAGGCAGTCGTAAACTAAAAGCTGCGTAAATTCCAGAAAACGTACCTTAGTTTGTAGATGTGACAACTTTTGCGCAAACCAATAAATATACAATTATTGACTTTTTTTTTACCAAAGACATGTGGCTGAATACATTTTGGCCTAAATGTATGACTAAAATTGAGTTTATTGGATTTTTCTAATAACAAAAAGTAGAAAATATCATTTTTTTTCAAAATTTGCGGTCTTTTTACGTTTATATCGCAAAAAATAAAAATCGCAGAGGCAATCAAATACCATCAAAAGAAAGCTCTATTTGTGGGAAGAAAAGGACGCAAATTTTGTTTGGGTACAACATTGCATGACCGCGCAATTACCAGTTAAAGCAGCGCAGTGCCAAAGTGTAAAAAGACCTCTGGTCATTTACCAGCAAAATGGTCCGGTCTGAAAGTGGTTAAACTGGTCTCTCATCGATTAACCAAGTATTTAGTAATAGGAATTTGGGCATTGTCTGCCGGACAAGTCAAACTCTTATTCCCAGAGGATATAGCCGTTTTAATTGCTGGTATACCCCACTTAGCGAATTTTCTCCACCATATAAAGTGTGAAAAAACTTTTTAGGAGGGAAAAAAATGCTTTTCCTGACGCCAACATGGCAGCATACTAGTGATAGAGCTCTGCCTCTTGACCACTCCCTCAGGACCAGTGAATAGCATAAATGAAGGCATGGTTAGCCGCCACCCCATTCATCCTTTTTTCCTCATACCTCTGCGCACCAGTGAAGAAGTAAGGAATTTTATGTCCCCCACCCTGCCGCTGAGCAGTAACCGGCTGGGTTCAAGCCTCTCCCAGTGCGTAGTCTCAGTGCTTGGGCTGCTAACATCGAGCTAATAAGCCTGAGAGACCCTCGTCTGTGTGGTCTTGTTGGGTCCCTGCAATGTTTCCTCTTTAGGAACGAAATCTGCCATTCAGCATAACTTGGTTCTGGAGCTTTGGGGGGGCCAGCCTGTCATTTCCTTTTATAGTGGCTTCCTTGTCCGTCAGTGGGCTGCTGTGGGATGGGCAATATACAGCTTTCTGACTGTCTTCAGACTGTAAAGTTTGTTCCTGGATCCAGTCTCAGCAACCTTCTGCGTCGCCATCTGCTGGTAGGAAAGTTTTCTGTACTTAAAGAAAAAAAAAAGAAGGGTACATTCTTTTTCTTTGGATTACTGGCAATCGCAATACTTCTGTTTCTCTTTTTAGCTCTCTTTTTCCGCTGGCCATCCCTTATTCTCTACTACCATGAGTCAGCCACCACTTATGTAAGACCCTCAATACTTAAGGTAGGGGGACCACCAGTTGGTACGTTTTCAGGTGTCCCTCTAATGCAGTTTGCTTTGATAGGTTTCAGCTCCACACGCTCACGCTCTTGGAGTTAAAGAACAAGAGAGGACAGGCATTCTCCAAAGGAGCATAGCTCCAGACGTTGCAAAAGAGCACATCGCGTCTCCTCTTCTCGAGAGCAATACAGCCGCCCCAGCAAGAAATCAGACTGAGCTTGTGGCGCAGTCCACCATCCAATAAATTGGTGTGCAAAGACTGTCTAGAGGAGTCTGCAGTAGACAGGGAGCAGGACACTGTGCAAGTCTCATCATTACTGAAGAAGGTAGTATGAGATTCCTTGTCTGAGTTTACCTCAGCCCAGCCACCCGCCCAAAGGGTCCCATTGGAGGTTCAGCCGCGGACTTCAGCAAGCAGTATGACCATTCTCAGTGTAAAAAAAAATATATATATATATATGGCGCTCCCACTCAGGAGAAAAGCTCCAAGGAAGACATCTCTGCTCCTTTTCCCCAGAGCTAGCGCCCCAGCAACAGTCCTGCAGGGCCCATGGCGCAGTATCTGTACTCAGGAGGCTGGTGAGTAGACACTGCCTGAGAAGTATGCAGCTAACAGGTAATGCCAAATGTCTTTATTGTTGATAAGAGTGGCACAAGATTCTGTTTTGAACTCACCTTAATTACCTGAAGCAACTGTTACAGTTGTATTGGAAACTGTTGGAGACTGTTGGCATAGGAGACAGCACTCTTATCCGTGCAGATGTGGCATATTGCTGAATGCTTTTCCCTGCATTGCTGTCCTGTAGAAGTCTGGGAGTTTACCGGGTTAGCATTACACGGACACATTTGGGTGCCCCAAGGAGAGTGGTAATGTAGCGCTCAGAGCAAGCTAGTGAGTGTGGCCAAATTGCCCTTGCTGACATCATCAAAACAGCCGCCTATGGTGGCAACAGATTTGTGTATGACTATCTCGGTTACTTGGGAAACCACAGCCTGGTCCAGGTAATATGTTTGGGTCTCAGGTGGACTGAAACTCTGACATTTGATTTAATGCCCGAACTGTCCGGCTGAATCTTGGACAGGTGGCACACCCTAGGTGTCTGGCACCCATGAATCTACTTTTCAGAGGCTGCCTGCTTGCTAAGTGGTTGGTGATTCTGTTTAGCAGCACTGGGGTTGCTGGTTCAATTCCCCAACATGCTAATGTTTGTGTTGAAGTTTATATCTTCTCCCCGTGTGGGTTTCTCACCACAATCCAGAGATAATATGCTATTGTGTGCTCCTTGAGGGTAGGGGCAGATGTGAGTGTGCAATATACAGGGATAGGGACAATTGTAGACACTCACACAGGTTGAACTGGATGGACTGGTGTCTTTATTCAACCTTACTAACTATGACTATGACATGCTCTGCACCTACTATGCCTTACGATCCATTCTATTTATTTTCTAGTTCATTTATATACCGTAACACTCCTGAGGAAGCTCAACGAGTGAAACATGTAGAGCGGTATATTATGGAATGATCAGTTGTATTGTGCTTCACCACCTTGGTGGAACTTATTGATTGTACTATTATCTAAATGGTTTTACCATTGTTTTTTTATTGTTTGTAAATAAAAATGTATCTTTTATTATATTATTTCTTTTGTGATCCTAATTAAGTATATATTACCTAGCACCTTAAAAGTCCCGGGGTTTTGTTAACCCCAATGTCCCTTCTTGTTCTTTTTTGTAATTTCTGGGATGTGGTGCTATCTTTGTCCGGGGTTACCTCTATTGTTTCTATGTGGAGGGAGGCCAACAACTCAAGGCTTATTGGACTGAAGGAGTCCTGGGTCCTTGCTACATATATTATAGATGCAACAGTCTGCTACTCAAAATAGGGAGGCTGACCAGGAAGTCCCTCCTAGTTGCTTGTATAACCACTGGAGGAGCACCCTAGCACTTTGGCGGCTAGGGGGGTCATATAGTTGAGATCCCAGACTGCATATTGCTTCCTCAAAACAAAAGAGGGAAGAATGAAGGGGGTTCGAGAAAAATGCCTGTATAAACAGGCTGACGAAACTGTGTACCCTGAACAAGCTAATGGTCAACCTACTTCTACATACTGTAGCATCTGCAAGTGCCGGCAGACCAGCAATACCCAGCCCATCTACTGGGTGAGTCTAATGGGAATGGTTTAATAATTATCAGCCAGCTGCTGCACCTGCAGGACTCTGAGGAGAGTGGCAGGGTCTGCATCCCTTCAGACATGATTTCCTATTGGGAGTATCTTGCAAACAATGATATTTTTGTAGCAGTGGATGCCAAAAATCTGACTTGTAATTTAGTGCAGACTTCTAGGGAAATTGGTGAGCCAGTCACACAAGTGCATGCCCAGACTTACGGTAAGACCTAGAAGGCACACTTCATGGCTTTCTGGACAGCATGCTGTACAGAGCCTTGGATGAAGGTATCAGACACTCATGGTCACTTCGGGAGATTCCTCACTGCTCCTCCTCAAGACCATTTTTCTCCCATGGAGCTGCCAAGTCCACCACAACAGCAGGGGGGGGGGGCTGTTACAATGAATACAGACACCTCAGACTCAAGAGGGATTGCAGGTTTTCTACCCAATCCTGTTTGGAGTTCGCAGGGGAGGTTTGTTAGTGTCCAGTTGAAGATCAGAAGAGGTCAAACCCTTTTGGGCCCTCTTTGAGAACTTATAGACGGAGTCCATTAAACAGTATAACCACATGGCTGGAGGCTGTTACTGGATCGTCAGGATGCCTATCCTATCCTCACACTTTAGAGGGAAAGTAAAGCCAACCTTTCTCCATCCCATTGGTTGGTGTACCCGGGGGTGCTCTGCTATTTCCTCTGTTTTATTTCCATCAGAGGAAGTGGTGACAGTCAGGAACAGATTTCTGAGGATGAATACTTCCGATTGATGGCTTCTCAGTGCCTCAGTCATCTGGGCACAATGTCATCATGCATATAGATGATTCCTGAGGTGCAGGGGTACCTTCACAAATTTTAACTAGAATTCTTAGTGCAAGGGAGGAAACAGGATAGAACACAGTTAATAAATGTTACTCAGTATGAGTAGCGGTCCACGGTGATGGAAAGACCTTGAGTAAGTCTCGGTCCGTTAGGACCTTTAGACTGGAGAAGGGCTACGAATCATGTCTGCAAGACAGCTGGGAGGATGTACTGTGAAGGACTTTCGGTCAAGGCAAGCAGAGATTCCCAGCCAAGGAGGACAATCTTGAACACGCTGGGGTTCAAACAGCCCTTTTAGCACTTTGGCCTTACTACACATAGTCAAGGAGGACCAATCTCCACCAGGGCAGCAGTCGCCTATATTCAGCTCCAGGATGAAACTCGAAGCAATATGCTATTGAGGGAGGTGAAACCCATAACATCTGGGGCGGAAGATCACCAGCAAAATTTCGGAAATAGTTTACCTCCCAGCGGTTGCTTTTGAACAGGTACAAGCTTCCAGAGCACAACGAGTGGATCTATGACCCAGGTCTTCTCTGAGCTGGTCCACAGGTGGGGCCTACCACAGACAGACCTCCTTGTTTCCCACAGTGATCACAAACTTTGGTCTGATTTTGTCTGTACTCCAAGGCGCAAGGGGCAGATGCTCTGGTCTCTCCCTGGGACTGCAATCTAACCTATATATTTCCCATAAATGAGATTCCCCTTGAGGCTGTCAAGGGAGAACATAGTGGTCATAGCCAGTCCTTCATATTGACCAGGAGGCCTTCGGTTTTTCCTGGCCATTAATTTCATGATACAGAAGACATTTCCCCTCTACAGTGGTGTGAAAAAGTGTTTGCCCCCTTCCTCATTTCCTGTTCCTTTGCATGTTTGTCACACTTAAGTGTTTCGGAACATCAAACCAATTTAAACAATAGTCAAGGACAACACAAGTAAACACAAAATGCAATTTGTAAATGAAGGTGTTTATTATTAAAGGTGAAAAAAAATCCAAACCATCATGGCCCTGTGTGAAAAAGTGATTGCCCCCCTTGTTAAAACATACTATAACTGTGGTTGTCCACACCTGAGTTCAATTTCTCTAGCCACACCCAGGCCTGATTATTGCCACACCTGTTCACAATCAAGGCATCACTTAAATAGGAGCTGCTTGACACAGTAAGGTCCACCAGAAGATCCTTAAAAGCTACACATCATGCCGAGACCCAAAGAAATTCAGGAACAATTGAGAAAGAAAGTAATTGAGATCTATCAGTCTGGAAAGGGTTATAAAGCCATTTCCAAAGCTTTGGGAATCCAGCGAACCACAGCGAGACCCATTATCCACAAATGGCGAAGACATGGAACAGTGGTGAACCTTCCTAGGAGTGGCCGGCCGCCCAAAATTACCCCAAGAGCGCAGCGACGACTCATCCAAGAGGTCACAAAAGACCCCACAACAACGTCCAAGGAACTGCAGGCCTCACTTGCCTCAGTTAAGGTCAGCGTTCATGCCTCCACCATCAGGAAAAGACTGGGCAAAAATGGCCTGCATGGCAGAGTTCCAAGGAGAAAACCACTGCTGAGCAAAAAGAACATCAAAGCTCGTCTCAATTTCTCCACAACACATCTTGATGATCCCCAAGACTTTTGGGACAACATTCTGTGGACCGATGAGACAAAAGTGGAACTCTTTGGAAGGTGTGTGTCCAAGTATATCTGGCGTAGAAGGAACACTGCATTTCATAAAAAGAACATTATACCAACAGTAAAATATGGTGGTGGTAGTGTGATGGTCTGGGGCTGTTTTGCTGCTTCAGGACCTGGAAGACTTGCCGTGATAAAAGGAACTATGAATTCTGCTGTCTACCAAGAGATCCTGAAGGAGAATGTCCGACCATCTGTTCGTGTACTCAAGCTGAAACGAACTTGGGTTCTGCAGCAAGACAATGATCCTAAACACACCAGCAAGTCCACCACCGAATGGCTGAAGAAAAACAAAATGAAGACTTTGGAGTGGCCTAGCCAAAGTCCTGACCTGAATCCTATTGAGATGTTGTGGTATGACCTTAAAAAGGCAGTTCATGCTCGAAAACCCTCTAATGTAACTGAATTAGGACAATTCTGCAAAGATGAGTGGGCCAAAATTCCTCCAGGACGCTGTAAAAGCCTCATTGCACGTTATCGCAAACGCTTGGTTGCAGTTGTTGCTGCTAAGGGTGGCCCAACCAGTTATTAGGTTTAGGGGGCAATCACTTTTTCACACAGGGCCATGATGGTTTGGATTTTTTTTCACCTTTAATAATAAACACCTTCATTTACAAATTGCATTTTGTGTTTACTTGTGTTGTCCTTGACTATTGTTTAAATTGGTTTGATGTTCCGAAACACTTAAGTGTGACAATCATGCAAAGGAACAGGAAATGAGGAAGGGGGCAAACACTTTTTCACACCACTGTATAACATACGCAGACTGGGGCACAACTCCGGTTGCTCCAGTTTCACTCCAGAGTGATCTACTTGTTGTGTGCGAGAAGACATTCTACTTACAATATCTAGGTCTAATTTGGGAACAAGTTTGCTTATTTTTGGTAGGGCGAGACGTTGATCCTACTGCCCTTCCAGTGTCAGCTGTTCTATTCTTCCTCCAGGCCTTAACCTAGCCTCACATAGCTCACAAGTGTGGGCTATAATGGAAATAACACATTTGAAAAGGACCAAGAATCCTTCAGTTTGTACAACTTTTGAGGGCAGTCGTGAGGAGTCGGTCACCAAGGAAGAAAGATCTATTGCAGTTGCTGGATCTCATATCAGTTTATCTATTCCAACAGAGCAATGTTTGGTTCAGGCCATCACTTACAAGGCAGTATCAATTGCAAGAACTTTAAGCAGAAGGTTATCAGAGATTCAAGCTCTTGGAGCTTCAAAATAAAAAATAAAAAAGTCACAGTGGTGTAGTGGTTAGCACTGTCACCTAGCAGTAAAAAGGGTCGCTGGTTCAAATCCCAACCATGACACTACCTGCCTGGAGTTTGCATGTTCTCCCTGTGCCTGCGTGGGTTTCCTCTGGGTACTCCGGTTTCCTCCAACACTCCAAAGACATGCAGGTAGGTAATTGGCTTCTGTCCAAAATTGGCCTTAGTATATGAATGAGGACCTTAGATTGTGGGCTCCTTGAGGGTAGGGACCAATGTGAGTGTGCAATGTACAGGGCTAGGGGTAGACACTCACACAGGTTGAACTGGATGGACTGGTGTCTTTATTCAACCTTACTAACTATGAAACTATGAAACTATATATAATATATTCCTTTCTTTCCAGAAAGAGTAGAGTTGGATCTTGTAGATCATTCTGCATCAAACGTAGCAACAGTCAGCTCTTTAACAGACAGCTGGACACTGCCTAACTTTCCAGAACTTCACACAGGAAAGTCGCACGTACTGTTAATTTTAAGATCTTTAAAGGAGTAGCTCTCCACAATTGTTGCCTCTCAGGTCATCTAAATAAACCTTTTGTCATTCCAGTTGGGAGTAAAGGGAAAGAGGTTACTGCCTGGAACCTAGCAGGCTTGGTTCTGTATAGGACTAGAGGTCATGAGCCTCTGTCAGTGGCGGCAGAGCACTCTACCAGAGCGGTTAAAGCCTCATAGGCAACACATTCAAGAGAATCTATGGTGCCCATTTTTACAGGCGTATCACGGTTGCTCCAACATTCCTACTCAAACTTGACGGAATAGACCCGGGGGCATTGTCATCAGAGGACTTTGTAGGAAGGACTTTTCAGTCCTCTGTCTCATTAGAAGATTGGTTTGACAAATAGAGCCCACCCTATCAGCTATTTATCACTAGTATGCTGCCATGTCGGTGTCAGGAAAATGGAAAATTGTATCAAATACTTACCGTATTTTCCTTTCCTGACACCAAACCATGGCAGCATATGAGCCCACCCATGTGCATTCCAGTATGTGGCTTGTTACAAAGAATGGGGTGGCGGCTAACCATGCCTTCATTTATGCTATTCACTGGTCCTGAGGGTGTGGTCAAGATGCGGAGCTCTATCACTAGTATGCTGCCATGGTTTGGTGTCAGGAAAGGAAAATTAGTATTTGATACATTTTATCCGGGTGATCCACTAAGATACAAAAAAGCTTTTCCATCAATGAATGGACAGGAAAGGTATGCACAGCTTGAGGAGGCTTTAGTGAGCCCAAACACTAAGTTAAGGGTACATAAATGTGGAGTGGACCATTCAGCAAGAAATTGCACCATCAATCTTACAGATTGTGAAAGCTGATCCACCCGCATTTGACACCACACTGGGATGCGATTAAAGCCGCTAACTTTTTTTCTTTTTTCAATCCTTTCATGGCTGAGGAAAAAATACCTTTTTAGTAACATAAACAGGGGCTGCAGTGTTGAAAACAGTTGCAAATATTTCATGGCCCCAATGCTCACTCTAACCAGCTACCCCCTCTCAGGGGAGGATGCCATTGTAGAGATGAGTAGGCTTTCCAGAGCTTGAGGGAGACCATTTTAGCCTTTTTTGGGGGTGTTTCAACCCCCCTTCTGACCTTAGCCTGATGCACAAAAGCAGAGGTACTATCAGAAGAAATCGCATCCACTGGTTGAGCTAAGGTTCAGCCACTGCCGCTGCTATTAATGCTTAGCCTGATGCAAATAGTAAATGTGTCAAATAGGAAATGACTGTGTCACCAAACCTCTTTCATGCCCCTCTTAGCTCTTGTCTTCTTCTGACAACTTGCAGCCAGCACAAATGGAGTTTTAACAACACACTCCTGCGCCAGCATTGGAGGATGCACTAAGCCCCGTCCCCTCCGTCCCATTGCACCCCCCCCCCCCTCCTTTCTCTTTTCAGAAAAAGAGTTTTCCTGTGTGAGCGTGTGCCTCTGATATGCCGGGATTGTCTTGTGTGGGGGGGAAGGATGGTGGGGAGAAGACCAGAAAAGTTCCCGCTGTGCTAGGGGCAGTGAAAGAAAAATCGTTCTTTAGCTCTCTCCTAATGTTCAGCCTCGTAAAGGAGGGGAGAGTTCAGCCTAGGTGGGGGGTGACTGGTGAAGCAAAATCCCCCCCCGAACTTACCGGAGGTCTGCCTGCTAGCCAGAGGAAAAAAACCTGCTGCTTCTGTGACACAGCGTGATCTCTGAGCAAAGCATGAGACGGTACTTGCTCCATAAAGCCCCCAGTGGTGACACTTAGGCATGACAACATTTTACTTTTCAAAGTAGACATTTCATAAGAAAATTTGAAAAATGTCTTAGAAAAACTCCACTTACTTTACCGCCGCAGGGGTTTCTGTGGTAAAAACCAACAGACCCATTCTTCACCCTTCACAATGGGTTCCGTTAACATACCTTCAGGAATCAAGGACCCTCGGGAACCCACACTCCTGGTCCTGTAATAGCACCCCGCCAGTAAAACTTTATGGCTCTAAAATACCAAAGTACTGGATCCTGGGGTCCAGCTCTCTAAAAAGAGAAGCGTTACAAGTAAAACCTAGTTTCTTCAGACACGAGGCCCAGGTACCATTCAATTCGGCCTAAAAGACACTTTCAATGGATCCGGGTGCATAGCTAGCCCCAGCGAAGATTGCTCCAGTGGAGCTCAGCACAGCATATCTTTACTCATGACCAATACCTTAGACACTTGCGAAAAAACTGAGGTACCCCCAGTAGTGGGAGGGGTTATATAGGGAGTGGACTTCCTGTCTTAGGGTGTGCCAGTGACCATCACCTGAAGGTGGCCTATAACCCACATAGTAACTACTATGGCTCTGTGTCCCGTGATGTACGATAAGAAATAGCAAGGTATCATAAGCATATAGTGATATGACATCAGTTCGTGAACCTCTGAGGAACCCTGTGACATCAGCCACAGCACAAATACATGCAGCCAGAGCCTCGGAAGCCAGAGCAAACAGTAGGAGAGACAGAGGGCACCCCTGCCGAGTGCCCCTATGCAGGACAAAAGGTTCAGAAAGTTCCCCATTCACAGGATCCGAGCAGAAGGAGCCGCATAAAGTACACGGATGCACTTTATAGTACTACCTAGGCCAAAATGCTCCAAGACCTCTCAGAGATAGGGTCATTCAACATTGTCAAAGGCCTTGCCAGCATCTAGAGAAAAATTTGCCCTATTTCCTAAGTTAGCGGCAGTTAATTACATATTCAGAAAAAGTTTTCTAAGGTTCTACACAGTAGAACATCATGGGATTAACCCATTCTGGTCCCTGTGATTTAATTTATTTGTAACCTTTGCTAATCTAGATGCCAACACCCTTGGCAAAACTTTGACATCAGACATAAGGAGTGAAATAGGCCAATACGAATCAGGCAACAGGGCTTCCTTCCCAGGTTTCAGTAATAGAACAATAATGGCTCATAGATGTGGGTAAAGTCCCTGATCACGGTATACTTTTAACAGAACAGGTAGCAGTGTTCTGCATATTGTCTGTAAACTTAGGAGGAAAAACCATCTGCCCCAGGAGTGCGTAAGAGCCAGGAGGAGTTTTGAGCATCCAAAGACGGAAGGCGAGGTAATAGACAAACATCAAGGAAACAAAACATTTTCCAAGTAGTCGGTGGTACTTTAACAGAATACAGATCTACAGTGGTGTGAAAAAGTGTTTGCCCCCTTCCTCATTTCCTGTTCCTTTGCATGATTGTCACACTTAAGTGTTTCGGAACATCAAACCAATTTAAACAATAGTCAAGGACAACACAAGTAAACACAAAATGCAATTTGTAAATGAAGGTGTTTATTATTAAAGGTGAAAAAAAATCCAAACCATCATGGCCCTGTGTGAAAAAGTGATTGCCCCCTAAACCTAATAACTGGTTGGGCCACCCTTAGCAGCAACAACTGCAACCAAGCGTTTGCGATAACGTGCAATGAGGCTTTTACAGCGTCCTGGAGGAATTTTGGCCCACTCATCTTTGCAGAATTGTCCTAATTCAGTTACATTAGAGGGTTTTCGAGCATGAACTGCCTTTTTAAGGTCATACCACAACATCTCAATAGGATTCAGGTCAGGACTTTGGCTAGGCCACTCCAAAGTCTTCATTTTGTTTTTCTTCAGCCATTCGGTGGTGGACTTGCTGGTGTGTTTAGGATCATTGTCTTGCTGCAGAACCCAAGTTCGTTTCAGCTTGAGTACACGAACAGATGGTCGGACATTCTCCTTCAGGATCTCTTGGTAGACAGCAGAATTCATAGTTCCTTTTATCACGGCAAGTCTTCCAGGTCCTGAAGCAGCAAAACAGCCCCAGACCATCACACTACCACCACCATATTTTACTGTTGGTATAATGTTCTTTTTATGAAATGCAGTGTTCCTTCTACGCCAGATATACTTGGACACACACCTTCCAAAGAGTTCCACTTTTGTCTCATCGGTCCACAGAATGTTGTCCCAAAAGTCTTGGGGATCATCAAGATGTGTTGTGGAGAAATTGAGACGAGCTTTGATGTTCTTTTTGCTCAGCAGTGGTTTTCTCCTTGGAACTCTGCCATGCAGGCCATTTTTGCCCAGTCTTTTCCTGATGGTGGAGGCATGAACGCTGACCTTAACTGAGGCAAGTGAGGCCTGCAGTTCCTTGGACGTTGTTGTGGGGTCTTTTGTGACCTCTTGGATGAGTCGTCGCTGCGCTCTTGGGGTAATTTTGGGCGGCCGGCCACTCCTAGGAAGGTTCACCACTGTTCCATGTCTTCGCCATTTGTGGATAATGGGTCTCGCTGTGGTTCGCTGGATTCCCAAAGCTTTGGAAATGGCTTTATAACCCTTTCCAGACTGATAGATCTCAATTACTTTCTTTCTCAATTGTTCCTGAATTTCTTTGGGTCTCGGCATGATGTGTAGCTTTTAAGGATCTTCTGGTGGACCTTACTGTGTCAAGCAGCTCCTATTTAAGTGATGCCTTGATTGTGAACAGGTGTGGCAATAATCAGGCCTGGGTGTGGCTAGAGAAATTGAACTCAGGTGTGGACAACCACAGTTATAGTATGTTTTAACAAGGGGGGCAATCACTTTTTCACACAGGGCCATGATGGTTTGGATTTTTTTTCACCTTTAATAATAAACACCTTCATTTACAAATTGCATTTTGTGTTTACTTGTGTTGTCCTTGACTATTGTTTAAATTGGTTTGATGTTCCGAAACACTTAAGTGTGACAAACATGCAAAGGAACAGGAAATGAGGAAGGGGGCAAACACTTTTTCACACCACTGTATATAAAAGGTACTGAAGGCATGGAGAATAGCAGAAGTAGAGAATTGAAGGGAGCCCTGAATATCTTTTATGTTAGGAGTATAGGATGAAGCCTGTTGAGTGCACACTAAAATTGGCAACACATGGCCTGTAGTTTATCCTCAAAGTGCTTCTATTGTAGGAAGAAGCATTTTTTCCCTGCTAATTGTATTTCCTCTGAACATAGATTGAGCTACCCACCAAGTCCACTTAGTGGCATCTGAGGGATTGGTAACATACGCCTCCTCCGCTTTCTGAGCCTCTGTAATTATAAATGTTTCCCAAGCTTTTATTTTAGTTTTGATGGGGGAAATAAGATTAATAAACTGTCCCTGTAAGAATGTTTTGGCCACATCCCTGACAGTGCCCAATTCTACCACATTTAAATTTTGTCAGAAAAGGGTAGTTATCAGCTCTGGTATCAGATTCAGGAATAGAGATAGCCAAAAGGGGTTCAGCTTCCAAACAAAGTTTCTGGGGGAGGCTGGTATAGAAAGCTCAACCCAAAACTGAGAGTGGTCTGAAATATGTATTTCATACTGAGAGGAGGCTAGGACTGGAAGAATCCAGATCCAAATCTATCCTAGACAATCCCCTGTATGTAGCAGAGTAACACGAAAACATTTTGATTTTGGGGGGATCCAAATAATTCTTGAAATTGCCAACAGTGGAGTGTCGAGGAAATGGGCCACGATACCCGCCAGTGTTTTAAGGATCTCGGCTAAGAAGGGTGGATGAATGTACACACCCACTATTATGCATGTCAAACCAGAAATTGTACAAAATAGAAAAACATAGCGACCATCTGGATCATTAACTCATAAGCTACAGGAGAATTGAGTTCCTTGGCGTATAAACACACTTCTGGAATAAGAAGAATAGGTGGAGTGTAGGCATGCACCGATACCATTTTTTTTACGACGAGTACAAGTACAATTCTTTTTTTTAAGTACTCGCAGATACCAATCACCGATACCTACCGCAACTGTTAAGCCGTGTACACACGGGCGGACTGTCTGTCCAACTTAGTCCGCCGAAACACATTTCAGCGGACAGTCCGCTCGTGTGTGGGCTTCAGCTGACTTTTTCAGCGTGCAGTCTGACGGACTAAGTATTTCGGAATTTCCGTAATATTGTCCGTCCAACTTTGGTTTCAGCGGACAGTCCGCTCGTGAGTAGGCTAGTTGGACGGACTAAGTATGGCGCATGCTCAGAAAGGATTTACACGGCGGAAGGTTGCATTGCTGTGTATTGGACGTCCTATTTCTAGTCCCGTCGTACGTGCTGTACACATCATCGCGCAAGCTTTCAACGGACTGTTTGTTCATCGTGTGTGGTCAAGTCCGTTCATTCGAAAGTAGGACGGACTGTCCGTCGGATTGTCTGACGGACTTAGTTGGCCAGACAGTCCGCCCGTGTGTACGCGGCTTTATGTTTATATTTCAGCTATCAACAATTGTAGAAAGCACTGAAAAGTAAATTAAAAATGAAATAATTTTTTTTTGTAATTTTGCATTTTTGTTCAATGTGAAATGGGTAAATATATGTTAAAGGTGTAAAAATATCAACGAAAAAACAAACAAAAATAGAAATGTAATTGTTAATAGTTTATAAAATAGATGTGAACAAAAAATCAGCTGGAAAATAATAAATAAAAGAATGATAATAAGTGGTTAACTAAGATTGATTAGCATAAATTAAGGGTTAATAAGGGGTTAAACAGGGGAACATTTAATAAAAAAATAAAAAAAATACTTGAAGGTTGCTTTAAACTGACTTAATCTGCAGATCAAAGTTCATCCCTTTGATCTGTAGATGAGGAAAAACAGTATTTTTTATCTTTTGAGAAGGTGGTTAAGGAGTAGGAGAGAGTTTCTGGCCCATTTCCTTCACCTCCTTTACCAAATTTCAGGATATCAACCTTAAGTGTAGTTCCTAAGAAAGAACCTGGTGCTTTCTGACTAATTCATCACCTCTCTTACCCCCCAGGTTCATTCCTCAATGAGGAGGTGGCATATTTTGATGCTTTGGTCACCTATTCTTCTTTTCATTAAGCATTGGTTCTGCTCAGGTGCCTTGGTGGGAGCGCATTGATGGCCAAGGCTGACCTCAAGTCAGCATTTTCGATTGCTACATGTCCACCCTCAGGGCTTTAGTTCTTTTTTTTTTTTTTTTTTTAATGTCCAGTTTTACTATGATAAATGTATCTTGTTTTTACTTCGAGGCCTTTTCTTCATTTCTCCAATGGGTGTTGTCTATATCCTATTCATCTGCTGGATACATACATTACTTGGACGATTTTCATTTTATCGGTCCAGCTTCTTCTTCTACTTATTCGGAAGCTCTGTCAGCTTTCTTTAAAATCTGTTAAGATATCGGTATTCCCCAAACACAAGATAATTTTTTTTCCTTTTACCAATATAGAGTTTCTGGGTATTGAAATTGACTCAGAAATTATGAAATTCAGATTAACCCTCTCTAAATTGTCAAAAATTAGGGAATTAATATCCTCCTTTTTATCTAAACGTAAAGCCCTGCTAAAGGAAGTCCAAGATTTACTTGGCTTTTTTGCTTTTGCTGCCAGAGTTACTCAAATAGCTAGGATTTACTCAGTCATGCTACACTGTACCCAAATAAATTTTTTATCATTTTGTTCACACAAATAGAGCTTTCTTTTGGTGGTATTTATTCACCACTGGGTTTTTTATTTTTTTGCAATATAAGCAAAAAAAGAGCAAATATTTTGAAAAAAAAACATTATTTTCTACTTTCTGTTTTAAAAGAAATCCAATAAAATTTCATTATACATTTTGGCCAGAATGTATTCTGCTACATGTCTCTGGCAAAAAAATTCTGATAAGTGTATGTGTATATGATGGTGGGGGGGTGGGGGGGGGGGGGTTATGAGGGGAGGAGAGAAACACTGTGTAGGTGCCAAAAAAAAAACAAGATTGTGTTTCCCAAGTGCTATTCCCTACTTGGTTATGTGTATTTATTATACCCTTGTCATTTCTGTGCTTTGGTGTTTGAAAAAAAAAACCCCAGGGGATAAGTGTCAGAAACCATGAATCAGACGAGACAGAAGTACAATTAAATCACACTTGTTTATTAATAAAAAATGAAAAGTTAAATAGAGTAAGCCTAGTCAAAGCATAGCCAGAGTCCAGTAACCAGATTGGATAATCAGCCAAGCCAGAAGTCAGGGATCCAAGTGGAACAGCAAGCCAGCAAAGGAGCCAGAAGGAATGTCAGCAAAGCCAGTCTTAAAACAGGTACGCAGGAGATGGTTTCTTGTGATATGACCAAGGCGAAGGCAGAGATGAAGTGAGATGTACAGCTTTAAGTAGGCAGGTCAGACGAGCAGGATCAGGAACAGCTGGGTAACTGTGGAGAGAGATGAGAGCTGGCAATTAGCCGACAGCTGAGCGGCCAGCTCAGAGAAGGAAGGGCTGAGCCAGCCCTGACAATAAGTTATTGTCCAACCATCCTCGCGTGTAAATATTGTGTTCTATCAAATTCTGTCAGGTAAATTCTATCAAAGTTTTTAATTTCTTTATGTGTTTGTGTATGTGTAAGATATTTCTAACATGTAGCTTGTACATAGCAAAAATTATACCCCAAAATACATTCTGTTACTCTCTGTTACAGTATGGCCACATACAGAGGCCCAGCATTCAAGTTAAAAAGGATAAAGGCTGGTGCTATGAAAGTCAGCTAAAATATCATTTTATTATTGCAGTCAAAAAGAAATCCAACCCATTTTGGCCATCAGGCCTTAATCATGGCTGGACTATATGGAGGTTTACTGAGACTTCATAGACTGAGTGCTATGTTCTTGAGGTTTACCAGGCATTGCACAGGAGGTAGTAGCTCGGATACACCTGTTCCAACATTCAAATAGCACAGTCAGGCATTCTAAAGGGATAAATTACACATTTAATTTACTGATGACCTATCAGAATTGTGAAGGTTTTTTGTATAATGTGAAAGATGATGTTACACCAAGTAAATAGATACTTAACATGTCACGCTTTAAAACTGCGCACACTCATGGAATGGCTCCAAACTTCGGTACTTAAAAATCTCCATAGGTGACGCTTTGAACATTTTTACAGGTTACCAGTTTAGAGTTACAGAGGAGGTCTAGTGCTAGAATTGTTGCACACGCTCTAAGCCCTTGTACACACGGTCGGACATTCCGGCAACCAAATCCGATGGATTTTGTCCAAAACTGTTGCATACACACGGTCGGACAAAGTTGTCGGAAAATCCGATTGTACATAACTTGATGACGTTATTTCGTCAGGACGGGACTACGTTCAGGCTAGTAGCCAATAGCTTTGGTCTAGGAATTTGATCTGAGCATGCGTGGCACTTAGTCTGTCGGAGTAGGCTACACATGATCGGAGTATGTCAGATCGGAGCATTTTGTCGGAAAATTTTACCGGCAAGTTGGAAAAGTTGGTCCGGCGGATATTCCGACGGAAACAGTCCGATGGAGACCACACACAGTCGGAATATCCGACAAAACGGTCCAATAGGACACATTCCGTCGGAATCTCCGACCATGTGTACAAGGGCAAACACATGCATGAACGGCGTTTACAGGACTTACGCGTGTGTTCACTTCTGAAAGCAAGTTACTGGGGACAAGGGCATTTTGATTTTTAACATTTTTTTATTTTACTTAATGTTTTTTATTTTTACACTTTTTTTTACATTATATTTATGACTTTTATTCCTATTACAAGCAATGTAAACATCTCTTGTAATATAAATCTATTGTAACAGGTCCTCTTTATGGAGAGATGCGGGGTCAATAAGACCCCACATCTCTCCTCTAGGCTGAAAAGCATGAGATCGAGAGAAAAATTCACCGATCTGATGCTGACAGCCGCAATTGTGGCTTTGTTTACTTCTCAGGCCTCCGATGGTCATAGAGATGACTGGTGACCAACTGGTCACCGGAAATCTATATCGTCGTCATCCGGCGCCGGCCGATTCTTTCTTCGGGCCCCCGATGGCATGGGAGAGCCCGGAGAAGCACCGGATGGGGGCGGGAGGGGACGTTCCTATAAGAATGATCAAGTGGCTGAACTGCTGCTATGATCATTCTTATTGTCCACAGAATCGCCGGCTGGAAAGAATAATATTTAAACGATGCCTGTAGCTGAAGGCACCATTCAGATATCCCCACACAAAGGTATTGAAGTGGTTAAAGAGGATTTGATAGTCTGGAACAAGTTCTTGCTGGGTTTTAATGGTTCAACTGTCTGGCAGCAAGAGTTCACAGAAGATTTCAATCTGATCACTTTTCACTGATGCTTCAGGTTCATTAGGCTTTGTCACCTTTTTGTCTGTCCTGGAAAATTCCAGAAATTCTGAGGAACCTAGTTATTTTAGAGTTAAAATTCACAGATAATAAAGGCGTTCTCTTCGCTGTTAATTGTCTGTCCTCTAGGTCAGAATTTTTGGTCAAATTGCTTTGTTTCTTAGTTCTACAGTGCATGAAGTTTAATATATGGATTAAAGCTAAATATTTACCAGGCGTGAGTAATGTGATTGCAGTCTCCTTTTCAGTTTTTCAGATTGCGAAAATTGACAACGGAAGCAGACTGTCATGGTTATGCAGTGATCTTCCTGTGTTTGCTTACCTCCCCTCATGTCTTCAGCCTAAGAGGCCAGCCACTTCCACCTGGTGGTTTTTATAACCTCTCCTCTAAGCATGGCTCCACCCCAGGCCCTATCAGGGAGCCCTATATTAACCTGTGCACTGCAGGCCATCAGTGCTGATCAACCGTTGTGTATTCCTTTGTGTGTTAGCTTCCTGTTTCCTGCTGTGTGCTCTGCTACTGGTTTCCGTTACCGACTTTGGCGTGTTTTGACTATCCCTGTTTGTCTGTGATCCTGACCTTTTGGCGTGTCCCCGACTATTCTTGTCTGCTTGTGGCCCCAACCTTGGCTTTGTCCCTCACCATCCCTATCCTCCTGTTGCTTTCTGTGGGTGTGAGCTGGGGGACCCTGGGGGTTGCGACCTGGAGCAAGTTGCAGCCAAGTCCATCCTCACCACCAGAGGCGCTGGTGAACACCTGCTGGCTCTTAGGCCGCGTACACACGGGTGGATTGTCTGCCCAACTAAGTTCGGCAGACAATCCGACAGACAGTCCGTTCAAAATTAGCATGAACGGACTTGACTACACACGATGAGCAGACAGTCCGCTGAAAGCGTGCATGATGACGTGTACAGCACGTACGACGGGACTAGAAAAACGACGTCCTATACACTGCAATGCAACCTTCGGCCGTGTAAACCCTTTCTGAGCATGCGCCATACTTAGTCCGTCCAACTTGCCTACACACGAGCTGACTGTCCGCTGAAACCAAGTTTGGACGGACAAAACCAAGTTTGAACGGACTGTCTTACGGAAATTCCGTAAGACTTTGTTTGTCAGACTGTCCGCTGAAAAAGTCCGCTGAAGCCCACACACGAGCGGATTGTCCGCTGAAACACTGTTCAGCGGACTAAGTTGGGCAGACAGTCCGCCCGTGTGTATGCGGCCTTAGACTCCACGCCCCAGGGAATCTTACGCTCTAACCCCAGTGGGATCTGTCCCCCATCTGCAGCAGTCAGCCGTAGGGTCCACAACCTTGCGGTGCACTCCTGATCCTACGGTGTGCACCTGTCACCTCGCCGCAAGATGACCTGACACAGACCTTGTGGGAACCCAATGCCCAGATTTCCTCTAGGGCTGGATTTGGGATTAATCACTGCTAATTTGAAGAACTCGGTCTCAAAAAAACATGGGATGAATATTTTCAGGCCTGGTCAAAATAGTTTAATTTTTGTCTATGTATAATTTACAGTGTGACAGTGTCAATGCTTATCCGACTCTGTCCTTTATTTCTTTTTGAATGCACTCCAAGCTGAATGCTGCATCTAGTCATAAAATATTGTCCTTCTTTCTAAAATTTTTCAAACTTCCTGCTTTATCTACCCTTTTTTCAGGTTAGACAGGTCCTGAAAGGGTTTAAGCATTACCACTTGACTAAGGATGATCGAAGACCTATTACTATTGATCTGTTAGCCAATTTGTTATCTTGGAACATGTATGTTTTTTCCCCTATGAAATTTTATTATTTGAGGCAGCCTTTCCTGTGGTCTTTTTCAGTGCCCTAGGAGTTGATGAGTTCCCTGCCCCTAATAAATCTTCAATTTCTATTTTGATGGAGAGATGTCTCAGTTTTAAGTGACTCAGTCTCTATCTGGATCTGCAGATCAAAAACGGACCATTTGGGGCGTGTCCA
Organism: Lithobates pipiens; assembly: GCF_037356315.1. Taxonomy (NCBI): domain Eukaryota; kingdom Metazoa; phylum Chordata; class Amphibia; order Anura; family Ranidae; genus Lithobates; species Lithobates pipiens. Next base: position 168,697,904 of record NW_027507718.1, on the reverse strand, counting down.
AGATGTCAGCGTGAGCGGACGTGTGTCTCAGAGCTCTGCTGCTCCAGTGTTCCGGACACCCATTTAACCGGGTCACCAGAAGCCCTACATTGACAAAAAGCCTCAGTGAATGCCTTCTCGATCGGTCGGTCGAGGTAAAGGGGGTAAGAAGCTCAAATTCCCCCCGAATATACCGCCAGAGACCAGTCCTCCCAGACAGCAGCCTAGCGAGCAGCCCCCTCGCGCCAACATGGTGTCTGAAACAGACACGCGGGAGGGACTGACTTCCTCCCCCCAGGCATCCTAGAGGTCATGGCAGCAATTGCCACTTGCCAAACGGCTGTCGCCTCATGCCAGGCGGCCCTAACATCCAAAATTGAAGAGGTGCAGATGGATGTGGGTCTCGTTAGGCAGGACCTAGACAAACTCCGCTCCAGGCTGACATTGCATCAGTCTGGTGGAAGACGCAGTGGGGGAGAATACGGGAACGATCTGCACTCTGCAGTCCAAGGTGAAACTGTTGGAACACCGGGCCGAGGATTCAGAGAACAGATACCAACGGAACAACATCCGTATCGTGGAACTGACAGAAGGTGCTGAGGGTAAAAATCCCACGGTCTTTGCAGAGGAGTTGCTTTGCTCCTTTGCTCCCTCCTCCCGGCAGCTCACCTATCCCCATACTTTACGGTGGAGAGAGCGCACAGACTTCCACTACAACCAGGCCCACAAGGCTCTCCTCCCCGCACTTTTATTATGCGTCTCCTCAATTTTAGAGACCATGATGAGCTGCTCAGAGCGGCTAGAGCTGCCGGGGAGCTGACATACTGAAACAACCGCTTAATGCTGTTCCCAGATTTCTCCATTGAAACACAAAAGCTCTGGCATTTGTTTGATGCCATTAATACATAGTTACATAGTTAGTAAGGTTGAATAAAGACACGAGTCCATCCAGTTCAACCTGAGTGAGTGTCAACAATTGTCCCTATCCTTGTACATTGCACACTTACATCGATCCCTACCCTCAAGGAGCCCACGATCCAAGGTCCCCATTCATATACTAGGGTAAATTTTTGACAGAAGCCAATTAACCTACCTGCATGTCTTTGGAGTGTGGGAGGAAACCGAAGTACCTGGAGGAAATCCACGCAGGCACAGGGAATCCCAACCACCACACTACCTGCCTGGAGTTTGCATGTTCTCCCTGTGCCTGCGTGGGTTTCCTCCGGGTACTCCGGTTTCCTCCCACACTCCAAAGACATGCAGGTAGGTTAATTGGCTTCTGTCAAAAATTGACCCCAGTATATGAATGGGGACCTTGGATCGTGGGCTCCTTGAGGGTAGGGATCGATGTAAGTGTGCAATGTACAAGGATAGGGACAATTGTTGACACTCACTCAGGTTGAACTGGATGGACTCGTGTCTTTATTCAACCTTACTAACTATGTAACTATGTATTAAGGCAGGCCTACGCGCCAAAGGAATAAAATACAGTGTGCTCTTCCCTGCCAAGTTGCGGGTGATTGACGGGGAAATGGTACATTTTTTCACCACCCCAAGAGAGGCCACGTGCTGGTTGGGTGCCCCCACAGGGGTGAAACCTCACGGAGTTACAGTTGCACATACATGTTCTTCCGGATGACCATGTTTCTCAGTCTAAAAGAATCAAGATGTTACTACATGTTTAACAACACTGCGGTAATTCATGGAAAACCTAACAGACCTATTCCTTCTACGGATATGCCTCTTCTATTAATTGTTGGCTGGCAGCATGCACCTATGAACCATACAATTACTCGTTCTCTGCCAGACTCTCAGATCGAGGTACCATGTTGGCAGGCATGCTGTTGCATATACTTTGCTAATGATAGTTTGTCCCTGTCTGCTAGTACACAGTTGGCCGCTATCTCCTTTACTGGTGGTTTAGTCTCCCTCTAAGTTACATAAGGGCAGCTTGCCTACTGTTCTCTTGTTAGGTTATCACATTTTTATCTGTTGATACGGCAACAAGTAAGTTTGGAGCCCCTGGCTTGTCCAGGAGAATTATATGACTTGGTTACAATGTCATTGCAGCATCTCTTGGGTACTCTGCCTGCTCCCTCGGTAACCGCAAGTTTTGAACCTAACCTGTTTTTCCCTCCTTTACATTTACTGTTGGGACAAAGAAGATAAACTGCTGAGACTTGGGGAATATACACAGGCCCCCCAGACGTTGGTTGCCTTCAGGCAGGTTAATTTGGGGAAAAATGCAGTCTTACCTTGGGTGGGACCTGTGGGGAGGGGGAAAGGGGAGGTCAGCCATTGCTGACCCAGTTTTGGTTACATATCGGGGTATGATTTACAGTTTTCAGTTTGAAATGTTCTGTTTATTATTTGTTCCTTTATGGTATAATCCTCTTGATATTACTGGTACATGCAGTGTGGGAGGGGCTGGGATAACCAGTACAGGCTGGTCGACCCCTGGAGGGAGTGGAGTATCCCCACGCATAGTCTATCATGCGCCCCTCCATTGCTCTCTCCGGCTACAATGGCTCAGATTTCTGTGATTTGGTGGAATGTGCGGGGTTTGAACTCTGCCCATAAGAGATCCCTGGTGTTCAGGTACTTAAGGTATTCTCCACACATCTGTGTTTTACAGGAGACCTCCTAAGATCTCCTTGGGTCTCGAATCCTGAGCATTAAAAAGGCCTGGGTTGGGTCTCACTATCATACAACGTACTCCACTTACTCCAGGGGGGTTAGCATCCTGATACGCAAGCAGCTGCCTTTCCGGCTCTTGAGTGTTAGGACAGATCCGGGGGGGTAGGTGTGTCCTTCTCCATGCATTGATTGCTAATAACCCATGTGTTCTGGTGGGACTATACATCCCTCCCCAAGCTGATCCAGCTTTACCTTATACAATTATGCAGATAGCAATAGACTATGGGGTGGAAGACATTCTGGTAATGGGTGACTTCAACTTGACCTCTACGCCAGACATGGATAGACTGCACTCGGTGTCTCGTTGGGTACCAGGTTTATCAGAGTGGGCCGCCTCTTTTGCCTTGACAGATGTATGGCGCCACTACAATCCTGGTGCTAAGCAATTTACCTGTCATGATGTATGCATCACATTCAATACCTAAGAAGGTCACGAATGTAGATATCCTGTCCAGGGAAATCAGAGATCATGCCCCCTTGCTTCTCAAGGTATCTTTTGCACCCCCGGGTGAAAGGCTGTGGAGGCTCTCTAGATTTTGGATTGAGGATGAGGGAGTCCGGGAGGCGGTGCAGGAGGGGTTGTGTAACTACTGGATAGATAACGTTTGCACTGCTACTCCTCTGGTCACCTGGGATGCCTTCAAGGCCTGGACCAGGGGAGAGTACATGGCAAGTATATCGACAGCTCGCAAGAAATCTATGCAATTTATGGAGAGGTTGGAGGAGGAGGCCAGGGTGAGGGAGGAGGCTTATGTGGCAGGCCCCGACCAGGTCACCTATGGTGCTTGGCAGTTCGCACTGCCACAATTATCACTATGCAGAGTTGAGGCGACACAGAAGTCACTCCTTACCACAGCCCATAAAATATTTGAATATGGCAACAAGAGTGGTTGTCTGATGGTGTGGTTGGCCAAGGGCCAGTTTGCTACTACTCATATTGGTAGAATCAGAGACAAGGAGAGGAGGCTGTTGCAATCATCTAGTAACATTAGCAACAGATTCGCCCAATACTACAGATGCCTGTACTCCTCCTGGGTGGATTACTCTCTTCAGGTTTTATCCGAGTACCTAGCTGATATTCCTCTCCCGGCTCTTGGGGAAGAGGCTTGTTCCAACCTGGAGACTGATATCACCCTGGAGGAGGTTCAGACAGCTATATCTCAGCTTCAGGTGGGAAAGACTCCAGGGGAGGATGGTCTGCCGATTCAATTTTATTCCCAATATAAGGACCTACTGGCCCCTCGGTTGGTGGCACTGTATGCCAGATTTTTTGAGTTACAGGCGCTCCCTGATTCTATGTTGATTCCTAAACCGGGCAAGGATCTTATGGACTGCTCTTCCTACAGACCAATCTCCCTCCTAAACGTTGAAGCCAAGATTTTGACAAAAATACTGGCAAATAGGTTGTCGATGGTTCTGGAGGAGGTGGTCAAACTGGATTTATGCCCGGGAAGGGAACCAATATCAACCTCAGACGCCTCTTTCTCAATATGTCTATGACACATGTAAACAGTGGTAAATGAGTGATCCCCTCCTAAAGCCCCATACACACTATAAGATTTTCTGCCGATTTTTGAGTTACCAAAACCATGTAGTGCAAGGGCCTGCCTGATTGCATACACATTGGAACTCCTAAGGTTTGACCTCATATTATATGGTTTTGGTAAATCTGAAGGAAAAAAATCAGCAGAAAATCTGATGTGTGTGTATGGGGCTTTAGACGCTGAGAAGGCGTTTGATTCAGTGGAGTGTATTTTTCTGTGGGAGGTGCTGAAGGGGTTTGGCTTTGGCCCTACATTCCTCAGGTGGCTACACATGCTGTATCGGGCGCTCGTGATTCGGATCCGAACTAATGACAGGCTGTCGGAACCATTTGAGTTACAGTGAGGTACACGCCAGGGTTGTCCGTTGTCTCTGGCCCTGTTCTCGCAGGCGCTTGGACCCCTGACAACCCTAATTCAGTGCTCGATCAGGGTGAAGGGTTTGAGGGTGGGCTCCCTAGAAGAAAAAATCTCTCTTTATGCTGATGACATGCTACTGTATCTCCAAGACGAGGATGAGTCATTGGCAGCTGCGCTAGAGATTTTTGACACCTTCGGTAAGTACTCTGGAATACGCATTAATTGGTCTAAATCAAACATTTTCCCTCTGGACCCCTGACAAGGCGTTACCGTTATGCTGGGTTGACCAATTTAAGTACTTGGGTATTCAAGTTGGCAGGGAGCTGACCAGCTTCATGGATCTGAACCTGCGCCCGGTCATGTCCCAACTTAGGACTAGGTGTGCCTCCTGAACCTCTATCCCGCTAAATCTCATGGGTTGGATAAACTTGTTGAAGATGCTGTTTCTTCCCAAGTTTATATATGTCAGAAGAAAGAGGATCCCTATTGGCGGACTTTGGGGGGCACATAGAACAATAAAGTAGAAAAAGAACTATTTTTATTTATACAAAATGTATATAAGTAGTAGCAAAAAAAGAAATATATCACAAAACAATTTAAAAGATAAACAGCACTGTCCGTGATACAATATAGCTAATAAATTTATCACCCATACAGAGTAAGGCAGACCGGAATACTCTTTACCCTATGCGTTTCGGAGGTATTGTAAACTCCTTCATCAAGGGTAGGTATGGGATAAAAAGCATAATTATAACAAGGTACAGAGATGTAGACATGTGGTATCTTAAGATTAAAAACAATTGAATCGAGCGGCCATAATACATGGCTTTCCAGTGTTCAGGGCTCACATGTATAGATGTATATAAAGTGAATTTAATTTGCTAGCAAAGAATGTAGGTTGTCTCCAGGGTTAATTACTGTGGGACGCCGAGCAGACAGTCTGGTGTTTCTCTGCTGTCTATCATTCCAGTCTTTACTACACCTCAGAGACTTGGCTGCTTTTACTCACTTGCCTATCCCATTGGGGGCACTACTGCAGGATCCCCTGCCACTGTCGCCTCAGTGTATCCCCCAGCTCCTATCCAGTGCTACTCCTGTTTCATCAGAGGGGGGAAGGGGATCTGTCCCTACATTCTTTGCTAGCAAATTCAGTTCACTTTATATACATCTATACATGTGAGCCCTGAACACTGGAAAGCCACGTATTATGGCCGCTTGATTCAATTGTTTTTAGTCTACATCTCTGTACCTTGTTATAATTACACTTTTTATCCCATACCTAACCCTGATGAAGGAGTTTACGATATCTCCAAAACGCGTAGGGTAACAAGTATTTCGGTCTGCCTTACTCTGTATGGGTAATACATTTATTAGCTATATTGTATCACGGACAGTGCTGTTTATCTTTTAAATTGTTTTGTGATATATTTCTTTTTTTTTTTGCCACTACTTATATACATTTTGTACAAATAAAAATAGTTATTTTTCTACTTTACTGTTGTACGTGCCTCCAAAGTCCACCAATAGGGATCCTCTTTCTTCTGTAGTTTTTATAGGATGTGGCACAACGAATTCGCATAGAAATGCCGATCTATACCTTTGTCTTTAAGTTTATATACGTCTTCCGCAATAGTCCTGTCTGGATACCCAACTCCTTTTTTGTAGAACTGGACAAGTGTGTGGGATCGTTTATTTGGGGGGGAGCGACCCCTAGACTAGCTAGATCAACCTTAACTCTTCCTATTCACCACGGGGGGTTGGCTTTGCTAGAGTACCAGACCTACTATTGGGCGGCCATGCTGGTCACGGTCAGGTGGTGGTATGTACTCTCCAAGAAGAACGCAGCAGTGTGCTTGGAGGCAGCTATCCTTGGATCGCTCCAAGAGCTGGGCAACCTAGTCTATAGGGGCGATAGGGCATATGAAAATCTCCCGCGATCTACTAGAACAACCCTTCGGGCTTGGACAGTAGCTAGACAGGGACTTACCCGCCCTCAGGACTGGTCTCCCTTTTGCCCGCTCTGGGGAAGCCCCAAGCTCCCACAGTTTAGGACAATCCCTGAACCACACCTTTGGGCTAGGTACAACATTAAAAAGCTTGGAGATATTATCTCTGAGGGTGTTCTGTTGTCATTCAGGTCCCTCCGCAGTAAATACCACTTACAAGGGTGGATGTACTTTAGGTACCTTCAGCTACGCCATGCTGCCCAGGCGCAGTTTCCAACGATACCCAGACTTACTATGGACCCTGTGGAGGAATTGTTGGCCCAGGAGAAACTGCAGAATCCCTTGTCTGCACTATACCTGGACCTGCTAAGAAAAGACTTCACCAAACTAGAGAAACTTTGGGACAAGTGGAGATCAGACTTGGATAGGGAGGCTTGGGATGACTGCTTAGCTGATCTCATCAAAAGAGAAGCTAATCCAGGTTAAGTTCCTCCATAGGGTCTATTATACCCCCCAAAGGCTATATAAGGTTTACCCGCAGAGATCACAGGACTGTCCCTGGTGCCAGATTGACGTGGGATCCTACTTCCACATGTTCTAGAGTTGACCCAGGATTGCTGGGTACTGGGCTGGGGTGGTGGAGACTATCAATGGTTGCCTTCAGCTTAATCTTCCTGTGTCCTGGCGCTTCTGGGAATCCAGGACGATGATCAGAAGCCACAATGTATTAAGCTGCTCCTGTCCTACCTTTTCTTCTATACGAAGAGGGAAATTGTTTTGCGATGGAGGGCCCCCTTTCCCCCCACAATGGATTCCTGGGAGAAATCAATAAATGCAGTGCTTCCTCTTTACAAATTAACATACCTGAACAGGAATTGTCCCAAGAAGTTCACCAGAGTGTGGCAGCCATGGACGGCATAGATGGAGGTTGCTGTCTATCACTAAGATCACAAATATAGGGTTAAAATACTGACCCCCACCCCGCCTAACCTCTGAGCACAAGGGGGACATCCTGTAGTAATGGGACTCCAATGGTATATCCTTAATGTACTAATTATTTGCTGTTCAAGTACATACAGTAGATACCTGTACTGTATGTCTTGATTTGGTCCATTTTGGACAAATTTTGTATCATTTTGGATTATATGTCAAAATAAAGGAACATGAAAAAGATTTTCAAATTTGAAAGATTAAAAAACAAAACAAAAAAAACTGACCAGTCTGGGAGGGGTCACATAATCACAATGTATAGGACTGTCCAGTTTGAGTTGTGTCCTGTCCAGAACATTTCATATTTTCTATTAACCACTTACAGACCGGACCATTTTTCTGGTCAAAGACCAGACCACTTTTTGCGATTCGGCACTGCGTCGCTTTAACTGACAATTGCGCGGTCGTGCAACGTGGCTCCCAAACAAAATTTACGTCCTTTTTTTCCCACAAATAGAGCTTGCGCTATAAACAAAAATAGAGCGACAATTTTGAAAAAAACGCATTATTTTTTACTTTTTGTTATAATAAATATCCCCCAAAAATTTCTAAAAAAAACTTTTTTTCCCTCAGTTTAGGCCGATACGTATTCTTCTACATATTTTTGGTAAAAAAATCGCAATAAGCGATTATTGATTGGTTTGCGCAAAAGTTATAGCGTTTACAAAATAGGGATAGTTTTATGGCATTTTTATTAATAATTTATTATTATTATTTTTTTTACTAATGGCGGTGATCAGCGATTTTTATTGTGACTGCGACATTGTGGCAGACACATCGGACATTTTTGACACATTTTTGGGACCATTGTCATTTATACAGTAATCACTGCTATATAAATGCAGTGATTCCTGTGTAAATGACACTGGCAGTGAAGGGGTTAACCAGTGGGTGGCAGTGTAGGGGTTAAGTGTTCCTAGGGGTGTGTTACTAACTGTGGGGGGGTTGGGCTTTCATTTAGTGAACACTGATCTCTGCTCCAATCACATGGAGCAGAGATCAGCGTCACTAGTTGCTAGGCAGAATGGAGAAATGCTGTTTACACTGCATTTCTTCCATTCAGCTGTCCCGTGAGACGATCGCGGGTATGCCCGAGGCGATCGAGTCCGCGGGACCCGCGACCGGACTCACGGGGGTCCCGACCTGCACGCGAGCACACCGCCGGCGGCATGCGAGCGATGGCAGGGCGGCATTGAAAATTGGACGTACCTGTACGCCAATATGCCTGCCCGTGCCATTCTGCCGACGTACATCGGCGTGCGCTGGTCGGGAACCGGTTAAACCTTCCTTTTGTGGTTCTTTTTTCATTCATTCTGATTTATCTCCTATGACGAGACACCAATTTTCTTCTGTCCTACTTCTGTGAAACAGGGGAGCTTTAAGGTGAAAAAACACAAGGGTTGAAAAAACACAACCCCTTTAATACCCTTTACAGGGGAGAAATGTTTTACTGTTAAAGTGGTTGAAAATCCTTCCATATACCCAGTGAAGTGACTAGCCTCAGAAGATACACAGAAATTAAACAATTCCTCCTACATAAGTTGTACATTATTATACATTATTATTATACAGGATTTATATAGCACCAACAGTTTGCGCAGAGTTTTACAATGTAGGGAGACACTGCTCCAATAGTACAATTCAAAACAAGAGGGTTAGAGGAGCCCTGCTCCTGCGAGCTTACAATCTAAGAGGGAGGGGCTGGTGAAACAAAAGGCAGGGACTGTGAGGGGTGAACTGATGAGGGGAGTAGAAGATTTGGTTGTTAGCTGGAGGCAGAATAGGCCTCCCTGAAGAGATGGGTTTTCAGGGATCGCCTAAAAGTGGACAGAGTAGGAGATAGCTGGACAAATTGGAGTAATGTGTCCAGAGGATGGGAGAGGCTCTGGAGAAGTCCAGGAGATGAGCATGGAAGGAGGAGACAAGGGAGCTAGAGAGCAGAAGGTCTTGGGAGGAGCGGAGAGGATGATTTGGGTGATATTTGGAGATAAAATTGGTGATGTAGCTTGGAGCAGAATTGTGAATGGCTTTGTATGTTATTATGTTTATCTTCAGCCCTATCTTCTCCACAGTCTTGCAAAACACAGATTTTATATAGGATGTCCCTGCTTTGAAAAACAGTAGTCTGAATTCCCACTAGCAGAGCTCAGGATAGCTCTGGGCCCTGATGTAAGGGAAGGGACACACCTCCTTCACACAGTACATGAAGAACATGCAGAGCTAAGGATATCAATTACAGGCTGTGTCCTGGAGATCTCCTCTCCATCACCTTTTGAACTCTTGGAGTCAGGAAAAGCTTTCAGAAGTGACTCATGCAGATAACAGAGGAACAAGGCAGCAGAGATGAATCACACTTAGTGCTTTAACCACTTAAGCCCCGGACCAATTTGCAGCCAAAGGGCCAAGCCCCTTTTTGCGATTCGGCACTGCGTTATTTTAACTGACAATTGCGTGGTCGTGCGACGTGGCTCCCAAACAGAATTTGGTGTCCTTTTTTTCCCACAAATAGAGCTTTCTTTTGGTGGTAGTTGATCACCTCTGCGGTTTTTATTTTTTGCGCTATAAGCAAAAATAGAGCGACAATTTCGAAAAAAATGCAATATTTTTAACTTTTTGCTATAATAAATATCCCCAAAAAATATATATACATTTATTTATTTTTCCTCAGTTTAGGCCGATACGTATTCTTCTACATATTTTTGGTAAAAAAAATCATAATTACTGATTATTGATTGGTTTGCGCAAAAGTTATAGCGTTTACAAAATGTACAAAAGGGATAGTTTTAAAGCATTTTTATTAATATTTTTTTTTTACTAGTAATAGTGGCGATCAGCGATTTTTATTGTGGCTGTGACATTATGGCGGACACATCGGACATTTATGGAACCATTGTCATTTATACAGCAATCAGTGCTATTCATAGTTCAACCTGAGTGAGTGTCTACCCCTATCCCTGTACATTGCACACTCACATTGGTCCCTACCCTCAAGGAGCCCACAATCTAAGGTCCCCATTCATATACTAGGGCCAATTTTGGACAGAAGCCAATTAACCTACCTGCATGTCTTGTCTGGAGTGTAGGAGGAAACTGGAGTACCCGGAGGAAACCCACGCAGGCACAGGGAGAACATGCAAACTCCAGGCAGGTAGTGTCGTGGTTGGGATTTGAACCAGCGACCCTGTTTACTGCTAGGTGAGAGTGCTAACCACTACACCACTGTGCCGCCCTAAATGCTGTGTACACACGATCAGACTGTCTGACAGACTTAGCCCGGCGGACAAACCGCCGGACTTTGAAGCGGAGGTCCGCCGGACTTTCCGAACGAACGGACCTGCCCATACACAACTGGACTTTTCTGGCAGACTAGGTCCGCTGGACTATGACGAGAGTCCGCCGTACTTTTGAAATTAATGGACTTGCCCACACACGGAGGAAAGTTCCATTCATTTTGAACGTGGCTCCAGGTAGCCGGAACAAGCGCAGGAGATTGATATGTCACTGGCCCCGTCACCTGGAATGGACTTAAAGGGGAAGCCCTACACTGAAAAACCCGCTTGGGGTCCCCCCTAAGGTCCATATACCCTTATCTGAGCCTAGCATCCTCTGGGACTGTGACATCATAAGGGACAGGGACATCACCCGGCGATGTCCCTATATAAGTCGCCGCACACTGCGTCCCTGTTATTGCGGCCAGAGAGAGTCAACATCTCAAGGAAGAAGAAGAACAACAACAAGAAGAGAAGGCGGCAGCAGCGATAGAAGACCGGACCACCGCTAGTAAAAGAGCTGGAAGAAGGGCGCGGAGGCCCGGAAAGAAGAATCGAAGAGGGAACAAGACCCCCGAAGTCGGAAGAAGAGGCGGCGGCGACAGAAGACCGGGCCATCGCTAGTAAAAGAGCTAAAGGAAGAAAGAGCTAAAGAAGAACCAAAAGAGGGGGACAAGACCCCCGAAGAGGGGGACCAGACCCCGAAGTTGGAAGAAGACCCCGGGCAGCGACGAAGAAGAAAGCCGGGCTCCTCCGCTAGTAAAAGAGCTAGCAGAAGATATCGGAGGAGTCCGGCGAAAAGACCCCCCAAGACGGAAGAAGACCCCCCGGAGCTGTGCAATAAATTATTTTAAACCCTTGTGTGGTGTTTTTTTTTTAAAAAAATTTCACCAGGTGAATGGGTAGGGGTACATTGTACCCCATACTCATTCACATAGGGTGGGGGACTGGTATCTGGGGGCCCCCTTATTAAAGGGGGCTCTCGGATTCTGATAAGCCCCCCGCCCACAGACCCCGACAACCAACCACCGGGGTTGTCGGGAAGAGGCCCTTGTCCTCATCAACATGGGGACAAGGTGCTTTGGGGTGGGGGGGCACCCCCCCCGATGTTGAGGGCACGTGGCCTGGTACGGCTCAGGCGGGGGGGCGCTCGCTCATCCCCACCCTCTTTCCTGACCGGCCGGGCTGTGTGCTCGGATAAGGGTCTTATATGGACCTTGGGGGGACCCCCACGCTGTTTTTTCGGCGTAGGGCTTCCCCTTTAAGTCCATACCAGGTGACGGGGCCAGCGATGTGTCAATGCCATTGACTTCCTTCGCTAGTCCTGGTTACCTGGAGCTGCGTTCAAAATGAACGCACTTTCCTCCGTGTGCGGGAAAGTCCATTCATTTCAAAAGTACGGCAGACTAGCACACACACGGCCGGATTGTCCACTGGACTCGCAGTCCGGCGGACAATTTTTGAGTCAAAACTACTTTCTAAGTCTGCCGGACTTTTGGTGAAAAAAAATCTGCCGGAGCACACACACGGGCGGATTGTCTGATCGTGTGTACGCGGCATTAAATGCACTGATTCCGACCCACGGCTGGGCACTTAAAAAGCAACGTACAGATACGTGCTTGTGCCCATCCGTGCCATTCTGCCGACGTAGATCGGTGTGAGGAGGTCCTTAAGTGATTAAAGTGGTTGTAAACTCAAAATACCAAAACACTATTCTTTTGCACAGTTTAGTAGATAATGTTGTTACAACCTAATTAAGATTGTGTGTATCTCTCAAAAAGTCGTACTAATTTGGTTGTAGCTGTCAAAAAAAGCTGATCTGTGGGCGTAATGGAAAGGCCTGGAAAAAAACCTGAAAAATTGGGAAAATAACAGAAGTGTGGAATATGTTCTTTTACAATGATAAATAATTTATCTATGACATGATATTCAAACTATATAACTCGAAGACCTTAATGAAAGATTTGTGAGACTTTATGTAGTCTTATATTTGTGCACGTTCTCTCAGCTGAAGACAAGCAAATCCTGGAATACAGCTCAAGCAACACTACACTTCTCAATGCAGTTCTCAAACAAGAGAAATATGCATATCTGCAAATAGGGGGCACTGCGAGGGAAAGGCTCCAGTTTAGTTTGCTTGTGGGCTCCATCTTGTCCCTCCTGCAGTTGGGTGATTGTTGGGATACAGTACATGATAGTTTCTGTCTTTCCGGGCCTTAATTGACAGGTAAGAGGGTACATTTGTCTGACAAATTTGTTTATTTTTATAACTTTTAAATGATTCCTATTAATGTTCTCCACCATCACAGCATAATGTTTACCTATAGTCTGGTCAGTAAATTGTTTTTTCTTTCCCCCCTCTCAGTAAAATGATGAGACCAACATCTAGAGTTTGGAAACATTTCCACAGTGAAATTTCTCACTTGGGGCACTGTAGCAGGAAGTGGTCCTCATCCTCCAGGACAGTCTTCTTTCCTTGGGCTTACGATTCTGTCTGTGCCGGGCCAGTTTGATTTCCAGGCTGTGGGCACTCAGTCTGTAAAGGCTCATGGTCTGTCTGTCTTTGGAGTCTTTTAGAACCTCCAGGTATGGGGCCATTTTGTAGTCTCACTGCAGTGCCTGGTGAACAGTTAGTTTCAGTTAGTTGAGGTTTGTTATTTCATTTTTCCATTCTCAAACATATTTTTCTTTGGAATCATTCATTATGTTTTTTTATTTGAGATTTTGTCAGGCTGAATTGTTGGGAGTTTGAGATAGACAAGGTGCTAATGAGTTGGTGCAGGGCACATGGCTTGGGCTCGTCCTCGCTATATGTATTCTCTGATGTCTAATTCTCTCTGTATTCTCTGATATCTCTCTATCTCTCGCTCAGTATTCTCTTATGTTTCTTTCTCTGTATTCTCTGCTCTTGCTCTTTCTGTCTCAGTATTCTCTGCCATCCTTCTTTATATTCTCTGCTCTCTCTCCATCTCTCTGTTCTCTGATCTTGCTCTCTCTTTCTGCATTCTCTGATGTCACTCTCTCTTTCTCTCTCTGCATTATCTGATGTCACTTTCTCTCTCTCTCTCTCTTTTGTCCCTCTGTATTTTCTGCTGCCTCACTCTCTGCATTCTGTGATGCCACTGTCTTTCTTTCTCCCTCTCTCTTTCTGTACTCTCTGCTGTCTCTCTCTCTCTTTATTCAGTTTCTCTCTCTCTCTCAATGTATTCTTTGATCTCTCTCTGTTCTCTTTTGTCTCTCTCTCCCTATATTATCTGCTCTCGCTCTCTTTATTGTCTGATGTCTCCCCCACTGTATCCCCTCTGTATTCTCTGATCTCTCTCTCTCTATATATATATATTCTCTGCTGTCTCTCTCTCTCCCTCTGTATTCTCTGCCTTCTTTCTTTGTATTCTCTGCTCTCTCTGTATGCTCTTATGTCTCTCTCTCTCTCTGTATTCTCTAGTGTGTCTCTCCCCTATATTCTCTGCTGTCTCTCTCTCTTTATTCTCTGTTGTCTCTCCCACTGTATCCCCTCTGTATTATCTGATCTCTCTCTCTATATATTCTCTGCTGTCTCTCTCTCTCGCTCTCTCTGTCTTTATTCTCTGATGTCTCTCCCACTGTATCCCCTCGGTATTCTCTGATCTCTCTCTCTATATATATATATATAGATATTCCCTGCTCTCTCTCTCTCTCTGTATTCTCTGCCTTCCTTCTTTGTATTCTCTACCTTCCTTCTTTGCATTCTCTGCTCTCTCTCTCTGTTCTCTTATGTGTCTCTCTCCCTGTATTCTCTATTGTCTCTCTCTCTTTATTATCTGTTGTCTCTCCCACTGTATCCTCTCTGATCTGTCGCTGTCTATATACATATATATATATATATATATATATATCTACACATATATATGTGGGAAGGCTGGCCGTAGGCCGCCCTAGCTCCTCTCTCTCCCCAGGTGCCGTGCTCTGTCCGCCCGTTGATTCTCCCAGTGTAGAGGGAGAGGGGGGTGATCGGCCGCCCCCAGCTCCTCTCTCTCCCCATGTGTTTGCTCTGTCCACCCGCCCGCCGTTTTTTCCAGTGTGGGGAGATGGGGGGGTGATCGGCCGCCCCCAGCTCCACTCTCTCCCCATGTGTTTGCTCTGTCCACCCGTTCGCTGTTTCTTCCAGTGTGGGGAGAGGGGGGGTGATCGGCCGCCCCAGCTCCTCTCTCTCCCCATGTGTGTAGTGCTCCGTCCGCCTGCCAATTCGTCCGGTGGGGGGGGGGGCTCCACGTGGCGGCTGTTGGCTGATTCTCCCTGGGGGTGTGATCGGCGGGGCTGCTGGGAGCCCGCCTGGTGATCGGCCGCCCGCTGGCTCCTCTCTCACCTTGCTCGCATGGCGGCGGGGGGAGCGGGTTGTCGGCCGCCCGCTGGCTCCTCACTCTCCTTGCTCGCATGGCTTCCATCAGCAATTTTCTGTCGTAGCGTTCTGTCATAGCGTTTTCTGCCAGCGTTTTTCTGTCATAGCGTTTTCTGACAGCGTTTTCTGTCATAGCATTTTGCCAGCGTTTTCTGTCATAGCGCTCTGCCAGCGTTTTTCTGTCATAGCGTTCTGCCAGCGTTTTCTGTCATAGCGTTCTGCCAGCGTTTTCTGTCATAGTGTTCTGCCAGCGGTTTTCTGTCATAGCGTTCTGCCAGCGTTTTCTGTCAGAGCGTTCTGCCAGCGTTTTCTGTCATAGCGTTCTACCAGCTTTTCTGTCATAGCGTTCTGCCAGCATTTTTCTGTCATAGCGTTCTGCCAGCGTTTTCTGTCATAGCGTTCTGCCAGCGTTTTCTGTCTTAGCGTTCTGCCAGAGTTTTTCTGTCTTAGCGATCTGCCCAGCATTTTCTGTCACAGCTTTCTGCCCAGCATTTTCTGTCACAGCGTTCGGCCCAGCATTTTC
Source organism: Lithobates pipiens (assembly GCF_037356315.1). NCBI lineage: Eukaryota > Metazoa > Chordata > Amphibia > Anura > Ranidae > Lithobates > Lithobates pipiens. The sequence continues at coordinate 168,682,221 of NW_027507718.1, read as the reverse complement.
TGTCACAGCGTTCGGCCCAGCATTTTCTGTCACAGCGTTCGGCCCAGCATTCCTGTCACAGCGTCCGGCCCAGCATTTCTGTCACAGCGTTCGGTCCAGCATTTCTGTCACATCGTTCGATCCAGCATTTCTGTCATAGTGTTCGGTCCAGCATTTCTGTCATAGCGTTCTGCCCAGCATTTCTGTCACAGCGTTCTGCCCAGCATTTCTGTCACATCGTTCTGCCCAGCATTTCTGTCACAGCGTTCTGCCCAGCATTTCTGTCACAGTGTTCGGTCCAGCATTTCTGTCATAGTGTTCGGTCCAGCATTTCTGTCATAGCGTTCGGTCCAGCATTTCTGTCACTACGTTCTGTCCAGCATTTCTGTCATAGCGTTCTGTCCAGCATTTCTGTCATAGCGTTCTGTCCAGCATTTCTGTCACAGCGTTCTGTCCAGCATTTCTGTCACAGCGTTCTGTCCAGCATTTCTGTCACAGCGTTCTGTCCAGCATTTCTGTCATAGCGTTCTGTCCAGCTTTTCCTGTCACAACGTTCGGCCCAGCATTTTGCTGTCACAACGTTCGGCCCAGCATTTCTGTCATAGCGTTTGGTCCAGCATTCTCGGTCATAGCATTCTATTTAGCTTTCCTGTCATAGCATTCTGTCCAGCATTTCTGTCATAGCGTTCTGTCCAGGTTTCGGTCATAGCATTTAGTCTAGCTTTTTCTGTCACAGCGTTCTGTCCAGCATTTTCTGTCATAACGTTCGGCTCAGCATTTCTGTCATAGCGATTGGTCCAGCATTCTCGGTCATAGCATTCTATCTAGCTTTCCTGTCATAGCGTTCTGTCCAGCATTTCTGTCATAGCGTTCTGTCCAGGTTTCGGTCATAGCATTTAGTCCAGCTTTTCCTGTCATAGCGTTCGGTCCAGTATTTCCGTCATAGCGCTCTATCCAGCATGGCGGTCATAGTGTTTTGCCCCTGGGTTCCTGTCATAGCATTCTGCCCGGCATGTCTGTCATAGCGTTTCCACTCCAGGTTATCTGTCATAGCGTTTCCGCCCCAGGTTATCTGTCATAGCGTTTCCGCACCAGGTTATCTGTCATAGCGTTTCCGCCCCAGGTTATCTGTCATAGCGTTTCCGCCCCAGGTTATCTGTCATAGCGTTTCCGCCCCAGGTTATCTGTCATAGCGTTTCCGCCCCAGGTTATCTGTCATAGCGTTTCCGCCCCAGGTTATCTGTCATAGCGTTCCCGTCCCAGGTTATCTGTCACAGTGTTCTGCCCCTGGAGTTCTGTCATAGCGTTCTGCCAGCATGTCTGTCATAGCGTTCTGCCCTGGGATTTCAGTCACATTGTTCTACCCAGGTTAACTTTTAGCATTTCTGTCATGGCGTTGTCGTGACATTTTTTCTGTCAGTATTTCTGTCATAGCGTTTCTGCCCAGCATTTCTGTCATAGTGTTTCAACCTCGGTGTTTGGCCTCAGAGTTCTCAGAAGGGCGTTGTTCACTTATGACATACTCTGGTAGGTTTGTCTTCATTGATTGTCATGTCTCATCGTATCTGTGTTCATGTTTGTACCGGGGTCACTTAGCTAGAGCTCGCACATCGGGATCTGTCACGTCTACAGATCCATACGGGCTGAGGTTTCGTTTGTTAATTGATTGTTGTCCACAATCTTCTCGCCCGTATACCATACGTCATACGATGCATGTTCATTCACCACATCCTTACGACTACCCACCACGGCCTGTGGGTACACTAGCTCTGAGTTTCCAGTTAATTACCTGTCTCTGCGCTGCAGGTTACTCTGGCTCACTTGCCGCTTACACAAGGGGGGGGGGGGGGGCTGTCGTCAGGTTCATGTATGCACAGTGGTCTTGACATTTCTGCTCATGTTTCATTCTTGGGTAGGCAGAGGGGCGTTGTTGTTCTCATGTCTGATTGTCTGTCATTTGTCTAGTTTGTGTTTTAGGTTGGGCATCCATACCAATATCGACCGTGCTTGCACTCACTTCCTTTAGCCCGGCCGTTGTTGGGGGGGCTAGCGGATTGATGCTGATATCGTTTTCGCCACTGGGTTCACCCTTGAGTCAGAAGCAGTCGTCAATTTTCTTCAGTTGATGTCCTGTTGTGTTGAGGCCCTGGTTACCACCCAGGGATGTATAGTCAGGGTGTGTCCTAGCCACGGTCCTTAGGTGGTAGGTTTTTTGGGCGACGTCGTCATGATTCTGGATTTCACTCTCAGCTCCGAGCTTGTGTCTAAGATGTTGCCTGGAGTACTGTTCAGGGACATCGGTCCAGTCATCTTTGCTGATCCCCGGTCTGTTCCAGGTGGGGGGGTGGGCTTCAGTCACTTGGGCATGGTATGGGTAGGCCAGGGGTTGGGGGGGGGTTGTTTCACGGTGCTACTTCTGGTGTCCGTTGTAGGTATTTTTAGTCTGCTCAGCCATTTTCTTGCAGGGGTTCCTCGGGTCGGCCCTTGCTCCCTTTTCCCCACGTATCCTCTCATTCACAAGCAGTTCATTCTCATGTCTGGGTTACCTTGAGCATCAGGCTCATTCTATCCTTCATGGGACGTTCAATTGGGTTTGCGTAGCTTGCAGGCCCCAAGGGGGTTCCTTCTCATCTCCAGGTAAGGAGTCGGTGGGTTCTACTCTCACAGCGGATACTTACCGGTTACTTACTGTTGGCGTTTGGGCAAACGTCATTTTATAGATGGGATCTTTACTAGAGGTCGACCGATATGGGTTTTTCTGTGGCCGATGCCGATGCCGATATTTAGAAATCGGGGCGGCCGATGGCCGATATATGATGCCGATTTTTGCAGCCGATTTTTGTGGCCGATTTTTTTTATTTTTCCTTCATTAAATCTAACAGTTTAGTTAAATAATAAAGAAGGGATACAGAAAATTGCTTAAATTAACCATTTATTAAACAGAAGTACACAAGCCTCCAGTCAGTGCAAATGTCAGTTAGATAAAAACATAACTATGTATCTTAAAAATACACAAAAACAGGTGAGGTAATCAAAACGTTTGAAAAAAAAATCAACGAAATCAACAGAATAGATAGTAAACAATAGAAAAGTGGGAATTTTCTTTAGTTTTAGGCTTTTTGCTTCAGTTCCAGTTCCCGATTCTTTTCTTCACTCACATCCATCACCTAAAAGTTCTCTTGGTACTCCCAGTTTAAGAGCTTCAGGTTGTAGTTCAGGAAACAGAGCTTCTCTGCATTTTCTCCTGTGAGCCTGCTCCTCTTCTTGTCATAAATGATCCCAATCTCGCTGAACACTCTTTCACTGGGAACAGAAGAGGCAGGTGGACAGAGAAATTTTCTTGCCAGTGGTGCAAGGTGACACAGGCGGGATGCATTCTGTTTCCACCATTCCAGTGGCAGACCAGTCCGTCTGTCTATCAGAGGTTCTCGGAGGTACTTTTCCAACTGCTCAGAAATTAACTGCTCATCACTGTCTTCAGCAGGAGTTCCATGAGCCCCCAAAATGTTCGCATACATTTTCTCCAGAAGTCCAGAGGGACTGGGTTCCTCCTTCACTTCTGCCCTTGTCCTGGTCCGTTTTGGTTCTGGTCCTTCATCTCCACTGGTGGCTCTTTTTTGTTCGGACACAATAGCATTCTCTTCTCGCAACCAAGTTTTCGCTTTGCTCAGTGTGTCACTTGCAAATACATGAGCCTTGTACCGAGGATCAAGCAGTGTTGCCAGCACTAAGCATTTGTTATCTTCAATCTTTGTGAATCGTCTCTCCATGCTTTGCCACATGGTTTCCCGAAGTGTTTGGATCCCCCTTGTGGTGTGACCCTCTGCCTGAAGCACCATCTTCAGCACAGCAATGCATGGGATGATGCAGGAGATGGAGGCCTCTGCCTTGCTGATATCCAAAGTCACTTCCTCAATAGGGCCCAGTGTATCTATCAAATTTGAGATGATATCCCATTGTTCTGCTGGAGGTGTGGTAAACTTGCCATGTTCTGCTACATAGAGATTGAGGGCACGCTTCTGCTCCAGCATCCTCTGCAACATATGTAATGTGGAGTTCCAGCGGGTGGGAACATCCTGAATGATGCTGTGCTGGGGGAGGCCAAGATCTTTTTGGATGGCTCCAAGACGCTGCTTTGCAAGCACAGAGTGGCTAAAGTGTGTAGCACAAGTCTTTAATTTGGCAATGATGTCACCCACTACTCGCTGACTGCTGATGCCCTCTTTCACCACAAGTTGTAATGTATGTGCACTGCAGCTTAAGTCTGGTATATCTGCCAGTCTGAGGCCTTTAATCATGTTGGCACCACTGTCTCGCAGCACAAGCACCACTCTGTCTTGGTTGATGTCCCAATCATTAAGCATGCTAAGGAACATCTCCCTGATATAGTCCCCAGTATGGGAGCCAGACATGGCCTTGACATTTAGAACTACCTGTTTCCTTTCCCAGTTACTGTCTATAAAATGACATGTTAGGCTCATAAGTGATTCTGCTTCACCAGACCAACAGTCTGTTGTGAAGGACAAATAGGGTCCAGCATTTTCTGTTGTAATTAGTTTCTTAATCTGCTGTGTAACCTTCTTGTACACACTGTCCAGCATGTCTGTGCGGTAGTATTTTTCACTTTTGATTGAATATCTTGGTTCTATGGTTGCCAGCAAGCGTTGGAAGCCAATATCTGCAACAACTGTAAAGGGCTGGTTGTCTGTGGCAATCATTTCTGTGATTAGGGTATCAATTTTCTTGGACCGGGGATCAGTATTTTGCCATTTTCTTTTAGAATCAAACATCTGTACTACAGTGGGCTGAAAGTTGGCAGAAGAAGAAGCTGCATCTTCTTTCTCCCTCTGTGCTCCTTTATAAGCTTGGAGGTGGTGGACTTTCAGATGATTCCACATATTTGTGGTATTTTTAGCCTTTCCTTTTTCTGCTCCCATGCTCAGCAATTTCTGGCACATATTGCACTTGGCCTTCCCTGATGTTGGCTCACTGAAATACTGCCATACTGGGTTTGATTTCTTTTCAGCCATCATCAAACTGTAATTATTAAAAAATTTAAAATTACAATCTTAGTCATTTTAAAGGAGGGCACAGCAGTGGCGGCTGGTGCTCAAAATTTTTTGGTGGCGCAAACAAACTGGAAAAAAAACCCCATCAAACGCAGCCACTGTGCCCCATCAAATGCTGCCAGTGTGCATCCCCCATCCGCCCTGCACTTACCTTGTCTCGGTAAGGCAGTGGGTCACGGCGGCGGTGTGCTCCACAATCCTCAATGTCTTCTCCTGTCCTCTGTATAGGCGTCCAATCAAACTGACTGTCGTTTCAGCCAATCAGGTGACAGGTAACAGACCCGAGCATCTGATTGGCTGAGAGGCGGTTCAGGGTTAGGAAAGTGAATGAATCGGTTTCCTAATACAGCGCTGAGTGAACAGCAGCACCCAGCACCTTTTTGGATGCCTATTAGAGCCTATGGCTCTAATCGGGTGCTTCCAAAAAAAAATGCCATGCATGAACTTATGGTGATAGATATGTGACAGGAGAGAGGCGCCAGCGCCCGTCTGCCCCTTATGGATGCACCTCCACTGGGGTACAGAGGCGGCTGTGGAGGTGGGGGTACAGAGAGGCGGTTGTGGAGGTGGGGATACAGAGAGGCGGCTGTGGAGGTGGGGATACAGAGAGGTGGCTGTGGAGGTGGGGGGGTACAGAGAGGCGGCTGTGGAGGTGGGGGGGTACAGAGAGGCGACTGTGGAGGTGGGGGGGTACAGAGAGGCGGCTGTGGAGGTGGGGGGGTACAGAGAGGCGGCTGTGGAGGAGGGGGGGGTACAGAGAGGCGGCTGTGGAGGAGGTGGGGATACAGAGAGGCGGCTGTGGAGGAGGTGAGGATACAGAGAGGCGGCTGTGGAGGAGGTGGGGATACAGAGAGGCGGCTGTGGAGGAGGTGGGGATACAGAGAGGCGGCTGTGGAGGAGGTGGGGATACAGAGAGGCGGCTGTGGAGGAGGTGGGGATACAGAGAGGCGGCTGTGGAGGTGGGGGGGGTACAGAGAGGCGGCTGTGGAGGTGGGGGGTACAGAGAGGCGGCTGTGGAGGTGGGGGGGTACAGAGAGGCGGCTGTGGAGGTGGGGGGGTACAGAGAGACTGCTGTGGAGGTGGGGGGGTACAGAGAGACTGCTGTGGAGGTGGGGGGGTACAGAGAGGCGACTGTGGAGGTGGGGGAGTACAGAGAGGCGACTGTGGAGGTGGGGGGGTACAGAGAGGCGACTGTGGAGGAGGGGGGGGTACAGAGAGGCGACTGTGGAGGAGGGGGGTACAGAGAGGCGACTGTGGAGGAGGGGGGGTACAGAGAGGCGACTGTGGAGGAGGGGGGGTACAGAGAGGCGACTGTGGAGGAGGGGGGGTACAGAGAGGCGACTGTGGAGGAGGGGGGGTACAGAGAGGCGACTGTGGAGGAGGGGGGGTACAGAGAGGCGACTGTGGAGGAGGGGGGGTACAGAGAGGCGACTGTGGAGGGGGGGTACAGAGAGGCGACTGCGGAGGGGGGGTACAGAGAGGCGACTGCGGAGGGGGGGTACAGAGAGGCGACTGCGGAGGGGGGGTACAGAGAGGCGACTGCGGAGGGGGGGTACAGAGAGGCGACTGCGGAGGGGGGGTACAGAGAGGCGACTGCGGAGGGGGGTGGGGTACTGAGAGGCGACTGTGGAGGGGGGTGGGGTACTGAGAGGCGACTGTGGAGGGGGGTGGGGTACTGAGAGGCGACTGTGGAGGGGGGTGGGGTACTGAGAGGCGACTGTGGAGGGGGGGTACTGAGAGGCGACTGTGGAGGGGGGGCTGTGGAGGGGGGTGGGGTAATGAGAGGCGACTGTGGAGGGGGGGCTGTGGAGGGGGGTGGGGTAATGAGAGGCGACTGTGGAGGGGGGCTACTGAGAGGCGACTGTGGAGGGGGGGTACTGAGAGGCGACTGTGGAGGGGGGGTACTGAGAGGCGACTGTGGAGGGGGGGTACTGAGAGGCGACTGTGGAGGGGGGGTACTGAGAATCGACTGTGGAGGGGGGGTACTGAAAGGTGACTGTGGAGGGGGGGGTACAGAAAGGTGACTGTGGAGGGGGGTACTGAGAGGTGAATGTAGAGGGGTGGTATATAGAGGTGACTGTGGAGGAGGATCATCCATTTTCTAAATGGCAGGTTTCACTTTAAAAGGAAATTCATTTATACAGTAGCATACTCCATTTTTTTGACTCACCGTGCATACAAGCTGGCATCTATCTGTGTGCACGTGAGTCCAATAGCATGCACCTAGCCCTGATGAGCTGACCAGCCAATCACAGTGAGATAAAAACAGGCTCCGCCTCCGCAGGGAAGGAAGAGGATCTTAGCTAGTGCTGGCTACGATCTCCTGCGGAGGCTTGTGATATGTTAATGTTCCTCTGCTACTGCCTGGGGAAGGGAGGGGCGGGGCAGTGCAGTGCCAGTGAAACTTTCTCCTTCCACTCTATAGTGGCCAGCCGCACGGGTGAAGGATGGAGGATTAATTGTACGTGCTGCTGCAGCGGGGACACAGGTCTGTACTGCAGGCGGCCGGGTATAGTGTTACCCGCAAATCGGCGTGGTATGCACAATAATCGGCCGATGCCGATTTCTTAAAAACGGCCAAATATCGGCCGATATATCGGCCGGCCGATATATCGGTCGACCTCTAATCTTTACCTTCCCTTTTCCACCTAAACTTGTGTCTTTTTGCCCTCTTTTCAGGCCTACTGACCATCCAGGCCATGGCACACCTCAGGCCTTGTTTCTTATGTAATATCGCATTTCCCACTTGAAGACTCCGATTACAAGTGGGAAGGCTGGCCGTATTTGTGGGAGGAGTCTGAGAGACTATTTAACCCTCCTCCTCTGTCAGGGCCAGGGTTGGTGTTTCTAGGTGCCCACCCACCCGTTTCCCCCAGTTTTGTCACTCATACTCATAGTATTTTTTCTTATTCTTACATTCAGGGTATGCCCTCTTTTCAGGCATACTGACCATCCAGGCCATGGCACAGCTCAGGCCTTGTTTCTTATGTAATATCGCATTTCCCACTTGAAGACTCCGATTACAAATATATATATATATATATATATATATATATATATATATATATATATATATATTCTCTGCTCTCTCTCTCTCTCTGTATTCTCTGATGTCTCTCTCTCTACTCTCTCTGTATTCTCTGATGTCCCTCTCTCGCTCTCTGTATTCTTTTGTCTCTCTCTCCCTGTATTGCCTGATGTCCCTCTTTGTATTCTCTGCTGTCTCTCTCTCACAGTATTCTGATGTCTCTCTCTCTGTACTTTGTGTTCTCTGATGTCTCTCTCTGTATTCTCTAACGTTTTTCTCACTTTCTCTGTATTCTCTGCTGTCTCTTTCTTTATTCTCTGACGTCAGTAGGTGGTCAGAGAGGTGGTAAATTGGCTTGAGCCCTAGTCAGATAGTCTTTTCCTGAGAGGGAACTGATCTATGAGCTTCAAGGGGCTGTTTGCCCTTGCAGCGCTCCTGGACTGGCTGCTTAACTGCTCTTGTATGGACCAGCCTATGGACTTGTCCTGCTATGTGCCACAGTCTATTAATGGTCCTCAGCCATGGATGTGTGGACTGTTCCAGTTTGTTTACTTGTGCTACAAATGAACCTTATGGTCACCAGCTGTAAGAACTTGGACTGTTCCAGTCTGGTTATTTGTGCTAAAAAAATATATACAACAAACCAAGTCTAGCTCTGTCCCCACCGTTTACATTCCAACAGTAATCAGTATCAGATGTGTAAAATCAGCTCAGGGTGTTGCAGCTCTCCCACAAATCCACTAGATGGCGGAAAAGAATCTGGAAATACATAGAACAAGAGAGCGCACGCCAACCCTAGTGTATTATTGTTTATTAAAAGGTTCAATGTGTAACATACAAAGGTTGCACTCACTGACATCCGGTGTATAACAGCATATACAGCTTCACAGTAACATCCTCTGCTGCTCTGTACCGAATGGTTGGCTCACTGGGACTTGCAGCATAGGATAGATTTCAGCATGCATAAGCCGCCTATTAGCTCGTATCACTCTCCGTTCTAGACACTTGCGCGGACCTGCCGGCGCTTGTGTGAAGTCACTCAAGACTGAGGGGGGGGGGGCACAGTGGTGCACCTAAATCCTCTCGTATGTTTTAATCAAATGCCACAGACAACATGTTTCGGAGGCGTGGCCTGAAGAAGGAGGCCATGCCTTCAAAACATGTTGTCCGTGGCATTTGATTGAAATCTATAGTGGCCCTTTCCAAAGTAGCACTGTACTGTAAATATGTACCAGAGCTAGAAATACGCTAACAAGAAAAAAAAGATCACATTTTTAATATTGGTCAGAGTTTATTGCATATTTATCACATAATGTACAGTAGATCTAAAAACAAATATATGCCACACGATAAACATCATTAGGCATTGTATGAGTTTTAAACCAGCCACAGGGATCTACATGTATTTAATATAAGAGTGTAAAGTAATACAAGTATAACAGTATACTGGTAATTTTTGTTACCATTTTCCATTTCTCATAAAAAGGATTTTAAGTACAAATGTACCATTTTAACAAGTAAGGCATATTTCTTAGAGATGTAAATATTATGTAATATTTCTTTCACAAGAGTTTTATTGGTTTTAATGTATAAATGCAAACATTGTCAACCAAAAATATAGGAGTTCCAGTAGATCATTGCAATGTATGTGCACAGAATGAGCTACAACCGTACATATGGTTGACATAGGGTTGACATAGGAAGGGGGTCACTTGATCGAGGAATCAAGATAAGAGCAACAGTGTTGTATGGAAGTGTGTGTGGGGGCACGAGGTATCCCCTAAAGGGGATATAAAATCTCACATACAGTAAAGTACAAGGCTTGACTGATCTTAAAACAATAATTTCCTTTTCAATCAATAACAAAATAGTCTTTTCACTATGCTTAAATTGTATGTAAAGTTTTACAAGCTGATAGCATATGAAATATGAAATAACAAACTTGACATCAGCATATTCTTGAGATGACTGTTTTATGTGATGTGCCTGAAACTCTTAGCCCTTGTACACACGGTCAGGGATCCTGTCGGAATGTTTCCTATTGGACCGTTTTGTCGGATAGTCCGACTGTGTGTGGTCTGCATCGGACTGTTTCTGTTGGAATATCCGACGGACCAACTTTTCCAACTTGCCAGTAAAATTTTCAGACAAAATGCTCCGATCGGACATACTCCGATCATGTGTATCCTACTCTGACGGACAAAGTGCCACGCATGCTCAGATCAAATTCCTAGACCAAAGCTATTGGTTACTAGCCTGAACGTAGTCCCGTCGTAACGAAATAACATCATCATGTTATGTACAATCGGATTTTCCAACAACTTAGTCCGACCGTGTGTATGCAACATCACTTCCGGACCTCTTCCGGAATTAATCCATCGGAATAACTCCGACGGATTTGGTTGTCGGAATCTCCGACCGTGTGTACAAGGGCTTACACTTTATAGCAATTGGGCAGCCATCAAAAATTTTGGGGCCCCTTACACAGCTTTAGGCCTGGGCCACCCAGTGTATGAACATCAACATTCTACAGGGCCCGCCCACTGGCCGTCCCACTAAATATGCCCAAGGTCCATCCCATGTCCTCCTTCTCCATCCCATGTTCTTCATCTCCTGTCCTCCTCTTCCAGTCTCAACTGCCCAATCACATGTCCTCTTCCTCCTTCAGTCCTATCTCCTCTATTCCATGTTCTCCTCCTTCTGCAGTCCAATCTCCTCCATCCCATGTCCTCCTCCATCCCATGTCCTCCTCCTCCAGTCTAATCTCCTCCCACCACAGGAGGGGGGGCAATGGAACAGGTGTGGGGGGCAGCTGGATAGGATGGTGCACGAGGACATGAGTTTGGCTGTGGGACAGTTGGGGGAAGTGTCATAGGAGAAGAGCAGCAGGACAGGAGGGGGGAAGCGGGGTGAAAGGGGGGCAGTGGGATGAAAGGGGCCAGCGGAATGAAAGGGGGGCAGCAAGACAAGAAGAAGTGCAACAGCAGAGGGTCAGCAGGACAGGTGGGGGCAGCATCACAGAAGGGCATCAGTGGGACAGGTGGGGGCAGTGTCACAAAACCAGGCAGCAGGACAGGTGGAGGGCAGCAGGACAGATGGGGCAGTGTCACAAAAGGGGGCATCGAGACAGATGGGGAGCAGTGTCACAGGAGGGGGGCAGTAGGACAGGTAGGAAACAGTGTCACAGGAGGGAGCAGGGGAACAGGTGGGGGGAAGCATCTCAGGATGGAGGTAGTGGGACAGATGGGGCAGGTGGAGGTCAGTGTCACAGGAGGGGGCAGTGGGACAGGTGGGGGCAGCATGACTGATAGGGGCAGTGTCAAGGGTGGGGGTAGTGTCACAAAAGGGGGCAATGGGACAGGTAGGGGCAGTGTCACACACACCTTGGGCAGCACCGGTCCTCCCAACTCTCATCTGTCCTGCAGTGGCTCCTCCAGATGGTGTCAGTGGAGAGGCTTTGGTTCCAGCAGGGGTAGATGAGCTTCCACTAGGATCTGTGGTAGCAGCTGCAACAAAGTGTGATGGGCTCCTCCACCCTGACCTCTTCCTCTTATGCCTCCTCCTCCACAGGGCCTCCACTGGCAACTGGCCTCACCCACACCACACAGCCCAGCACACACTGCCATTCAAGACCAGAGCCTACCTTCCTCTGCATCCTGGCAGCAGCTGCCCCGTGTTAAAGATTGCTCGGGATGGGGCCATGGTCCGGGACTCCCAGGCCCCCTACATGTGTATGGGCTGCCCCCCCCGATAGCAGCCCTGATAGAAATACAGAGCAGGCAGACTGGGGTTGAGTTAATAAAACTGGAGAGTGCAAAATCTGATGCAGCAGTGCATAGTAGCCAGTCAGATTTTAAATTCAGCTTATTCAATTAAATTTTAACAAGAAAACCTGGAAGCTGATTGGCCTCTACTGCATGCACAGCTGCACTAGATTTTGTACTCTTCAGTTTTAGTAAAGCAACCCCAATATGTCTTAGCCTTTAGCAGTATAGCAATCTGCACATTTAGTTTAAATGGTGCCATCTTAAGAAAATTTACAGTGCAAAAAGCAAGAAGCTTACTATTTTACTAGGGAAGCCAGGTTTGGGTGGGTAATATTTTTGGTGTTTGGCAGGTAAGGGGATGAAACTAATTGAGAGCTTGTGATTTTTACAATATTGATCAAAATTTTTTTTTTTTCATACAGTTATTCACATGTTGTGCTATTATGTCTAAATTTTGTAACACAAACCACTGTGTGACAGAACTGGTGATGTCATTAAAGTGATAAATGATAGTGCATACTCCAGAAGATGTAGGGGAAACAGAAACTCAAAGTACAGTCTACTAGAAAGGAATTAAATATTCCTGACAATCATGCATAACTTATGAAAGTTATATAGTATGTATATAATATATGAAGTAATACAATATTATATCTTTCATATATGCTGTGTTTGTGAGTTATGTTAGCCAATATATGACTGTTCCAGAAAAACAATAAATAAAAAAAAAACAATAAATGAATAAAATCCTTTTCAGTTTCAGAGGCTTTAAGCTGTCAGAATAATTTGCCACGACTGACTTCTTTAAAAGTGATCAGGGAAGGTCGGTGTACTGAGCGCATTGGTGGATTGAATTGTTCAAATAGTGGCAGGTCTCCATACTGTGTCTCGCCTCCTTCCATACTCAAAGTAAACTCTCCAGCTTGCCTTTCATTTTCATCTTTAAATCCTTTAGCTGTTCCTTTCTGATCATCGATTTTTGGTCCAAAAGCCCAATCTGTAGAAGAAAAAATAACAAGTCCATAGGAGGCTATTTCGCATTTAGGTACTATATAATTCCACCACTGCTTTGTAAAAAAAAAAAACACTAAAGTCTGCAAGATAACTACAAACTGTAGCAATATAAACAGCAAAAATAATCCATACTATAAAAACATAACTTGACACCTGTATGAAATAGTTCAACTAAAGAAATTATTAAATTGGTAATAAACTCAAAAGCAAACATTTATTATATTGCATATTACTATTTCTTAGATGTGATGACTGCTTTAGTTTTCTTCTATTTTCAGCTGGTGACCCAGCTAGTCCTTCTGTTGTTTTTCAACAGAACAAGCTCTCTGCAGAATGTATCAATTACATAGATCAGACAAATCATTTAACACTAGCAGAGGTGTTTACAATGATCAGCTTTTCTTTATGTAAAACTTTTATTCCAAAGGAAAACAAAACTGTTTGCAGCAACCGCTTAGAAAGTATTAGCTGGAGTTCAGCTTAAATGTATTAGTGTACCTAAATCTGCTAGTCCATCCAATGATCCCCTCAGCCAGACTGACAAAGCTGTGTCCAAAGGTTCCCCCTGTGCTCCTTCATCCAGAGTGTGGGCACTCTAATATAGGAGGCGTGTTACTAGCCAGATCGGCAGGTAAAAACAGAGGGGGAAAAAGATTAAAAAAAGAAAACTGACCTGGAGTGCAATTTAGTTGTAGTAAAATTCTTGTTTTTTACATACTGGGAGTTATGTTTTGGATATACATTTACTGGAAAACCATGTTATTCATTCCTTTTGTAATGCATCACATTCCGGTATGCGTTTCTGGAATATTGACTGTTTTACATGCTAATGTTGGTGCTTTGTATTCTCCTGAAAAAATTAGTAATTATTTGAAAAGAAAAAAAAAAAAAGGCATAGCATGCAGGGTGGAGGGGGTGGTTTAGGGGGTCTTGGGGGGGGGGGCAACTTAGATCTGGGAGGGCAAAATCTGGAGCCTGCAGCCCTTCAGGGAATTGTTTTAGCAATTTCTGAAGGTTTCTGTCAGTGTTGGGGGAAGATCAATTCCCAGATGTGTGTGCCTTTTCCCCAGTTGTCAGGGAAATGGGGTAAGTAGACATCCTCGAATGGGGGGGTAACTGAGAATCCCAGCTGGGGACTAGGAGACACTGAGCAGAATAATAGCGTAGCTGGGATCTCAATGAGAACATGTAGAATTTCAGCTGGGCTGCCTAGAAGGGCAGTAGCCCCTCAGGCTGGAAACGTCTCCTCCTGGACAAGACACTGGCAACTCCAGACATTAGACTATATTTGCACTCCCCTAGCAACCTTCTGGGCACCCTCCCCCAGAGATTGGCGGAGACATTCAGTTTGTTGATTTTTGCCTTTTCAGCCCACTACATTCTAGAATCTTCCAGAAGGCAGGGGTGAACAACCAAACCTGCAACCAGTGGAGCCAATAGCCTTGTGGAACACGTGACAGGTCCCAGGGACGGGGCCATTCACAAGGTGTAGCAGCACTCGTGCATGTTCAGTGGGCACCCAGCTGTGAAGCCACAAGCTATCAAAGCCGGGTGCCCACAGTTAACATGTCGAGGACAGATGACAGGAGGGGAGAACGGCTGGGGTGAGCCCATCGCTGGATCCTGGGACGGGTGAGTGGCTGTTTATTAAATGTCACCATCTACAGTTTTTGTAGCTGCTGACTTTTAATTTTTACACAGGAGACTGGAGCTCCTCTTTAACCACTTAAGGACCAGGCCTCTTTTTCAGATTTGGTGTTTACATGTTTAAAACAGGTTTTTTTGCTAGAAAATTACTTAGAACCCCCAAACATTTTATATTGTTTTTTTGTAACACCCTAGAGAATAAAATGGCGGTCATTGAAATACTTTTTTTCACACTGTATTTGCGCAGTGGTCTTACAAGCGCACTTTTTTTGGAAAAAATTAACTTTTTTGAATAAAAAAATAAGACAACAGTAAAATTAGCCCAATGTTTTTTATATTGTGAAAGATAATGGTACGCCGAGTAAATTGATACCCAACATGTCACGCTTCAAAATTGCGCCCGCTCGTGGAATGGCGTCAAACTTTTAGCCTCAAAAATCTCCATAAGCAACATTTAAAAAATTCTACAGGTTGCATTTTTTGCGTTACAGAGAAGATCTAGGGCTAGAATTATTGCTCTTGCTCTACCGATCGCGGCGATACCTCACATGTGTGGTTTGACCACCGTTTTCATATGTGGGCGCTACTCACGTATGCGCTCGCTTCTGTGTGCAAGCTCGTCGTGACGGGGTGTTTTTAAAAACCTTTTTTTTTTCTTATTTATTTTAATTGATTTTATTTATTTTTACACTGTTTTAAAAAAAAAAATGGATCACTTTTATTCCTATTACAAGGAATGTAAACATCCCTTGTAATAGAAAAAAGCATGACAGGTCCTCTTAAATATGAGATCTGGGGGTCAAAAAGCCCTCAGATCTCATATTTGGACTAAAATGCAAAAAAAAAAGACATTTAAAAAATATATATATATATACCTTTAAGAGGTATAGGCAGAAGTGACGTTTTGACATCGCTTCCGCCCTCCTATGGTATAGAGACGAGTGGGGGCCATCTTAGCCTCACTCGTCTCCATACCCAGCTAGCGAAAGGACCCGATCGCCTCCACCACTACCGACGGCTCCGGTAAGCGGCAGAAGGTGCGGGAGGGCAGGTGGCACCTCTCCCGCCGCCGATAGCGATAATCTCGCGGAGACCACCGTTATCGTACAGACGACCGGCGCCTGAAGAGATGGATATCTTGGTTGTGGCAGCAGCTGCTGCCGTTACCGAGATATCCCTCTTCAAAAATAGGACGTACATCGTCGTGCGCTGGTCGGTAAGTGGTTAAGCTTACATCTTTCCATACTCCTGCTATTAACTGTTTCCCACACAAAGCCCCATATATGTATGCATTTGCCATCTTCACTGGGCAATTGAATGTGAAAGAACAGGTTATTTACTCTGTGTCTCTTTCTGAAATGCCTTTACATTTTTTTGTTAGCTGTTTCAATGTGGTCAATGGAGGCTCTTTGCTGGGATCACACAGTAAAAAGGTCAGGTCTGAGCATGTAGGCCAGGCATGTCCAAAGCCTGGCCCGCGGGCCAATCGCGCCCCGCGGTCCGGTTTTGAACGGCCAGCCTGGCTATCAGATGAGCCCGATCCCCTGCCGAGCTATACATCGGCACTGTGAGAAGCTCGTCAGCCTCAAAAGTGAAAGTAAAGTGCAGGGAAGTGTGCTGTGCTCTCTGCTTCCCCCTACAGTGCAGTATCCAGCTGAATGAGGAAGCTGAAAAGGTACAGTACTGTGCTACAAGCTAGATTAATTTTAAAAGTGCTTTATTCATGTGTGTGCATGTGTCTGTATGTATGTATGTGTATGCATGTGCATGTGCATGTGTCTGTATATATGTCTGCATGTATATGCATGTGTCTGTATGCATTTGCATGTGTCTGTATGTATGTGTGTGCATGTGTCTGTATGTATGTCTGAATGAATGTGTATGCATGTGTCTGTGTGTGCATGTGTCTGTATGTATGTGTCTGTATGAATGTGTATGCATGTGTCTGTATGAATGTGTATGCATGTGTCTGTATGAATGTGTATGCATGTGTCTGTATGTATATGCATGTGTCTGTATACATGTTTGTATGTATGTGTATGCATGTGTCTGTATATATGCATGTGTATGCATGTGTCTGTATGTTGAATGTGTATGCATGTGTCTGTATATATGTTTGTATGTATGTGTATGCATGTGCATGTGTCTGTATGCATGTATCAACATGTACAAATATATAAGGGGTCCATATAGTGAATTTGGTGTTGTTATTCACTTTACAGTCAACAAAGAGGACAAGGGGGCACTCTTTACGTCTAGAGGAAAAGAGATTTCATCTCCAACTATGGAAAGGTTTCTTCACAGTAAGAGCTGTGAAAATGTGAAATAGACTCACTGCAGAGGTGGTTCTGGTCATCAAATCTGGCCCTCTTTGAAAAAAGTTTGGACACCCCTAATGTAGGCCCTTTACAAAATAATCTAGATTGAGTGACTGGGGCTAGAGATGGGCAGAACACCCCCAGGTTCGGTTTGCTCCAGAGCCTTCAAACATCACAAAAGCCAACCAACAAACTCCACTGAAGTCTATGGAACCTGAACTAGAAAAATCAAAGTGCCCATTTTGAAGGCTTATATACAAGTTATTGGGCATACAAAAGGTATGCGGGTCCGGGTACTTCCCTGGGGGACATGTATCAATAAAAAAAAAGTTTGTAAAAAGGATAATTTTTAAATGAGCAGTGATTTACTGACTCTTAAAGTAAAACAATAAAAAATCAAAATTCGTTTAAATATAGTGCCTCTGAGAGTCCCCTTAGTTTGCCTGTAAAGTAGTGCATCTGTACTGTGTATAGAACCTGTAGCAAAAATGACAGTTAAAAAGCAAAAAAAAATGACATTTTCCGTACAAGCTTTCTTTATTTTATAAACAATGGCTTGGGGAGCCAGTCTGTATGATGAGGCCATAATTTAATGCACTCGGAACAAGATTAGAGATTTTTTTGAATAAATTCTGGTGTCTGTTTCACAGAGTTTGCATAGAAGTAACAGATGCAGGATAATTTGGGTGTTGGTGGTGCCTTCACACCGTAACCCTGTAGAGGTACTCTTGATGTAAGCAAGAATTGGCCTTGCTGTCAAAAATTTAAAATGATGTGCCCTGGTTAGACAGGTTGGGAAAAATTGGGCTTTGGATGTTGGTGGGGCCTTCACACCATAACCCTATAGAGCAGTAATTCTCAACCAGGGTTCCGTGGAACCTTAGGGTTCCTCCAGAGGATGCTAGGGGTTCCTTCAGCATTGGGCAATTTCTGCCTCTCAGATAAGTTCCCACTGGCACCATTGATATTTTTAGCTATCTGTAAGGAGGTAATTCTTCCCAATGACCACAAGTGTAAGGATCTTTCTTCCCACTGACCATCACACTAATGTATCATGAGTTGTAGATTCCTAATTTTTAGCAGGGGTTCCCCGAGACGGGAGAACTATTTCAAGGATTCCTCCGTGTTGAAAAGGTTGAGAACGGCTGCTATAGAGGTACTTTTGTTGAAAGCAAGAATTGCCCATGCTGTCAAAAATTTAAATGCTATGCCCTGGTCAGACAGGTTTGGAAAAATTAGGCTTTGGGTGTTGGTGGTGCCTTCACATCATAACTCTATAGAGGTACTCTTGATGTAAGCAAGAATTGGCCTTGCTGTCAAAAATTTAAAATGATGTGCCCTGGTTAGACAGGTTGGGAAAAATTGGGCTTTGGATGTTGGTGGGGCCTTCACACCATAACCCTATAGAGCAGTAATTCTCAACCAGGGTTCCGTGGAACCTTAGGGTTCCTCCAGAGGATGCTAGGGGTTCCTTCAGCATTGGGCAATTTCTGCCTCTCAGATAAGTTCCCACTGGCACCATTGATATTTTTAGCTATCTGTAAGGAGGTAATTCTTCCCAATGACCACAAGTGTAAGGATCTTTCTTCCCACTGACCATCACACTAATGTATCATGAGTTGTAGATTCCTAATTTTTAGCAGGGGTTCCCCGAGACGGGAGAACTATTTCAAGGATTCCTCCGTGTTGAAAAGGTTGAGAACGGCTGCTATAGAGGTACTTTTGTTGAAAGCAAGAATTGCCCATGCTGTCAAAAATTTAAATGCTATGCCCTGGTCAGACAGGTTTGGAAAAATTAGGCTTTGGGTGTTGGTGGTGCCTTCACATCATAACTCTATAGAGGTACTCTTGATGAAAGCAAGAATTGGCCTTGCTGTCAAAAATAGAAAATTATATGCATCCTTTTGCAGACTTTGAAGAATAAGGGAGGCCATGCACCACAAGTTTGCAGAGGCATCAGAAGCAGAATCCTTGGGGTCACTGAGGATTACAGTATCAGGTGAAATACAAGTAATTATTGCACCTTCCCTAAAAAGCAAAACTAAATGCTAGAGGAAAAGCAGCTACACAGAATGTGACAAAAATTCAAACAGTGATAGTGGTAAGTAGGTAGCGCTGGACAATCCAAACTGTGATACAGGGAAAAATCACTGTCTGATAGGTGAAATTACTCAAACAAACTACTAGTGAAAAACGTCCACGTATAAAACAGTGATGAATGAAATAAAATGTCCGTTAACATCAAGTGGATTGTAAACGAGATGTCACACAGCTACGAGGACCATCGAACTGTAAACATATTCAAAACGGATGATAAGGTTAATACACGCTTACCAGAGATGTTGGACCCAACTGTCATAGGACAATGAGTCAACCAGGCATGAATACACCCATGGGACTGGCAGGCAGCGACTGTACATCAGATATCCAGAGGTTTTGAAATACGCCTCACTCCTTCTTCATACGGTGTCAACCATAGATGGGATGGATGCTGCAGCCAGTCCCGGCCGTGAGGATGATTCCAACCGCCAGAGACACCACAACAAGGAGTCAGATGATGGCAAATGGAAGGTGGTTCAAACACACCCTTATAGGGGTACTGGAACGAATAAAGGAACCCAACAGCACTTTCATCGGTAAAGCATAAAAAAAGAAAAAAAAAAAGGGGGGGGGGCTCTGAGTGTGCAGGTCAAAAACTGTTTTAATTGATAAAAAACAGCATACACAAAAGTATAAAAAAGTGATCACATACAACTAAAAGCAATATGGGGAATAGAATATCAAGCCGACATCCAAAACGGACTTCTACTGGGGCATCGATGCAGAAGGAGTGAGACGTAGTTCAAAACCTCTGGATATCTGATGTAAAGTCACTGCCTGCCCGTCCCGTGGGTGTATTCATGCCTGGTTGATTCGTTGTCCTACCACAGTCGGGTCCAACATCTCTGGTAAGCGTGTATTAAGCTTATCATCCATTTTAAAGACGTTTACAGTTCGATGGTCCCCATGGCTGTGTGACATCCCATTTACAATCCACTTGATGTTAACAGACATTTTATTCATCACTGTTTTATACGTGGACATTTTTCACTAGTAGTTTGAGTCATTTCACCTATCAGCCAGTGATTTTTCCCTGTATCACAGTTTGGATTGTCCAGCGCTACATACTTACCACTATTACAATATCTGTAACTGCCTCCTCCCAAGGGTTCTGGGGACGGAAAACCATCTCTTAAGGTTTGACGAATGTCTTCCTCTGTTTTAATCCTTCACAGCTGCCAGAATCCTCCTCCCTCTCCACTTGTGTGTTCTGTGGCATCGCAAGAATGGTGTCTTTTGTGCATGTGGTCTTGTTCCTGGTGGTGATCCACTGTATGTACACCAATGTTGAGGTTTCTGTATCACTGTATGCCTTATCTAAATAAAGAATTGGAAAAAAAAAAAAAAAAGAATGGTGTCTGTATAAAGTGAGCTTTGAGAGGAAAGGAAGTCCTCTTCCTCCCGTTGCTCTGCCTTGAGTGCATTGTCCATAATGCCTCGCAGAGTCTGCTCAAGCAGGAAAACAAGAGAGAATGTGTCGCTGATGCATGCATTGTCATTTAAAGTGCCCTGACACTCTACACTGACACACTTCAATATACTACAGTAAAACTGCCATGATTCGCTTCAATATACTGCAGTAAAGCTGCACTGACACATTAAACTAATACACTGCAGTAAACCTGCCCTGACACACTAAACTGATATACTTCATTATACTGCAGTAAACCTTACACACTAAACTGACACTAAAGTATAAAAGGAAGGTCGCACAACACTCACACTGCACTGATACTTTACATTTACTAGAATCACAATAGGACACTATAGCACACTAACTCGCTAGTAGCAATTAACAGAGCCCTGTTCTAACTGTCTCCACTCCAATATCACACAGGAAATGGCTGCTCTGGGAAGGAACCTTTTATAGTGTGGGGTGGGTCTATGAGCAATGAGTCATGATTGGACACAGTCCTCATTACTTTCTTCAATCATAGCTCTGACATTGTTCTGTGCCCTTTTGGGCAAAGCCTTGATTTCTTCAGCCACTCAAGACTTCCAATGCACTTTTGTCAGCTCTGTGTCTACAAAGGAGCAGAGGGGAGCTCATGTCTATAATGGGGATGGTTTGGACACTGCATCAAATGTTCCACAATGGCTCAAAATTAATATGGTCCAGAAATATTTTGACTAAATAAATGTGGATAAAGCACCTGGACCAGATGGCATACACCCACTGATCCGAAAATATTTTAGCTCTTTGATTTTAAAGCCATTGTTTCTAATTTTTAGGGACTCTTTAATGACTGAAATAGTGCCACTGGATTGTCAAATGGACAAAGTGGCGCCCTTTATTTAAAAAGGGGAACAAAGTCTTTAGCAAGTAACTATAGACCTGTTAGTTTAACCACATGCCGACCGGGCCATAGCCAAAAGACGGCTACAGCGCGGTCGGCTTATACTGGGAGGGCCTCCAGGGACATCCTCCCAGAACCTTGCTTCCACACGCCCCCTGGCTGATAGCGGCCGTTTACCATGTGATCGCTCCGTCAAATGACGGAGCGATCACTTGTAAACAAACCGGCGTCATGACGTGACGGATCGGTACAGTGAGAGGGGGAGAGATGGGCTGAATGTGAAGTGCCCACAGCGCTGCTCAGTGCCAATAGTCTGCAAATACTCTGCAATCAATTTTAAAAGAAACACATTTTTTTTTTTTACCGAATTTTTAGTCTTTTTTCATTAATAGCTCAAAAAATAAAAAAACCCAATGGTGATTAAATACCACCAAAAGAAAGCTATATTTGTGTGAAAAAAAAAATAAAAATAAAGGACAAAAAATTTATTTCGGGACAGTGTTGCATGACTGAGTAATTGTCATTCAAAGTGTGAGAGCACCGAAAGCTGAAAATTGGTCTGGGCAGGAAGGGTGTTTAAGTGCCCAGTGGTCAAGTGGTTAACTTCTATAGTCAGGAAGATACTGGAGAGTTTAGCATAAGTTCACATAATTCTTGCTGGAAAAAATATTTTAAGCAGCAGATAGCATGGATTCATGAAAGACAGAAATTGTCAAACAAATCTGATTTCTTTTTAGGAGCAGGTAAGTAAAACCTTGAATAGAGGGGTGACTGTGCTCGTGGTATAGGCATGGAAAGATCAGTATGTGAATGGATAAAAAACTGTCTAAAAGACAGAATTCAGAGAGTAGTGGTAATGATTCTTACTCTGAATGGTCTAAAGTTATCATTGGTGTATAAAGAAAAAGATAAATACCGCGCTATAATAAAGCAAAAAAAAAAAAACTGACAAAAGCAGCTGCTAAATGTGAGATACACACAAAGACAAGTAAAGAAAAATTGTAGCAGACCTAAAAAAAATTTTTTTTAATACCACAGGTGTCAATGATAACCATATGATTTAAACAGTGTGATACCACAAATAATAGTGATGCATCAAAACGGATAAACACAATTGATAAATAAGTCAAAAAAAATTAAAAACTAATGAAAATTGGTGAAAAATATAAAAATATTAAACAAATCATATTAGTGAAAAAATACATATACATACAAAAGTCCTTAATTGTGGAATAAATCTATATAAATTGTTCATTCCGTGACCACCATGTTCATAAATCAAATATTCACAAAAAAGGTGACAAGGTGTTTGAGCAAAAGGAAACAATAATCCCTGACTGATCCACCACCATATGAAATGGAGGCTTACCAACTAGCAAGCAAATGAAGCTTGTGACCTAAACCTGGTCAGGGCCTTTAGTAAAAAGTATAGCAGATGCCTCCAATCCTGGACTCTAATCTCAAACCAGGGCAGATAACACCATCGATTAGGGAAATAATTCAATAGGCTCTCCTGAGCAATAAACACTCCAGGGGCGATCAAAGGTAACCCAGAAAAGAAAAACTCACCATGGAGTAATAACATCTAAGCAGTTTTAATGGAAAGAACGAAAAAATATTGCACTTACAATTTTAAAAATACAGTATAGCGAATAGCTGGCCAGCTGTGCATGGATGCTCGTCCAAGAGACCAAGTACGCAGAGACGTCAGCACGTCAACTCCTCCCGACGTACGTTTCGTCAATAAAATTACATCTGGGGAACGTTCCCCGGACAATGTCATTTTATTGACCAAACGTTCCCCAGACAATGTCATTTTATTGACAAAACGCCATGGTGGCACCTCTCCCGCCACCGATAAAAGTGATCTTGCGGCAAACCGCTGCAGAGACCACTTTTATCTTGTGGTGCCCGCTGAGTTGCTGCCATAACAACGATATCCTCCTTCAAACAGCCGATGTAAAACTTTGGTGGGCGGTCTGTAAGTATTTAAGAGAGGTATGGACTCCAGAGAGAGGGACATAATTTTTACCCCTGTACAAATCATTAGTAAGACCTCATTTGGAATATGTGGGTCAGTTTTGGGATATTGGGGAAGTGAAGAGAAGAGCAACTAAACTGATAAGAGGCATGGAGAAGCTCGGCTATGAGGAAAGATTAGAGGATCTGAATTGATTCTCTCTTGAGAGGAGCAGATTAAGGGGGGATATGATCGACATGTATAAATACATAAGTGGTCCATATAGTGAAGTTGGTGGTGAGTTATTCACTTTAAAGTTATCACAGAGGACAAGGGGCACTCTTTACGTCTGGAGGAAAACACCTTTTAAGTAAAAAAAAAAAAATACATTCACATTTTTGCAGAAAAAAAAACATGTGCATTTATTACTTTTTCCTGCAGGAGCCTGGAAAGCATTGCATCCATGATCAGTGGATCAAGGGTACAAATTCAGGCTTTTGCAGACAAGCCCTGCAGCTTTCAGCCTGTACCTCCTATACAGGGTGACTGTTCATAAGCTGCAGGGCTTGTAAATTAACTTTGAGAGTGCTCATCAGCGCCCTTGTAGTCCATTCAGAACTGCAACCTGTCAGCCGTAGTAGTCGACAGTTAATGTAGTCTATCTATTCACAAGTGTAGCACTACCCCTGTAGGAATCATTGATATCAGGGTTCCCCACTGCTACACAGCCAGTCACACAGCATTCCTTCTTTCATCCAGATACAGAAATAGATATTTTGGCTTGTTTTTGTTGTTTTATTAGGAGATGATAACTTGGATGGGGTAAGTGATTATGGGATGCCCAACTTGCAGATGTTCAATAAACAAAACCAGGGACAACTTTCTACCTATTTACAGATTCCTCTTCTTCCTTCTGCACAAACTTGGTTCCCGTCTTTTACAGCTTCTGCTATCTCACTCCTGGGGGAACTAACAGTCTCTTTTTAGCACAGCAACAGCCCATTACAGGGTAGGAACTCTCAGTCCCTTTGGAAAAGTAGCACACATATAGAGTGAACAGCATTCCGCATCACCTTCTGTCTCTCCGTAAACACTGATGCCAGTTCTACTGCTTGCAGAAATACTAGCCTGCCAGGCTGCCACCAGCCCACCTGGCTGCTTCCTCTTTCCAGTCCTCCTGACTGACATACACATGGAGACTCCCAAGGGCAAGGTTGAACAAAGACTTGGCACACTGCTGTCTTCAAGAGAACACTGCTACAGCTGGCAGTCTCTCCCCTTGTCTGTCCCTGCACTGTGCTCATCTATTCACTGTCTCTCCGGTTAGGGTCCCTCCAACTGCCCCCTGTGGTGGGATCATTCCAGGCCAGCCTTCTGAGCTCCAGGCTGAGATAACCCCCCACAGCAGGGGTCCCCTCAAGGACCACCGACAGACTCTCCTCAGCACTGATTTTCCATCTTCCACCCGACTTTCTTGCTGCCATGGCTCATGTCTATTTAAGGGCTCCTTAGTTCCCTGCCAGGCCTCCAACCCGGCCCCTAAATATTTTAGGCAACCCTAGCCTTTGCCCACTATCTTCCATAACATTCTCCAACATTCTAGAAACGGGGGAGGCACCAGAGAACTGCCTGGATGATTCATCCAGCTCTGGCCTCTAATAACCCTGAGCCAGATTCAGTGACTCAGGTTTATCCTGGGGCTAGACTAAAGTTTGCCTACTCTCTAGTAGCACACACTAGAGAGTGCTACACTCACCTCCCTCTAAAAATCTGCCATGTCCCCATTGGCTGGAAAAAAAAAAAAAGGCTCATGCGCCCATAAGAAAAAAAAAAAGGAAGGGGAAAAGGGAACAAACTTGGAAGGACTATGTACAAATAAATACATGATATCAAAAATAGAATATATAGTTTTCAAAACCATACACATAATAAATATACATCCTGACTACAGGTCCCTGTAGCTAGCAAAATTATCAAACTCCAACATATGTACATGTTTACCAGAGCACCTCCCCTTAAAGGAACGCCCTTCTAACATCACTGCAAGGATAACAGGAACAGTCCCAAAAGTCCAGAACCAGGCAGGAGGACAGCCGTCCATAACAAACCTGCAGGAGAACATAAAGGAAATACAATCCTCGCACTAATTTATCTAACTTAACTGTACATTTTGTCAGCAAGTGATTATAATCCTGCTGGAAGAAACAACCTTTTCAAAAAAGTCTCTGAAAGAAAGGGCCCCTCCACAGCATCAGTCTCTTTCCAGCAATACGCTAGACCTTACCACAGTGTCTTTTCCCACAGTACCACATCTGGAAAAGCATAGGTGGTATGCTCCGGCCTAGTCTGTTCAGCTAGGGGAGGGAAAGTTCCCTTAACACATCAACTGCCTTGCTTCAGGCTGGAATCCTGAATCAGCCCCTTTGCTTATCAGTTCATGTCTGGATTTGGCAGTCTGGTGACTTCTCCACTGGGATCCCTCTTGGTGATGGAGTAGCTTCTGCTGGGCCTTTCAGCTTTCATGACAACTACCCAGTCCAGATAGATGGCTCTTCCCAGGCTCCACTCCCTCCTGATATGAAGGAACCTGGCTCAAGCGTTTTTGTTGTGAGGTTCCCTCTGGGGTTTAGGAACATGCAAAATAGTCTCATATTAGCTTCTCTTCCCAGCTGGTGCAGGAGACCTCAGTGATATCCATGACATCTTGTGGGATATAAGGAAAGTTCAAAAAGTTCAATCCCCACTCCGGAATAGTCCTTCTCTGCACCTCCCTCTGAAACTGGGAGAACCTGGAGCGCTCCCTGGAATTTCCTTTTCTTGGTAAGACACAGACCTGTGAGGACCGAGTAATCTACATCTTGTGTCCCATGCCTGTAACCTGCCCCTGGAAGCAGTGGGCTCTGCTTGAACTGGGGATGGGGCACTATAGTGTTTTTGTGGAGTAGGTTTCTGTTCATTTGTGCGGGGCGATGAGGGCTGCTGTGAATTCACCTCTTCTTCCCATACCTCCTCTTATCATGTTCCTCCCCAGGCATCCCTGCTGACAGATCTTCAGCTTCCTGAACATTCCCCAAAGTCCACTCTCCCTCTAATTTGCTCTCCGGGGACCACTCAGCCTCCACTTCTAGAGGCCCAAACTGAGCCTTCAGTCTGGGAGACCCCCTATCTATTTTGCCACCACTGCCACACGCCTCTGGATCACCTAAAGACCCATAGTCCTCTACAGCTGGATCCTGCCAGGTGGGGCTGACAGGGTGGACTTCAGGAGTTGGCTTCTCAGCTGGGATACCTTGAGCTGGACTGGCATCTCTCACCTTCTGCCGTGGCTCTTCTCCCCCTGAACTTGGGACCACTGATACTCTCCGGTCTCTCCCACAGGAGTAGTGGTGGATAGCTAACCGACTGCAGGTGTGCATGCCACTCACCCCTTGACTCCCTTCGACCAGCCAGCAGGGCCATCTTAATAACATCACGGGCCCCTGGGCAAAGTAATGAACTAGGACCCCTACCAGGGAGATGGTTGATTGACACCTCAAATTTATTTGGGATTTTTAAGGCAATATAGAAAAAATTATACTAAATATATATAAAAAAATATAAATTTTATTAGAGATATCAAAAAAACTTTACAATAACAAGGAAATCCATAAAATAACAATGTTGTGCTGACATATGTATATAGCATAAAATAATACCACATGCGTAAACTTTATGCAACAGAGCAAGTGGCTCTTTTTTTTGAGGAAAATAGCCACTTGCTCTGTTGCATAAAGTTTACGCATGTGGTATTATTTTATGCTATATACATATGTCAGCACAACATTGTTATTTTATGGATTTCCTTGTTATTGTAACGTTTTTTTGATATCTGTAATAAAATTTATATTTTTTTATATATATTTAGTATAATTTTTTTCTATATTGCCTTAAAAATACCAAATAAATTTGAGGTGTCAATCAATTGTATTTACTATTTCCGGGATGATGGCAATAACATGCCACAGCTCATGAGTCCAACAAATATTTTCACCAGGGAGATGGTGACATGCGGCGCGCTATGTGTGCAGTGGCAAGGAGCAGGTGTGGCTAAATAATGCTACATATTGGGCGTGGCTTTTTTAGGGTAGTATAGGGCAGTTTAGCGGAAGGTTTGGATAATATAGGGAAGTATAGCTGAAGGCTTAGATAGTATAGAGCAGTGTAGCGGAAGGTTTGGATGGTATGGGCCCATATGGCGTAAGGTTTGGATAGTATAGGGCAAAAAATTGGAAGGTTTGGGTAGTATAGGGCAGTATAGGTGAACGTTTGGGTAGTGTAGGGCAGTATAGTGGAAGGTTTAGACAGTATAGGGCAGTACAGGTAAAAGTTTGGATAGTATAGATCAGTACAGGTGAAGGTTTGGATAGTATAGGGTGGTATACATGAAGGTTTGGATAGTATAGAGGTATAGGTAAAGGTTTAGATAGTATAGAGCAGTATAGGTTAAGGTTTGATTAGTATAGGGTGATATAGGTGATAGTTTGGACAGTAAAGAGCAGTATAGGTGAAGGTTTGGATAGTATAGGCAATACAGGTGAGGTTTTGGATAGTATGGGTCAGTATAGGTGAAGGTTTGGGTAGTATAGGGCGGTATAGGTGAAGGTTTGGATAGTATAGGTCGATAAAAGTGAAGGTTTGAATAGTATAGGGCAGTATAGGTGAAGGTTTGGATAGTATAGAGCAGTATAGGTTTGCATAATATAGGGAGGTATAGGTGAAGGTTTGGGTCGTATAGGGTGGTGCAGGTGAAGATTTGGATAGTATAGAGCAGTATAGGTGAAGGTTTGGATAATATAGGGCAGTATAGTTGAAGGTTTGGATAGTATAGAGCAGTGTAGGTGAAGGTTTGGATAGTATAGAGCAGTATAGGTAAAGATTTGAATAGTATAGGGCAGTATAGGTGAAGGTTTTAATAGTATAGGGCAGTATAGGTGATGGTTTGGATGGTATAGAGCAGTACAGGTGAAGGTTTGGATAGTATAGAACAGTAGAGGTGAAGGTTTGGATAGTAGAGAGCAGTACAGGTGAAGGTTTGGATAGTATAGGATGATATAGGTAAAGGTTTAGATAGTATAGAACAGTACAGGTGAAGGTTTGGATAGTATAGGGTGGTATAGATGAAGGTTTGGATAGTATAGAGCAGTATAGGTGAAGGTTTGGATAGTATAGGGTGGTATAGGTGAAGATTTGGATAGTATAGGGCAGTACAGGTGAAGTTTTGGATAGTATAGAGCAGTATAGGTGAAGGTTTGGATAGTATAGGGTGGTATAGGTAAAGGTTTGAATAGTATAGGGAGGTATAGGTGAAGGTTTGAATAGTATAGGGAGGTATAGGTGAAGGCTTGGATAGTATAAATCAGTATAGGTGAAGGTTTGGATAGTATAGGGTAGAGGTCGACCGATATGGGTTTTTCTCTGGCCGATGCCGATATTTAGAAATCATGGCGGCCGATAGCCGATATATGATGCAGATTTTTTTGGGCCGATATGTTAGGCCGATTTTATTTTATTTATTTATTTTTAATCCCCCTTGATCTAACACACCTTTCCCACTGGGGCGTTTTTTAAGGCGCTTTTGGGCTAAAAATAGCGCCTGTAAAGTGCCTGCAAAACGGCTCCCCTGCAGTCTGCATGAAAGACAGAGTGCTTTCACACTGAGGCGATGCGCTGGCAGGATCTTAAAAAAAAGTCCTGCAAGCAGCACGTTTGGAGTGGTGTATACCGCTCCTCCACCACTCCTGCCCATTGATATGAATGGGCACCACTGCCGAAGCGCATGCAATGCGATTTGGCAGCGGTGCTTCATGGGCGCATTTAACCTCTTCCTTGGCCGCTAGCTGGGTTATATGTGCCCCACTAGCAGCCAAATAGCACTGCTAAAATGATGGTAAAGAGCCGCTAAAACTTGCATTTTACCATCAACGCCCGCCCGCTCCAGTGTGAAAGCAGCCTTCATAAGTGATACAGAAAATTTCTTACACTTAAACATTTATTAAACAAAACAAACCTCCAATCAGTTTACTTGTATGTATGATTTAGCTAAAAAAAAAAAATAACTATATATTAAGGGTCGGTTCACACAGGGGCGACCCGTCAGGCGACTTAGCCGCCTGACAAGTCGCGTCCCGCTCTATGCAATGGAACCGTTCTAATCGGAGCGACTCAAGTCGCTCCGACTTAGAAAAAGGTTCCTGTACGACTTTTGGGGAGACTTGCATTGACTTCTATACAGAAGTCATTTCGCAAGCTGCCTCTAAAGTCGGATCCCGGTCGCCTGAGGCAGTCGTGCTGCCTCAGTGTGAACGGGCTCTAAATAAAAACAGGTAGTCAAAACTTTTGGACAAAAAAAAAAAAATGGGCTAACTTTACTGTTTTTATTTTATTTTTATTTTTTAAATGGTGTATTTTTTTTCCAAAAAAATGCATTTGAAAGACCTCTGTGCAAATGCCGTGTGACATAAAATATTGCAACAACCGCTATTTTATTCCCTAGGATCTCTGCTAAAAAAATATATCTCATTTTTGGGGGGTCTAAGTGATTTTCTGGCAGAAAATACTGGATTTTTACTTGTAAGCAGCAAGTGTCAGAAAAGATTTAGTCTTTAAATGGTTAAACTGAGAACTTCTACACACTGAGATGACTTCATTCATTCAAGTGTAAACATTGTATCTTTCTGTTCTTTTCTTGGCAGCCTGCCCAGAGAGGAGTAAAGG
Organism: Lithobates pipiens; assembly: GCF_037356315.1. Lineage (NCBI taxonomy): Eukaryota > Metazoa > Chordata > Amphibia > Anura > Ranidae > Lithobates > Lithobates pipiens. The sequence goes on along the minus strand of NW_027507718.1, from coordinate 168,652,289 downwards.
GTTGCTATGACGACTCAGTCAACTTGCACTGACTTCTATACAGAAGTCATTTCAAAGTCCCACTGTAGTTCTAAATCGGCTTTTTATCAGCACAATCGGCCGATGCCGATTATTTTAAAAAAACGGCAAATATCGGCCGATATATCGGTCGACCTCTAGTATAGGGTGGTATAGGTGAAGGTTTGAATAGTATAGGATGGTATAAGTGAAAGTTTGGATAGTATAGAGCAGTATGGGTGAAGGTTTGGGTAGTATAGAGCAGTATGGGTGAAGGTTTGGATAGTATAGAGCAGTATAGGTGAAGGTTTGAATAGTATAGGGAGGTATAGGTGAAGGTTTGAATAGTATAGGGAGGTATAGGTGAAGGCTCGAGTAGTATAGGTTGATATAGGTGAAGGTTTGGATAGTATAAATCAGTATAGGTGAAGGTTTGGATAGTATAGGGTGGTATAGGTGAAGATTTGGGTAGTATAGGTGAAGGTTTGAATAGTATAAGGAGGTATAGGTGAAGGTTTGGATAGTATAGAGCAGTATAGGTGAAGCTTTGGGTAGTATAGGGCGGTATAGGTGAAGGTTTGCATAGTATAGGGCGGTACAGGTGAAGGTTTGCATAGTATAGGGCGGTACAGGTGAAGGTTTGCATAGTATAGGGCGGTACAGGTGAAGGTTTGCATAGTATAGGGCGGTACAGGTGAAGGTTTGCATAGTATAGGGCGGTACAGGTGAAGGTTTGCATAGTATAGAGCAGTACAGGTGAAGATTTGGAAAGTATAGAGCAGCATAGGAGAAGGTTTGGATAGTATAGGGTGGTATAGGTGAAGGTTTGAATAGTATAGGATGGTATAAGTGAAAGTTTGGGTAGTATAGAGCAGTATAGGTGAAGGTTTGGGTAGTATAGGGGCAGTATAGGTGAAGGTTTGCATAGTATAGGGCAGTATAGGTGAAGGTTTGCATTGTATAGGGCAGTATAGGTGAAGGTTTGCATAGTATAGGGCAGTATAGGTGAAGGTTTGCATTGTATAGGGCAGTATAGGTGAAGGTTTGGATAGTATAGAGCAGTATAGGTGAAGGTTTGGATAGTATAGGGCGGTATAGGTGAAGGGTTGGATAGTATAGAGCCGTACAGGTGAAGGTTTGGGTAGTATAGGGCAATATAGGTGAAGGTTCGGATAGTACAGAGCAGCATAGGTGAAGGATTGGATAGTATGGGGTGGTATAGATGAAGGTTTGGCTAGTACCGTATATTGTGGTATAGGTGAAGATTTGGATAGTATAGAGCAGTATAGGTGAAGGTTTGGATAGTATAGAGTGGAATAGGCGAAGGCTTGAATCGTATCGGACAGTACAGGTGAAGGTTTGGATAGTATAGAGCAGTATAGGTGAAGATTTGGATAGTATAGGGTGGTATAGATGAAGGTTTAGATAGTATAGGGCAGTATAGGTGAAGGTTTGGATAGTAGAGGGTGGCATAGGTGAAGGCTTGGATAGTATAGGTGAAGGTTTGGATAGTAGAGGGTGGTATAGGTGAAGGTTTGGATAGTATAGAGCAGTATAGGTGAAGGTTTGGATAGTATAAGGTGGTATAGGTGAAGGTTTGGATAGTACAGAGCAGTATAGGTTAAGGTTTGGATAGTATAGGGCGATATAGGTGAAGGTTTGGATAGTATAGGGCAGTATAGGTGAAGGTTTGGATATTATAGGGTGGAATAATTGGTTTGGATAGTGTAGGGTGGTATAGGTGAAGGTTTGGATAATATAGGGCAGTGATGGCGAACCTTGGCAGCCCAGATGTTTTGGAACTACATTTCCCATGATGCTCCACTACACTGCAGAGTGTCTGAGCATCATGGGAAATGTAGTTCCAAAACATCTGGAGTGTCATGGTTCGCCATCACTGGTATAGGGCAGTATGGGTGAAGGTTTGGGTGGTATAGGTGAAGGTTTGTGTAGTATAGAGCAGTACAGGTGAATGTTTGGGTGGTATAGGTGAAGGTTTGGCGAGTATAGGGTGGTAATGGTGAAGGTTTGAATAGTATACGGCGGTATAGGTGAAGGTTTGGATAGTATAGAGCAGTACAAGTGAAGGTTTGAATAATATAGAGCAGTACAGGTGAAGGTTTGGGTAGTATAGGGCAGTATAGGTAAAGGTTTGGATAGTATAGGGTGGTATAGGGAAAGGTTTGGGTAGTATAGAGCAGTATAGGTGAAGGTTTGGGTAATATAGGGCGGTACAGGTAAAGGTTTGGATAGTATAAGGTGACATAGGGCCAAGCTAATGCTGTATGCAATGACAATGTGTTTGGTCACTTACAGCATTGCTGGATACAAAACTCCTGGGGCTGCTGTGGTCTCTCCTCCTCAGCTTGAGTGAATGAGTCTGTAGAAGGAGGCAGCCACACCCCTGGCTCTGCCCACAAACTCCGGCTGCCTCTGGAGATACTGAAGATCTCTGAGGAACAGCCCAACTTGATTAAATGAGAGGGGAGTGTTACAGGCAGCCTCCCACGTATGCTGATGATGAGGTCGCTGACCCGACTTGGGTGCCATATAGAGCAGAAGAGGAAAGTGGGGGGGGGGGGCACAACCCCAACGAGCTGGTTATCTGCTGGCCCACTTCCCACAGTTTTTTTTAGCACATGTACAGCCGATTGCACTGTTGCAATTTGCAAGCAGATCAAGCGTGGCAAAAACACCAACCATTGCTTGACAAGCCATTTAACCTCCCACCACTCAGCCCATTGGCAAGAGCATTTGAAAGCCACACAAAAGGGGTGTAATTCTTCTGCTCTTCCCCTTTCAGATCTATCCTTGCTATATCTCATGACCTCTCAGCAGCCTTCACTGACAGGGATGATGGTATGGCAAAGGGTGTCAGAGGTCCTTGCAACACGTCTGCCTGCAGTTCACCACCAGCTTTAGAGTATAGCAGGCAAATTTCTCTGCCCCAGCTGCTGCATCGAAAAAAGAACAATACACTTCCTGCCCCTCACCTGCCCAGCGTCTAAATTCTAGCTTGTCCAAATAAAGAAAGCTTTCAGGGAAAAACTATTTAAATGTCATTTTTTTTTCTTTATAAATGTCAGTTTTGCTGCAGCAGGTTCTATACACAGTACAGATGCACCACTTTACAGGCAGAATAAAAGGAAACCCCCAGGCACTATACTGTATTTAACCACTTGCAGACTGGTTCACAACGATATACGTCGGCAAAGTGGCACGGGTGTGCAAAACAACGTAACCATACGTCGCTGTGTCATTCCGCAGATGGCCGCCATTACTAATAAATAATAAAATTATTAATAAAAATGGCATAGATCGATCCCTATTTTGTAGACACAATAACTTTTGCGCAAACCAATCAATATATAATTGATTATATTATATTATAGCAAAAAGTAAAAAATATAGCTTTTTTTTTTCAAAATTGTCACTCTTTTTTTGTTTATAGCACAAAAAATAAAAACCACAGAGGTGATCAAATACCACTAAAAGAAAGCTCTATTTGTGGTGAAAAAAAAAAGGATGTCAATTTTATTTGGGTACAACATCGTACGGCTGCACAATTGTCAGTTAAACCAACGCAATGCCGTATCGCAAAAAAAGGGCTTGGTCAGGAAGGGGGTAAATCCTTTCCGTGGCTGAAGTGGTTAAAGGAATTTTTCATTTTTATTGTTTCACATTAAGCATCATTAAAATCACTGCTCTTTTAAAAACGATCTTTTTTAAATGTTTTTTTTTTTTTGCATCGGTACATGTGCCCCAGGGAAGTATCGGGGCCCCCATATCCCTTTTATGGCCAATAACTTGCATATAAGCTTTTAAAATAGGGACTTTAGATTTTTTTTAAGTTCAGGCCCCGTAGACTTTAATAGGGTTTGCGAATTGAGTCAGAATTTTTGCAAAGTTTGAGAGCTCTGGCGCCAACTGGGGGTTGGTTAAAGGTTTAAAGGTTCTTCACAGTGTACACACTTCAGCCAGGCTCTGACCGCTGCTGTGGGTTTCCTGCACCCAGGGCACAACAAGCGCAGTTTCTCCATACCATTGATCATGCCGAGGCTGAATCCCCCTTGGTACTTTAGCCACATCCCGGTATCCACCATCCGGTATCTATCGCCTGGTACCTGCATGTCAGGAAGGCTCAAGATAGGGCTGCAGAGCTGTAGGTAACCTGCCATGACGCACTCCTCAGCTCTCCCGCTCTGAACACGCTGGGTTTTCTCTGTGAGGTGGCTCCACTCCCAAGCTTCCAAACTAGTTGATGTCAGCAGTTTTGATAAGCAGGCCTGCTCCTGCCCGCTCTGTCAGCCCTTCCTTTCTGGACTGAACTTTGCAGGCACTGATATCATCCATACAGCCACTTCACATGCACTGACATTGGCGGGACATTGGCAGAACTTATTGAAACATGCTCCCCGACTGCAGCGAAGGATGAATAGCTGAGTGCGGGTGGCAATAAAAGTCTGTAGCGGTTGCTATGGGCAACAACGAATAGCTGACAGACATAATCCTGCAGGGACCTACTAGTTCATCATCAGACAGCTGGACACTTTGTAATCCATGGGCACAATTAACCGCCGTGGTTGCCATGGACAACAGCATGCAACACAGTTCTCACTGATCAAGGCAGGCTCCTGTATAGCACAAACAGCCATCCCAGCCATGATTAAGGCAACTGGGTATGCAGTATAGCTGGTTGGCAGCAACCTCGCCGTGGTTGCTATGGACAGCAGAACTTTTTTTTAACAGCAAAGTACAGTCCCTGGCTCGATGATCTAGAGTTTCTAGGGGAAACATCTGTGCAAGGTACCATGGGAAAATCTTGAGAAAAGCCTCAAATGTAGCACTACCCCTCTAGGAGTTGCTGATGTCAGGGTTCCCCAATGCTACACAGCCAGTCACACAGCATTTCCTTCTTTCATCCAAATACAGAAATTAGTCCTTTGGCTTGTTTTTGTTGTTTTATTAGGGAATGATAACTTGTATGGGGTAAGGGAATATGGAATGCCAGACTAGCAAATGTTCAATAAACAGAACCAGGAACAACTTCCTCTTCTTCCGTTTCTCCTGCACAAATTTGGTTTCCTTTTTGTACAGCTTCTGCTGTCTCAATCCTGGGGAAACTAATGCCGCGTACACACGATCAAACCAGCGGAAAAGTTGACTCGACGATATTTACATTCCTTGTAAAAGGAATAAAAGTGATTTTTTTTTAAACAGTGTAAAAATAAAATAAAAAAAAATATTTTTTTTAAACGCGCCCCATCTCACTGAGCTCGTGCACAGAAGCGAACGCATACGTGAGTAGCGGCCGCATATGAAAACGGTGTTCAAACCACACATGTGAGGTATCACAACGATTGGTAGAGCGAGAGCAATAATTTTAGCCCTAGACCTCCTCTGTAACACAATTTTTTTTAAACACTGCCTATGGAGATTTTTAAGGGTAAACGTTTGTTGCCATTCCACGAGAGGGTGCAATTTTGAAGCATGACATGTTGGGTATCAATTTAGTTAATTTTACTCTTGTCTTATTTTTTTATTCAAAAAAGTGATTTTTTTCCAACAAAAGTGCGCTTGTAAGACCACTGTGCAAATATGGTGTGGAAAAAAGTATTGCAACGACCGCCATTTTATTCTCTAGAATGTTAGGAAAAAAAACAATATATAATATTTGGGGGTTCTAAGTAATTTTCTAGCAAAAAAAATTGTTTGTATACACAAAAATCTCAAAACGGGGCTGGTCCTTAAAGTGGTGTTCCACCCACAAAAAAAGCTTAAAATTCTTAAAAAAATAAAATAAAAAACATTTGGAAAAATATTTTTAACCTCACCTCTAAATGCCTGTTTCTAGGGGGTCCCTCGTAGTCTGCCTACTTCAGTGCCTGGGCTGCTGACGTCACTTCCCCTTGGCGCAGGAAGAGCTCAGCTCCGCCCCTCCCTCCTGTCAGTCATCTGGGACACGTGACAGGTCCCAGATGACTGCGGGCCAATCACGGCGCGCGTCGCCACTCGCGCATGCGCATTGGGTGCCCGGCTGTGAAGCCACAGCTGGGTGCCCACAGTTGCAATGCCGGCACCGCCAAAAGGAGGGGGGGGACAAGCAGGGCTTTGTTCCCCTGCATCGCTGGACCCTGGGACAGGTAAGCGTCCGATTATTAAAAGTCAGCAGCTGCAGTATTTGTAGCTGCTGAGTTTTCTTTTTTTTTTTCTTTTTTCATCTTCCTCATCGGGCAGTCCGCTTTCAGACAAAAGTGGTCTCTGCGGTGGATTTGCTGCAAGATCACTTTTATTGGCGGCGGGAGAGAGGGCCCTCCCTCCCGCCACGTGCCGGTGCCCTCCGCCACTTACTGGAGCCGTCGGTAGCGGCGGAGACGATCGGGTCCTGTCACGTCTGTGGTATGGAGATGAGTCTCCATACCACTGCAGGGCAGAAGCAACCTAAAAATTTCACTTCCATCCATAGCTCTTAAAGAGACTTTTTTTTTTTCAAATGACATTTAATTATTATTTATTTTTTATTGCATTTTATTGTAAATATGAGATCTGAGGTCTTTTTGACCCCAAATCTTATATTTAGGAGGTCCTGTCATGCTTTTTTTCCATTACAAGGGATGTTTACATTCCTTGTAATAGGAATAAAAGGGACATCATTTTTTTAACCACTTCCCACCCGGTCAATAGCAGATTGACATCCGGAAAGTACTTCTGTTATCCTGACTGGGCGTCATATGACGTCCTTCAGGATAACATGCCGCCACGCGCCCGTGGGGGCGCGCATAGCGGCGATTGGTGGAGCGGTGTGTCAGCCTGACCCGGTGGAGGCTCTTTACCACGTGATCAGCCGTGTCCAATCAGGGCTGATCGTGATGTAAACAGGAAAAGCCGATCAATGGACAGACACGATTACAGGAGAGGAGACAATTGGCGGCTCTCCTGACAGGGAGGGTCTACACTGATTGTTTATCAGCGCAGCCCCCCCGCGGATGCCCACACTGGACCACCAGGGAAGCCCCCAGGACCACAAGGGATGTGGGCAACATGTGGATGGCCAGGTATGAAACCCATGGCCATGCACATATGCCCAATGTGCCCAGTCTGTGCCAATCAGTGCCCACAAATGGGCACTGACTGGCACCATCGTGTACAAAACAAAATCAGTGATGCCCAACAATGCCACCCATCAGTGTCCTCAATGCCACTCATCAGTGTCCAGTAGTGCCATCTATCAGTGCCCATCCATGCCCATCAGTACCCGCCTATCAGTGCCCATCCGTGTCACCCATAAGTACCCATCAGTGCCACCCATAAGTACCCAACAGTGCCGCTTATGAGTGCCCATCTGTGCTACATACCAGTGCCGCCTATCAGTGCCTATCATCAGTGCCCGTCAGTGCCACCTCATTGGTGCCACCTCATCGGTGCTCATCAGTACTGCCTTATCAGTGCCCGTCAGTGCAGCCATATCAGTGCCCGTCATTGAAGAAAAAAACATACTCATTTACAAAAAAATGAACAGAAACTTGATTTTTTTCAAAATGTTCGGTCTTTTTTTATTTTGAAGCGCAAAAAATAAAAATTGCAGAGGTGATCAAATACCACCAAAAGAAAGCTCTATTTGTGGGAACAAAATTATAAAAAATTTGTTTGAGTACAATGTTGTATGACCGTACAATTGTCATTCAAATTGCTACAGCGCTGAAAGCTGAAAATTGGCTTAGGCAGGAAGGTGTCTAAGTGCCTGTATTGAAGTGGTTAAAAAAGAACAGTGTAAAAATAAAAGGTAAAATAAACAGGAAAAAAAAAAGTTAAACGTGCCCCGTTCCGCCGAGCTCGTGAGCAGAAGCGAACGCATACGTGAGCAGTGCCCTCATATGAAAATGGTGTTCAAACCACACATGAGAGGTATTGCTGCGATCGTTAGAGCGAGAGCAATAATTCTAGCCCAAGATCTCCTCTGTAATTGTAAACATGCCACCTGTAGAACTGTTTAAAAATCGCCTATGGAGATTTTTAAGGGTAAAAGTTTGTCGCTATTCCGCACAATTATGAAGCGTGACATGTTGGGTATCAATTTACTCTTAACATTATCTTTCACAATATAAAAGGTTTCCCCTTTAGCCTTACTGCAAAGAGAGATGGGATGTCCACTACTCTACGGTATCCAGAAGATTTCCAATCGTTTTGCAGAGAATTAGACCTCCCTGTGCCACCTACTCCTAGATGGGATCCATTACCAGCTCCTCCATCACGCCCAGACCCCTGGATTCAGGCAACTGAAAGGAAGCACCCGGGGCTGCCCCCTCCTGGCCCCCCTCTACTGCCTCACCAATATTTAATCCTCATGCCTCTGGAGGTCTCTTCCTGGCTGATAACTTGTTAAAGGGCTCTTTTTCCCCCCCCACAAAGCTCCTAGATGGGGTTTGCTAGTTCCCTCACCCAGGTGTTTGGGTTTTTTTTATTTTTTATTATTAGAGTGTAAACTCATGGACCCAATTCATATGCTGGTATGACCATGTTTAGCCTACCCAACCAGTTGTTCTTGGGTTATTGCTATAGCTACAGTTATAGTTTTCTGCTATTTGATAAATACATTTCTAACTACAATTGCAGGCAGGCCAGGGAGCGGATCACCTTACCCCTTCCTTGGGACTACCACCTCTCCCCCCAGGTGCTCTCCGAATGGTTCCTGATCTCATTCTACCTGACTGTGGTTTTTGGTTACCCCCTTCGGGAGAATCCCAACCTGCCGCATTTTTCAGGTGGGTCATACAGTGAATTGTCAACCGTATTTGATTTTGTACTAAATTCTCGCTAAAACCGGCCACATGGCATTTGCCCTTAAACACTTCCCTCAGATATACCTTGCTTCTAATCCACACAAACAAGCAGGAGTAGCAATTATTTTTAAGCAGGGCTCTCCTTTCCATCTACAATCCCAGTATAATATCCACTTGGCACTATCTCATCCTACATGGCACTTGGAATGGAACTAACCTTACTTTATGTAACATTTATGCCCCGAACACCAATCAAAACCCCTTTCTGTCCAAAGTGTATAAACACTTGTTTGCAGCTCCCCACCAATTTCTGTTCATTGGAGGAGACTTCAACCTGACCTACTCCCCAGGCATAGATAAACACTCTGTAGGACGTGGAAAGGGGATTCGGCAACTGATAGGAAATCCACCCTCTTTCGCCAATTAACCAGGAGGTATGCCTTATTCGACACCTGGCGCACCACCTATCCAACCACTAAACAATTCACTAGATTCTCGCCAAACGTGCCGGGGAGTAATAGGCGTGGTGTAAGAATTTCAGCTGGATAAATCTATCTTATTACAAGATCGTCAGGGGTAGATATTGCTGAATTCCCTCCTCCCAGTCATCATCTGCTAGCTCTGGAACATCCCGTTGCCAGACCATGAGTAATTGAGATACCTGTGTCGAGAACAGCAAGTTTATTGTACAAGGTAGAGAGTGTTCTCACACCATCTGGGGATCGGAGCGTATCCTCCACTTCAGACATCTCCAAACTCACCGGGGAGGGGAATTGGGAGCGAAAAGCATGGGACAGTTGGATATATTGGAAGAACATCAGAATCGGAAGTTCCCGATCCCGTTTAAGAGCATCAAAAGTAATCAACTGCCCCTGGGTCATTATGTCCCCCAAAGTCGTGATCCCATATCTGGCCCAAATGTAATCAGTGCTGTAGGCTATAGCCAACAGCACTGTTCAGTATATTCTGATGGCGGGGAAGTCTGCCCACTGTCAGAGTACAAAGGGACAGCGGGAGGATTCTCACATTCACCTCAAATGAGTGGATGGGGGAATCATCTATAGGCTGCCTAACAAGTGAGAATATTTTACTTGTTGCTATATATATTTTTTCACTATAACTTGCAGTCTGCTGCATAGAGAAATCTTTTTTTTTCTCACATACACTCATGTGTCTTCTAAAAGAGTGTTTTCAAGGTTGAAAATTGTACAAAATAGATTAAGGTGGTATTAAACCTACAAAAAAAAATTATATATTGCTGCTTACCAATAATAAATTATAAACTAAAGAGTAAACGTTTTTCTTAGTTTGGCGTGGAGAGGGATTAGAATACCTGTCAGGTTGTTATTGCTGTCTGTGTCTTCCGTTAAAGAGACTTACCCTCTACATTTGTCCTGTTTACCATTAAAACCAAAAATGTAAATAAAAGAAAATCACAAATTGGCACTCAGCAATAACATCTTGCCAAAGAAGCAGGCACTAAGCAAAATTAGTAAAAGCACACTCAATATGTTGTCAAAAAACAAGGTTGGTAACAAGGCAAGCATAAGGTTGGATCATTAATAGTAACACGCTTTAGCATACAAGATGCTAAGTAATAAGGACTAAGCATAAGATGACACTTGGTGTTCAGATCAGCATAAATAGTAGCAAGGCCACCTTAAGTGCACCAGTGAGCAGAAATAAGCTTAATCTACCTAAAATGGAAACTATACTGCTGGAGTACATAAATGCTAGGCATAGACTGACTGGGTATGCACTGCCCATAGGAAAAATGTTAGAAAGGAGAAAAAAGGGGAACAATAAAAGGCTTGTAGGATGGATTAATGGGAAGGGCAGCCTTTTAAGTTGTTTTTCTGCTGGCTACCATTGGGGCCCCTTAAGAAGCATGGGGCAGTAGAAGTGTAATGCTAATATGGCACAGGTGCAGTATCAATGGGTATGGGTGCAGAATAGATAAGGCATATGTGCAGTATGGATGTGGTATACCTAATGGCTTGCCTCCAGTTCCTGCTAACAATATGAATGATGAGTGATAAGCCCTCTCACCAGTTCCTGTGGTGCAATTGCAAGCTTTTTCTGTGGAATGGGGCACGTTCTCTCTCTCTCTCTCTCTCTCTCTAGAATGCATTTGGAGTCTGGCTGTAGAAAGCAAAGGGTGTGAGGAAACTCTGGTCTCCTGGTGGTAATGGTGCAGTGTGTTAACTGTGGTCTGTGCTGTGCGGCTCAGGGTGTCTCTTTCTTCCTGGCCCTCTGGTTCAGTCCCGCTTGTCTGGCCTCCCAACAGTCTGTCTCAGGCTGCAGATGTGCACACCTCAGTTCCTTGGCCTCAAGAGTGCAAAGTTTTCCAAGCAGTTCCGTTAAAGACATCTCACCACTTCCCCTACTCCTCAGGACCTCTTGGAAACTGTAGTGTAAAGAATCAATTGGCCCCATTGTGTGGCTGCTGTCCCGAACTACAACTCGCATGAATCTCAGTGCTTTGCATTGAAGTCTATGGACAGGCTTGGCTATGGCTCTCTCCGTGCTGGCAGGAGGGAATAGTGCAGCATAATATCAGTATCATAGTAGAGAGTGGAACAACAAAGGACACTGTCTCTGCCTCCATATTGTTGAGGCCCAGAACCTTTCTACAAGTAATAGAGGGGAAATCTTCCAATGGGCACACTAGTTCTAGTGACAACCAGGGATTGTCTCACTTTGGAGAGATTTCCTCCTCCTCCTGTTGTAGCTATAGGACAGGAAGTGAAGGAAAGTCTCCAAAATGAGACAGATGATGGGGACCAGCTACATTCTGGCTTTAGACCACATGATGGACATTACCCAAAGGGGTCTTCAGGGACAGGACTCTATCGCTAATGGACTAAAGCCCTGAACCTGTACATTTTCACCAGAGCTTAGTGAATGTGGTGAAGCGTCACTTTGTAAAAAAAAAACAATTATGTGCAAGGAAAATAATAATAATAGCATTTTTGCTTGCATAATTGGATGATGGAAATCGGAAGAGCCTCAATGCATTCACTAAGCTCTGGGTAGGAGGGATGCAACTGCACCAGTAAAGGGCACAGTCTATTTTTCTTCACTAAATCAACCCCACTGATGGCAAAAAAAAACAAAAAAACTGACTGGGCTTATAACCTTCTCCTACTTTATTTAAAATGAAAAAAAATGTGTTGCCTTAAGTTCTGCTTTAAATGTAGTGGCTGCATTAGTTTTCTTTTTTTAAGCTTTTTTTTCTTTTACCTTTACCTGGTTATCTAGCCAGTAACACACTTCTTGTCCTAGGGTGTCTCAAATCTTGATGAAAGAGGAACGGAGTCACCCTTGGACAGTAGCATTGCTAATCTGGGAAGAGGGTTGTGAGGTGAATTAGCTGATTTAGCTGGATTAACAAATTAAAGCCGAACTCTTGCTAACAGATTTTAAACAATTACAGAAATAGATTTACTGGTCAGAGTAAAAGTTGAAGAAAAAAAGAAAACAAATTCAGTCACACACATCTAAGAATTCATAAGCTGCAAATTTTTTTGATATTGGTTTACCGCTTTAAAGTCTTTGAATGTACAGGATCTTCTGGAATCCTTTATTTTACTGAACATGAAAGTAATATCAACAAAACATCAGATACAGCTGTACTGCTGGAGTAGATGCACAGTGGAGCCGGGGAGATTGAGGCCCAGGCCACAGACTTTTGCCAGTATACTGGGACCAAAAAGGAGCATGAAGACCAAATAACCATGGCAGATGTCCCCACACTGGAGTCAGATGATGGGGACCAGCTACATTCTGGCTTTAGACCAGGGATTTTCTCACTTTGGAGAGATTTCCTCTTCCTCCTGTTGTAGCTATAGGACAGGAAGTGAAGGAAAGTCTCCAAAATGAGACAGATGATGGGGACCAGCTAAATTCTGGCTTTAGACAACATGATGGACATACCCAAAGGGGTCTTCAGGGACAGGACTCTATCGCTAATGGACTAAGGCCCTGAACCTGTACAGTACCTTGTGGCTAACTTGATGTACTTTGTGCCAAGATGAGTGCACACCCTTCTTCTTTCAGGCCAAATATAGGTACAATCTCTCAAGGCTTTGTTATGCTTTACAGGTATGTCTGTTTGGCAATTTGTTTTTTAGGTCACTTTATGGATATGTACTGTATGTTGTAACTTTAGATTTTTCAGAATTACAATCTATATAACAATGTATCTTGATATTGGGAAGAGATACATACTCTAGAAACAGTTCCAATATCTAAGGCCACTGTAGATACTGTGGGGTCGTCTATTGGGCTATCAGCATGTCTATGGGTAGTAATCGGTCTTACAACTGTTTTGTACAGATTTCAAATATTAGGTGGCTGTAGCATATATGATACAAAAGAATTTCACAGGTCTGTACTTGATATATCGTAGGTAGCCCATTTTAATTTAGGGCGATATCCTGGATTCCAGCCACTACATTCATGTGAAAGGGTAAGTAGAAATGTTAGATTTTCAACATACAGGCATACCCTACTTTTAAGTACACAATGGGAGAATGTATATAAAACAAAAATGAACTTAAAGTGAAGCAATACCTTTTTTCACTTCTAGGGTACAGTGGGGGGTCTGGGACTGTAGTGGAGGTGTCAGGGGAACACTGAAACAAGGTGGGCTATGCTCTCAGAGCTTCAGTTCATTTTACTGTGGCTGCAAAATATCTGTACAATACTTTGAGGCACTTTACATACACTCTCGGGTATGTCCGTACTCGCGAGTGTACTTAAAGCGGGGTATGCCTGTACTTTGAACATTATATTTACATTCAAACAGTGCCTATAGCTAAAGAACAAATAATAGCACACAAAATTAACTGTGTATTCATTCTCATAGTCTAAATGAATGAAAATACTAATTTTTGTGAGTAAGTACACTCCTATACTTACCACTACTTCAAATTCATAAAATTAGAATCACTTAATAGGCATTTCCTCTTATGGCTTCAGGACAGGAAAGGGAAATCTCAACTGGAAACAGATGAAAAAAGTCTTATACTTGTTTAAACCAGTCCCTACTGTATCCAAAATTAAAACAAAAAAATATTTTCTTTTAAAGATATATACTCAAGCAGAACATGTAGGTATAAGTCCCTGGTGCCAAAGACGTGACCTGCAGGCTATTGGGCACCATAGAGATCTCAAATTGGCAGCAGGGTGCTGAGCACTAGGACACATAGAAAGAGAGAATGTTCTGTGGGTGGAATTATCGCTCTCTTCCCAGGAGAGACCCCGGAACCCATGATGGGGGAAATATTTTCTTTTAAAGATATATACTCAAGCAGAACATGTAGGTATGCGTTCCTGGTGCCCAAGACGTGGCCTGCAGGCTATTGGGCACCATATAGATCTCAAATTGGCAGCAGGGTGCTGAGAGACCCCGGAACCCATGATGGGGGAATATGATGTTCACAGTCCCAATGGGTGACTGTACAGCAGACCAAGCTACTTTTACATAAAAGCTAGGAGTCGGTTAAACAAAGCGGCAGCCATGAGTCCCATCATGTGGTTATACAGAAACCTGGATCACTTTTACAGAAAAGCTTAGAGCTGGCTGAAAAAATGGCAGCCACTGCTTGTTTTAATTCCTTTACTAAAAGGAGGTTTATAAACAATACTCTGGTAGGCAACTAATTAAAGTCCATCTCCAGGCAAACCACATACCACACCCCTACTCATTCATCATTCAACCAGTTCCCAACCGGTGCACGCTGATGTACGTCGGCAGAATGGCACGGGCAGGCATATTAGCGTCCATTTTTAAATGCCACCCTGCCATCGCGTGCGCGTCTCCGCCGGCACGCTCGTGTGCCGGTCGGGACACCCGTGAGTCCGGTCGCGGGTCTCGCGGACTCAATCGCCATGGGGATACCCATGATTGTCTGATGGGGAGGCTGAACGGGGAGATGCAGTTGTAAACAGCATCTCCCCGTTCTGCCTAGCAACAAGTCATGTGATTGGAGCAGAGATCAGTGTTCACTAACACAAAGCCTAGCCCCCCACAGTTAGTAACACGCCCCTAGGAACACTTAACCCCTACACTGCCACCCCCTGGTTAACCCCTTCACTGCCAGTGCCACTTACACAGGAATCAATGCATTTGTATAGCATTGATTGCTGTATAAATGACAATGGTCCCAAAAATGTGTCAAAAATGTCCGATGTGTCCGCCACAATGTCACAGTCACAATAAAAATCACTGATCGCCGACATTGCTAGTAAAAAAAAAATATTAATAAAAATGCCATAAAACTATCCCCTATTTTGTAAACGCTATAACTTTTGCGCAAACCAATCAAAATTTTTTTACCAAAAATATGTAGAAGAATACGTATCGGCCTAAAGTGAGGGAAACAAATGTTTTTTTATAGATTTTTGGGGGATATTTATTATAACAAAAAGTAAAAAATTATGTGTTTTTTTTTCAAAATTGCCTCTCTATTTTTGTTTATAGTGCAAAAAATAAAAACCGCAGGGGTGATCAAATACCACCAAAAGAAAGATCTATTTGTGGGAAAAAAAGGACGTCAATTTTGTTTGGGAGCCACGTCGCATGACCGCGCAATTGTCAGTTAAATCGATGCAGTGCCGAATCGCAAAAAGGGGTCTGAAAAAGCCAGCAAAATGGTCCGGTCTGAAAGTGGTTAAAATACTTTCTGACGCAATCTTATACTTCCACTGTCTGTATCCCTCACTGGTTCTGTACTGCATAGAACTGCATATGTGTCTGCATTGGTTGCTCCCTGCCGGTCCCCTCGCACAGACATCATTACAGCAGTCCTGGATTCTGAGAATGCTGCCACTGGACAGCCAATAGGAGGTGTTCACATCATATTCACATGTGGACACCTAGAGGAGAACCCCATCACCTATGCAAAGATGATGATAGAAGACTTGGAACCAAATTGCCATGTGACCATCAATAAAGGAACACAATTTTTATTTTATTTTTTTAATTTTCCAATAGTTCGGGCCCACTCCAACTCCTTGAAAATAAAATAAAACAAAACTACCAAATTGTGCCCCTTTATTGATGGTCACGTGACAACCCGGATTAAAGAACATCTTTAAATATTAAAATATCTTTAAAAATCTTTAATATTTTTTATTCATGAATAATTTACAATAAAAACTTTGGCCACAGAATTAATTTCACAATAACATTCTCCAATGCTATAGACAACTCAGAAGGGTATCCCTTATAGGGTAAGTACCATCATCCCTATTATCAATTCAACAATATACAAACATGGAACCTTTTTCTGGCAACAATAAAAAACACAAAAAAAAGTGTCAATAAATTCATATATTTATTATGTATCAATAAAATAGTTTTCCTTTAAATCTCTAAAGCCCCTATTATACAGGGCAGACTCCATTATCATCAACAGGGGATCTGTCCACTGATCACAGCAGAGTGGGTAGATGACAAGTCCATTTCCGCTTAGTATATGCAGAGTGGACACAGACCACTACTACTGTGATCTATGAACCGGTGGGTATAAACTCCGCTGTACATTTACACCTGACTGCACTCAGATACGATCAGGGCCATCTTTAATATTGACTGGATCCTGGGCAAACATTTTCTTAGGCCCCCTCCTCCATGCAATTTCTCTCTCCACATGCTTTGAGACATACAATAAATAGCAGCTAGACTCAAAATCAGTTTACTGAAGCAGATCAGGTATCGATTGTGATTGGTTGCCAGAGGTTACAGTGTATCATTACCGCTCACTGACTGGCTGCTAGAGGTTACAGCACACATTATGGCTCACTGTTATTTTCTAGAGGTTACAGCACATGACTTCTGCTTGTTGATTGGTTGCTAGAGATTACTGTACATCAATACTGCTCACTGATTGAATGCTAGAGGTTACTGAGCATGTATACCACTCACTAATTGGTTTTTAGAGGTTACTGCACATTACTACTGCTCACTGATTGGTTGCAAGAGGTTAGTGCACAGCATTACTGCTCACTGATTTGTTACCAAAATTCAGGGTGCTATGGCACCATGTTATTTTGAAGAAGGGTTCCACCTCCAATTTGCTTACTTTTGCAGAACATGATGTTAGGCTTAATGACCACAATTGTAGGCAGGACTTTCAAGCATGCTCCATTACCTCCCCAGTGGGCAGCATTCAGCAGAAGTGATGGTAGATGTGACCCCAGGGGGATTGATATGAATGCCGCCTCTATTTAAATATCAATGCCGCGGTCCACGGCTATTTACATATTAATGCCACCACTATTTATATATCAATGCAGGTTATTTACATGTAAACAAGGGGTCTGCAAGTGAGCCATCTGTATATGGCAATAGGGCAGAGCTGGGCAGCAGCAGCAGAAGTTTACAATGAGGTATCAGGACACAGCACGGGACTAAAACTTCAAGGGATAAGGGAATTTAAACTGGGATAGTTGGCAAGTATGAGGCAGCTGCTTTGGGCCCCACTACAATGATGGGGCCCAGGGTAGCTGCCCCTTTTGCCCTGCCTTAAAAATGGTCCTGGATATGATCCATCTAGATGGAAGAGGGATGGATCCCCTTCGATTTTTGTTTGGTGGACCAGATCGGATTGGAGTTGGGCAGTCAATAGGGGTAAATGGAGTGTCCGACCAGTTCCGCATGAAAAAAACGACATGCAAACCTGATTGGGCCCCTAGTGTGAAAGGGGCCTAAGGCTTACATATACATCCTAACACATAAAATTACCAGCTACTCTCATTTTATAAATCCCTCTTACTTGTAATGTATAACATATCACAGACTCATAAATGCATAAAAGTCCAAGGATCTTTAAATAGTCATCATCTCTCTCAGTCAACATATCGGTTCGCACCAGAACACATGAACAGACAAAAAATTTGTGCAAACACCATTGAAGTGTATTGGACACAAATGTGAAAAATCAAAAGTGTTAATTTTAAAGACTTATATGCTAGTTATTGCCATGAAAGGTGTTTGGGGACCCAGGTACTGCCCCAATGGACATGAATCAATGTAAAAAAAAGTTTTAAAACGGCCATTTTTTCAGGATCAGTGATTTTAATAATGCTTAAAGTGAAACAAAAAATGAAATATTCCTTTAAATATTGTGCCTGGGGGAGGGGGTCCCCTTAGTCTGCCTGTAAAGAGGCACATCTTTTTCCTGTGTTTTACTGTGCCTCAGCAAAATTACATTTCCAAAGGAAAAAATGTTGTTTAAAATTGCTTGTGGTTGTAATGTATTGCTGGATCCCAGCAATATAGATAAAAATTGGTGTGGGTCTCCCCCCGCCCAGTACATACCAGACCCGAAGGGCCTGGCAAAACTGATGGTAAGATAAATGCAGTATGTTATCAAAAAATACTGGAGGAAAATTTGCATTCATCAGCCAGGAAGCTGTGCATGGGACGTACTTGGACATTCCAACATGACAATGATCCAAAATACAAGGTCAAGTCAACCTGTCATTGACTATAGCAGAATACAGTGAAGTTTCTGGAATGGTCATCTCAGTCTCTTGACCTCAATATCATTGAGCCACACTGGGGAGATCTCAAATTTGCAGTTCATGCAAGACAGCCCAAGAATTTACAGGAACTGGAGTCTTTTTGCCAAAAGGAATGGGCAGCTTTACCAACTAAGAAGATAAAGAGCCTCATCCACAAATACCACAATAGACTTCAAGCTGTTTGGTAGAATATGAAATCTTAGTAGGTTCATCACAAGATACCACAGTAGAAAGGTCAGTAGAAGTTACAGTAGAAAGGTCTTGTGTGGACAGGTTTTGATGTCAAATGTACCCTTTTCCATTTGAGTAAGGTGTGGTGCTGCTCAAACAGATTTGTTTGAACACAAAACGCATCATTTGGCAAAGAAAACCGTATGCTTGACTTGCTTTGCCTGAATCTAATCAGACCTTAGTAGAACCTGATGCGTCCAAACGAACATAATGCACTATGAAGCAGGTGAAACAGTCATCTACACTTCACTATTGAAGCCAGTGAGAAGCTGCTGACCTATGTTGGATGTGTGTTTTACCCACTTCAGTCCCTTCCTGCCCAGGCCAATTTTTTAGCACTTTGAATGAGAATTTCGTGATCATGCAACACTGTACCCAAATTCATTTTGATAATTTTTTCCACACAAATAGAGCTTTCTTTTGGTGGTATTTGATCACCTCTGCGGTTTTTATTTTTTGCGCTATAAACAAAAAAAAGTGAAAATTTTGAAAAAAACAAAAACACAATATTTTTTACCTTTTTGCTATAATAAATATCTCAAATTTATTTTAAAAAACCCATTTTTTCCCTCGGTTTAGGCCAATATGTATTCTTCTACATATTTTATGGTAAAAAAAAAAAAAAGATCGCAGTAAGCATATATGGATTGTTTTCCGTAAAAGATATAGCGCCTACAAAATAGGTTATTGATTTATGGCATTTTTATTATTATTATTTTTTTTTTACTTGTTTTATTTGTATCATGACTGCGACATTGGGACTGACAGATTGGACACTTTTTTGAAACCATTGACATTTATACAGAGATCAGTGATATAAATATCCACCGATTACTGTATAAATGTCACTGGCAGGGAAGGGGTTAACATTAGGGGGTGATCAAGGGGTTAACTGTGTTACCTAGGTGTGCTCTAACTGTAGGGGGGATGGGACTGACTAGGGGAGGAGACCGATTGGTGTTCCTATATACTAGGAACACACGATCTGTCTCCTCTCCCCTGACAGGACATGGATCTGTGTGTTTACACACACAGATCCACATTCCTGCTCTGTCACAAGCGATCACAGATGCCCGGTAGACATCCTTGCGGACGTCATATGACTATGGGTGGGATGGGAAGTGGTTAAACATACCTTAAATGCAAGAAAACAACATTATGCAGCTAATTAATATAATACTCCAGATAGAAATGAGTTGCAATGTCTAAAATTTACTTTCTAACCCTAAAGATTTCAAATGAAAATTTCTGAACTGTATTCATAATTTATATTTAGCCATGAATACTAGTATTGTGATTTACTTTTAAAGTAAACCTCTTACTAGTGAAGAATAACTAAAAATGGAGGTCTATGTTTTATAAAAGTCACCAAAGGGGGCTTCTGCATACCTTTAATTAAATTAATTAATCTTTCTTTCTGAAGCATGATCTGATTTCTGTGTGAAAACCCAAAGTTCCATGTATAGAAAGAATGCACAGCTATCTACAACTTCCCTCGAGGAAGGGGGAGAGATCGTATACCTAAGCCCGTTTCAGAAAGTAATTTCTTCCCGAGGATATTTTGAGTGGTATTTTTTGGGGTGGCAGGTTCTGGTGGCATTCTGTGTGATGTGACTAATTAAACATGAGATAAGACATCTTTTGGTGCTTTCTATTGGGTGCTGGCCTTACTTTGTAGCTTAGTACAGGTTCACTTTAAGTTATTTTTAATAGGTTCTGTAACACATTTCTGCTCATATTTTCTTGTATCATCCTGTCTCTAAGTTCCATTTCAGAAATGAAGTTTTGAAGTCCCTTAGACAGGGATAGGTCAATTTAAATGTTAAAAGAATGAATCTAGAGATTTATTTTTCTGTAAAATTAAAGATTTGATTTGTTTCTAACAAAAATATTGTTTAAAAAAATAAGTATCTTGTTCTTCTGTATAATGCTTTCACGACACAGCAAAAATGTATATATGCATCCTTTAACATCTATTGCTTACCCGCAAAGTCATGCAGAAGATCTTTCATTAAATGGCCCACAATTGCATATGCTACAACTATAACCACAAGTGCTGCCATCAACAGGTACAGGATATACTTTGGCAACTGGATAGCATCTAAAGCAGGAGGTTTATAATCCCGGTACAGTGGTTCCTCTGTTTCTTCTTCCATGTAGTATTGAAATAATAAATGTCCACCATCCATGCTCTGAAATCACAATTTCCCAAAATCTAGCTCATTGTTTGCATAGCGCGATTAGTACTTGCTTCTGGAGTGTTCTTTTCTTCCAGTGAATAACATTGGGTATTCCTTATTAGTCATTGTACTATTACACTTTAAATCCAAAGTTTATAGATTCTGGCTCCATAGTTATCCATATTATTACCTGCTTCTCCCCTGCGTTTCCAATGAAGGTTTAAGTAATACCAATAGATGAAAATCCCAGAACAGTTTACACTTTCCTAAAATTTGCAATCCAGTTTAATACATTCCTTATTCTGTCTGCACCTTCCCTTCCTATGTTCTGTGCTCCCATGCTTAGTGCTATTTTAACCTTGTTAAGTCTCTATACCGGAGACTTTGGTTCCCTTCCCCCTACTACACTTTAGGTTACCAGCAGATGATCCCATGACATAACTAGTCTTCATGCATACATTAAGGTATTAAGGAGTTAGTGCTTCCGCCTAGGAAATTCTGTGGAGGGTTCTTTTCATTGTCATGAATGTCAAGGTTGAAAGTACAGCTAATACTAGCACCATTCATTAGGCATGGCAGCTTATGCAACTGAACTATGCTATGAATTTTTCCTGACTCTATATGACAATCTTTCACCTATACTTTAGTAATACGGGGCTGTTTGTGATGCAAGAGAAATAACATTCAAAATAATTAAGTCAAATCAGTTTCCAGACAATTTTATTATAATTTTTATATGGTTTTATTTTTACAGTTTAACTATGCAAATAAATACAAACAATAAGCCATCAACAACATGTGCTTTTACCCTATGTTCTGCAGGAAAATGATAGGTTAATGAAACACAGGCAGGATCTGAGGGGATTGCTAATCATATAAGAGGATCAGAACAGAGAGAAAAGGAGATTGCTGAAGGTGACGTTGGACTCTGTGTAGAGGACCTTACATGTCTCAAAGAGCCCCTGAGATGATCAAACAGGTTTCCTGTTAGGTCATGTACTTAATTAGTTTAATTAAATGAACATATGATGTACTATATATGTGTGTGTGTGTGTGAGATGATTATCTTTTGTCTGGTGGGCCTGAGTGGGGGAAAATTATGTTAATACAATAAAGTGTGTACAATGAAGTGTGGAATATATAATATACAGAATACATTGTATATTATAGAATACATAGTGTACAGCACACTGTAAATAGTTCATCAGTGTGGAGTATATAATATACAGCACGGTGTAGAGAGTGGAGTAGCATGAAGTACAGAATGTACAGCACAGTGTGGACAGTGAAGCACTGTGAAGTACAGAATTTATAGCACCATATACACAGTTGAGCTGTATGGAGTGGTGTATTGCAGCACAATATGGAGAGATAGGTCAGCATTCAACACAATTTAGAAGTAGAAAAAATATCCACTTAAAGTAATTGTAAACGATAACCTTGTTAACCACTTCAATACAGGGCACTTAAACACCTTCCCGCCCAGACCAATTTTCAGCTTTCAGCGCTGTCGCACTTTGAATGACAATTGCGCGGTCATGCTACACTGTACCCAAATGAAATTTTTTTTTCCCCCCAAATAGAGCTTTCTTTTGGTGGTATTTGATCACCTCTACGGTTTTTATTTTTTGCTAAACAAATAAAAAAATACCGAAAATTTTGAAAAAAAATATGTTTTTTTTGTTTCAGTTTCAAAACTTTGTAAATAAGTATGTTTTCTCCTTCACTGATGGGCACTGATAAGGCGGCACTGATGGGCACCGATGAGGTGGCACCAATGAAGTGGCACTGATGAGGTGGCATTGATGGACACTGATATGTGGCACTTATAGGCGGCATTGATAGGCGGCACTGATGGGCGACACGGATGGGCACTGATAGGTAGCACAAATTGGCACTGATAGCTGGCACAGATTGGCGGTACGGATGGGCATGGATAGGCGGTACAGATGGGCATGAATATGTGGCACAGATGGGCATGGATAGGCGGCACAGATGGGCACTGATAGGTGGCACAGATGGGCACTGATAGGCGGCATGGATGGGCACTGATAGGCGGCATGGATGGGCACTGATTGTTGTATTATTGTTTTATACTGTACTAATGGATGCCAATCAGTGCCAAACAATAATGCATGCCAATCAGTGATGCCCATTGTGGGCACTGACTGCAATCCCTGGTGGTCTAGGGTGGCATACCTTGTGCTGGGTATCCCTGGTGGTCCAGTGTGGGCATCATTTGGGCAGGCTGTGCTGATAATCGATCAGCACAGACCCCCCCGTCAGAGGAGCAGCCGATCGGCTCTCCTCTACTCGCGTCTGACAGACGTGAGTGAGGAAAAGCCAATCACCGGCTCTTCCTATTTACACTGTGATCAGCAGTGATTGGACACGGCTGATCACGTGGTAAACCGTGGTTTACCGAGATCGTAGTTGTGGGGTGTCAGACTGACACCCCGCAACAACGGTCGCCGCGATGCGCGCGGTCCGGTCAGGATTTTGAAACCACTTTGCCGCCGTGCTTTTGTTATAGGGCAGGCGGCAAGTGGTTAAAAAAGAAAAAAAAAACAACATTTTAAATACTTTTTTTTCCTTTTTTATAAGTGATCACAAAATTGTTCTCAGTTTCAAAAGAGCTGGGGGGAGGAGAAACAGCAGCATACTTAGGCTCGGTTCACACATGTGCAAATTGAATGTGTTTTGAGCTGCATCTGATTCGCAAAACATGTGAACTAGACCGGCTTTCAAAAGAGTCGGTTCACGTATATATGCGGTCCTGCTGCGGAGCAAATTCTAAAAGGGTCTTGTGCATTTTTCATAATGGTTTATCTGTGATTTCAGTGTCAAATTCGCACCCGTATCACTGAATGGAAACCGGCGCTGCAGATACAGTTGTGCTCATAAGTTTACATACCCTGGCAGAATTTATGATCAATCAACTGTGTTTACTCTTTTAAAATCATAATCACAACAAAAACTACCCAAATGACCCTGATAAAAAGTTTACATACCCTGGTGATTTTGGCCTGATAACATGCACACAAGTTGACACAAAGGGGTTTGAATGGCTATTAAAGGTAACCATCCTCACCTGTGATCTGTTTGCTTGTAATTAGTGTGTGTGTGTAGAAAACCAGTGCTGCTCTGGGACTGTGACATCATAATGTCATAAGTCACCGCATGCCGCGTGTCCTGTCATAGTGACCGGAGACAGCGACGAGGCAACATCTCCAGAAGAGAAGAACAGAAGATGGCGACAGCGGCAGCGGTGACAGAAGACCGGGCCACCGCTTGTAAAAGAGCTAGAAGAAGGAGCGGTGGCCCGGCAAGAAGAACCGTAGAGGGGGACAAGACCCCCGAAGTCGGAAGGCGGCGAAGAAGAAAGCCGGGCTCCTCCGCTAGTAAAAGAGCTAGCAGAAGATAGCGGAGGAGTCCGGCGAGAAGACCCCCGAACACAGAAGAAGACCCCCGGAGCTGTGCAATAAACTATTTTAACCTTTGTGTGTTGTTTTTTTTTTTACTTTTTTTTTCACAGGTGAATGGGTATGGGGTACATTGAACCCCATACTCATTCACATAGGGTGGGGAGCAGGGATCCGGGGGCCACCTTATTAAAGGAGGCTCCCGGATTAAAGGAGGCTCCCAGATTCCGATAAGCCCCCCACCCGCAGACCCCGACAACCAACGGCCAGGGTTGTCGGGAAGAGGCCCTTGTCCTCATCAACATGGGGACAAGGTACCTTGGGGAAGGGGGGCACGCGGCCCCCCTTCCCCAAGACACCCCCCATGTTGAGGGCACGTGGCCTCCTACGCTCGGAGGGGCGCTCGCTCGTCCACCATTTCCTGGCGGGCCGGGTAGCGTGCTCAGATAAGGGTCTGATATGGACCTGGGGGGGGACACCCCACGCCGTTTTTTCGGCGTAGGGATTCCCCTTTAAGTCCATACCAGGTGACGGGGCCAGCGACGTCTCCTTTGCTGGTCCCCGCTACCTGGAGCCCCGCGCAAAATGAACAGACTTTCCTCTGTGTGTGTGTGTGTGGGCGAGTCCGTTCATTTCAAAAGTACGGCGGATAGTCCGGCGGACTTAGTCTGCCGTACCTAGTCCGCCGCAAAAGTACAGCGTGTGGGCAGGTAGCTCGTTCGGAAAGTCCGGCAGACAGTCCGGGGGTTTGTCCGCCAGACTAAGTGCACCGGATAGTCTGATACGTGTGTACGCGGCATAACACTAACTTCCCAGTGAATGGCTGTGGGGTGGGGGGTGTGTCAGGACAAGTCTGATCATTGGAGGAGAGCACGCAGAGTTCCCAGCACAGCTAGAGAACTGACCACTATGTGTTCCGCTTACTGTGCTCAGTTTTTATTAGGAAAGCAGAGGGACTGACAGGAACACCAGGGATTTCACACAAAGGAAGCAATGCAAAGAACAAAGAGAACAGCATACTTTTTTCATACAAATACATGGTACAGCAGGTGACATATCAGCATATCGTATGAAATGTTGGGTTTACATACTTTGAACCAGTTCCGGACCTGCCGCTGCAGTTATACTGCGGCAGGTTGTCTCGGCTGGGCGAAGCGTCGTAGCTGTACATCAGGCACGTGGCTGCCTAGGGGGGGCGAACGCGCATGCCTCCTAGGCAGCTGCGACCATTGATTTTTCTTCAGAACCGATCAGTCTCCATGATTTCTGGCCTGGACCTGGTGACTGAAATCCTCCCCTGCCTGTCTTTACACTTACGCAGGCAGGGGAGGATTTCATTCGCCAAAACCGATCACCAGGTCCAGGCCAGAAATTATGAAGACTGATCAGTGATTTCATCTTCCCTTGTGGAACTCTTTTCCATTCCAGAGAGAGGAGAGAAGACATCTCAGAGTAAGTTGCACCTAAACTATACTGACACAGCACCCATAGGCAAACTTGTGACCCCCCCAATCAACCCCTTCGCTCTCTGTTCATATTTTTTTTTGATCACTGTACTGGTGTCATTTGTGACAATAATCAGTGTTAGGGTACTTAGTGGTATGCCCAGATAGGTCTCAAGACCCCTGTAACCTCCTCTAATAAAGGTTTAACCCCTTGATCACCCCGTCACCGTATTAGTGTCACGGGTGATGCTGGTTAGCTAGTTATTTTTCTTATAGCGTCAGGGCCAATGCTGTATATTACCTAAATAAAGGTATAACCCCGTGATCACCCATTAGGTTTTAGTCAGTTAAGGTCTGCGTTGCTCCAGGCATCATCAGATTAGTGCCAGTAGCGCTAACACCTATGCACGCACCATACATTTCCCTTATTAGTATAGTGTCTGAACGGATCAATATCTGATTAGATCTATACTAGTGTCCCCAGTAGTTTAGGGTTTCCAAAAATGCAGCGCAACCCAGATACATGCTAGCATCTGCGTTTACCCCTCCACCCAGCCCAGCCCACCCAAGTGCAGTATCAATTGATCACTGTCTCTTACAAAACACATAACAGCAGCATTCGCAGAGTCAGGCCTGATCCCTGTGAACATTATCAGTTTTTTTGGTAGCATTTGAAGCAGTCGCTGACAGTCAGGTGCCTTTTTTTCCTTTCAGTCTCAGTGGTGTACCAGTAAATATAGACGCCAAAATGTCCAATTGAAGGTACACTAGTGAAGCTACATGTTTCTGAGCCTGACAGAGTCACCCATTTGTTCACATTCTGGCTCAGAATACGAACCAGTAGACAGCAGCAGCACTCTGACAGATAGCTCTGACGACGGATTAGTGGTCCCTGCCAAGGTCAGGCTTACCCAACCCCGTTCTTTTGCTGTTGTTGAGGTGCAAGAACCGCAGGGCTCTCGTATGGAGCAAACAGTCCGTACTAATGCAGCTCATCCTTCTGGTTAACTGGCAAGCACCAGCGGCCTAGTACATCCTGGTCGTACATCCAGCACTGCAGTAACACTTGATGACGTGGCGAGTCCCATAAGTGCAGTTCAAGCTGGTCAGGCGGCTAGCACAGCTAGTATCCCGCAGCCACCAAGAAGAAGACAAACACAAGCCTGCCCAGCCCATACTTCCACTATTCACTGGCCAACCCGGAATTCAGGTGGAAACAGTTGATTTTACATCACTTGATTTTTATTTACTGTTTTTCACGGGAAGATCTCTATAGACCATTGTGGACCGAAGCAATTTGTATGCTGGTCAATTCATCGCCGCTAATCCCCAGTCCCTTGCCAGGGATTGGAAACATATTACAGTTTCTGAATTTAAGACCTTCCTGGGCCTATCCCTCCTCATGGGCATAACTAAAAAGAGTGAGTTGCGGTCATATTGGTCCACTGACCCAAGATTTCATGTCTGCAGAAAACGCAGATTTAGGTGTGACACCTGCTTTTATTGTCCATCCTGTACTGACCAACCTGGTCTCTGCATCGGTGACTGTAGGGTACAGCACTACATAGTACTAGTGCACACTTACACAGGGTCTCGAAAGATATGGCCATCACATTTTGAGAGACTTTAATCTGGAATATTTACAGTTTATATAAAAGTGCAAAAAAAAAAACACAAAAAAAAGGTTGTGGTTTTATTTTTATTCTCTCTTTTATGTTCGCTCTCTATTGTGCTATATCTATTGTTCTCTCTCTATTGTTCCTGTGTTTTAGAACTGTAATTTTTTATTTTTACAATGTTTTTTTGTATTTGATTTGCAGGTATGGTATGTCCGCCGGACAATCCGCCCGTGTGTGGGCTCCGGCTGACTTTTTTTTCCCAAGATGTTTTGACTCAAAAATTGTCCGCTGGACTGCGAGTCTGGCGGACAATCCGGTCGTCTGTGTGCTAGTTCGTCTGACTTTTGAAATGAGCGGACTTGCCCACACACGGAGGAAAGTCCGTTCATTTTGAATGTGGCTTCAGGTAGACGGGACTAGCGAAGGAGTTCAATGTTGCCGCCTCCATCGGCGAGATTGACACCTCGCTAACCCCGTCACCTGGTATGGACTTAAAGAGGAAGCCCTACGCTAAAAAAACAGCGTGGGGGGTCCCCCCCAAGTGCATATCAGACCCTTATCCGAGCACGCAGCCTGGCCCGTCAGGAAAGGGGGTGGGGACGAGTGAGCGCCCCCCTCCTGAGCCGTACCAGGCCACGTGCCCTCAACATGGGGGTGCTTTGGGGAAGGGGGGCAGTGCAGCCCCCACCCCAAAGCACCATGTTGATGAGGACAAGGACCTTTTCCGACAACCCTGGCCGTTGGTTGTCGGGGTCTGCGGGCGGGAGGCTTATCGGAATCCGGGAGCCCCCCACACTATGTGAATGAGTATGGGGTACAATGTACCCCTACCCATTCACCTGGTGAAAAAAATGTAAATAAAACACAACACAAGGTTTTAAAATAATTTATTGCACAGCTCCGGGGGTCTTCTTCCGTCTTGGGGTGGTCTTCTCGCCGGACTCCTCCGCTATCTTCTGCTAGCTCTTTTACTAGCAGAGGAGCCCGGCTTTCTTCGTCCTCGTCGCCGCCGCCCGGGGGTCTTGTCCCCCTCTTCGGTTCTTCTTGCTGGGCCTCTGCTTTCTTCCTATATGTCTTTTACTAGCGGTGGCCCGGTCTTCTGTCACCGCCGCCGCCTCTTCTTCCGACTTCTGGGGTCTTGTCCCCCTCTTTGGTTCTTCTTGCCGGGCCTCCGCTCCTTCTTCCAGCTCTTTTACTAGCGGTGGCCCGGTCTTCTGTCGTCGCTGCCGCCGCCGTCTCTTCTTCTTCTTCCTTGAGATGTTGACTCGACGCTCTCTCTGGCCGTAATGACAGGGGCGCGTTGTGCGGCGACTTATATAGGGACAATGGGCGGGGTCACCGGGTGATGTCCCCGCCCCTTATGATGTCACAGTCCCAGAGGATGCTGGGAATGTGACATCATAAGGGGTGGGGACATCACCCGGTGACCCTGCCCATTGTCCCTATATAAGTCGCCGCACAACGTGTCCCTGTCATTACGGTCAGAGAGAGCATGGAGTCAACATCTCAAGGAAGAAGAGAAAAAGAAGAGAAGAAGAGAAGGCGGCAGCAGCGACAGAAGACTGGGCCACCGCTTGTAAAAGAGCTGGAAGAAGGAGCGGAGGCCCGGCACGAAGAACCGAAGAGGGGAACAAGACCCCCGAAGAGGGGGACAAGACCCCCAAAGTCGGAAGAAGACCCCCGGGCGGCGGCGGCAACGGCGAAGAAGAAAGCCGCTAGTAAAAGAGCTAGCAGAAGATAGCGGAGGAGTCCGACGAGATGACCCCCAATACAGAAGAAGACCCCCGGAGCTGTGCAATAAATTATTTTAAAACCTTGTGTTGTGTTTTATTTACATTTTTTACACCAGGTACATTGTACCCCATACTCACATAGGGTGGGGGGCCGGTATCTGGGGGCCCCTTTATTAAAAGGGGGCTTTCCGATAAGCCCCCCGCCCACAGACCCCGACAACCAATAGCCAGGGTTGTCGGGAAGAGGCCCTTGTCCTCATCAACATGGGGACAAGGTGCTTTGGGGTGGGGGGGCCGCAGGGCCCCCCTTCCCCAAAGCACCCCCCGCATATTGAGGGCATGCGGCCTGGTGCGGCTCAGGAGAGGGGGGCTGCTCGCTCGTCCCCACCCCCTTTCCTGACCGGCTGGGCTGCGTGCTCGGATAAGGGTCTGATGTGGACTTGGGGGGACCCCCACAAAGTTTTTTCGGCGTAGGGCTTCCCCTTTAAGTCCATACCAGGTGAAGGGGACAGCGAGGCGTCAATCTCACCGATGGAGGCGGCGACATTGACCTCCTTCGCTAGTCGCGTCTACCTGGAGCCACGTTCAAAATGAACGGACTTTCCTCCGTGTGTGGGCAAGTCCGTTCATTTCATAGTCCGGTTGTGTGTGGGCAGGTCCGCTCGTTCGGAAAGTCCGGCGGACCTCCGCTTCAAAGTCCGGCGGTTTGTCCGCCGGGCTAAGTCTGCCGGATAGTCCGATCATGTGTACACGGCATTACTTTTATACTGTAATGTTACTTTGTTTTATTGTTAACCATCATTTGCTTAGCAGGTACACCAGTCAGTCGCAGCACGAGTTTATTTATTCTGACAACAACAGCGTTTGCTCCCACAATACATAAAGACGTGACTCCATCGCTGTAGGAGGTGATTTCACCACCACAGTTAAAAAAAAGAAAATATGCCGAAGCATATGGGTAGGGGTGGAGGAGCGATTTGCTCCTAACATTAGGGGCGGATTGCCCCCATGCTTTGGCATATATTTTTTAGGCACAGATTGCGTTAAAAAATGTTTTATTTTTTACTATGTTTTATTGTATTTGCTTTGCAGATATAGTATGGCTAAGCCCTTGTACACATGGTCGGAAATTCTGACTAAAAATGTCCGATCGGACCGCATTGTCGAATAATCCGACCGTGTGTGGGCTCCATCTGACTTTTTCCGTCGGAATGTCCGACCAACAAAGTTTGAGAGCTGGATATAAAATTTTCCGAAAACATGATCCGATGCGCATCAATTCCGATCGTGTGTAGCCTAGTCCGACGGGCAAAGTGCCACACATGCTCAGAATAAATTCTGAGACGGAATGCGCTCGGTCAGGTAAAACTACCGTTCATAATCGATATAGCACATTCAACACGCTGCAATGTTAAAAATTGTTTAATACAGCGCATTCTCTTTTTCTTTATAATGCTACAAGAATGAAATTGTTTTGCTGCTCATATCCACACACACTTCTCCCAAACGTATTTCTTTATTCTTTTTCCATGAATACAATATTTTAATTCGTCAGATCTCCCCAATCATTTTGAATTTTTTTTTTTCTGTAAATTTTGTGGTTGGTTTTCAAGATCTCCTTTTTTGCCATTTTACTCATCTTTGTAATTTTTTTGGAGTGTTTTGTGTGTCAACTTACCATAACACCATTATTATCTTTTTATTTTATTGTTTTCTTTTTTAATCTCTAGGGAGTTGTTTGGTGTTGGTGCCCCTTGTTATTAATTTGACTTTGTATTTTTGAAATGTACCTGCCTACTCACAAATAAACTGTCCTTTTTGAAGTAAAACACATAGGCAAGTATTTTTTGAACCAAAAAACCCTTTATTTAGGTGTCAGAAACAAATAAAGAGGGAGGCAGCGCTGGAGAAACTGGGGAAATTAGCAAAGCCTTTGGCCCCCAGGGCACACATCAACTATTTAAACGCAAAAATTGGTGGCCTGCGGAGTACATATCTGAGGGAGAACAGTCTGGTCCTGAAGTCCAAGAAACCCTGAACAGCAGCAGGTGACATCTATGTCCCCAGACTGTGGTCATACAAGAGCCTGCATCTTCTGTCAGACCAGACTGAACCCAGGTCATCACTCTCTGGTCTTCCTTCCAGGCTGTGGCTGTGGCGCTGGAGGTGTGGCAGAAGGAGGAGGAGGAGGATGAGGAGCATGGTCCAAGTAACACAAGTGTGTGTGTCATTTGGCCCTTCTACCCCTTATTCAGAGTTTGTATAATTAGCTCCTCACACATGAGGTGTTGCCCCTCCTCAATTTGCTGCAGTTTGCATGCAGCCAAGGCGGCAAAGGCCTCTTGATACGTGGGGGTGGCTTTGAGGGCCGCAAAAGCCTCCCCAATAAGCTTGAGCAGTGACTCCTCCACATCCCCCCCCCCTTTCTGGGCCTTTTGGGTGGAAGGCTGAGGGGAGGGACTTGTGATTGAGTCAGGCTCCTAGGCTTGCCCACCTCTTGGCTGCCACTCACCCCTGCCTCCTCCAGGCTGCCACATTCCACAGCCACCTCCTGGCTGCCCCATTTCACACCCTCCTCCTGGCTGAGGTCTTCCTATGTATGAAAAAGGGACATAGTTTTTGTTTTTGGTTCATCAAACGCACACAATTTTCAGCTCTTGACTGTTGCAAATTGTTAACAAATAGAAAAGACTATCATTCTGAGCCCAGCATTTTTCATTCTTGGCACAAATAGTTTGGCCACTACTGTCTATTGATATGTGAAACACTTTCTAAAATAAGCAATCAGTGAGCAAAAATCAAGTTAACATTTATTTTTACTCCAAAAATATGTAGAGCAATACTATATATGGCTCAAGCTGGGCTCCTCCACACCTTCATGACTGGAAGGCCCAGGTTGGGCGTTGGAAGACTCAGCAGGGGTGGAATGAAGCGTAGAAGGAAGCGTGGAAGGAAGAGTAGAGAGGGATTCCCTGACCTCAGCCTGGTCTGACAGAAAATGCATACTCTCATAGTACCACAGCCTGGGGACATAAACTTCATCTGTTGCTGCTCCAGTTTTCATGGACTCCAGCACCTTCTTTCACTCCCTCAGATATGTACTCCTCGGGCCACCAATTTTCGTTCTTAAATAGATGATGTCTGCCCTAGGGACCACCAACTTCACAAACTCCAGCAGTTTCTCCATTGCTGCCTTCCTCTTTAATTTGTTGCTGTAGTGGGGATGTTTAGCTTGGCACAGACAGGGCAGCTCCCTGTACTTGTCGATGAACAGGGGGAGAAAGCTGTGGTCATTAAACCCATCCATATTATATGCAAGACACAACACAAGACAAACCCTAATGTCAGGCTAAACTCTCAAAATCTTGTCCCAATATAGGCCTCAATCTAGAAGCAGTATAGGCTAGTGATGTACCAAGTTAAAATCTTACCTTTGTTTGAACGATCGGCACATCAGCTCCTCCCTCTGCTCACAGATCATACGTACGACACACGTGTGTTGCGGTTTAAATACAATGTGCATGCGTGAAACTCCGCCCACCCCTGGCGTTCTTTCTAGTCTATTCTCCGCCCCTTCTCTTTCGGTGCAGTGGGGAGAGCACATGGCGGGGACACAGCAACGAGGAGGAGGAGGATGAGGAAAGCCCGGAGTCAGAAACGTCTCGATCCCAGAGGAGGAGATTTAAGGCCACAAATATGTCTTTTGGAGAGATGTTGGAGATGGTAGACATATTGAAGAGGAACGACTATGATGGGAAGTATGGACCTTACTCAAACCCAAATGTCAGAAAGGCCAAGATCATGACTAAAGTTGTGAAGAGTCTTCAGAAGAATTTTGGGGTTTTACGATCCAAGGATCAACTGAGAAAATGCTGGTCAGACCTGAAACTGAGGGAGCACGATCAGTACAGAAGGATCAAGCAAGTTCTTAAAAAAGTAAGTAGTTGTCGTGTGTTCATATTATTATTATTGTTTGCATACTGCTCCATGTGCTTTGATTTAATGTTGTACAGTTTAAAATGGCCACTTTCATGTTCAATCGTTCGTAATAAACATTGTCCGTTAGCCCACTCCAAAGACAATGTTTTGGCAAGTTGCACTTGACTACATTTGTTCACACAACAGGTAAGTATTCCAGCTTTAGAAAGTGTAAAAAATAATGTTTTCACCTTTGAACTCTGCCAAAAAACACAATTGTACTACACTTCCAAGCAATGTTTCATATTCCTATTTCTACCCTCAAATATCTGTGTGCTAAGTATTCCTTTTTTACATTCTCATAGGGGAAGAGAAGACTCGGGGCGTCTGAGGACACCAGGGACCCCACACCTCCCAAAGAAGGGGAATACCAACACCAGAAGCAGAGGAGGAGGAAGAAGGAGAGATTGTCGAAACTGTCACCACAACAGGTGAGTGTCGGAGACCACAGCTTCAGGTAAGCTAACCAATGTATGCCTGCATATTTATAATACATGGTGTGTTTTTTTTGTTTCCTTTTAGGTGATGTGGAAGAAGAATCACATTTTACCAGTGAAAGTGCCCAGATCCTCATTGGGGAGATAACGGGGTGCAATAGCGATTTAGAGAATATCCAGAAAAACATCAATGATGTTCAACAAAAAATGAAGATCATCATTGATGTTTTAGGGAGAGTCTGAAACACCCAAAACTAGCTAGCATCCAAATTTAAATACTTTTATATTTTTTGAAAAGCCAAATTTGGAAGATGCACACAGTGTGTCAACATGTACTATCTCCCATCATGGAGGATCAATGTACGCGTTTTGTGGGTGCAATCCCTTCCTTGCTACTAAAGTGGCTGAGATGAAGGGGTTGCACCCCCAAAACACGTACATTGATACCCCATGATGGAAGATAGCACATGTTGACATTAGGCATGGAAACAGGAGGAAACTGGCCACATTTTGATTCTCAATTTGTGTCCATCTTCCAAATTTGGCTTTTTCAGGGGTGTCACCACATCTGATGAAGGCAATATCAGCACAGTTTGTACATACTCCTGTTTGATATTGTCTTCACTTTTCAAAGTTGAACTTTGCAAGTTCCTGTGTTCTGTATGTTATGCTTTGATACATGCCTCTTTACACGAAAACGGCAAGTTAGAAAAATGTAACCCAAAATAATGTTTTTTAGCCCCTTGCCGCCGAGCGTACTCAGATGTGCGTACTCGGCTTCCGGGGGTTATACCGGGATGATGCCCGCAACTGCAGGTATCATCCCAGTACCGTTTTTCAGAGCGGGCAATTGGCTTTCCCGCCATAACAACCGATGTGGCTAAAAGCCGCTCGGCTGTTATGCCAGAGGAGCGGGAGGGGACATCCCCCCTCCCGCCGCTCTTATCGGGGCTCCCGTTCAATCGGGAGCACCGATGCTAGATCCGCCGCTTTTGGCGGCTAGGGAGGGACTGGAATGAAGCCGTAAGCGGCTTCATTCCAGTCTCCTAATTGTAAACACGGAAGAGATGTCATGACGTCACTTCCCATTTACTCGGCTGCCAATGGCATCGGATTTAAAAATATATACAATATTCAGAATCGCCGAAAACTGCGATCTGAATACTTTGAAGTGTAAAGGAGGGATCGGGGGTCTTTTAGACCCCCGATCCCTCCATAAAGAGTACCTGTCACCGCCTATTACTGTCACAAGGGATGTTTACATGATATGGCCCCCATACCCACAAAAGTACTCCACATATCTGGATCTGACTTTGCAGGCGCTTTGAGGGGCCAAGCCAGGACGAGCAGCTTCAAGGGCCTTAAGGTTGACATTTTAAGGCAAGTCTGCTTCAGGCCCAACTGAGGCCACATAGTTTGCTGAATGTTTTTTCAAAAAATTGTGCAGAACGCAGCGCAAAAGCACAATATGATTTAGTTTATATTCCGCTATGTGGATTGGAGTCAAAAATAGGCAGAACCGGCTGGCCATTATCCCGAAAGTGTTCTCCACTACCCTTCTGGCTCTGGCCAGCCGCACAATAAAGATCCTCTGATCCAGAGTGAGGGTGCTCATTGGAAAAGGCCGCATCAGATGATTTGCCAGAGCAAACACCTCATCCGCGACAAAAACGAAGGGGAGTCCTTCGACATTCTCCTCTGGAGGTGGCAAGCCCAGACTGCCACTCTGGAGACGCCAGTAGAACTACGTCCGCACGAACACTCCACCATCCAACATATGGCCATTTTTCCCCACATTCACATGCAGGAAGTCATACGTCACTGACACCACCGCCAACATCACGATACTATTATACCCGACGATGCGGACGTGTTTCCCATCAATTGCACCTCCACAATTGGGAAAGTCCCAATGGCTGGCAAAGTGGGAGGCCACAGTCTGTCATTCCTGTGGTGTTGAAAGAAACTGTGGAGTCAAACAAGAAAAAAAAAATTTGTCATTTTGCACATCAACATTGCAAGTAGATTAGACACAAACATTTTTAGCCAAGATCAGTGTAACATTTTTGGAAATTAGTATTTAAAGCCTAAAGTATAAGGTCCCCTTATCAGATTCCTCACCCCTCCATCTGATGGCCCATTGCAAAAAATGAGGGGGGGGGGATGTTTTGGACAGGTAACTCTCTCAACTTCATTGAGAGCTGAATGCAGAAATAATGTGTGATACTTTGGCCAGCCCCTCCTTACACTATTTGCAGCCCACCAGACTGGTAAGAAGTGTCATAATACAAAAAAAAAAAGGAACAAATGGAAGAACATCTTGACATTCTG
The DNA here is from genome assembly GCF_037356315.1 of Lithobates pipiens. Taxonomy (NCBI): domain Eukaryota; kingdom Metazoa; phylum Chordata; class Amphibia; order Anura; family Ranidae; genus Lithobates; species Lithobates pipiens. Next base: position 168,616,602 of record NW_027507718.1, on the reverse strand, counting down.
CTCTTACCTATCAAGATAATAGTAGGAGAAAAAAAAATTGAAAAGCTTCCAGCATGCAGGAGGACAAAAGGGGCACAGCATATCAATTACAGCATATTGCAATCATGGTAATTAGGGAATGAGGAAAGAAATCTAATACATTAGCAAATATTAAATACATAGAATGTGATGTTAAAGGAGAAAACTTACCTTAATATAGACCTTCTACAGGACCTGTATGATGGCAGAACAGTTCTCTGGAATAATGATTCCCAGAGCCTGGGGGGAGATGCCTGTCGAGAACTTCAGGTCCTGAAGACTTCTCCCTGTCAACAAGAAGCGCAACGTGGCAATGAGCCTCTGCTCCGGAGTGATGGCTTGCCGCATGCAGGTATCCTGCCTGCTGATATAAGGGGACAGCAAAGCCAGAAGATGGTGAAAAACGGGGTCCGTCATCCGGAGATAATTCCTGAAATCATCAGGATTATTCTCCTGGATCTCACGAAGCAAAGGTATGTGCGAGAACTGGTCACGCTGGAGCAACCAATTCTTGGTCCACAAACTCCTCCTCGCCCTGTTCATGGACTGGGCTTGTGTCAAAGCTAAAAGCCCAACACCAAGCCCCTGCACAGCACGTACTCTATGACGAGTACGTAGACGAAACATGGCTTAAAACGGTCGGCTGGTCAGAACGGACAACAGAAGGCACCGATAAACAGCAAGGCCTGAAAGAACGAACTGAAAACCAGAAACGAGTGGACAATAAGCACTGTAGATCAAAGCATACTATATACCAAGATACAGTCTGCAATGACCAACAAATGTAAACTGACTACACGCACTGATAATCAGATACGCACCAACAAGCACAAACTGAAGAGCAGTAACGATCTGAAGCACAAATCTGAAAAGCGCAAATTTCTCACCGAATTTCTACTAACACGTGATAAACACGAGATCAGCAGAAGGAGCCCAAAGGGTGCCGGACGTGGCGCTGAACTTCCCTTTTCTAGTCTCGTCGTACGCGGTTTACATCACTGCGTTCTTGTCGACCGGAAATTATTGTGATTTTTTTTTTACCAAAAATAAGTAGAATATATATTGGCCTAAACTGACGAAGAAATGTGTTTGTTTTTTTTAATTTTGAGGATAAGTTATTATAGCAAAAAATATTGTGTTTTTTTCAAATTTGTCGCTCTTTTTTTATAAAAACAAATAAAATAAAAAACGTAAAGGTGATTAAATACCACCAAAAGAAAGCTCTATTTGAGGCAAACAAAGGACCGTTTGGGTACAGCATTGCATAACTGCACAATTGTCAGTTAAAGCAGCGCAGTGCTTATAAAAGGTCAGGAAGGGGGTAAAATCTTTCGGGACTGAAATGATTGCAGAAAAATCTGCCTGGGTCAGGTAGGCCGCTTGTTGCGATGTTAAAATTGGGTTCTATTATGATGCAAGGGAAGCATCATCACTGAGCTTTTTGAGTGTTTTTCAAACTTTCTGCAGAGTGAATGTTCCCCTGAACTTTTGCTGCAGTTCCCTTTTGCCTGGTTTCTGTGAGGGTATTCCTTTATGGGGTACTCACAGAGAGGGGTGTGCCCATGAAAGTTCTTATGGCAAACAGGTTGTAAGGAAGTGCCTAAATACCTTATAAACAAAGGGGAATATTTGGGTGTAACCTACAGTATATGCTAAAATGGTTTGCACTTAAATGGAAGGGGGTCTGCTGAGTCAGGGAGGAGTTTTATGAGAAGGCTGGAAGAGTATTTAACCCTTTCTCTAGAAGATCTATACAGCGTACGGGCCTACATTCCTCCTCTACTATAAGCTCATGGTCACTTCAGTGACCATGAACTTATTGCAGAAATGTTCAGCAGACTCTATTGAACAAAACAATAGCTCTGATTAGCCGCTAACAATTTGCTAAATCAGAGCTATTCACCTAAAACTACCTCCCCTCCATACTGCCGCCTCTCTACCTCTCTCCCACTGCTTCTTCCCCTCCTGCACTGCCTAAAATGCCTATGCTGCTTCCCCCCATACCAGTCTTTATCACCGATCCCCCCCCCCGGAACGAATTATCACCCCCCAGCATCATCCTTCTCTCCCCCAGCACAGGTCTCTGTGAATCACAGGCAATTGCCGACTTCCCCCTGCTGCCTCTCCCGCCGGAAATTGCAGAGGTAAACTCCCGCAGGGACCCCCTTCTAAGCCCACTCTCACTCACCGACCCCCCCCCCATCCCGCAGCTCTGCTAATTGGCTGTTCCTCCACCCCACCCACTGGATGCAGCTGCTGCCCGGGAGATCGGCGAGAGAAGTGTCAGGATCGAGAGAAGGGGGGAGGCGCTGAACATGTGTTTACCAGTCCCTTTTCTTTCCTGAATGAACAAAGTGATTGGTAGACATGTTAAATTTCCCTTGCCACTGAAGCCTGTTCCATGTTTGGATAGCGCTCCAGAGGCTACTGACAGGCGGTAAGGAAACGATTTGATGCCTCCTCACCACTTGTTTTTACCCCATTTTTGCCAGCAATTGCTCTGCAACTACCTGCATTGCAGGCAGTTGCGTGGCCTTTGAGGCACTTCTTTAGACTTAAATGTGTAGCGCTTGGAAGACGGCATCACTACAAGTTGGGTCAACTGTGCCGGTGCAGCATTTAAAGGAGAAGTACAGCCAAAGCTTGTTTGGTTGTATTTCTCCTGTGGATCACAGGAGTGCAGATCGTTGTGCATGCCTGTGACCAGTTTTCAACAGACAACGGGATCTGCCCACATGTTTGGACTGGCTCCCAGCTCAGCCTCTCACCCCCTCCACAGCCCAACACTTCAATGAGCGTGGAAGGGGCAGAGCAGAGAGCTGTGAGAACCGTGCGGTGTTAAGAGTCGGCAGGGGACAGTTAGGTAAGTATGATTAAAAAAATGAATTCCCACATGTCTATTCTACACACCCCCCTCTGCTGCCTATTGCAGCTTATGGGGGGGTGGTTGGCGGGAAGCAGAAACACAGCTCAATCGCAAATAATTTGCTGCCCCCCAACTGCAAGTGTAAACAAGGCCTACTTCAGTGAGGCCACATTTAGCTGCACAGGTGTTCTGTGCATCCCCCTGCAGACTGTCCCATTGAAGTCAATTGGAACACAGCAGTTGCACAGGAATGCACAGGTGTTCTGTGCATTCCTGTGCAGGCATTCCCTTATATATCAAATCGGATGCAGTGGCTGCATGGACACCGCCACTGTTCCCAACTTGATATCCATGCGGGTGCATGTCCCTGGACTCATACTGTCTGCGTTTAGGGCCACGCGCCTACAACTGCACAGATGTCATATCCGTCTTTATAGCTGCTGCATCCCAACTGACACGAATAGGACTGCCTGCACAGGAATGCACAGAACCCCAGTGCATCCCCATGTAACTAAACACAGCCCTCCATGGGCATTCACTTTAGTATACCCTACTATATAGTATGAATGAGGCCCTAGTAGGAATTTATCAGGTGTTTTGTAAGGCATGCTGTGTTTATGTGTGCAAATAGGGATTTTAGTGTTTTTTTGTGAAAATAGCGATTTGATAAACATTTGCGCAAATATTGCATGACCTTAAAAAAATGGTAGAATCTCTTTTTTTCTACTGGTCATGTGCTTTCAGAAAATATATATAAATATATATGATTTAGGGGGTCTTTTAGAAGTTCTGAAAGCTGCAAGGGAAAAATTAAAACCTTCATATTTTAAAATAAATTTGGTTATTTACATTTTTTGCCTACGTTCAAATTTCACCATTTTGCAAAAAGGGGCAATTTAAAATTTACAAATATTTGTTATTTATTAACTCAATACAGGTTAAGCTTTTTTATTTAGTAGAAAATTCCAAAACGGTCTGACCTACTGACCGGCACAATGGTGTAGTGGTTAGCACTCTCACCTAGCAGCAAGAAGGTTTGCTGGTTCAAATCCCAACCACGACACTACCTGCCTGGAGTTTGCGTGTTCTCCCTGTGCCTGCGTGGGTTTCCTCTGGGTACTCCGGTTTCCTCCCACACTCCAAAGACATGCAGGTAGGTTAATTGGCTTCTGTCCAAAATTGCCCCTAGTATATGAATGGGAACCTTGGATTGTGGGCTCCTCAAGGGTAAGGACCAATGTGAGTGTGCAAGGGATAGGGACAATTGTTCACAGGTTGAACTGGATGGACTGGTGTCTTTATTCAACCTTAATAACTATGAAACTATAACTATGACACTGGTCCAAAAAAATGAATTTAATTACCATTTGTACTACAAAAAAAAAAAAAAAGATTTTCAAAACATCAGTACAAAATGCAACAATGAATTACAAAGTAATTCTAAAGTCTGCCAAGCAAAGTAGGAGTTTGAAGCTGTGCTGCGTAAACAAAACTAAGCTTTAATTGGTATTGCTGAATTCCTCATCTGGCGAAGACAGCAAGCCCCCATTCTGGGTCCTTGTATGGAGATCCCTCTTTTTAATGCACCAGGCATTCAAAGATCTTGGAAGGAGGAAAGTGAGGTGAACATGCACCATATATAAATATGGTTTATAACTAATCGACAGTTGGATTATTGAGGAAATTGCTTATATTTTGTATATAACAATCCTGCAGCAATTCTTATATAACAGAGCAACTAACTGTTAAGGCTCCATCATCTTGAAGTAGTGGGGTCAAACCAAGAAACACATTGATGGATGGGACACCAATTTATAATGTTGAATCTGCTTATACAGTATGTTATGGTGTCTTCATTGTATATGGTGTCATTAATATACAAGATATTTAACATACAAGTATAGGGTTAGTTTATACATCTTTAATCTAAACTGTATACATATTCTATTTTGTGACTGCTGGGATGAACTGATTCTCAGTATATTTTTTTATTATTTATATTCTTTCTTGAATAATTGCTGATGACCGCCCCTATTCCATTGACTATATTTTATATTTGTGGAGGAGATCAACAAAGCAATAAAAGGAGATTGGGGGACTCCCCAACAATAAACATATATAATGTCTGGATTTTGCTGAATTTTGGCTTCATGCTGTACATGACCAGGCTACTAATATTTCTGACTACACTCTTTCAGAGAGACAGGGTAAAACATGGCAGTGTCTGACTGTGAGAAGCAATCTCATGAGAGGAGAGTATGATGGTGCTACAGCACTAAGCCCTTGTACACACGGTCGGAGAATCTGTCGGAATGTGTCCTATCAGACCGTGTCATCGGATAATCCGACTGTGTGTGGTATGCATCGGACTGATTCCGTCCGAATATCCGTCGGACCCAATTTTCCAACATGTTGGAAATATTTCCCGACCAACTGGTTCGATCGGACATACTCCGATCATGTGTAGCGAATTTTGATCGGACCAAGTGCCACGCATGCTCAGATCAAATTCCTACATCAAAGCTATTGGCTACTAGCCTGAATGTAGTTCCATCGTAACGAAATTACGTCATCACGTTCTGAAAGATCGGATTTTTCGACAACTTAGTCCGACCGTGTGTATGCAAGAGTTTCGGACACAATCCGTCGGACAAAATCCGACGGATTTGGTTGGCAGAATCTCCGACCGTGTGTACAGGAGCTTAGAATGAAACTTCATATTGATGTGCTACTTCAAAGTTAATTCTTTGAGTTTTTCTTTTGTTTTACAGGTCCCCCAGTGTTAATGATGTTGGACTCAGATCCTTGCACAGACAGAAAGGGCTGCAAGGGCTAGGACTGTGGTGGAAAATTTTAACTACCCTGAAATTGACTGGAGTAATGGCATTGGATCATATTATTTAATTTAATGTAAGCTGTAAACCAGCACATATTGGAAAGATTAAAAACAAAAAAAGTACATTTTCCAATTTTCTTTCTCTCCAAGACAGCAAGGGAATATCAACTGTACGTAAACACACTGTAAAATATGTACCCATAGGTTTGAAAGGCTAAAAAAAAACAAAAAAACGATGTGGCTCATGTAATAAGGTATTATATTAGCTATAAAAATAAACACAATGGTCAAAGAAACAAAGGTTTTATTTATTAACAAAGAAAGTAGAACACTAACATAGAAATCTAAAAGAATATAACAGAGCAGCAGTGGGAGGGCAGGGCAGGGTGACTTCTGAGACTTTTACCCTCGTAAAGGTGGTCAAGGAGGGTTGCCAACCAATAATGATCCTTTTTCTTGATGCCACAAATTCTCGGCTCCTTTTGGAGGTGTGGAAGAATAAGTGGGTCCATGCACCGCAAGTTTGTGGAGGCATGAGAATCAGATTCTGGCTATCCATGACTGCCTGAAATGGCTAGACTCTTCTGGCCTGCCTTTGAAGATTTTGCAATCCTGGGTACCGGTTTAAAAAATGTTGCACCACCAAATTGAGGACATTTGCCAGGCATGGTACATGGGTCAACTTTCCCTGTCGAAGGGCTGACAAAAGGTTAAGTACCATTATCACACACCATCATTCCTGGCTCAAGTTGTGTGGCATTAACCACCTCTGGGTCTTTGAGGTGAAAGCATATCTGCTGGGGGGTGGTTCCTGTCCCCTAAACAGACCAGCTGAAGCACTGCATGGCATCTTTTAGCCTAACCTGTTGAATAGCCCCCCTTGAACGCTTAGGGCAGGGGTAGGGAACCTTGGCTCTCCAGCTGTTTTGAAACTACAAATCCCATCATGCCTCTGGAAGTCATGCCTGTGATTGTCAGGGTTTTGCAATGTCTCATGGGACTTGTAGATTCAAAACAACTGGAGAGTTGTTAGCTTAGGGGGTACTGGTGGTTCATAGAACAATTCAGCAGAAAAGGACATTGAGGAGCAGGAGCGCACAGATCTTGCATCATCACCACCAGCTATGGAGATGTGGTATCAAAACAAGCCCCAGCACTGAGACCTGTCCTGCATCTTTTCTAGTTGCAAGCAGAGTTACTCAGTGTACTGTGAACTAAATATATCATCCCTGACCATGCTTGCTGGACCACGTTTCATCAGTAATGTGGACCTTGCTGCTGACTGTCTTGCCCAATGATGACAAAATATTGCCTTCCACATGATGGTACACAGTTGGATTGGCCTTACGTGCAAAGAAGTAGTGACTGCGAACCTGCCATTGTGGTACAAAACATTCTGTAAGTTCATAGAAGGGGCAGAATCCATCAGATGCAAAGGCAGGAGTTCTAAAGCCAGCAATTTGGTTAAGCTGGAATTTAGACGCTGGGCATGTGGGTGGCAGAGAATGTTTTTTTTTTTTGCTGAATCAGCTGGGGCAGAGAAATTTGCCGCCTATACTCTACAGCTATTAGTGACACCCTTAGCTATACCATCATCCCTGTCAGTGGATGCTGCTGAGAAGTCATCATGATATATAGCAGGGGTAGAGGTGAAAGGTGAGAAGAATTATGTCCCATTTGTTTGGCCTTCAGGTACTGTTGCCAACAGGTTGAGTGATGGGAGGTTAAATGCCTTGTCAAGCAAGTGGTACCCAAATGGATGGTGTTTTTGTCACGCTTGATCTGTTTGCAGCAGAGATAGCAAATGTCAACTGTATGATCGGCTGCACATGTGCTACAAAAGGCCCATAGCTGATCACTGGGAAGTGGGCTGGCAAATAAGAGCTCTACAATCCGATGGAATAGGGTGGCTGCTGCCTACTGTTCTATGATGGCTGCCTATAAAGGACATCCTGCCTCGTTGAGATTGCGCCTCCCCCTCACTTTTCTCTTCTGCTCTATCAGGCACTCAAGTGGAGTCAGTGACCTCATCATCATCCCCGCCATACTCAGCCAACTTGACAATACACTGCGGCTGGGCGAACATGACTGACAATTTGTTGTTTATCAGCTTTATCCCTTCTGTGTAGTCCCATGTTACTCCCTTCCTCAACCTCATAACCAAGTAAAGGCTGTGTATCCTCAAGAAGCAAGTAACCGATGCTGTGTTAATATAATTCAGTTGACTGCTCCGTGCATGATGGTGGGGATATGGCAGGAGTAGCTGTGGGCAAGGAGGTAGAATAGGCCACTCTGGCAGCTGCACCAGAATGTGAACTAGTGTCAGCTTGGGTGATGAATGAGGATAGATGCGCACAGTAATTAGACCCTTTTTTTCCCTACTCACCAGCCTCCTCACTTCCTCTTTTCCTTAAGCCTTCTGTTTTCTTCCTTTCACCTGTTCTGCAGGGATTATTATCCAAAATGTGACTATTCTCAACTTTACCCATGTGAACTGTGATTGTGCACGATTATGCTTAAATGCTCAATACCTCCTCTGTAATAATTGTCTTCAATCTTTTCAGTTATGCGTTGCTTTATTATATGCTGAATGTACCTTAGCTTGATTCAATAGCTAACATTTTGAGGGAACGCCATACATGTTGCTCTATCGGATTTAAGGTGATTTGCCATACCCATGGTGCAGTATTTTTTTTTATACCTTGTTTGCTTTTTTTTTTTTGGAAAACATTCATTAAAAGGAGGATTATGCTAGCTATGATAAGATTTCTCTTACCATTTGGCACCAGGACAGTTAGCAATAAATAAATAAAAAAATCTCCCTAAAAAGGCCAGTGAAATATTCCTGCTCCATACAAAACCAATACAATATTATGGACAACAGTTCTCAATTACGAGGCTCCATTCTTTGATCTAGTCCAGACTTAAAGTGATTGTAAAGTCTTGTTTGTTTTTTTTATTCTATTAAAATAAACATGTTATACTTACAGTGCCTTGAAATATTCCACATCGTGTCACGTTACAAGCAAAAATTTATTTTATGTGATAGACCAACACAAAGTTGCACATAATTGTGACGTGAAAATGATAAATCATTAAAAAAATAAAATAAAATTACAATTACAGTTGTGCTCAGAAGTTTACAGACCCTGGTTGAATTTATGATTTCTTGCCCATTTTTCAGAGAATATGAATGATAACACAAAATCTTTTCTTTCACTTATGGTTAGTGTTTGGCTGAAGCCATTTATTATCAAATCAACTGTGTTTACTCTTTTTAGATCATAATCACAACAAACTACCCAAATGACCCTGATCAAAAGTTTACATACTCTGCTGCTTTTAGCCTGATAACATGCATACAAGTTATCACAGAGGGGCTTCAATGGCTATTAAAAGGTAACCATCCTCACCTGTGATCCGTTTGCTTGCAGTGTGTGTATGTGTATATATTATATATTCATTAAATGAGTTTCTGGACTCCTGCAAGACCCTTGCATCTTTCATCCAGTGCTGCACTGACATTTTGGATTCCGAGTCATGGGGAAAGCAAAAGAATCTGCGGGAAAAGGTAGTTGAACTGTATAAAACAGGAAAGGGATATAAAAGATATCCAAGGAACTGATAATGCCAATCAGCAGTGTTCAAACGCTAATCAAGAAGTGGAAAATTAGGGGTTCTGTTGAAACCAAACCAACAATTTTCCTGGCATCTGTGGCTGAAATTTTAGTTGGTCTAACTGACCATGGTTTGGTTTCAACAAAACCCCTCATTTTCCACTTCTTGATTAGAGTTTGAACAATGCATTAGCATTCTCGATTCCTTGGATATCGTTTTATATCCCTTTCCTGCTTTATACAGTTCAACTACCTTTTCCCGCACATCCTTTGACAATTCGTTTACTCCAGAAACGTCAGTGCAGCACTGGAGGAAAGATAACAAAAGAAATTAGAAATCTACGCTTAGTAAAATAAAATAAAATGATATAAAAACAGCAGCTGAACACTATAACCCGGATACTGGGCACACAAAAGCAGAAAAAAGTAAAAGTGCAGCTCTTGGCCTCTTAAATATAAATGTGACTTAATAGGAAAAATGTGTGTATATAAAAAATGTGAAAAACCTAAAAAATGTGAAAAACCTAAATAATGTGAAAAATCATTAGTGAAAAATACTTTGAAAACCCAAATGTCCAATGAAGTCAAAAGAAATTAATTTGTAACTCAAATGTCCATTAAAGTGAAAAACCAAATAATCATAAAAAATAATGTGACACAATATAAAGTCCCATGTGAAATATAAGACAAAAAATTATGATTGATCTTGTTTGTTCAAAACAACAATAATAATGCTTGACCACGTGGACCCTTCACCTCTGTAAACCAATAATGAATGGAGGCTTACCAGATCTCCAGTGACCCCCTCTTAAGGGAGGTCAGTCTGCGCAGATACGATCACATAGACGCTTCGATAAGGAAGTTGAAAGCCGACCCAATCCGTCGGTGCAAGAAGCCGGGAAACGACCCAATCCTTCGGATATCATGTAGTCTCCAAATACGCTCGGATCCTCTCTTAGGCCTCAAAACGTCATATCACCAGAAAAAACAAAACAAAAATGCGCCCGATCGTGTAGTAAGGTTTAAGCAGATTTTTATTCAACCGAATAATTGGAGCGCTAAAGAAATGACTCCACCAAGTCACAGAAAGTAAACATAACTTTAAAAACGAACATATTGCTAGCAAAAAAATATAAAAAAGTCATCAACGTGAGTGAACGAATGTAAATGCACAAGGGTGTGAGCGTGGCTACCCGACGATCGTTTCGTCAAAGGTCTGACATCATCAGGGGTTTTTTTTTTACTGGAGGAAAGATGCAAGGGTCTTTTAGGAATCGAAAACTCATTGACTGGTTATACACACACACACACACACACACACACACACACACACACACACACACACTAGTTACAAGCACGCAGATCACAGGTGAGAATGGTTACCTTCATTAGTTATTCAAGCCCCTTTGTGTCAACTTGTGTGCATATTATCAGGCTAAAATTAGCAGGGTATGTAAACTTTTGATCAAGGTAATTTGGGTAGTTTTTGTTGCGATTATGATCTAAAGCCCCACACACACCTGGTTGCATACAAATTGAAACTGCTATGGTTTGACCTCATATTATATGGTTTGGGTAAATCTGAAGGAAAAACTCATCAGAAAAACTGATAGTGTGTATGGGGCTTAAAAAGAGTAACCACAGTTGATTGATAATAAATGGCTTCAGCCAAACACTAACCATAAGTAAAAGAAAAGTTGTGTTATTCATATTCTCTGAAAAATTGTTAAGAAATTAAATTCTGCCAGGGTATGTAAGCATATGAGTGTATGTGAAAAGTGTGGCATGCATTTGTATTCAGTCCCCCTGCGTCAATACTTTGTATAATCACCTATCGCTGCAATTACAGCTGCAAGTATTTTTGGGTATGTCTACCAGCTCTGCATATCTAGTGTGAAATGTTTGCCCATTCTTCTTTGCAAAATAGCGCAATCTCTGACAGATTGGATGGAGAGCTTAATGGGATTTTTTTTTTTACCAAAAATATGTAGAATACATATCAGCCTGTGAGGAAGTGAGAAAAAAATAGTTTTAAAAAAAAAAATATTGGGGATATTTATTATAGCAAAAAGGTAAAAAAAAAGTGTTTCTTTTTTTTTTTTCAAAAATTGTCGCTCCTTTGTTAATAGCGCGAAAATAAAATAAAAACACGGAGGTGATCAAATACCACCAAAAGAAATCTCTATTTGTGGGAAAAAAAGGAAGTCAATTTTGTTTGTGTACAGTGTCACACGACCGTGCAATTGTCAGTTAAATGGACGCAGTGCCATATCACAAAAAAACTGCCTGGTCATTGAGCAGCCAAATCTTCCAAGGCTGAAGTGGTTAAACTAGGATTTGGGGGTCGGGGGTTGAATTAGATTATTTTGGGACAGACAGGTCAGTCCCCATTGGTGGGAGTAAGGGTTATGGCAGATAAGAAGTTTCCCATATTACAAACAACTATTGGAAATGGTACCATTTATACCAATGGTCTCCAAACTGTGGCCCTCTGCTTGCCTTTATCTGGCCCTTGGGGCACTACTTCACCAACGATGGAGCACAGTTCCACTTACTAACACCATCAATGAGGCACTATTCTTCTCATTGATATCAACAATGGGGCACTATTCCTTCCATCAAAATCCATGATGGGGCACTGATGCTGGAGCATTTTCTACTCCAACTGGCTACCCTCCAGCCCCCCTAAAGCCTGAAGGACAGTAAACTTGCCCTTTGCCTAGAAAGTTTGGAGACCCCTGATTTATACTAAAACATATATGTAAAATGTGACAATGAATTAAAGTTTTTGTTCACCAATCCCAGAAGTCTGCCAAGCAAAACAGGCAAGTTGGAAGCTTTGGTGCATGAAGAGAACATTTTTATTTGATACTGCTGAATCTTGGCTTCATTCTTCACATGACTAGGCTATTAATATTTCTGGCTATGCTCTTTTTCTCAGAGTAGGGGTAAAACAGAAAGGTGGAGGTGCCTGCCTATGTGAGAAGTGATCTCAAAGCAAATAGGAAAGAGGACCTAGTGGGAGAGTGTGATGAAGCTGAAGCATTATGGATGGAACTGCACATGGGTGTGTGTAATACAAAGGTAATCACTGGAGTTTGGTACAGGCTATCCAGTGTGGAGGATCTGCAGCCATGGCTCCTTGCACAGTGACAATAATGGGTGATTTTAACTACCTTGAAACTGACTAGAAAAATGGCATTGCAGGAATAAAGGGCAAAAATGTATAAACTTATTGGTAAAGTTCATAGAGGCCCCAACTAGGAAAGATGCTCCGCTGGACCCGGTAATCTCAAACCATGCAGAGCTTATGCCTAATGTTCAGTTAAGAACCATCAGGGGCCATTGTTGGGTATCAAATGTCAGGGATTCAAAAGGTGGCTGCAGATGCAGACAATCTGATTTTCTTCCTAACGGATCCCCTTACTTCCCTCCTGAACCTGCAAGAGTATGGCTCTCTCTCTTTTTTTCCCCAAATGAATCTGTCCAAATCTTCCGTTCTCAATACGAGTGGACAAAGACATGGTCAAGTCATTGAGTTTGACGTTTCCCCTCCACTGGGCAACTCTATACATTATTTGGGCATTGACATCACTTCTGACCCTTCCAACCTGCAGTCAGCAAATTTTGCCCCACTACTTATTCGTCTTAGAGCAGATCTCCTCCACTGGCATTCATTCACATTAATGTTGTTTGGCCACTGCAACACCTTCAAGATGACCATGGTGCCTAGGGTGTCTAAATGTCTTACAGGACAATTTCACGGGTCAGATGGTAAAAGCTTTCTGCATTGATAACGTCTGTTGATGATGAAATGTGCCTGGAATGCACGTAGTGACATCACCACGCTATTAGACTTGGAGGACGTGGCACCGTTTGTGTATGCCGGCCGGCATTTTCTTTTTATGCATTCAATTTACTACGGAATTGTAAGTGTAACTTTTACTTAAAGCGGAGGTCCACCCTAAAGTGGACCTTCCGCTCATCGGAACCCTCCCCCCCTCCGGTGCCACAATCGGCACCTTTCAGGGGGGAGGGGGGTGCAGTTACCTGGATAATCCAGGTAACTGCACCCACTTCCGGGATAGCTCTCTGCGGAAAGGGGCGTAACTTACGCCCCTTTCCGCAAGTGCCCGCCCCTTCCTGCAAGTGCCCCGCTGCCTGCTGGGAAACACACAGATCCCAGAGGCAGCGGGGAGCGTCCTTATTGCGCAGCGCGATTCGCGCATGCGCAGTAGGGAACCGGGAAATGAAGCCGAAAGGCTCCATTTCCTGATTCCCATAGCCAAGATGGCGGCGGCAGGACCCGACAGACGACCTAGAGATCGGCTTCGGGTGCGGACATCGCGGGCGCGCTGGACAGGTAAGTGTCATTATTTTAAAAGTCAGCAGCTGCAGTATAAAAAAAAAAAAAACGCGGAGTCCCGGTGGACTCCCGCTTTAATTCAGTTCTGAATATACTACACCATGGTAGTCCTTCTCTTTTCCCTGAGCATTCAATAAGAGCGCACGGACATTTGGACGGATGAAATAAACAGCTTCACCCTAACATCTGTGTTGTGGTCACCTGCAAGCTTAAAGGCCCAGGTTGGGTTCAAGCCACTTGCCTTTAATGCTTGCCATTTGGTAAGCAGAATCTACAGCTACGGTGATCAGACATTTTTTTAAATGTTAGTGCATGCACACTGTGGTGTTTATTAACCAGACTACATCATTTATATTTCCTTGACCTTCCTGGCATCATGTGGGTGTTTATGGACTTCATTCTATGAAATTTTGTAGCGCAGCTTTTTTTTTATTCCTATTGATATCCTGTGTTATTGCCCTGTATGCTCCTGCTGTTTGTGGCTTCTTTGTTGTTCTTTTTCATATTGTTCCAGCGCAGTTACACCCCCCTTTCTTCCTAGATGGTAAAACCAGCAACAAGAAACAATGCGTTACTAGACCTACCGATTACTAACAATACAGACTTGATCGCAGATGTAGAAATACAGGTCAATTTGTTTCAGCATAAAATCACACAAATAGGAAGCATGAGGGGAATGCAAAGACACTGAACTTCAAAAGAACCAACTTACAGAAACTACACTCTTTCTAGAAGATACTAAATTGGATAAAATCCAAGGAACAAAGAACACTGAGGCAAAATGGGTGTGCTTAAAGGAGCATATTAAATAAGGGTATTAGCCAGTGCATCCCAAAGGGGTAATAAAATTTAAAAGAGCTAATAAAAGCCCTGGTTGACTTAAAGCCAACATACAAATTCATAAAAAAGCAAAAAGGCTTCATCATCAGCATACACACTGTATAAAGAATGCAATAAAAAAATGTCTAAGGGTCTAAGATAGAACACGAAAGGCACATAGCAGAGGAGAGTAAAAAATAAATAAAAAAATCCCCAGAAATTCTTTAAGTACATAAATAGTTAAAAAGAGGGAGGACGGATCATATTGGCCCCATAAAGAATGATGAAGGAAATCTGGTTACAAAGGATGGTGAGATGGCAAAGGTTTTGAATGTATTCTTCCCCTCAGTCTTCACAATGGAAATAGGGAGCTTCAGTAACCAAAAAAACTGCAAGGTTTATCCTCATGACACATCACAGAAAGCACCCTCATGGTTAAACAGAGGTAAGAAATTAGAAGCAGACTTCGAAAAAAATTAACATAAGTCACCAGGACCAGATGGTTTGCACCAGAGGGTCCTTAAGGGTGGAAAATTACCTGGGGGTCCTAGTAGATAACAGGCTCAGCAATGGCATTCAATGCCAAGCTGCTGCAAGAAAAGCCAATAGAATGTTGGCATGCATTAAAAAGGGCATTAACTCCAAGAGATAAATCGATAATTCTCCCACTCTACAAGAATCTGGTCCGACGCTACCTTATCCTAACTTTCCTCTATCCTCGGCATCTGCCTCCACACTCCACTATGCTTTCCCCTCTCCCTCACTCCCTTTCTCCCCTGGTCTTTGTTCCTTTCCTGCTTTTAGGGTTATCTGATCCTCTATACCCCTCTTTTCCCTTTTTGTTGCACACCCCTTCCACATAGCTTTTAACCATCATGGGCTGTTTTGACCAGATACTGTGAATATCTTGATGTGCATTACTTATTTCTTGTGCCCCATGTTTGGGCCCACCTGGCTTTTGGGTTGCTGTGCCTCCCAAACAACTGTTAAAAAATTGAAAAAAAATATTGTTGTATTGCATAGCTTTGCATACGCTTTTACCAGTTTCAGGTCATGCAAGTACCTGTTAGGATGCCTTCCTGGCTTCGTACACCGACAGTAGATCTATACCGCATTTTTCTTCTCATGCGCTTTATCTACAGTGCAGAGTTGGAGTAACTGATATGTTTACCTCATCTTGTGACCATGTTTGATCTTCCTGTATGATTTTTATTATGTACCTTTGCTACCTGTGTTGAATGTTGAAGGCCCTGTCTATGAAAATAAAGGAATTACAAAAAAATGAATCTGGTCCAGCTGCACCTGAAGTATGCCATCCAGTTCTGGGCTCCAGTACTCAGGAAAGATGTGATGGAAATGGAGAGAGTACAGAGAAGGGCAACAAAGCTAATAAAAAGGGACTGAAGGATCGATGAAGAAAGATTACAAGCACGGAACTTATTCTCTCTGGAGAAGAGACGCTTAAGAAGGGATAGGATTTCAATGTACAAATACCATACTGGTGACCTCACAGTGGGGCTAAAACTTTTTTTGCAAAAGAGCATTTAAAAAGACTCACTAAAATTAGAAGAAAAGCGATAAAATCGGAAACTGCGTAGAGAGTTCTTTATGGTAAAAGAGCAGTGGTTTCAGCAGGGAGCATAGATAAATAAAAAAAAAAAACTATTACATAGGCACCTAAAACGACCATAACATGCAGGGATGTAAAATGTAATATTGACATAAAAGCGCACACACACACACGTTGGACTTCTGTTTTTTTTTTTTTCAACCTTACCAACCATGTTATATTTGATGCAGGCACGTCCCATCCGTCTTCCTCCAGCATTTTTTAAGCGAGTTAGCCCTTTGCTTCAAGACTTTGTCTGGTCTCATCGCCGGCCCTGTATCAAACTTCAGCCTCTCCCTCTCCCCAAAGCATAAGGGAGGAGTGGGCCTCCCAGATGCAAAAGCCTACCACAGGGCGACATCTCACAAGTCTGGTGGATTGCCATTGCCACGTGGAGGCCAAACACTGGGTGGCCATGGAAATGGAAGACTCCAAATGGCACAGCTAAGAGTTTGCCGTGGCTTACTTTACCTCTGCCCAAAGCCCTCACGGATCACCCCACCTTAGGCAGCACATTGTTGGAGGCTAAGGATGCTTTTCGACATTCCTCTGTGTCGCCATCACCCTCCCCCCTATGGTAACAATTCTGGCCAATCTGGAATTTGTACTCTACCTTCAGAACCCTCTCTTTCAGCGACAGGCAGCGAGCGGACAGCTTCATCTTTGGGTCCAGATGGCCAACTCTCCTCCTCTGCCAGGGTGTATGCCATAGATCCTCCATTGGACTTCTGGCATGGATGAGTGAACGAATAACACAGAAAGCCTCCCAGCGCTCTGGATGACAAAAACAGGAAGCTGAGGACACAGGAGCTGCTGCTAGAGCACAAAAAACGTGGTCTGGCTTCAAGACAATGGCAGCCAGTGTTCTGAATAGGGAATCACCGGGAAAATGGTCGCCTGAAGCCCAGAAGCATGCTGTCCCTTGCCCACACTGAAAATGGCCACCAGCCAGCACCATGAGAAGCAGAGAGAAAACATGTGCCACACACCCCCACGTTGAGGGCATGCGGCCTGGTATGGCTCGGGGGGAGGGGGGGCGGCGCTCGCTCGTCCCCACCCCCTTTCCTGACAAGGTGGGCTGTGTGCTCGGATAAGGGTCTGCTATGAACCTTGGGGGACCCCCACGCCGTTTTTTCAGCGTAGGGGTTCCCCTTTAAATTCATACCAGGCGACGGGGCTTGCGAGGTGTCAATTCGCCGATGGAGGCGGCGACATTGACTTCCTTCGCTAGTTCCGTCTACCTGGACTCATGTTCAAAATGAACGGAATTTACTCCATGTGGGCAAGTCCGTTCATTTCAAAAGTCCGGCGAACTAGCACACAGACAGGCGGATTGTCCTCCGGACTGAAGAGTCCGGTGGACAATTTTGAGTCAAGACTAAGTCCGCCGGAGCTCATACGGGCGGACTGTCTAGCGGACTCTGGTCCGCCGCAGCAGGTCCGCTGGATAATCCGATCATGTGTACGCGGCATAAGAACTCTGAATGGTCTAGGGTTGTTAGTGGTGTATCCCAAGGTTCAGTGTTGGGACCCTTGATTTTTTAAAATATATTTTATAAATGATATAGGTTCTGGGATTAATTTCAGTCTTTGCAGGTGACACCAAGCTATGCAGTGGAATAACATTCTTACAGGATGTCTGCAACTTGCAAGTCAACATCAATGCACTTGAGTTTAATTGAGCAACTATGTGGCAAATGAGGCTTAACCACTTGCCGACTGCTGCATGCCGATATACAATGGCAGCGGTTGGCAAATAGGCGTACCTGTACGTTCCCTTTAAGAGCTGTGGATAGCAGGCGCGCACCTGCCACGTACAGCGTGACCGGCGGACTCTATGTCCACCGGTCTCCCGGCAATCGTATCATGGAGCCTCAGAACCGGGAAGTAAAACAAGGCATTTCCCCGTTCTGGCTTGTGTCAGAACAGAGATCACCGAACCCTGACATCGGGAGTGGCAATCGCTGTCTTGTGACTTAAAGTTACCAAAAACATGTAGATGAATATATAATCGGTCTAAACTGAGGAAAATATAAAAAAAATGTTTAGATTTTTGGGGGATATTTATTATAGTAAAAAAAATGCGTTTCAAAGTTGTGGCTTTTTTGTTTATTGTGCACAAAATAAAAAACCACAGAGGTGCTCAAATACCACCAAAAGAAAGCTCTATTTGTGTGAAAAAATAAAAATAAAAAGGGGACATCAATTTTGTTCAAGTGCAAAAACGCACAACTGCGCAATTGTCGATTAAAGCAACGCAGTGGCAAATCTCAAAAAGTGCTTTGATATACATTATTCATAAATGTAAAGTTATGCACTTGGGGGCTAAGAATATGCATGCATCTTGCATACTAGGGGGATCAATGGTGGTGAAGGATCTGGGTGTTGTGGTAGATAAGCTTAAAGCAGAACTCCAGGCAAAAACTTTTTTCCCCCCCATGTTCTTGTTGCTGATCTCCCATCTTCAACTATGGCATCCATCTTCTGAGCTCTGTAGTTCCTCTGCAATAGGCTGCTGATCTTATTGAAAAAAAAATTGATAAAAAAATAAATAAAAATAAAAAAACACCACGTTATTGCCAGGTGATTTCCTGTTTGTAAGACCGATGGCTGCTATTTCTCCTGTATGCTCAGCCAGTGGTCTGACACTCCCCCTTGTAGTTCTCTGAAAGCGAGCAGGGAGTTCCCTTCCCTGTAGTGTCTGTGCCACCCATGGAGGTGTTAGTCCCCAGTTGTCTCTACCCCCCCCCCTCCATCGCCATACAGAGCCTGATTATCAGAAATCACTGGATGACACAGCTGGGATCAATACCTGTCACAGCCCAAGATCCCCGCTGTCTCATCCAGTGATCTCTGCTAATGAGCCTCATGCTGCACTGGGGGGTCACTGATTGTTGTTAGAATGATCGCAAAGCTGCAGGGAGGAGGAGGAATATTTCTAATATTGACGGGGGGGTAGTTGGTGTCGCGCTATTTTAATACAGAACACTGGTCAGGAAGGGGTTCCAAGCCCCAACTTCCTGGCTCATAGATGAGAAGGTTTGGAGTAAGGGAGTGTATAGTCCTCAATAGTTATAAGAATGGCTAGAAAATGTATACGTCTAAAACTATGTGGAGTGAGAGTAAAATAATGTAAAATGTTAGCGAAATAATGCAATAGTAATGTGAAAACCAAGGAGTAGAAAGAGGGAACAACAATAGAAATATAGAAGATTGCAGAATATATAAAAAAATATTAGAATAAAATAGTAAAAGACACACAGGTGTCTGTGCCCAGACTACAAACGTGCAGAAATAGTTCTTGTAAGAAAAGATAATACTGAGTATTAGCATGATCAAAAAAGATGGAGCTGTGAATAAGTTGTATGAATAAACCAAATGATATAAAACAAACACAGTATGAGGTGTGGACGCATCCAACACCATCAACTAAGGACCTCTAAAAAATAAGTGTAACCAGAAAAGTGCCACGTGCTCAATAAAATGGTAATAGATGCATGACACTGACAAAAGATATAAATAAATAATGAATGGGGGGTAAGTATTGAATCAAATAATCACACCCAATAGATCAGTGTGATAGCAGAATAACAAACAGTATTTCAGTATGAAATGGGTAATTTTTTTCAAAAATTAGTAAATGCCCTACAGAGTCCTTTCAACAAATGTGTAAACTTAAATTAATTTCTGCACGTTTGTAGTCTGGGCACAGACAACTCTGTAGTGCTTTTACCATTTTATTTATTCTAATTTTTTATATATTCTGCAATCTTCTATATTTCTATTTTTATTCCCTCTTTCTACTCCTTGGTTTTCACATTACTATTGCATTATTTAGCTGACTTTTTACATTATTTTACTGTCACTCCACATAGTTTTAGACGTATACATTTTTCTAGCCATTCTTATAACTATTGAGGACTATACACTCCCTTACTCCAAACCTTCTCATCTATGAGCCAGGAAGTTAAGGCTTGGAACCCCTTCCTGACCAGTGTTCTGTATTAGAATAGTGCAACACCAACTACCCCCCTGTTACAATCTGCTGGATTCGGTTTGATCCATTCCGGTGTACGCAGCAGTTCCACGGTCCATCGCCTAATAAAGGCAGCGCAGGAATAACCACTTTTTTTATTTCTAATACTGAAATACAGTGTATAATATATAATTATGGAATGTGTCTACAATTCAGCACTGATTACATAAGGCAAGTAAGGGCAATATGTATCTCCGGTTGTAGCTGGAGGGGAGAGAACAGACATGCTTTATAGTTATAAGGGGCTGTAATCTATCTTGTGTGTTATTGAGTAGTGGGGCTGCAGAATAAAGGGGGAAGAAAGAAAGAAAGAAAGAAAGAAAGAAAGAAAGAAAGAAAGAAAGAAAGAAAGAAAGAAAGAAAGAAAGAAAGAAAGAAAGAAAGAAAGAAAGAAAGAAAGAAAGAAAGAAAGAAAGAAAGAAAGAAAGAAAGAAAGAAAGAAAGAAAGAAAGAAAGAAAGAAAGAAAGAAAGAAAGAGAGAGAGAGAGAGAGAGACTATGCTACAACTTCCTCCCTTGGCAGAATACACGCTTTTTCAATCAGAGCTGACTTCCTGAAATTTCAAGTTCGTCCGGGAGGCCGTCCTAATGTTTACTTCCGCAATGCGCGCCGCGGGCGCGCATCGCGGAAGTTCTGTGTTCGCCGTGTCGCCCGGGGACAGGCAAACACAGATCACTGTAAACGGCCAATCACAGCGGCCGTTTACAGCGTAAACATATGAGATCATCTCTCAGCGCCGCTCTCCCTCCTCATACAGACAGTGTGAGAGGGGAGAGATGAATGGCTGCAGCAGCAGCCGTTCTGCCTTCAGTTGAAAAAAATAAAAAGTAAAAAATAAAAAGTAAAAAATAAAAAGTAAAAAATAAAAAGTAAAAAATAAAAAGTGCTATCCTCCCCCAGCAGTGCCATCCGCCCCAGTGCTACCTGCCCCCAGTGCCATCCACCCCAGTGCTACCTGTACCCAGTGCCACCTGCCCCCAGTGCCTCGTATAAGTGCCATCTGTCATCAGTGCCACGTGTCATCAGTGCCACATAGTGCCATCTGTCATCAGTGCCACGTATTAGTGCCATCTGTCATCAGTGCCACGTATCAGTGTCACGTGCCATCTGTTGTCAGTGTCACGTGTCATCAATGCCACTTATCAGTGCCATCTGTCAGTGTCACGTGTCATTGGTGCCATGTATTAGTGCCACCTGTCATCGGTGGCACATCAGTGCCACGTGTCATCAGTGCCACGTATCAGTGCCATCTGTCATCAGTGTCACGTGTCATTGTCCTGGTGCTTCAAAAGTGTAATAAATAGTCAACAAGTTAGATGTGCAATTTATGTTCCTAGAACACATGATGGCGCTACCTGCATGTTGGGCCTTTCTATGTGGCCAGGCTGTGAAAAAGTCCCATACATGTGGTATTGTAATACTCAGGAGTAGCAGAATTTTTTGGGGGGTGTCATTTGTGGTATACACATGCCACGTGAGAGAAATAACCTATTACAATGACAATTTTGTGGAGAAAAAAAAAAATCTTAATTTTGCAAAGAATTGTGGGAAAAAAATGACATCAAAAAGCTCACTATGCCTCTTACTAAATACCTTGGAATGTCTACTTTACAAAAAGGGGTCATTTGGGGGGTATTTGTACTTTCCTGACTTGTTCGGGTCACAAGAAGCGAGATAGGCCACCAGTACATCAGATGTGATCAATTTTGTGCGATTTGCACCACAGCTTATAGACTCTCTAACTTTCACAAAGACCAAATAATATCCACGCATTTGGGTTATTTTTACCAAAGATATGTAGCAGTATAAATTGTGGCCAAAATTTATGAAGAAAAATTTATAATTTGCATAATTCTGTCACAGAAACAAAGAAATGTGTTTTTTTTTCAAAATTTTCGGTCTTTTTTCATTTATAGCGCAAAAAATAAAAACCCCAGAGGTGATCAAATACCACGAAAAGAAAGCTCTATTTGTGGGAAAAAAAAAAGGACAAAAAATTCATTTGGGTACAGTGTTGCATGACTGAGTAATTGTCATTCAAAGTGTGAGAGCACCGAAAGCTGAAAATTGGTCTGGGCAGGAAGGGTGTTTAAGTGCCCAGTAAGCAAGTGGTTAAACTAAGAAATTTCACAAATGTAGTAATGGGTGTGTGTGTGTGTGTGTGTGTGTGTGTGTGTGTGTGTGTATACACCAATGGCGGATTTTTGAAAATCCTGGCATTCTGCTTTAATAATGGCATGCAATGCCAAGCAGTGGTTTGCCATGCAAGCAAAATCTTGTATTGAGAGCTACAGCCTCCAGAGAGATCATTGTACGCCTGTACAAATTATAAATAATACCTCATCTGAAATATGCAGTTCAGTTTTGGGCACTAATTCACAAAAAGGATGAATTGGAGAAAGTGCAGAAAGAGGGCAACCAAACACAAGAGGCGTGGAGGAGCTGAGCTATGAAAGTAAATATTAGAGGAACTGAATTTACTGTCTCTTGAGAAGAGATTAAGGGGTGGGGGGGTTATGATTAACATTTATAAATACATAAGTGGTCCATATAGTTGTTCATTTTAAGGTCATCACAGAGGATAAGGAGGGCACTCTTTACGTCTGGAGGAAAAGATTTAATCTTCAAATATGGAAAGGTTTAACAGTAAGAGCTGTGAAAATGTGGAACAGACTCCCTCAAGAGCCTGTTCTGGCTAGCTCAGCATATTGTTCTAAAAAAAAAGGCCTGGATTCTTTCCGAAATGTATATAATATAACTAGATACTAACACTTATAGTAAAAATTGATCCAGTATCCACCACTAGGGATGAGCCGAACACCTCCCCGGTTTTGGTTCGCGGCAGAACGGACTGAAAGTTTGCGTACATTTGAACACCGTTAAAGTCTATGGGACCCGAACGTGAAAAATCAAAAGTGCGAATTTTAAAAGGCTAATAAGCAAGTTATTAAAGTGTTTGGGGACCCAGGCCCTGCCCCAGGGGACATGTATTAATGCAAAAAAAAAAAAATAATAAATAAAAAAAAAGTATTAAAAATTTTTTTTTTTTTTTTTTCCAAATATAAATTTTATTAATTTTCAAACAATGCCCAACATGGGCATGGACATGTAATACAACATAGAAGTGGGATACAAAAAGGGGAGGGAGGAAAAGGGAAACATATATCAAACATATTGTCGAGTTCACGGGAGAGATAGGATCATAGAAAACATTGTGCATGGCCCACCCATAACACCTCCATGTCAGAAGCGTATTCGGGAGCCTAGATCCCTTCAGTTCCCCCTATCTCCGGCTCTCGTCAGAACCTCGATACCCCGGTAAAAACCCAGTACCAAGGGCAGAGACTATTAAGGGTAGGGGAAGGGACACTGACAGGGGAGACTGAGGGGGGAAGGAGAGGGGGGTGAGGTGAGGGGGGGGGGGGGAAGGAGAGGGGGGTGAGGTGAGGGGGGGGGGGGGGGGAAGGAGAGGGGGGTGAGGTGAGGGGGGGGGATGAGGTGAGGGGGATTTCTGGTTGATTCAGGACTGCCCTACCCCATATTCAGTATATATCGCCGATCAAATTACAAGGTCCTCAGAGATACCCCTTCGGGCGAGAAGATAAATTGGTGCCAGAGTGCCCATGTTTTCCTAAATCTTTCCTGCTGTTGCCTCCCCGTAAGCACCAGGTCCTCCAGTCTACTAATTTCCTCCACCCTACGAACCCAGGACGCCACCGATGGAGGGGCCTGGCTTTTTAAAAATTGTTTTTTTTTTGGGAGCAGTGATTTTAATAATGCTTAAAAGTGAAAAAATAAAAGTGAAATATTCCTTTAAATATTGTACCGGGGGGGGGGGGGGGGGTGACTATAGTATGCATGTAAAGTTGGGCATTTCCCGTGTTTAGAACAGTGCCTGCACAAAATGACATTTCTAAAGGAATAAAAGTAATTTAAAATTGCTGTAACGTAATGTTGGGTACCAGAAATATGGATAAAAATTATAGTGAAAAACGACATGGGTACTCCCCACCCCTCCACCCCAGCCCATTACCAGGCCCTTTGGGTCTTGTATGGATATTAAGAGGGAAAAAAAAAAATAAAAAGGCGTGGGGCTCCAAGGCCCTATATACTCTGAACAGCAGTATACAGGCGGTCCAAACAAGACAGGGACTGTAGATTTGTTCTCAAGTTGAATCTGTTTGTAATTTGGAACAGGTTTATTTTGTAAGTGTAGCGCCATCCAAAAAATCTATTTTTTAAGATTTTTGGATAAAATAGGGAAGGGTTATCACCCCTTTGACATTTGTTTTGCTGTCTGTGCCCCTGTTCAGAAGATTTCACCTCACTTTGTCCCAATGACAATTGGATTTTGAAAATTTGGGGTTATTAGGGTAACAAGGATTGCTTGAAAGTAAGGAACCACCTGTATATACTATACGGCCTGCCCTATATACTCTGCAGAAAATTGGGCCTTAGGTGTTGGTGGTGCCAGAACACTATAAGCCATCATAGTTACTCTTGGTGGGAGCTGGAACGGGCCCTGCTGTGAAATATTATATCAAGAGTTGTAATTACAGGCCCCTGTTGAACTCTTTAGATACTCTTGTTGAGGGCAGGAACAGGCCCTGTGAAATATTAGAGCAAATATTATAATTACACGCCCCTGTTAAACAGGGGCAGAAAAATTGGGCCTTAGGCACCGATGGTGGTGACCTGAAACAAAAAATGTTCTTAGAAGCTTTCAACGTGAACATTGAGGAATAAGCCACTCAGCATAGGCAGTCTTCAAGGGATCTCACATTCATTTAAAAATGAATCTGTTACATCAACGTCAGGTGCTTGGTAGCTGGTGATCCAAGACAGATTCATTTTTATGAAGGAGGAGGAGGATGATTGTCAGCATGGGGGTGGAGCCTAGCACTCAGCATCAGTCTTCAAAGGATCACTTTTAGCCCCAGAAACCCATAGACTTGTATGTGGCTGTGGAGCATGTCATCCTTAGTGACCCAGAGGACTCTTTATCGAATGCCTCAGCAAAGCTTCACTGCATGGCCTCCCTGATCCTGCAAAGCCTGGGAAAGGACCCTCGGATTTGTGGTGTTGAGTCTGTGGACAGTCACACTCTGATCAGTTACAAAGCCTCCAGCAGCACTGAATGTGTGTTCAGAAAGAACGCTGGATACAGGACAGGCCAGTAATTCAATTGCATATTGTGCAAGCTCTGGGCAGTGATCCATCCTCAAGACCCAGTAATCCAGTGGATTTTCAGTTGGAAAGGTCTCCGTGATCTTGCCCCTAGGTATTCCTGCACCATGTAAATCAGATGCTGGCGATGGTTGCTGGAACCGATCAGACCACCTTCTCCACCACTCCTTCGGTGACTGACCGCAGCCTCAGCAACACGTTGTCAAGGAGGACAAGGAAATTGTAACAGTCTAGGCTCTGGAAATGCATTGCACAAACCTTCCTACAAGGCCTGCCGAAGAGGTTTCATTCTCTGCTCCTTCAGCGAAGGCTGGATAATTTCTGCAACCTTACCCTTGTAACGTGGATCAAGAAGGGTTGCCAGCCAGTAACGATCCCTTTCCTTGATACCACAAATCCGAGGGTCCTTTCCCAGGCTTTGCAGGATCAGGGAGGCCATGCAGTGAAGCTTTGCTGAGGCATTCGATAAAAGAGTCCTCTGGGTCACTAAGGATGACATGCTCCACAGCCACATACAAGTCTTTGGGTTTCTGGGGACTAAAAACGATCCTTTGAAGACTGATGCTGAGTGCTAGGCTCCACCTCCATGCTGATAATCATCCTCATCCTCCTCCTGTGTGATTGGCGAGCCTGCAGGAATACTGTCTGGATAAAGGGGGCCCTGAGAGGTAAGGAACTCCTCTTCCTCCCTCTGTTCTGCCTCAAGTGCACTGTCCATTATTCCACGAAGCATGTGCTCCAACAAGACGACAAAAGGGACAGTATCACTGATGCATGCACTGTCACCATCCTCGTGGCCTCCTCAAATGGTGACAGGACAGTGCATGCATCCTTGATCAGTAGCCACTGGCGTGGCGAAAAAAAGCCACGCACCCCTGACCCTGTCCTGGTGCCATACTCACACAGGTACTCATTGATGGACCTCTGCTGCATGTGCAGCCGCTGCAGCATTGCCAGTGTTGAGTTCCACCTGGTAGTCATGTCACAAATGAGGCGGTTCTTGGGCAGGTTGCATTCCTTTTGAAGGTCAGCCAGCCGAGCACTGGCATTATATGACCAGCAGAAATGCCTACAGACTTTCCTGGCCTGCCTCAGGAGATCCTGTAAGCCCAGGTACCTGCACAAGGACCACTGCATCACCAAATAAAGGACATGAGCCAAACAGGGAACATGGGTGAAGTGCCCCTGTTGGAGGTTGGTGCCATTGTCGTAAACCACCATTCCTGGCTGAAGCTGGCGTGGCATCAACCCCCTGAGTTTGCCCCGGCAGAGCTGACAGGATCTATGCCCCAGTGTGGATCCTTTCCCCTAAGCAGACCAACTCAAAAGCACCGCATAGCATCTTTTTGCCTCACGATCTCTCTCAGACTCACGATCTGTTGATGCACTTTTTTTACTTGCAAAAAATGTGCATTTAGTATTTTTTCCATAAAATGATTTATACTTTAACAGCACTTTTGACCTCAAATACTCAAAGATTGCATAAAAACATTTTCTGGCAGTGTAAACTTTTATTTCATTCGTTTAGATACATCTGTAAGAGTTGATAACCAGTTTAAAGTGTACCGGACATGTGATCTTGCATTTCAAATTTCATGAAAAAAACAAAAGTTGGGAGTACACACACACACACACACACACACACACACACAATGTACAGCTTGTCCTAAATTGGCTTTGCAGAATACCTAAGGTGAAACATGTTTTCATATGTTGAATTAGGGAATGTTTAATAAAAAAAAACAAAAAAAAAAAAAAAACAACCCTGACAATTTTCTGTGTCCCATTAGATTTTCTTCACTTCCTGTCATGTAGGCACAACAGGAAAGGAAGCAAAATTTCTCCAGATGAAGTCACCTGAATAGTTGCCACCGGAACAAATGTCTCCACTGAAAGATTTCCCCTCTATTCCTGTTCTGCTGATAGCTCAAAATTTTTGATTTTCACTCACCTGCAGTTCGTAGGACAATGGTCGCCAAGACAAATGTGAAAATATCACCCTAGTATAAAAACACAGGCAGCAATAAAATAAAAAATATTCTGCATTTTGATTTAGGAGAAAAAAATAAAAAGTGACTAGCTTGGTATAGCTCCTTGGGATGCTGTAGCTTTGTAGTAGTCTGTGCTACATACAGTAATAGGCAAATGGCTCCCACTCAGCACACGGATTATAGGGAGGTCCTTGCTCAACACAAGCACCATTCTAATGCCTTGCATTTTTTATAAATGCAAGTCGTTTTCTGATTGAAGATCATAACATTACTACACCCACCTCTGTACCTTGAGAAAAATGCAAGGCATTCTCCAAATGAAGACCTCATTCAGAGTGTGAACCCTGTGGTTGCTCTGACTAAGGGCAATCACTTGGCATGGCTCCCAATAAACTGCTGTTATCACTGTGGTAGCTCTGGCTACTAGAGCGATTTACAGCTTCTACAGAGGGCGATCAGGTAGAATAGAATCAGGCTGACCCAATATATATACTACTTGGCAAGGACAGCTTCATTCAGAATGCTGGACAAAATCCTTATTACTGGTTTTTAGTAATAGGAGTGTTTTTTTTTTTTTTGTTTTATTTAAAGAGGAGGGCCGGTTATACAAAAAAAAAAAAAAAAGTCAGCAGCTGCAAACACTGCAGCTGCTGACTTAATCAACACACTCACCTGTCCAGGGTGCCCGCGATGTCGGCCGCCCGAGGCCGACCCGTCCCTCGGCTCTCGGGTCCTGGTGCTGCCATTCCTTGTAAGGGAAACAGGCAGTGGAGTCTTACGGCTTCACTGCCCGTTTCCTACTGCGCATGCGCGAGTCCCGCAGCTACTGCGCATGCGCGAGTCCCGCAGCGCTTTCTGAATGGGACGCGCTGTGTTCTGGAACACACAGTTCCCAGAACACACGCGACTCATTACCCAGAAGACGCTGCGACGAAGACAGAAGATCTCCGCGGAGGAGGAAGAGGAAGATTAGGAGAAAGTGCCTAGCAACAGGCATTTCTGGTAAGTAAAAAAAAAAAAAAAATTTTCTCATTTTTTTTTTATATTTTTTTGTAATTTTTAATATTTTTTTTGTTTTCAGGGTGGCCCTCCACTTTAAAAAGCCAGGGCGGACACTAACTGCAGCAAGGACTAACCCTAGGTGGAACCGTATTCTCTTGCAATTTAATAGTGGAGGTAAGGTGCTACCCCGCGGCAACGGTATGCAAATGTGCGTTCATGGCTTGAAGGGGTTTTACCAGGATAACTGCAGCTATAGGCATCACCCGTTTTTTTCTTCTTCTTTTTTTTTTTTTTTAGAGCAGGCAGTTTGCTCTTTAGCGATAACAACCGATGTGGCTAAAAGTAGTTTGTTATCCTAAAGAAGCAGGAGGAGACATACATCGACACCCCCCACCCCACCACCACCTTCCGCCGCTCTTCCCAGGCCCCATGTCCCACCGGGAGACCCGAGCCACCACGTCACATCCGGTTTACTCAGCTAACAATGACAACAATTTAATTTGTGAAAGTGTCTTTTCTCCCAAAAAAGGCGTTTGAAAGACCACTGCGCAAATACCATGCGACAAAATATTGCAACAATCACCATTTTATTCTCTAGGGTCTCTGCTGAAAAAAAAATATATATAATGTTTGAGGGTTCTAAGTAAGGGTTTCTAGCAAAAATACTGATTTTAACTTGTAAGCAACAAAATGTCAGAAATAGGTTTAAACATGAAAGGGTCAAGTATGTGCTACACCACCTTAGTGAATCAGCATTAAAATTTCTCAACTTTACAACCCCTTCTATAGAAGCCAAAAATACATAGGGCGGCACAGTGGTGTAGTGGTTAGCACTTTCACCTAGCAGTAAGAAGGGTCGCTGGTTCAAATCCTAACCCCGACACTACCTGCCTGGAGTTTGTATGTTCTCCCTGTGCCTGCGTGGGTTTCCTCCAGGTACTCTGGTTTCCTCCCACAACCCAAAGACATGCAGGTAGGTTAATTGGCTTCTGTCCAAAATTGTCCCTAGTATATGAATGGGGACCTTGGATTGTGGGCTCCTTGAGGGTAAGGACCAATGTGAGTGTGCAATGTACAGGGATAGGGACAATGGTAGACACTCACTCAGGTTGAACTGGATGGACTGGTGTCTTTATTCAACCTTCGCAACTATGCAACAAGAGGGAATGGATTGTTGCCCTTTAGTCCAAAAAATAAAAGCGAGGTAGCTCCCGCTGCGCTGTTCCCTAGTGTTCTACGCCTAAAGGAGACTTCAGAGTCCAGGCCACACCAGAGGCTGTGCCACAGTTCTAAATCTAGAAATCAATCCACAGCTAACAGTACACAAAGGTCAGGAAAACACCACAAGGCAGTGCCCCAGTGAACATTTTAAACAGGTTGTGAAACCGTCCAATCCAGTTGGATCTGAGCACATGGGTCCAAAGCTTTTGCCTAAGATACACCGATTCTGACAGCTGCAAAAAGAGACGCTCAATGGGTATGTACTGAAGTCTTGTTTTGAAAAAAATAAAAATAAAGAAAAAATTGCTAGTTCATCCTAGTACACCAGGCAAGCTGGGAGTAGGAGAGGTAATACCAGGCTGCCCTCCTTTTTTTGTCCAAATCTTTCAGTAAGCAGCAATATAACTCAAATGTCTGAATGTTTTGTCCTTCAACAGAAAATAAAGAAAATACAATTTTAAAACTGCAACACAGAAATCATATGCATAGGACTAACTATGGTAAAATCAAATGGTAGGCTGGGAATTCATGTTTGCTATAACTCTATGAAATGTATTATCCTGCCAGTTGATAATGTTTGTGTTGCCAACCACAATTTATATTTTAAATCTACTGTATAATTGAATTAATTTGCTGCCTGAATAAAAGATTTTTAAATTATTTTTCTCAAAGTTTTCACTGCAAAAAAACAAAAGAAAAAAAACACAACCCTGGGGAACCTGTTCCATTTGCTTTCCATATGACACAAACAAAGCAGCATTGCAACCTTAAGAAAAACAAAACAAAAAAAAAAACAAGTTTAAATGACTTAAGTCAACTCCTGGATTTGGTTTACACTGTATGCATACTGAAAGTCTCCGCTGTTCTCATAGTTGAGCATGTCTAAAGCAACCTCACAGCTCTCTCTCACCACTTGCTCCACATCATCTCTGTGCTCCCTAAGTGTTTTTAAACAGTCTTCTCGAGCAATGGAGCCCAAAGCTTCAGCACACTCATGGCGCACCATAGGATTCTCTTCCATCAGATTCAAAGCTGCTGCAAGTCCTGGAACTGCAGCTTCATGCTGCATTTGACCCAAAACATATCCGATCTCATGGCGGAACAGAGAGCTACCACACTTTAAGCCTAAACAGGAGGAGGAAAAAAAAAAAAAAAAAAAAATTTAAAGACCAAGTCACTCAATATTCCACCTATGATAAAGAAAGAAAACTTCAGTAAGTTTTGGTCTTGCAATGTACAGGCTAAGAAACTCATTTATATTTTATACAAATTAAAAATAATGTATATTCAACATCTGTGTAAAATCAGCTAAACAAAAACCAGGAGCTCATAGGAGTGTAAGCAAACAAAATAAAAATAAAAATGTCATAGTTGCTTAGTCTTAAAGAGGAAGTAAACCCTGATGGGTTTACTTCCTCTTTCATTCCCTGCAAAGGCAAAGCATAATGGACTACTATGCATCGCATAGTAGCCCATTATGTGTCACTTACCTGACACAGGAGCCAGCGATGTCACCGCTGTCCCCTGTAGTCCGGCGCATCCATCTTTTCAGTGGGGTC
This sequence comes from Lithobates pipiens, assembly GCF_037356315.1. Lineage (NCBI taxonomy): Eukaryota > Metazoa > Chordata > Amphibia > Anura > Ranidae > Lithobates > Lithobates pipiens. Next base: position 168,585,475 of record NW_027507718.1, on the reverse strand, counting down.
TCGCAGCTCCGCCGCTGTCATTCGGCGGAGCTGCGATGACGTCACTCCCGCGCATGCGCACGGGAGCCAACACGCGCGGCAGCTCCATTGTTGGAATTGCCTGTCTTCGGGTAAATATCTCCTAAACCGTATAGGTTTAGGAGATATTTCTTGGACCTACAGGTAAGCCTTAATCTAGGCTTACCTGTAGGTCAAAGTGGTTTGTAAGGGTTTACAACCACTTTAACACACTAGTGAATATATGAAATATATTAAAACATCAGTTGTGGAAGTATTAGGGGTGCATTCACACCTCAGCGTTTCCAGCTCGTCTCAAAAGTTCCAAAAACGCCCACCAAGCAAGATCCCATTAGTTTCAATGGCCCCTGTTCGGCATTTTGTCGCTTGAAGCAAAACGCCTGAAGCTCAAAAAAATAAAAAATAAATATTGTTTTATATTCTTTTTAGGCAGATTACAGCCATTTTACATTAGTGACCTCTGGACCTCAAAACACCAGTACAAAAACTGCCAAAATCCCTCTAAAAAAAAAAAATAAAAAAAAAAAACACGCCTGAAAGCGTTACGCTCAGGTTAGAGTTGCGCGATTAAAATCGGTCAAGAATCGTTATCGTGTTTTTTTCCCTGTTGCGAAATTGACAAGTGTTTCAGGATTCTTGCTATGGAAAGAATTCTCTGCTCTTCTGAAGCCACAGCCATCAAAAGAAAGGGAAAAAAAAAAAAAAAAGACTGCCAAGAATCACAACATTCTTTAGCAGTGGAATGAAGTCTAAACATTGTAACAATTTGGTAAAGGAATAGACTTGTGTAAGTGAGGAAAGTTTAACCAATTAAAACACAAACTTTTTCAGTTCCCACAGAGGTAAGGGTGGACGCACTGGGGGGGGGGGGGGGGGGGGGAATACATGCCAGACTCCTTGCACAAAAGGTGTTCACTAGAGAGTGAGAGGCCAGAGGTCATTGGAGAAAAAAAAAAAGACAACCAAGGCCGATATCGTGACAGTGACCTAACGCGTAGTAAAGCAGACGGACACCGGAAGTGACGTTCATAAACGAGCAGGCCGCTCGTATCTGTATATTGTGCGGTTTCATTTTAAATGTGAGTAGCATTTCAATTTTTTATAAATTTTGGATTATGGAAATTACTACACCATAGCAGGGTCCACGATTTTGTTTTGAGCATTTTTCAAGTCACCTTCGATATCCATTTTGGATATAAGAAGTTGGTTTGGACAGGAGAAGTGAAACACAGGAGCCAGCCCTCTGAGGATTTAACGATTTGTGCCGTTCACCTTACTGCTGTAAGGTAATTATTTAGTACACTCACGGGCTTGGTGGACACTTATTTACTAGTGCTTTTGAACACTATCTGCCACTTATGTGTGATGTTTCACTGTCGTTTTGAAGATTTTTTTTTTTTCCACTGCATATATAGACTTTCACTCCAGTGGCACCTGACATTTCAGATCGGGCTATATGCAATATTGTGGAACACGAACCTCTTTTATATCAATGTGTCACGCTTGTTCATTCTTTATGCTGATATTTCCATGTTTGATTACTTGTCCTACATTTTTTTTTTCCCTTTATGATCACTGTGAATAGTGTAGTTATTTAATAGCACATCAGCACTTTATATGGTATTGTGGCTATTTAGCAGCACTTTATATGGTACCACTATTCACTTTATATTTGAATATTTTTTTCACTTTTATATTTATCGTATCACATTATTTACATTTTCACGTTAGGAGCGCAACACCACATTAGATTATTATTATTTATTTTTTTACAAGGCTGTTATCCGTCCCTTGATGGTGCTTAAGGCCAGTTTCTGGTCCACTCCTTGCTGTAGGAACGGCAGGATCCTGGAAACTGAATAGGTGCGCGGACGCCACCCCATCTCCTCACACATGGAGATACAAGCCTTCCACGTACGATTGTATATCTTCCGAGAAGAAGATTTTCGCGCCCTCAACATTGTGATTTCCACTGAGTCAGACCTCGGTTCCTTAGCACCTGGCTTTCAACAGCCATGCAGTTAAAGCCAGAAACGGTAAAGCAGGATGAAGAATCGGACCTTGTGGCAGGAGGTCTTTTCACAACAGTAACCGCCAAGGAGTGGCCGTCACCAGGCATACTAGGTCGGCTTACCAAAGACGCTGAGGCCAATCTGGGGCAATCAGTATCACTGGAATCCCCTCGGCCTCCACTCTGCGGAGCAGACGTGGTAACAGTTTTGGAGGAGGAAAGCCGTAAATCAGCCGGTACTGCTCCCATGGAGCCACCAACGCATCTGACGCATCCGCCCAGGGATCTCGTCCTAGACACAAACCTCCGCACCTTTCGATTGAGCCGAGAGGCCAGGAGATCCACATCTGGAGTGCCCCACTGCAGGCAAAGAAGCCTGAACACCTGATGCAGTGACCACTCTCCTGGGTCCAGCATCTGGTGACTTAGTCAGCCTGCCAGTTTTGTACTCCCAGGATGTATATGGCAGACAGGGCTGGTATGCGACACTCTGCCCCCCGAAGGATGTGAGCGACCTCTCATGCTGCAGCTGAGCTTCTTGTTCCTCTATGGTTGACATGCCACCGCCATGGCGTTGTCTGGCTGGATCCTGATCAGATGCCCTCATAGTCTCATCGACCATGTGGAGAGGCATAGCCTGATCGCTCGAAGTTCGAGCACATTGATCGGCAACTGATTCCTCCCTCGACCTGAGGCCCTGGGTCAATTGTACTCCCAGTACTCCACCCTAGCCAGTCAGGCAGGCGCCCATTGTGATCACTGTCCAATGAAGAGGTAGGAACGATTTCACGGCCCTAAGGGCCGGAGATCTCAGCCACCAGAGAAGAGAGTCCCCGACTAACTGGCTCACCTGAACCTGCCGATCCAGGGATAACGGTGATTTGTCCCATTTTGCCAATATCTGCTTCTGGAAGACTCTGGTGTGAAATTGGGCGTACGATACCGCCTCAAAGGAGGCCACCATTAGGCCCAGGGCTTGCATGTTGAAGCTCAGCGATGACCACCTGCAGTTCATCAACCGCTTCACCACAGCTCTGAGTCTGCAATTTGTCTGAAGGGAGAAACACGCTAGCTTCCACGGAGTCCAGCAGTAAGCCTAGGTACTCCAGGCGTTGAGTCGGCACAAGAACCGACTTTGAGGTTCAACACCCACCCAAATTCCTGCAGGGTTTGCATGGTGATCGCCACATCCTCCTTTAATTCTGAGGTGGAAGCTGCTCTCAGAAGGGGATCATCTAGGTAACCCACAATTGCAATCCCACGTTGTCGCAACTCCAAAATTGGGGCCAATACCTTGGTAAAGACTTGGGGTGCTCAAGCCAAAGGGGAGAGCCACAAACTGATAGTGGTCTTCCCCCACTGCAAACCGCAGAAACTTCTGATGCCTGAGGCATATGGGTATATGCAAGTACGTGTTCTGGATGTCCAAAGATGCCAGGGAGTCCCCCTGGAGTGCGACTACCGAGCGAACCAATTCCATGCCGAACCTCTACTTTCACAAAGCAATTGAGGGCTTTTAGGTCCAAGATTGTAGTCCCCAAAAAGGAATGGGTACGTCCAAACAGATTGGAATAGAATCCCTGAAACCTTTCCGTTTCTGGAACAGGAAACCCACGGCTTAGAAGGTCCCTTACTGCCCCAAACAGGGTCTCCCGGTGAGCCAGGAGTAAGGGTATGCTGGAGGGGAAAAAATCTGTTTGGTGGCCAAGAGAGCAACTATCTTGTAGCGCGATGAAATCAGTTCGCAGGCCCATTGGTCAGACAGCCAGCCAGGAAGACTGGCACACCCTAAGGCAAGAAGTGTACTCCCTATATAACCCCTTCCACTACTGGGAGTACTCAGTTTTTTTGCCAGTGTCTAAGGGGTAGGTCACAAGTAAAGATGTGCTATGCTGAGCTCCACTGGTAGCTTCCCTTCTGGGGCTAGCCATGCTGACCGGATCCGTTCTGATGTCCTTTTCATGGGCTAAATGAATGGTACCCGGGCCTCGTGTTTGAAGAAACAAGGTTTTGCTTGCAAACACTTCTCTTTAGAGAGCTGGACCCTGGGATCCAGTACTTTTTGGTAGTAAGGCCATAAAGTTTTTACTGGCAGGGTGCTGTTGCAGGTCCAGGATTGTGGACAACCTGAGGTTCCCCTGTTCTTGAAGGTTTCGGAGCCCACCATGAAGGGTGAAGATTGGGTTTATCTCAGATAACCCTGCTGCGAGGAAAGGTAAGGGAGATTTTCACCACTGGGGGCTGTATTGAGTACTCACTGCCTGATGCTGGAAACAGCGCAGAAGCCTTCTTTTCTCCTCTCCTCTGGCCACAAGCAGATCCTCTGGTAAGGAAGGGGGGTATGGGTCGTCTCTGCACCCCCAATGTTGGTCCTTTTCCCATTCGGTGATTGATATACCAAAAGCATTTTTTTTTATTTTTTTTTTAAAGCCAAGGGGGACAGAACGCGTGGCCGTTTAGCTGAGGATTTACCCCCTCCCCCCCACCATGTCTGTTTCACAAGACACGGGTGAAAACACTTTCCTTTGAAAGGAAAGGAGGAGGGGCCGTAATTTGCACGGGGGCGTGGCTAACGGCGTCAGACGCCGGCCACATGTGGAGGAAGTGTTAAAGCACTGTATGTGTGTAGCTGGCTGTGGAAGGACAGAGCAGGAGGATGGCTTGTTCAGGTTAGTGACACAGGCCTTTCCCTTTGACACACAGTGTACATTCTTTGGTAGTGCCTCTGCTTTATGCTTCAGGCTATGAGTGGTAATGGTACCAGGAACTCTTATAAAGGGATCTAAAGGGGTCAATGGTTTCACAGTAAAACTAAAGCCATTTCCAAAAGAATGTCATCCTCCTCTGAGAGGGATGTGGCTAGTCAGATTGAGCCATCAGGGGAAACTTGTTGCATAAAACACTTCAGTACCTGTATATATATATACACATCATACAAGAGGTTTTTTCTTCTACCATTTGTAATTTGGAAAGAAGATTGATGCCATGTCTCTCCATAGTGAGGCTAAACAGATTCCCATCTAGTGCTCAGGACCCTCAGGATCAGGTAGATCTTCCCAAATATTTGCAAGATACTTATTTATCCTCTTCTGAGGATCCTAATATAGAAGGAGTAGCATCACAAGACAGATTGCTTGTATACTCCCTTAGACAACCCTCTTGAGGAACCCACCTCTAATTGGGTTCATTAGAACCTCTCCCATCTTAAATGGGAACGTATTCTGAATGGGAACATACGGATAAACAATATTATCCTCCCAAGAAACTCTCCACACTTTATCCTATGGAAGAGGATTCCTATGAAAGAAATGGGGTGTTCCAGCAATTGATGCTGCAATCGCCTCAGTGAGCAAGAATCTCATGTCCGGTGGATAATGCACTGATATTAAATGATCAAAACAGAAAGAAGTTCCAACTTTATCTAAAAGCAATATGTCTTTAGCAAGTTGAATAGCACAGCCAGCTCTTGCTGCAATTGGTGTATCTCAGTCCATTAAGGAACAGTTTGTGGAGATACTTAAAATTCTGCCTGATCAGCAGGCCCAGCAATGGGCTGGTGTATCAGATGCAGTACATTTTACAGTAGATGCTATGAAAAATGTCATCATTTAAGCCTCATAGCTTATGCTTGGACTAGTGGAGTCTCGCAGAGTTCTGTGGCTGAAAAATTGGTCAGCCGAAGCACCGTATAAAAAAGCTCTTAGCCAGTTTTCCCTTTCATGGTGAACAGCTATTTAGAGACCGAGAGTTTGTCTCGTTTTTTCTAAGACAAAATGTTCCCAAGGATCCAGAGAAAAAGAAAAGAAAAGACTGTCTTTCTGGCTCTGGATCATCCATTATCCCAGTCCGTGATATCAGAGATTCCCTTAGTGGAACAGGGCTTGATTCAAACCTTTCACAGTTCCAGAACGGAGACGCAAGACCCATTCTAGATTTCAAAGATCTGAATCAGCACTTAACCATCCGATCCTTTCGCATTGAGTCAATCCGATCGGTTGTGTCCATCCTGCAAGGAGGGGAGTTTTGGCTTCAATCGATATCAAAGATGCATATCTCCAGGTGCCAATGTTTCCAGCTCACCAGAAATTTCTGCGCTTTGAAATATAAAATCGTAATTTTCAGTTGTCGCCCCGCCATTCGGTTTAGCCACAGCACCACGGGTGTTTTGAAAGATTCTGGCACCTCCTTTAGCCAGATTAAGGGCTCAAAACATAACGGTTCTAGCCTATTTAGACGATCTACCCTTTAACAGATCATTCAGTCTCAGGTCTAAACCAGAGTCTGATCGCAGAATCTCTGGGTTGGATACTCAACCTAGAAAAATCCTCCTTAAATCCATCAAGGAGGAGATTACAGTACTTGGGGCTGGTTATGGATACCGTACAGAAGGTATTCTTACCCCAGACAAGAATCCGTTCCATTGTAGCACTAATTCAACTTATTAAAACAAAGACAAATCTTTCAATGCGGCTGGGCATGAGATTGTTGGGGGAAATAGTGGCCTCCTTCGAGGCCGTCCCTTATGCGCAGTTTTCGCTCAAGACAAAAAACACCATCCTATCAGTCAGGAATAAAGGATTCCCCGCCTTGGTTTTTTCCAAATTCGCTTGGCTCCCAACGCAAGTCAGAGCCTAAATTGATGGTTATCCAGCAAAAAGGGGAAAATCTCTTCTACCTGTATCCTGCAAAGTGTTAACAGATGCCAGCCTTCTAGGCTGGGGAGCAGCCTGGGAAGAAGATTCTGTCCAGGGGAGATGGTCCACCAGGGGGACACGAGAAATCATGCAGCCCAAAAAATAATAATATTCTAGCTTGGGCAAAACACAACATTCCTTGCCCATCGGCAATTTTCATTCCAGGAATAGAGAGTTGGCAGACAGACTACTTGAGTCGTCAACAATTTATTTCCGGGAGAATTGTCTCCTCGCCCCGATATCTTCCTAGCGGTATGTCAGAGATGGGGTATTCCGGACATGGACCTATTCGTGTCCAGATTCAACAACAAGGTCGACAACTTTGTGTTGGGAACAAGGGATCCGCTAGTAGGCGGAACAGACGCATTAGTCTTCCTTTACTGATCTGTGTGTTTCCTCCAGTTTTGCTACTTCCGCGCCTTCTCCGCAGGAACCAAAAGAGGTGATTTTGGTGGCCCCAGCAGATCTTGGTTACCGAGATCATTAAGATGGCATGAGTCCTTTTGGACTCTATTATAGCCAGACCTTCTCGCACAAGGTCTGGTATTCCATTCTACCTTTATGGATGAAAAATTTAACAGGTTTGACTGTTGAATCCCACTTTATAAAGGATCGTGGGTCATCGCCTTCAGGTAGTCTTTACGTTGATTAATGCCAGGAAGCCAGCTTCCAGTCATTTACTATAAAGTCTGGAAGGTATATGTTTCTTGGTGTGGATCCAGGGGTTGGCACCTCAGGAAGTGTGTCATAGGCAGGATCCCCGATTTCCTGCAAATGGGATCTGAAATGAAGTTGGCCTTGACTTACATCAAGGGCCAGATCCTGGCCTTGTCAGTGTTTCTTTTCAATTACCTTTTGCTTCCCAATATTAGTGCATAGCTTATTCAGGGGGTAACATGGATTAATCCCCCTATCAAGGCACCTCTAAATCCTTGGGATTTAAATTTTGGTCTTGTTGGCTTTGCTGAATCAGCCGTTTGAGCCTTTACAAGAAATTCCCTTGGTCCTTTTGACAAGAAAGATAATCTTTCTGGTTGCCATTTCTTCTGCTAGAAGAGTATCGGAACTAGTGGCTCAGGCTTGTAAAGAGCCATATTTGATCATGCATAAGGATGAAATTCTCTTCCTGAATTCCATCCAAAAGTGTTAACAGGTTTTCATTAAACCAAGATATTATTCTTCCTTTCTCCCCAGTGCCTCAATCTAGGGAAGAGAAGGCACTACATTCCCTTGATGTAGTAAGAGCGATCAGAGTCTATTTAACCTCTTCGCGCCTGCCCTATAGCCGAAATATGGCTACAGAGCGGACGCTAACTGCCGGGAGGCCGTTCCTGAACGGCCTCCTGTTTACTTCTGCAATGCGAGCTCCTGCGAGCGTGCATCAGGGAAGTTCTGTGCTGGCCGTGTCCCTCGGACACAGCCAGTCACAGATCGCTGTAAACTGCCAATCACAGCGGCTGTTTACAGCGCGATCGGCGTGTCCAATGTGAGATGATCTCATATGTAAACATATGAGATCATCTCTCAGCGTCGCTCTCCCTCTTCACACAGACAGCGTGTGAGAAGCAAGAGATCAATGGCTGCAGCAGCCGTCAGAAAAAAAAAAAAAGTGCCATCCGCGCCCAATGCTATTCGCTGTCAGTGCCACGTATCAGTGTCATGTGCCATCTGTTGTCAGTGTCACCAATGCCACTCATCGTTGCCATCTGTCATCAGTGCCACCTGTCATTGTCCTGGTGCTCCAGGGCCTTCAAAATGCAATAGGTAGTCAACAAGTTAGATGTGTAATTTATGCTCCTAGAACAAAAAAAAAAAAAAAAAAAAAATCTTAATTTTGCAAAGAATTGTGGGAAAAAAATTACATCAACAAAAAGCTCACCGTGCCGCTTACTAAATACCTTGGAATGTCTACTTTCCAAAAAGGGGTCATTTGGGGGGTATTTGTACTTTCCTACTTGTTCGGGTCGCAAGAAGTGAGATCCACCAGTACATCAGATGTGATCAATTTTGTGCGATTCGCACCACAGCTTGTAGACTCTCTAACTTTCTCAAAGACCAAATAATATCCACTAATTTGGGTTATTTTTACCAAAGACATGTAGCAGTATAAATATTGGCCAAAATTTATGACGAAAAATTTGCATAATTTTGTCACAGAAACAAAGAAGTATGCGTTTTTTTTCAAAATTTTCGGTCTTTTTTCCATTTATAGCGCAAAAAATAAAACCCCCAGAGGTGATCAAATACCACCAAAAGAAAGCTCTATTTGTGGGGAAAAAAAAAAAGACAAAATTAATTTGGGTACAGTGTTGCATGACTGAGTAATTGTCATTCAAAGTGTGAGAGCACCGAAAGCTGAGAATTGGTCTGGGCAGGAAGGGTGTTTAAGTGAACAGTAGGCAAGTGGTTAAAGGCATCCGCTCAGGTTCGCAAAACACATGTTTGGACAGGCAACGTCAAAATCCACTATTTTCATAGTTATAGTCAGTTTGAAAAAAAAAAAAAAAAGACAAGTCCATCCAGTTCAACCACAAAATTTATATATATATATATATAATTTATAAAAATTTTGTGGTTGAACTGGATGGACTTTTTTTTTCAACCTGACTATAACTATGAAAATAGTGGATTTTGACGTTGCCTGTCCAAACATTTTCCCCGGATCAACTTTCCCTATAAATGTCAGTACCCAGTTATATTATGAACACTTAGGAAATAATCCAGGCCTTTCTTAAAGAAATCCACTGAGCTGGCCATAACCACCTCTGCAGGGAGTCTATTCCACATTTTCACAGCTCTTACTGTGAAGAAACCTTTCCGTATTTGGAGATGAAATCTCTTTTCCTCTAGACGTAAAGAGTGCCCCCTTGTCCTCTGTGATGACCTTAAAGTGAATAACTCGACACAAAGTTCACTATATGGGCCCCTTATATATTTGTACATGTTGATCATATCTCCTCTTCTCAAGAGTGAATAAATTCAGTTCCTCTAATCTCTCCTCATAGTGGAGTTCCTCCATGCCTCTTATAAGTTTGGTTGCCCTTCTCTGCACTTTCTCCAGTTCCCCGATATCCTTTTGAGAACTGGTGCCCAAAACTGAATTGCATATTCCAGATGGTCTTACTAATGATTTGAACAGGGGCAAAATTATCTCTCTCTCTCTCTCTCTCTGGAGTACATACCTCTCTTAATACAGGAAAGGACTTTGCTCACTTTGGAAACCGCAGCTTGGCATTGCATGCTATTATTGAGCTTATGATCTACCAAAACCCCCAGATCCTTCTCCACTATGGATTCCCCCAGTTGTACTCCCCCTAGAATGTATGATGCATGCATATTATTAGCCCCCAAGTGCATAACTTTACATTTCTCAACATTAAACCTCATCTGCCACATAGTCGCCCAATTAGACAGAGCATTGGAGGTTGGCTTGTAAATTGGAGACATCCTGTAAGGACGTCATTCCACTGCATAGCTTTGTGTCATCTGCAAAGATGGAAATGTTACTTTTGATCCCAGACCCAATATCGTTTATAAAGATATTAAAAAGTAAGGGTCCCAGCACTGAACCTTGGGGTACACCACTGATAATCTTAAACCTTTCAGAGTAAGAATCATTAACCACTACTCTCTGAATTCTGTCTTTTAGTCAGTTTTCTATCGATTTACAAACTGATATTTCCAAACCTGTAGACTTTACCATACACATGAGTTGTGTGTGCGAAACGGTATTGAACGCTTTTGCAAAATCCAAGTATATCACGTCCACCGCCACCCCTCTGTCCAAGGTTTTACTCACCACCTCATAAAACCTTTTCCAAATGGATTCGTTAAGTGATTGTTCAAGCTTCAGCTTAAAAGGGGTTGTAAAGTTTTGTTTTTTTATTTTCTAAATAGGTTCCTTTAAGCTAGTTCATTGTTCACTTACCTTTCCTTCGATTTCCCTTCTAAATGTTTTTTTTTTCTTTGTCTGAATTTCTCACTTCCTGTTTCTCCTCAGTAAACATCACACCATCATCCGAGCGGTGTTTAGTCAGCCAGAACAGCTTATTGAGGAGGAACAGGAAGTGAGAAATTCACACAAAGAAAAAAAACATTTAGAAGGGAAACCAAAGGAAAAAGGTATGTAAACCAACAATGCACTAGCTTAAAGGAACCTATTTAGAAAAAAAAAAAAAAAAAACCTTTACAACCCCTTTAAAGAAGAAAATTCTTCCTTCTTGGGTGGTGCATCATCAGGCCCCTATGGCTCAGATCTGTAAGGCAGAGACTTGGTCTTCGGTTCATACATTTACCAGATTTTATCAAATAGATATTAAAGGTCATGAGGATATTGCCTTTGGGCGCAGTATACTGCAGGTTGCAGTACGAGTTCTCTGGCCTCCTGTTTTTTTGTTGTCTCCCTCCCTTCAGTTGCCATTGCTATGGGACATGCCACATAGTAAGTACTATGGCTCTGTGTCCCCTGTTAGAAAAGTAAACGGGATTTTTAAAACGGCTTACCTGTAAAAGCCTTTTCTTTGATGTACATCAGGGGACACAGAGGCCCCTCCCTTCTTGGTATACACTTGTATTGCTTGGCTACAAAACTGAGGACTCCCAGTAGTGGGATGGGTTATATAGGGAGTACACATCTTACCTTAGGGCGTGCCAGTGTATCACCCATCGGTGGCCCTATAACCCACATGGTAAGTACTATGGCTCTGTGTCCCCTGATGTACATCAAAGAAAAGGATTTTACAGGTAAGCCGTTTTAAAAATCCTGTTTTTCCTGTTGCACAGTAAAAAAAACCCTTACAGTAGCGATTTGCTAATTTTGTAATATGAAGGGCTAATTTATTTTGTAATAATTCCATTAGGTTACTAAATGTCTTAGGCCTGGGTTTCAACCTATGTTTTTTGGTGCTTTGTGCAGAAAACGCACCACAGTTTAATGTTCACATCTATGCCTTTTTTTTTCAGCTGTTGTGCATTTGAAAAAGATCCTTGACCCTTTCCAACACAAAACTGATTTTTGCATTCAATATACTTCAATGGAGAAGCTGCAGAAAAGCATGTAGTCTGCTTTTGCAGCAATTTGTGTATTTTAATCTGCCCAACAACAAATTGGCTAAAAAAGCAAAAATACAAATCGCAGCAAAATCGTGTGCGCAAAAATAAACATGCACAGCAAAAAGCACTGCATAAACTGATCAAAAGCAAACTGCATAGGCGTGTACCGAGTCTTATGCTGGCCACACTGAAAATTGATCTGACGAGAATTTTCATGCAAAAAATCTTTGTACATTCCCTGAATGAAAGAATGTTTGAAATTTTCGCTTGCTTTTAACATGGTTTTAAAATGTAATTTCTGAACGAAAACTACATAAGCATGTGGTTAACAAATGTCGATTTGACCCCACTAACAAGTAGAAAAATCGAAAAGACATTCTTAACCACTTGCCGACCGCCGCACGACGATGTACGTCGACAGAATGGCACGGGCAGGCATATGGGCCTACCTGTACGTCCCTGCCTTCCCGCGGGTGGGGGGCCCGATCGGGGCCCCCCCCCCCGGTGCCAGCGGCGGTCGGTATCCGTTCAGGAGCGATCCGGGATGAGGGGGGCGGCCATTCGTTCATGGCCACCCCCTCGCGATCGCTCCTGACGAATGGAAGTGAGGCGTGACATCATTTCCTCTCCTGTAATGTAAACACAGGCAGAGGAAGTGATGTAATCTCTCCTCCGTGTCTGTATTTTTCGTTCCGGCACCAAGGAGAGAGAGGATCGGTGAGTTGCACCAACACGACACTACACAGTAGAACATGCCAGGCACACTCACCCCCCCTTCACCCCCCGATCACCCCCCAATGACCCCTGCCCCCCCAGTCACAGTGAAACCAATTGCATTTTTTTATTTTTTTTGCATTGGTGTCATTTGTGACTGTAATACCTGTTAGGGCAGTTAGGGTTAGCCCCCTTTAGTTCTAAGGTACCCCCCTAACCCCCCCAATAAAGGTTTAACCCCGTGATCACCCCCCGTCACCAGTGTCACTAAGGCTGGGTTCACATTGCAGCGGTTTATGAGAACGGATGTGATTCGCACCGCACTGCAGTGCAAATCACATCCGATCTCCGTGCGATTCGAGTTCAGCCATACAGATAGTATGGCTGAATTCGCGTCGCACCCGCCGCAAATTCGCACGGGACCCTTTTTTGGTCCGCAGCAGAATCGGATCGCATGGGTGTTCACACCATGCGATCCGAGTTTGCAGATCGCACTGCGATATGCGAACTGATCTGGGGGTGTCATTAACATTTTCCGCATAGGGCAGTGTGAACTGCCGCCGGGAGGCATGCGATGCGGGAACCCGCCGCGGATTCGTGGCGTTCCTGCATCGCTCCAGTGTGAACCCAGCCTAATAAGCGATCATTTTTCTGATCGCTGTATTAGTGTCACAGGTGACGCTAGTTAGGCAGGTAGGTATTTAGGTTCGCCGCAGCTTTTTATAGCGCCAGGGACCCCCATATACTACCGCATAAAGCCCCCTGATTGCCCCCTAGTTAACCCTTTCACCAGTGATCACCATATAACTGTTACAGGTGATGCTGGTTGGTTAGTTATTTTTTTTATAGTTTCAGGGCACCCGCCATTTATTACCTAATAAAGGTTTAACTTCCTGATCACCCGGTGGGTGATACAAGTTTGAGGGTCAGATAAGGTCTGCGTCGCCCCAGGCAGCGTCAGGTTAGTGCCAGTACCGCTAGCACCCACGCACAAAGCATACACCTCCCTTAGTAATATAGTATCTGATCAGATCTATATTAGCGTCGCCAGCAGTTTAGGTTTCCCAAAACGCATTGTTAGCGGGATCAGCCCAGATACCTGCTAGCACCTGCGTTTAGCCCCTCCGCCAAGCCCAGACCAGCCCACCCAAGTGCAGTATCGATCGATCACTGTCGCTTACAAAACACAACACGCATAACTGCAGCGTTCGCAGAGTCAGGCCTGATCCCTGCGATCGCTAACAGTTTTTTTTGTAGCGTTTTGATACAGTCGCTGTCAGCCTAGGTGCTTTTTTACCTGTGAGTCTCACTAGTGTACCCCTAAATTTAGGGGTGTCTACTTTCCAAAATGGGGTCATTTGGGGGGGGGGGGTTTGTGCCATCTTGACATTTTATGGCCTTCAAAACTGTAATAGGTAGTGAGGAGTGAAGTAAAAAATTTACGCCCTTAGAAAGCCTGAAGGCGATGCTTGGTTTTCGGGGCCCCGTACGTGGCTAGGCTCCCAAAAAGTCCCACATATGTGGTATCCCCGTACTCAGGAGAAGCAGCAGAACTTATTTTGGGGTGTCATTTCACACATGCCCATAGCACGTGTGAGCAATATATCATTTAGTGACAACTTTGTGAAGAAAAAAAAAAAAAAAAAAAAGTTTGTAATTTTCCCGCAACTTGTGCCAAATATAAAATATTCCATGGACTCAACATGCCTCTCAGCAAATAGCTTGGGGTGTCTACTTTCTAAAATGGAGTCATTTGTGGGGGTTTTGTGCCATCTTGGCATTTTATGGCCTTCAAAACTGATAGGTAGTGAGGAGTGAAATTACAAATGTATGCCCTTAGAAATCCTGAAGGCGGTGCTTGGCTTTCGGGGCCCCGTACGCGGCTAGGCTTCCAAAAAGTCGACCACATGTGGTATCCCCGTACTCAGGAGAAGCAGCAGAATGTATTTTGGGGTACAATTCCACATATAACCATGGCATGTGTGAGCAATATATCATTTAGTGACAACTTTGTGTAAAAAATAAAAAAATAAAAAAATTTTTTTTTTGTCATTATTCAATCGCTTGAGGCAAAAAAATAAAATATTCAATGGGCTCAACATGCCACTTATCAATTTCCTTAGGGGGTCTACTTTCCAAAATGGGGTCATTTGGGGGGGTTTTGTACTGCCCTGCCATTTTAGCACCTCAAGAAATGAGATAGGCAGTCATAAACTAAAAGCTGCGTAAATTCCAGAAAAAGTACCTTAGTTTGTAGATGTGACAACTTTTGCACAAACCAATAAATATACAGTTATTGACTTTTTTTTTTACCAAAGACATGTGGCTGAATATATTTTGGCCTAAATGTATGACTAAAATTGAGTTTATTGGATTTTTCTAATAACAAAAAGTAGAATTTTTTTTTCAAAATTTGCGGTCTTTTTACGTTTATATCGCAAAAAATAAAAAAAAATCGCAGAGTCAGTCAAATACCTTTAAAAGAAAGCTCTATTTGTGGGAAAAAAAAAGGACGCAAATTTTGTTTGGGTACAACATTACATGACCGCGCAATTACCAGTTAAAGCAGCGCAGTGCCAAATTGTAAAAAGACCTCTGGTCATTGACCAGCAAAATGGTCCGGTCTGAAAGTGGTTAAAATTCTCTCATTCATTGACGGACACAGCTACTTTAAATCTTTGCCATAGGGTTATCACGCCACCTTCAGGAGAGGACTAGGCAGAACATGTAAAAACAGAAAAACTGCATTGCTCTGCCCAGGGGGCGGTCCCTCTGGCTTTAACCCCTCAGCCTGCTTCCGGCAGCCCAGTTTTTTTTCTGCCTAGTGAAGGACCTAGGCTCCCTGAAGGGACCATTGGTGCTGGGGATTTTTACGCAAGATTTTGATCTTCTATCAACAGCCAGCTGGGTGACAGGCTGAATAATGTAGATCCTTGTAGTCTCCTCAGCCTGGCCATCGAGTGTGAGCAGGCCCTAACTACACGCTGGGTCGGCTACGACATGCCCCTTCTGCTCCAGGGGCGGCCAGTGAGCTATATGCCCTGGGTCACACATATGACCGGGCTACTGCTGTGTACTGCTCGGGCGATGGGCCTGTGGTGAAATGCTTCCAGCTATTCCAACTGGAAGGGTAAGTATAGCTCTCCCTGCCTCGGCGGGAGGTAGATTTTGGGGTCTTTCGCTCTCCCTTTCCTCTCTCCCTATTCCAGTTTTCCCTCCTCTCCCTTCGGGGGACGCTGCATGACTGGGCATGAGGTGCAGTGTGTGCTGTGTACCTGGGCCAGGGGTCCACCGGGGGGCGGGGGGGCTCTGTGCTGGCTGTTTGGGTCAGTGTGATGTTTTTTCTGCCCTTTTTTTTTTTCTCTGTCTGCGGTGCCTGTGTAAACTTTTCCTCAGCATGTGCTGGCGCCATTTTCCGGCGGCCGCCGACCATTTTCCCTTAGTTTCTTTGCAGTACATGGCTGTCAGCCATTTTCTAGAGGTCCGGTGGCCATTTTCCTGAGATATATATATATATATATATATATATATATATATATATATATATGTATATATATCCACACACACACACACACACAAGAACAGCTGGGGGCATTTTCCTGTAGGCTCAGAGCGGTTTTACCTCCAGTGCTGGGTCATTTCACCTCAGAACAGCACAGTTTTTCTCTCTGGGTACCTGTGACTGGACACAGAACACAGCAGTCAGCGGCAGCACAGCACTCGGTCAGGGTGGCGAGTCCTGTGATGGGGGTCCCTCAGTCTGGGGCAGCTAGGAGGGTGGGATTGTGTACCTTGTCCTAAATTCCCAGGTGTGGCAGACAAGGTGGGTCAGCATGGCGTCAGAAGCTGGTGCTTCTTCCCTAGATATCCCTGTAATTGCAACAGGCTCATCTGCAAATAATGCAGTGCCTATGGACGCTTTGTCGGCGGTCCTGGAAATGTTTGTTGCCATGGTGGAGGCGGTGGTTTAAAAAAAGTCTCCTGACCCTCCCCCCCAGGGAAAGCTTTGATTCAGACTCGGGCCCTGCGGTGACTGGAAGCCCCTGTTATGACGTGTCAGAGCCTGCAGATCAGGACAGCGAGGATGATTCCGGGTCAGCGCAGGAAATGGCGCTAGTTGGAGCGCTTATCACCACTGTGCGGGGTACCCTGAAAATACAGGATGCAACAGGATCTTCTGCTGAGGTGTCAGTCCCTTTTGGTTCCCATAAACCGACCCGTACACCTAAGGAGTTTTCCGTATTTGACTTATTTTAAGTTCATCTACAAGGAATGGGGAAGCCCACAACGGGCCTTTTCAGTCCCAAGAAGAATGGCGGTGTGTTACCCCTTTGAGGAGAGCCTCTGGTCATTGACCCCCTGGTATCCAGGCTGAATAAAGTTAGCATGATTCCGGTAGAGAGCCGAGGCAGTGGCCCGGTCCATGTTTAAGGTAGTGGGGTCAGCATTACGACCTGTACTGGCCACGGCCTTGGTGTCGCAGACGCTTACTGAGCGGGCAAAGTTATTTCACCATGAATTGGAGAAGCAACAGTCTCCCCCAGTCTGCATAGAACTAGACCAGTTGGCGCACGGCCTTAAGTATTTCTGATGCGGCCCTGGATACAGTTCCCCCCCCCCCCCTGCTCTCTAGAGCATCGGTATCCGCAGTGGTGCTACAGCGCCTGATTTGGCTAAAATGCTGGTCTGCAGACCAAGCATCTAAAAAAACCCTGGCGGATTTACCCTTCCTTGGTGAGGGGCTATTTGGAGCTTCCCTGGACAACATTATTAAGAATGTTACAAGTGGGAAGAGCACGTTACTCCCACAGTCCAAGAAGAGTAAGGAGCCACACCGTAAGCAAGGGCCCTCCTTTTCCGCTCAAACTGCTTTTTCACCCGTCCAGGACGACAGGTAAGTGCTCCCAGTCTGACAGAGCGTCTACTGATAAACAAAAGCGTCCCCGGTTTCACAAGCCCAACAAGCCTGCAAGAAGAAAAAAAAAAAAAAAAAAAAAAAAAAAAAAAAAAAAAAAAAAAGCTACCGCATGAAGGTTTGCCCCTGCCCGACACATGCGTGTGTGTGTGTGTGTGGGGGGGGGGGGGGGGGGGGGTGGGGGCACGCCTTCGGGAGTTTGCAGCTCGGTGGACCTCGCTGCTGTAGGACTAATGGGTCTGCAAACTGGTTTTCACTGGGCTGCAAGAGTTTCTCTTGTCCAAACTTTTTTTCTCTCCAGCATATCTTTACTCCAGGCTCGCTGGGAAGCCCTGTTAGGGGCAGTGAAGGACCTGCTCATACACAGGGTGATAGTGCCTGTTCTGAAGCTGGAAAGGTTTCAGGGATTCTACTCTAATCTGTAGTCCCCAAAAAAGGAAGGGGTATGCCCAATCCTGGACTTAAAAGCCCTCAACTGCTTTGTAAAAGTTTCAGGATGGAATCAGTTCGCTGCACTCCATCAGGGGGACTTCCTGGCATCTCTGGATTTCCAGGACGCGTACTTACATTAACCCATATGCCTCAGGCATCAGAGGTTTCTGCGATTTATCGGGGAAGAGCACTACCCGTTTGTGGCTCTCCCTTTTGGCCTGGCGTCAGTACCCAGGGTCTAGCTCCAATTCTGGTGCTGTTTCGGCAACGTGGGATCACAAATCGTGGGTTACCTAGACAACCTCCTCCTTCTCAGAGCAGCTTCCGCCTCAGAATTAAGGGAGGATGTGGCGATCACCATGCAGACTCTACAGGAGTTTGGTTGGGTGCTGAACCTAAAGAAGTCGGTGTTGGTGCCGACTTAGCGTACGGAGTACCTGGGCTTACTACTGGACTACGTGGAAGCGAGTTTCTCTCCCTTCGGAACAAACTGCAGACTCGCCGAGCCGCGGTGAGGTTGTTGTTGAACCGCAGGTGGACATCTCTGCGCTTTTGCATGCAAGTTCTGGGCCTCATGGTAGCCTCCTTCGAGGCGATACCGTATGCCCAATTTCACAACCAAGTCTTGCAGAAGGAGATCCTGTCTAAATGGGACAAATCTGTTATTCCTAGATCGGATTCGGGTGAGCCAGTTGCTCAGGGATTCTCTTCTCTGGTGGCTGAGGACTCCGACCTTTCGGTCCGGGAGGTCGTTCCTTCCTCTCCTTTGGACGGTGATCACAACCGATGCCAACCTGACCTGCTGGGGTGGAGTGATGGGGGTGCAGTCGACCGAGGGCCTCTGGTCACAGGAGGAAACCCAATTGCCGATCAATGTGCTTGAACTTCGGGTGATCAGGCTATGCCTCTCCACGTGGTCAACGAGGCTACAGGGGCTTTGATCAGGATCCAGTCAAACCGCGCCATGGTGGTGGCATATGTCAACAAGGAGCTCAGCCGCAGCACGAGGTCGCTCACATTCTCCGTAGGCAGAACGACACGTGCCGGCCCTGTCGGCCATATACATCCCGGTTGTAGAAAACTGGAAGGTGGACTACCCAAGTCGCCAGATGCTGGACCCAGGAGAATGGTCATTGCATCCGGAGGTATTCAGGCTTCTTTGCCTGCTGTGGGGCACACCAGATGTGGATCCCTTGGCCTCTCTGCTCAATTGAAAAGATACAGAGGTTTGTGTCCAGGACAAGAGACCCCTGGACGCTGGTGGCTCCATGGGGCAGTACCAGCTGATTTATGCCTTTCCTCCACTCAAACTGTTACCACGTCGAGTGTAGGCCGAGGGGATTCCAGTCATATGGATTGCCTCAGATTGGCCTCGGCATCCTTGGTACGCAGACCTAGTACGCCGGGTGGAGGATGCTCCTTTGCGGTTGCTGATGCGAGAAGATCTCCTATCGCAAGGTCCAATGCTCCATCCTGCTTTACCATCGCTGGTTTTAACGGCATGGCTGTTGAAAGCCAGGTGCTAAAGGACAGAGGTCTGTCAGACTTGGTAATTTCCACTATGCTGATGGAACGGAAATCTTCTCTGAAGATTTACCATCGTACATGGAAGGCCTATATCTTCATGTGTGAGGAGATGGGGTGGCATCCGCGCACCTATTCGACATCCAGGATCTTGCTGTTTTTAGAGCGTGGATTGGTTTAGAAACTTGACTTAAGCCCTATCAAGGGACTGATATCAGCCTTGGCTGTCTTTTTTCCAATGCCCCTTGGTGTCTCACTTCTTGGTAAACACGTTTGTGCAAGGGGTTCGGCATTTAGTCCCTCCGGTTCGCCCATTCCTACCTCTGTGGGATATGAACCTGGTGCTATCGGCGCTTCAGAAACCGCCGTTTGAGAACATCAGGGAAATTCCCTTGTTGACCCTTTTCCCAGAAAGTTGTCTTTCTAGTGGCTATTACATCTTCCAGGAGGGTTTCCGAGTTGGCGGCCTTGTCTTGCAAATCGCCCTATCTGGTTATCCACAAGGTATATAGTATAAACAGTATCTTTCTTCTGCCTGTCATTCTCAGTGGATTAAAGATTTTACTCCCTAACCATATAGTTGGTTATTTATATTTACCGCTGCGTATAGAGATATTTAGAAATAAATTGCCTTTTTTAAACTTTATGCATTAAATTATACACCACACTTTTTTTTTGTAAGGTTATTAATCGAAACAATAATCGGCCAACTAAATTGATTATGAAAAATATTACTAGTTACAGCCCTAGTTATAGTCTCCATTACAGCTCAGACAGATTGCTGCCTTAAAGGAAGAGGACAAAATTTGCAAAGTTCTTCCCACTGTCGAATCCCAGTTGCTTTGCTTTTCCTTTTCGACTCCCATAGTAAGGACAGAGTTGTTGCTGCCTTTTTCCCCTATAGTTCCTTAGTTGGGTGCATGGAGGGATGGCTATGGTCTTACTATATATTAGTGTCCTGCAATGTGGGTTTGTTCTATTGCTAGCAGTCCACTTTATAGAGTGTGCAAGTTTACAGTGGTGTGAAGTCACCCATTCTTTATGTGTACAACTGAACTGAACCCTGTATTCTCCTTTACCCTCTTAGCTGAGGGGAATGTTTATTTTTGTACCATGATCTTGCATCATCAAATAATTAGGCAGTTGTCCCACTCGCCTCTAGTTTTCTGCAAGGCATATTTGTAAGCCCAAACTCCCTTTAGCTACATTCTTAAATTCTGATTTGCATTCAGTTCATTTGATGATTTATTCTACTTCCAAGCCAGCTTACTCGAAACTATGTAGTTGAAGAAAGATTTTTATTTTAAATAAAAAAATTGATCCGAGTGATATTTACCAGATTCAACCTCTAATAGTATATATAGTGGCCCTATAACCCACATAGTAAGTACTATGGCTCTGTGTCCCCTGAACTATAAAAGGGTTACTTTTAGCAATTTTAACCCCATTATGTTACCGGCCAATTAATCAATTATGAAAATAGTAATTAATTTCATAAAATCGATTAGTTGTTTCAGACCTAAATAATACACTTTTTGTATGCAACACTTACCATCTGTCAAAGCCAGGACTGCCTCTTGGCCACCAATATTGCGAAGTGCGAACATTGCACGATACCGTTCAAAGAGTGGCAACGTGTCATTCAAAAGTGCATCACGTAGAGAAGAAATATCTCTTTCTGTAGAGGGGGGCGCAGGGTCTACTGAAAGGTAGGGATTATCATCAGAGCCATCAGGATGGTCTTGAAGCCACTCTATCCTGCGTATAGCCAGTTGACACGTTTCTGCTACCTGGAGAGTAAAACAAATTATATTTACCTGTAAAATGACACTGATTACACGGTGTAAATGATGAGCCTAGTATTTACATAGATGGGGGGGGGGGGAACCCCACAGTCCCAAATAGTGCAACCAATAGAAATAAATATTATATATTTTTTTTTAATACATCATATCTATATGTAAACACACACACACTCCAGAATCCTATACTTCGTTGATCCTGAGGGTAAAAAAAATAAAATAAGGCATGGTCAGATTTGCTTCAGCGGGGGAGAAGATGTTCCGTTAACAATTTCTGATGTTTTTACCTGTTCGTTTCCAGTTCTATATTGTGCATTTAGGCTTAGTCCACACCAGATATACTTATCTTTACAATGACATTTAGTGATCACAATTGAAAGAAAGCAATACAAGATTTGTGAGACAGAACAAACCATATTAAAAAGGGGAAAATGTGTGAATGCACACCTACTCACAATGATCAAGGTGAAAAGATTACAGTAGGTAGGTATACCCAACATTTCAAATTCCTGATATGTGCCTACTGTACCATGTACTTACATGAAAAAGTATTCCATTCTCTTTGTATTGCTTCCTTTATGTGAAAAACCCTGGTGTTCCTACCAGTCCCTCTGATTTCCTATTAAAAACTGACCACATTAGGCAGGAGAAAACACGGTGGTCAGTTCTCAAGCTGTGGTGGGAACGCAGCTTGCTCGCCTCCAATGATGCGACTTGTCCTGACCCCCCTGCACAGCCATTAACTGGGAAGCTCAGTGTTCTGTTGCTTTTCCTCCTGCTGCTATTATTCAGGTCAGAACACAGGATATGTTACCACTAATAAAAAAAGGGGAAAAAAACCTTAGACTTAACGGTATTTCTACGAGTCTTTTAGGACAGCACCTGGAGAGAACATAGCTCCACCCACTTTACCAGCAAACACTGCAGTCACATCCATGGATCCATTCACCATACTCTGCAATACCCAACCATACTCTGCAATACTCCGCGATATCCAGCCATGCTCAGCTGTACTCGGACTCTGTATGTGACCAGGCTGTGGAAGTCTCACCCATGTGATATCGCCGTATTCAGAAATAGGAGAATCTACTTTGGGATGTCATTTTTCGTATGTATATGCTATGTGTTAGAAATATTGTATAAATGGACAACTTTGTGTTAAAACAATCAAATGCATTTTAACCAATTCCATATGACGTCCTTGACTTTGTGCGGGGATATCTGAATGATGCCCGAGTGATCAGCACAGAGGAGGACAGGGAAAAGAAGATACCTGTTAAGCCGTTCTACTGATTGTGCATTTACATGCCAAAATAGATCTCTTTTGCGGTAAGGATTATACCAAGTGGGGTCCTCTTCCACATACCCCCCTTGTTTACCTGTGCACGTGCCAAGGTGGTTTCTGTTGATGACAGCAGTCTCCATTTTTATGAACTAAAAAAAGGACAGTTTTATCTCAACAGTATTTGAGTGCAATTCCCATTTTTGATATAGGCGTTTTATATATATATATATATATATATATATATATATCTCTAGTTACACAGTGTACAGACTATACAGAATGGACATTTGTTGAAATAGTTGCTCATATTGTGGATTATTTTATACAAGCGCTGCTTGAACCTATTTTGGGTTTGTTATTTTAATGTCATCTACCTACAGTGTTTTTAGAAGCACTGTACTCTTTACGTGGTCCTGAAAACAGAAAAGAGTGAATTTGATTTTCTGAATTCTCTTGCGACTTCTAGATAATGCAGTAAACACCTTCTCCCGTCCAGGCTATGGAAAGACTTCTCCCTAGAGCTAGATGGTGTAAGACAAAAAGGTAAGGAGAATGATTTCTTGTGCCCTATGAAACGTTGGAACTTTTGGCAGAAAACCTGGGTCACTTTTTAGCACTAACCGGTCTGAAAACAGAACAGAAATGTTTTACTATAGACAGTGCTTGCAACTCGCACACCCTCCTAGCTGATGTAACTGCCACTAAAAGAACTAGTTTGAGCAACCAAAATTTGATTGTCGCTTCCTCCCGGGGTTCAAAAGGTTTTTTTAATCAAACCATGTAATACCAATATGTCATGTCCCATTTTGTGAAAAAATTTATGTATTAGCCTAGCTCTGGCCAATACCTTAAAAAAATAAATAAATAAAAAAATAAATAAAAAATCAAATAAGCGGCTCCTGAGATCGATAAGGCAGCCACTTGGACCGTCAGGGTACTAGCAGCCAACCCCATCTCCATTCCCTCATTCCTTGTGCACCAGGAATTAAAACGCTTCCATAAAATAAATTGCTCTGGTAACTTTTTTCAGCTACTTAAAAAGGGTTGAGACCAGTTTGACAAGCCTTTATTTTTTAGGATCTGCTCCTCAGTAACCAGCGTGTCAAGTTGAGGTGCTCCATATTGGGATGTTGAAGGGGCCCCCGAGTCAGGGGACCTTTCCGCAGTGGAAGTACCCAAAGAGGTTCCACTGCCATCCTCTGCACAGTTGAAAACCAGCCCCTTTTGGGGCCAAAAGGGAGCCACTAGAATCATACTTGTGGTCTCTCTTTGAAGTTTCTTCAGTACCAACAGGATTCATTGAAAAAAAAGGGGGAGAGGAGTAGCACAAGCAGAATCTCCACGGCTGTGCTAGTGCATCCAATCCGCTTGCTTGATCTTGCCCGTTTAGTGAAAAATAGGACCCCACCTTTGTGTTGGTTCGGGAATGAGAAAAAAATTAGGAGTTCCCCATCTTTCTATTCGTTTCTGGAATATCTCCGAGTTCAGATTCCATTCTGATTCTAGTATCCTTTCTCCGCTCAGAAATCTGCTACTAGATTCAGATCTCCCTTTAGGTGCACCGCTGTTAGGGGCATCAAGTTGTTTTCTGCCCAGGACAGAATCTGAAGGGCCAAGGCCAGTAACACTGTGCTTCTCATACCTCCTTGCCTTGTCATATATGCTACTGCTGTGGCGTTGGACAACACTTGAACATGGTGACCTTGGACAAGATCCCTGAAGGCCCATAGTCCAAGAAGAATGGCCCCTAACTCCCTACAATTGGAGGATCTCTTGGCTTGCTTCTTTGTCCTTGTCCCTTGAGCCATCTGCCCTTCCAGATGGGCGCCCCAAACCCAAGAGCTTGCGTCTTAACTTCCTTTCTACGGGATATCACCAGAGAAGGCCCTTGTCCAAGTTTGGGAGACAACTCCACCACCAGAGCTTCCTCTGAATCCAAGGGGGCATTCTGATTAATTTCTCCAGACTCTCCATAGGACCAATTCCACAGAATTGCCTGTTGGAGATCCCTTGCATGGAGACGTGCCCATTGTACCACTGGTATTGAAGCTGTGGGGAGTCCTAATACTGACATAGCTGCCCTGATCGAGATTGGCACGTTTGTCTGGGTCTTTTTTACCGCATTTTGGACCTTCTCTATTTTTTCCTCTGGGAGAAAAAATCTTTCCCGTACGGAATCGATTGTATATCCCAGAAAATGTATAGTCTGAGACAGGATCACGTTTGACTTCTCCTCGTTTATGATCCAGCCGAGACCTTCCAAGTGTCGCTTTGCCCCCTTCAGATCTTTCTCTAATAGATCCCTTGTTTTGTCAAATGGCAGGAGGTCATCTAGATATGGCACAATCAATATTCCTTTTACTCTGAGGGGAGCGAAGGCCTCTGCTATAATTTTTGTGAATATTTTCGATGAGGGCAGCCCGAAAAGGAAGGGCTCTGAACTGAAGATGCGAGATTGAGTCTCCCATGTGGGCCGCAAACCTTAGGCATTTCTGCGATACTGGTGCTATAAGCACATGGAGATACGCATCCTTCAGGTCTATGAATGCCAAGAAACAGCCTGGGGTCAGGAGACCCTTCACTGAAAAAATTGTGTCCATCCTGAACGTCTTCTACCTGATTGATCGGTTTAGAATCTTCAGGTTCAAAATCAATCTGAACTTCCCTGAAGGTTTCCTTACTAGGAATAGCACCCCTGCCCTTCCTCTTTAGGGGGGAACCGTTATCATCACCCTTTCTTGGAAAAAACCCTGTAAGATGGATGTCATTGATAGAGATTTCTCTAGATCTTGGGGAGCCTGAAATTGGTGGGAGTTGATAGAACTTTGTATCCCTCTAATAATGTTTTGAGAATAAAACAGACTGATAATTGCCATTTTCCACTGTGGGAAAAAAAAAAAAAAAAAAAAAAAAAAAAAAAAAGCTTGTAGCCTTACTCCCACAGTTGGAGGATTGTCACTTTTGCTAGCCCTGCTTGCCCTTCCAAGGACCGAAAGGGATGCTGGTCAGGGAGTCCCCTGCAGAAAGCATAGAGACTGGAAAAAATAATAAACGTTTGCAGTGGGTCCAGAGGAAAAGCAAAACAGAGGCACACAGATAATACTAAAAATTTCTAATGGTGGACTAGTGTGTTTTCTGTTGCAGGAAGGAGGAGCCTCTCTCAGATGCTGCCCTGGAAGATGATTGGAGAAAATGCGTTTCTGCAGATTCCTGAAAATGCAAAAAGTGTAAATAGGGAGTTTATAAAAAAAAATTAAAAAAAGCACCAAAATCTGTGTGTGTGTGTTGGAATGAATAAATAAGCCTCAAAAATGCAATAACTAAAAAAGCGACGTGATGCAAAACTGGACCTTTTTGGGCATGAAGTATTTTTTCAAAGCGCGTTTGTAGCGCATTTGTCACATGACAAGACAAGCAGCAAAATGCATGTCTGATAACATTTAGCGTGCTATTAACAATGAACGCCACCCAAGCACATTGCGCACTAACACGTTTTGGAACTGGGGGCAGAAGTGCACAAGTCTGCACTGCTCAGGTGTGGACAGGACCAGACAAAATATAGTATAGTATAATATATATAAAAAAAATTCCTCTTTCATTTTTAACCCACTGGTGCTGATCTATAGGAAGGAGGAAGTGTTCAAAGACTCCATTAAAGAGCCATAACAGGCATGCGCCCGCTGTACAGCAGGGGACCTGCTGTGCATGCCTGCTGGACACCAAGAGCCAGGACAAGGATCTGTCAATGTAAACAGACAGATCCCTGTTCTGACAGGAGAGTTTAAACGAAACTGAGCATAGGGAACAGCTTCGAATGAAGCCACCATATTTCCCAGGAACCTCATGCAAAGTTGAAAAGAATGATCCTTCTTTGCCCTGACCACTGAATCGGCTTCTTTATGGAGCTGATCTTTGCCTGGGGCAAAACCACCCTTTTCTGAGCTGTATCTATGATCAGACCCAAGTACTCTAGTCTTTTTAATGGTTTTAAAGAAAATTTCTCTAGGTTGAGGATCCAACCTAGGTATTCAAGGTAGTCGACTGTGGTGACTATGCTTAGGTCTAATCAGGCTACCGACTGGTCTATCAAGAGCAGGTCGTCTAGGTATGCTATAAGTCGTTATACCGTGAGCCATTAATTTGGCGAGAGGAGGAGCCAGAACTGTTGTAAACACCCGAGGTGCAGTAGCTAGACCGAAAGGCAGAGCTACAAATTGAAAATGTAGTTTTTCTACCTTGAAACTTAGATATTTCTGGTGAGCAGGGAAAATGGCCACATGCAGGTATGCATCCTTGATGTCGATTGACGCCAGAAGTTCCCCTCCTTGTAGGATAGACACAACTGATCGAATTGATTCAATGCGAAAAGAGCGGGTATTCAGGAATCGGTTTTGATCTTTGAGATCTAGAATAGGTATGACATCTCCATTTGGTTTTGGCACCGTGAAAAGGTTTGAATAAAACCCCCAACCTCTGCTCTTCCATGGGGACCACCATGATCACTTTTTAGACAAAAGTTGATCTAATGCTTAAAAAAGACTCTGGATCTTTGGGGATGTTTGACCTGAAGAAGCAGAGACAGGAACTCTCAGAACTCTAGTTTGTAACCTAGAGCGATTGTGGAGACCACCCATCTGTCTCGATACTCTTCCTGCCAGAACCTTAAGAACTGCAGAAGTCCCCCCCCCCCCACTCGAGCGAGTGGGGGCGCCCCTTCATAAAGAAGCTTTAGTACTCTGTTTTGTAGGATTACTGCCCCGGGATTTATTTTGTCCTTGACAGCGGGGGCAGTTGCGACTGCCTGGAGGCTGATGCCCCTGGCCCAGTTTAAATGAGGGACGTTTACTCTTTTCTTAAGTGGCAAAAGGTTTTTTTTTCCTCTTGATATTTTTTGGGATATATTTGTCCAAATCATCCCCGAACAGCCTTTCACCATGGAAAGTAAAACCAGCCCGGAGTTTTTTTGCATGGTGCTTTGGAAAAACCTGCTGCTTGTTGTAAATCACCTTTCATGCACTTTCACTTGATCTTCTGTGCCATTTCTGCTTGGATCAGTGGCAAGGGAGACATAAGGGTGCGATTTCTTCAAACCTCATGTCTGTAGTGTGAGTAACAGCCTGTGTGTTGTCCAGCCTCAGGCCTGGAGGGACAGAGGATCAAGTGAAACCGCATGAAAAGGTGATTTACAACAAGCAGCAGATGTTCTCTACAAAGCTGTAGGCTGTTTTGAGGTGTGTCAGCACAGAATATGAATATCAAATTATACCATTGTTAATTATCATCCTCGTTGGTCCGTATGCAAACTGTTTGTGGGGGCCCCCTCTGACCTTGGATCTATAAACTGACTCCATTAAGTTTTTGATCCCTGGACTGCAAAGCTGAGGGTCCATCAGCGCTGGTGAGTGGGATCACGAGAGGAGAGTGAATTCCTTGAGTGTGTTCTCTGTCTTTAAGCTGGATACTTGAATTACTGTTGCGAGCACTTGGCACTTTAATTATACTTTTTGTATTTTTATTCAATATTTAGCATTTGTTTATTTCACGTTGCACTTTAAATTGTGTTCAAATTTAACACATTCCACTAGCGCTGTTAAATTCTGCATATCCATTTCTTACGTTTAAGGTTTTAGTACCTTTGTAGCAGCTGCTGTGGTCTTCTCATATAATTTTTTTTATTTTTTTTTTTCCATTAGTGCAAATTTTTTCATTTTTATCCAATAGGTACCTGCTCTTGACAGCCCCTGGTGGACACTTTAGCCATGACAACATTTGCTTAACCACTTGACCACTGAGCACTTAAACACCCTTAATAACCAGACCAATTTTCAGCTTTCGGTGCTCTCACATTTTGAATTACTCAGTCATGCAACACTGGAACTATATGAAGTTTTTTTCCTTTTTTTCACACAAATAGAGCTTTCTTTTGGTGGTATTTAATCACTGCTGGGTTTTTTATTTTTTGTGCTATAAGAAAAAAAATACAGAAAATTCTGTAAAAAAAATGAATTTCTCTTTGTTTCTGTTATAAAATGTAGCAGATTAGTAATTTTTTCTTCATAAATTTTGGCCAAAATGTATACTACTACATATCTTAGGTAAAAATAAGTACAAATTGGTGGATATTATTTGGTCTTTGTGAAAGTTATAGAGTCCACAAGCTATGGTGCCAATATCTGAAAATTGATCACACCTGAAGTACCATTTCAATTCTTGAGACCCTAACATGCCAGAAAAGTACAAATACCCCCCAAATGACCCCTTTTTGGAAAGAAGACATTCCAATGTATTTAGTAAGAGGCATGATGAGTTTTTTGAAGTTGTCATTTTTTCCCACAATTCTTAGCAAAATCAAGATTTTTTTTTACTTTTTTTTCACAAAATTGTCATATTATCAGTTTATTTCTCACACACAGCATATGCATACCACAAATTACACCCCAAAACACATTCTGCTATTACTCCCGAGTACGGCAATACCACATGTGTGGGACTTTTACACAGTGTGGCCACATACAGAGGCCTAACATGCAGGGAGCGCCATCAGGCGTTCTGGAGCACCCAGGACAATTCTGACATTTCTCTCCTACATGTAAAAATCATCATTTATTTGCTAGAAAATTACATAGAATCCCAAAACATTATATATGTTTTTTTAGCAAACACCCTGGAGAATACAATGGTGGTCGTTGCAACTTTTTATCTTGCACGGTATTTGCGCAGCAATTTTTCGAATGCTTTTTTTTGGAAAAAAAACAGTTTTGTGCTAAAAAAAAAAAAAAAAACAACAGTAAAGTTACCCCAATTTTTGCATAATGTGAAAGATGAAGTTACGCTGAGTAAATAGATACCTAACATGTCACTCTTCAAAATTTCACACGCTTATTTCAAAGGCGACGATTTAAATTTTTTTTACTGGTTAAATGTTTTGAGTTACAGGGGGGCCTAGAGCTAGAATTATTGCTCTCGCTCTAACGTTCGCAGCGATACCTCACATGTGTGGTTTGAACAGTTTTCATATGTGGGCGGGACTTACGTATACGTTCGCTTCTGCATGCGAGCACATGGGGAAAAAGCCCTTTAAAAATATTTTTTTTTTTTTTATTGTTCATTATTTATTGTTCATTTATTGTGCATCTATTGACCCCCACCATTGTCACAGGATTTGACTGACTGGAGTGGGAGACAATGGCTGCCCAGTGAGGGGGGGCCAGTGTTGGGAGAGCTGCTGTACACAGCACTGGATCAAGAATAGGTTCAGGTAAAGTCAGGTCAGACGTCTCTCAACTAATTAAATTTGTTATAAACCTCTAATATCTCAAACCACATACAGATGCTTTTAAAACTATAAAGGCGACAATTAAAAAAATTACAGTATTGCAAATGTCAGTTTAGTACGGTTAGACCTTCTGAAAAAAGGACTTACCTCAAGAACTGGATCTTCACTATATTCTTTAAGAAGTTCAAGCATTTCAGGATCTCCAATAGCACCTAAAGCTTCTCCTAAAGAGTAAAAAGGTAGGGAAAAAAAAAAAAAAAAAAAAAATTAAAAACACACGTATGACAATTTCTATAATGGCTAAAATAAGAAGGATTTATAAAAGCGTGAGCAAAGTGCAAACAATCAAGTGTCTCCATTTTACATAATGGCTGTCAAGGATATATGATGATACTGATGTTGCTGAATGATTTACTAATTATATATTTTTTAAATTATGGAAAGTGTTCTTCAGAGCCAAATTGCATCTAATCCAAAAGAATAGTGCAGCTCAGCTTACCAGAGCTTTTTCTGTAGATGAACTATTCTATGAAGCATATTATAGTGTAGAGAAGGATTTAATTCACTAGTCTTCAAAAGTCTTTGAAAGTCTGTGTAATCAATTGAATAGTTGATGAGGAATGTCTTTCTTGCATGATGTAATTGATTTCAGCTAACTTTATTGATTAGCACTCTTACAAGCTACTTGTATATGGACTTGTGTATAACCAGCTGCAGGTATGTGGTCACGATGAAGGGCGTCGTCATTGTGAGCCTGAAACGTTACCTAAACATGCCCGATTCTTGATGTAAATTTTTATCAAAAAACCCTTACTTTTTGTGCAGCAATCCCTTTCTATTTTTTTATATTTTAATCCCAGGGAAGGACTAGATTGCTGGCACAAAATATCCAAGAGAACGTTCAGTGCACCACATCCATTGAATAAATAAATTGAAATTATAAGAGAGACATAGATAGATAGATAATATCTATCGTTTTTAAGGGGGGGGTTTTATGGCTTTTTTTTTAAGCCATGGTTATATGGCTTAAAGCCGAGTTTCAGTCATTTCCAGTCATTTGTTTATTAAGTCAGCAGCTACAAAAAGTGTAGCTCCTGACTTAACCACTTTACATCCCACCCATGTCCATACGACATCCTCAGGAGGGATCTCCCATCCTGGGCGGGTGTTATATGACGTCCTGGGTTTCCCGGCCATCTGGGGGGCGCGTGCTCCCGCCCTCGTCACTCGAGAGCCAATGCGTGTGCCCGGCACCCGCAATTGCCCGTTAACCAAGCAGGACTGTGGAAACTTGAGCCAATGGGTGTCTAATCTAGGCGTTTAATATAGTAAGGTTGAACAAAGACACCAGTCCATTCAGTTCAACCTGAGTGTCTACAATTGTCCCTATCCCTGTACATTGCACACTCACATCAGTCCCTACCCTCAAAGAGCCCACAATCCAAGGTCCCCATTCTTATACTAGGGCCAATTTTGGACAGAAGCCAATTAACCTACCTGCACGTTTTTGGAGTGCGGGAGGAAACCGGAGTACCCAGAGGAAACCCACGCGAGCACAAGGAGAACATGCAAACTCCAGGCAGGTAGTGACGTGGTTGGGATTCCAACCAGCGACCTTTTTACTGCTAGGCAAGAGTTCTACCCACTACACCACTGTGCCACCCTAAGTTTTGAAAAAACTTCTCATCTTCCTCCTTAAAGGGGCACCTACGGTTCCAAGTCTTATATTTTAAGAGCTTTCTTTCAGGCTCCTTCCACTCCCTTAGGATAAAATTTTAAGGGCAGAGTGTACTGGAATGACTCTGGATTGGGGCTTAACTAAACCTCTACACATCTTGTCTCGAGCAGATACTTGAGTCGTAGGCTCCTGTATCTCTTCAGACGCATAAATAGCTCTAAGGAGGTTCTCCATGTCATTGGCTAAAAAAATATGCCTACCAGACCTGACATCCTCTCCTCCTTCCTCATCTAGGCCGTCTACAAGACCCTCATCAATGAATCCCTAATCAGGGGCTTCAAATTCTTCCTCAGAATCCTGAGAAAGGACAGACCTCGGAGTCTCTGGTCGCTTCTTAGATCCCCTGGAAGAGGCTGAGCTCTCCTGGGAGGAACAACCTTCCTTACTGGAATGAGCCTCTGGTTCGCTGGACTTGAGGGAAGACTCAAAGGCTTTGAGTGTTGACAACATCTTAGTCTGGAATGTAAGAAAGTCTCTCAAAACTTGAGAAGTTTCCTTTCCCATTAGCTTTTGAATACATCTAAAGCAAAAGGGCTTAGGATGGTCCAAAGGCAGTTTATCATTGCAATTCCCGCATCTTTTAGAATGGGATGAGGTTTTTACAGGACGACTGGCAACCCTATGGGCAGTGGTGTCCCTGAAAAACATAATACACAGACACAAGATTAGGATGATCCCATGTCACCCAGAGGAAAGAGTCAGGGTACCCTCCCCCATCAGAACCTCCGGAGGCCGGTCTGACTCACCCCCTGTGGTCTCCTCCGTGGCCGTGGACCCTGTGGGTCCCTTGAACTCCATGCTGTTGGTGCAACTAACCCGTCTGCCAGCCACCAGAGCGCATATAAGAAGTTGGCGCCTGCTCCTCCTGGTCTCTATTTTTTATACGCCTTTAGGAATGCTCAGGGTTGTTGAAAATCATGAAGACAGCGTCCCGAGATGCCGCTGCCATTTGGCCAGAGACAGGAAATAACGTCATTCCTCTAGCAGGCAACGAGCGCTCCCAGCGCACAATAAATGCATTCCTATTATGGACAACCCATGCGAGGCACGGAGACGGCAAAAACACACAGGCACACAGTCACAACCTGCCTAGGCTGAGGAAACGGAGGAGAAGCTACAATTGCTCCCTTGAAGGTAGAGAAAAGGTCAGGACTCCTTTTCTACACGCCACCCCCATCCAGGTAAGGAGGGGAGGCAGGATAATGGCCCCTGAAGTTCAGGGTACACCACTGTATTCCCATTTCTGTTGCGCCCCCCCCCCCCCCCCCCCAAGGAGAATGTATGGGGAAACCCCCCCCCCAGGTAGGATACAGATATCCTACCAGACCCAGAGGCTTCACAAGCTTTTGGTCCAGCTGCCAGGGGGAGACCAGCCACCCCAGGTTTCGGGTCTTCTAGAAAAAAAATAAAAAAGGTACCAGTTACTTACCGGTAGCTGTCTTTCTGGGAAATCTTCCAGGACGGCACACCTGAGAGATGAGAGGCTCCTCCCTACAGGAAACACAAATCGACAGCTGTTTGAAGTCCCCACCCTTCCCCTTGATCCTCAGTTTGTAGAGAAGTAACACCTGAACCCGGTTCACAAGGGAAATCATTCCTCATAGGCACTCCCCTTCTAGTGTTCTACAATTTTCCCTCCTCCAACGGGTGGGAAGTAGGCCTGCTGTCCTGGAAGATTTCCCAGAAAGACAGCTACCGGTAAGTAACTGGTACCTTTCTCAAGTCATCTTCCAGGACGGCACATCTGAGAGGATAAAGAAGTACCTCAGGCCTACCTTAGGGTGGGGCCACTGCAAGACCCTCTTGGTGAATCCTGGTTCTGCAGTGAGCTTTACCTCCACTCCATATGCTCATATGCTTGATGAAGGTATCTTAGCTGGATCATGCGGCTGATCTGCAGGTCTGCTCTACAGATGTCCCTGCCTTTTCCGCTTCGGATGCAGTATCTAGGCGAAATTGGCTCTTAAAGATGGAATCAGAAAACATGTTAAACTTGTAGGTTAGCAATGTTGCTTATCTCACACATCTAACAACCATGGCCTATTGTGCCTGTAGGTGCTACTTAGAACCACTAAAAAGATAAGAGACCTGTGTAAGACAAGGACACTACATTAATCAATAAGAGAGCCTGTCTTAACACTACCCTGTTCAGGGAAATAAAACGGGGGGGGGGGGGGGGGGGCACTGACAGACAACCTTTTTTGTTCCTTTTTATCTTTATGTCAGCAAAGACTATAGGGAGGCCTACTTAAGGGTAATAGATTAACAGAAGCTTGATCCCTGGGTTTAAGGCATGCCCAATCTATGTCTTTACTTTGACAAATACAGACCCCAATGGAGGGGTGGGTCACTTGTTCGAGAGATCTCCAGACAAGAAATGGCCTGGATATACAGACTCAAAACTTATGTTCCGTTCGGGTTGAATGTGGACACGGACGTGAACGCTTTCATCAACAATTCGTGAGGGCGCGCACATCCCTGCCACATTCTTCCAGTTGTTTTGTTCACTTTGTGAATATCCTTTGTAAAATAAGGAACCCCAGTTATTGTGGGGCCCATAATAAGCACTGAAATTGGTATGCTGTGGGCATTGTCTTGTATTTATTATTGAATAACTTTCCATGTCCTTTGTGGGAGACGTTTTTTGAAAATGGGGAATATAGCTTTATATGATGTTTTATTTTTACCAAGTCAAGGATGGTAGCTTTTCTAAGTCTGTTTACATACTATGTTCAATTTAGGATATTGTGAGCTCTCCCCACTAGACTTACACTCTGGGCCGGTGGCTTTACGACATATGTCCAAAGGGGATGCTTGGGAGGGAGTACCCAAGGTCAGAACTATGGTAAATCTTGGTATATCCTGATTGTAGGATCTTAGTGTGAAGTAGCATGTGTTAAGGGGTCACAAGATTCTGTCTATATGGAATGATGGGAACGCAACATTGATTTAATATTTTTCATATATCAATGGCACCGCAAGGGAGTCAGCAATAGAGGTCGACCGATATATCGGCCGGCCGATATATCGGCCGATATTTGCCGTTTTTTAAATAAATAATCGGCAACGGCCGATTGTGTTGCTAAAAAGCCGATTCTACAGCGGGACTTTGAAATGACTTCTGTAAGAAGTCAGTGTGAGTTGCCTGAGTCGTCATAGCAACACTTTCCTCCTCTCTGGGCAGACTGCCAAGAAAAGAACTAAATGATACAATGTTTACACTTCTGAATGAATGAAATCATCTCTGTGTGTAGAAGTTCTCAGTTTAACCATTTAAAGACTAAATCTTTTCTGACACTTGTTGCTTACAAGTAAAAATCCTGTATTTTCTGCCAGAAAATCACTTAGACCCCCCAAAAATTATATATATTTTTTTAGCAGAGATCCTAGGGAATAAAATAGCGGTTGTTGCAATATTTTATGTCACACGCCATTTGCACAGAGGTCTTTCAAATGCATTTTTTTGGGAAAAAAATACACCATTTAAAAAAGTAAAATAAAATAAAAACAGTAAAGTTAGCCCATTTTTTTTTTTTTGTCCAAAAGTTTTGACTACCCGTTTTTTATTTAATATATAGGTTTTTTTTTTTTTTTTTTTTTTTTTTTATCTAGATCATACATACAAGTAAACTGAGGCGATTCAGTTCGCATTGTGCGCTATATAAGTATTTCATTCATTGGAGGTTTGTTTTGTTTAATAAATGTTTAAAGTGGGAGTCCGCCGGGACTCCGCGTTTTTTTTTTTTTAAAAGCCAGCAGCTATAAATACTGCAGCTGCTGACTTTTAAAATAGTGACACTTACCTGTCCAGCGCGCCCGCGATGTCGGCACCCGAAGCCGATCTCTAGATCGACACTCGAGTGCTGCCGCCGCCATCTTGGGTATGGGAATCAGGAAATGGAGCCTTTCGGCTTAATTTCCCGGTTCCCTACTGCGCATGCGCGAGCCGCGCTGCGCAATGAGGACGGTCCCCGCTGCCTCTGGGATCTGTGTGTTTCCCAGCAGGCAGCGGGCCACTTGCGGAAGGGGGCGGGCACTTGCGGAAAGGGGTGTAATGTACGCCCCTTTCCGCAGAGAGCTAGCCCGGAAGTGGGTGCAGTTACCTGGATTATCCAGGTAACTGCACCCCCCTCCCCCCTGAAAGGTGCCAATTGTGGCGCCGGAGGGGGGGAGGAATCCGATGAGCGGAAGGTCCATTTTAGGGTGGACCTCCGCTTTAAGTGTAAGAAATTTTCTGTATCACTTATGAAGGCTGCTTTCAAACTGGAGCGGGAAGGCGTTGATGGTAAAACGCAAGTTTTAGCGGCTCTTTACCATCATTTTAGCGGTGCTATTTGGCTGCTAGTGGGGCACATATAACCCAGCTAGCGGCCAAGGAAGAGGTTAAATGCGCCCATGAAGCACCGCTGCCAAATCGCATTGCATGCGCTTCGGCAGTGGTGCCCATTCATATCAATGGGCAGGAGTGGTGGAGGAGCGGTATACACCACTCCAAACGTGCTGCTTGCAGGACTTTTTTTTTTTTTTAAGATCCTGCCAGCACATCGCCTCAGTGTGAAAGCACTCTGTCTTTCACACAGACTGCAGGGGAGCCATTTTGCAGGCACTTTACAGGCGCTATTTTTAGCCCAAAAGCGCCTTAAAAAACGCCCCAGTGGGAAAGGTGTGTTAGATCAAGGGGGATTAAAAATAAATAAATAAAATAAAATCGGCCTAACATATCGGCCCAAAAAAAAAAAAAAAAAAAAAATCGGCATCATATATCGGCTATCGGCCGCCATGATTTCTAAATATCGGCATCGGCCAGAGAAAAACCCATATCGGTCGACCTCTAGTCAGCAATGCCCTTTTTTTGGGGTTAAAATTATGGAGGTTTTTTTGGTGTATTCCGATCTTAGGACTCAACGAGGAGAGGGGTCTGGTGATTGACCCGCCTCCATTTGATGTGAGCTGAGCCCCCATGTACCAGAACAAGTTCCCTATCATTTATTTTTAAATTCATTATTGATCGTATTTTTTATATTTTTTATATTTTTATTTTATCAATTTTTATTTTTTATCTCTTAATTTTTCATCTATGGTACTTTTCTCCTCTTCTGTTGGGGTGATATCATGTTCCCCCAAGCTGTAAGAGTATACAGATTGTATTTTAAAGTAGCCCGAGCCTGGTATCTGGGCTGATATGCGTGGTAACCGCGTTTTGTCTATTAGATTATTAATGGAGATTTTGTTCTGTGTGGTTCCACAATTGGGGCGCTAGGTGGCGCCCTAATATAGATGCTACCTTTGTGAGGGACATTAGCTTGACTCTATGGCCAATAGGTGCGTGCCCGAGCGGACGGTGATTGGCTACCGGACGGGACGCACTGGAGACTACAGGCTGATGAAAATGAGGCTTGGTAGCTTCTTTAGTGAGCCATAGACCGGATATGACATAGAGAAATGGGAATGAGGCTTGACTGTCGTAGCCATATACTGGATATGACAGCGGAAGTGAGGCGTGGTTATTGTGGGCACATCTATTGGGTGATGACGCCGGACCGGAATTCAGCCGAGAGTGAG
The DNA here is from genome assembly GCF_037356315.1 of Lithobates pipiens. Taxonomy (NCBI): domain Eukaryota; kingdom Metazoa; phylum Chordata; class Amphibia; order Anura; family Ranidae; genus Lithobates; species Lithobates pipiens. The sequence goes on along the minus strand of NW_027507718.1, from coordinate 168,548,452 downwards.
AGCGAGGCTTGGCTTCAATGGACGGCCGTAAACCGGAAGTGGGGCGGCCGCAAACCGGAAGTGGGGCGGGAGAAGTCCCAATATAGTATTCCATGTTCATTCCCCCTTTTTTTAACATTTTTCCCAAAGAGATAGAGATATACACCAATTTAGATGGGCGCACGTTACACTGAATATAGTTGAACACCAAATACTAGGAGTTTGCATACCGGACCTCGCCGAACCGGAAGTCATCATAGACTGAAAGCGAGGCTTGGCTCCATAGGATGGTAGTAGACCGGAAGTGGGGCGGGAGGATTTTTAACATGATGTCCCACGTTCCTCTTCCCCTCTTTTATAGTTATAGTTGGAGGTATGTACTAGTGTGGATGGCTGTGTGACCCAGGAGACTTGGTAGGATAACATATATCAGTTTTTGTGCGCTTGATCATTGATTCCATCATAGTCTGGATAGACATTAGGAAACTAATGCGATTGGTTGCCCTTTGGGGGGGGGTGTGGTTTTCTGACCCGGATCCAGTCTTTGATTGGTCTAGGGGGTGGGGATCCGACCAATCAGGTATGGACATCAGAATGAGGCTTGGTTTTGGTGGGAACAGCCAGGTGGCCAGAGTGAGGTTTGGAGGATAGAGACAATATAAATGGAGGTGACGCAGCGTGCCGCGCGTGCCCCTGGATGACGCAATTTGTTGCGAAATGCGTAGGGCTGAGTGGTACGCTATACATCACCTCGTGTTTGTGACGGTTCCTAGGAGAACGGGTCTGTCTGTGTGCGTCCGGCCGGCGCAACGGACTTAAGGCTTATTTTCTTCTACACATTTGTAAGTGCATTTTTACTTTTTTTATTTTGAGAAATAAAGGGTTTTACACTATTTGGAGCTTTATCTTCCCTTTATGGTCCCGATGTCCCTTCTTTTGAGTCCTTCTTTGAGGAATACACTTGGGAACAGGCCTTCTTCCCAATCCCCACTGGCGTAGTGGAACCAGGAGGAAAGTGAGGATCCCCTTTGGCCGGAAGTCATTCTTACAAGTCTCGTGTGACCCTCTGTAGTGGGGGGGTCAAGTTTTTCTGGTAAGCGGCAAATTTTTATCACATGTTGGTGGCGGATTGAACACTTACCCTCTCATTGGACTAAGTGGCTGTTTTTTCCATGAATATGGTGGTTTAGTTTTGGAAGGACTTCATCTTCACACTTTATAATAATCGTTTTTGTGGTTTATGTATATGGACTCACTGTTTAAATAATGGATGTTTTTGTTTTATTTTCTTTTATGCCGATAGAGGCCCACATAACGGAAATTTATGTTGTAAGGGTTCATTTTTATGTTCAAAGTTCTCTATATGTGCTTTACATTATGCACACATGTTCACTAATTTATATATGGTTATTATACTGTGTTTTCAATTTATAATTTTTTTGTGCACAATTAGTTGTCTGCATAAGTTACCGTATATACTCGAGTATAGGCCGACCCGAATATAAGCCGAGGCCCCCAATTTACCCCCAAAAAAACTGGCAAACTTATTGACTCGTGTATAAGCCGAGGGTGAGACATGCCTGTCCATCCCTGTGTGTGTGTCCGTCCCTGTGTGTCCGTCCATCCCTGTGTGTGTGTGTGTCCATCCATCCATCCATCCCTGTGTGTGTGTGTGTCCATCCATCCATCCCTGTGTGTGTGTCTCTCCATCCATCCATCCATCCCTGTGTGTGTGTGTGTCTCCATCCATCCATCCATCCCTGTGTGTGTGTGTCTCCATCCATCCATCCATCCCTGTGTGTGTGTGTCTCCATCCATCCATCCCTGTGTGTGTGTGTCTCCATCCATCCATCCCTGTGTGTGTGTCTCCATCCATCCGTGTGTGTGTGTGTGTGTGTGTGTGTCTCCATCCATCCGTGTGTGTGTGTGTGTGTGTGTGTGTGTGTGTGTGTGTGTGTGTGTGTGTGTGTGTGTGTGTGTGTCCAGCCTACCTGTGTCCCGAGCCTCCGTCCCGTGCCTTGCCTCCTTGCCTCCGTCCCGTGCCTTGCCTCCGTCCCGTGCTTCCTTGCCTCCGTCCCGTGCCGTGCCTTGCCTCCTTGCCTCCGTCCCGTGTCGTGTCGTGCCTTGCCTCCGTCCCGTGCCTTGCCAGGATCGCCTCGGCGGCCATTCTAAAATTCAAAAGCCCCGCCTCCGCCTCCGCCTGTGATAGGCGGAACACTGAATTTCCCAGAAGCCTGTGTTCCGCCTATCACCGATATCGTCTCATCCTCGTACTACGGACGAGGATGAGACGATGTCCGTGATAGGCGGAACACAGGCTGCTGGGAAATTCAGTGTTCCGCCTATCACAGGCGGAGGCGGAGAAGGAGGCGCGGCTTTCAAATTGTAGTATGTCCGCCGTCTGTCTGCTCGATACGCTGATCGAGCAGTCAGACGGCGATGACTCGAGTATAAGCCGAGGGGGGCACTTTCAGCCTCAAAAAAGAGGCTGAAAATCTCGGCTTATACTCGAGTATATACGGTAAGCGCGGCTTAGTAGTATATTTTTTCATTTTTTCTGTATTTATGTGACACAGCAAAGCCGCAGCTAAACGTTCATTCCCACAGGTATCATTTTAGAGTACATATAATTTACACTTTTTCACATTCTTTCTTTATGTCTTTACTTACGCCTGAGAGCCTACTTCAGGAGATTAAAGTCCCTAGCAGAAGTAGACTACCCATATTGCTACGTCTAGTTTTGCTAAAAGCGCGAAATGAAGGCCATGCACCGAGCCGAAACCTATTTGATTGGGTATACATCTTTATACTTCAGCCTCAGGCCCTAATACTCCTCTGAACAGAACTCTCCAAGTTCTTACTAAACAGAGCGATTCATTATCCCCTTCCTCCAGTGTCCCATAACCCTACAGGGCTTCAACCCTAGGAAATGGTTCTGGCATCCCTGAATGTAAGGGGGGGTCGAGGTTTTCTGACACGTGGCATCTGCAGCCCGAACTCCTGGCCCCTCCATGGAAAAGAAGACTGAAATACTAAAAGGTGATACATGTATTATTAATATCACACATAAAAAGATCATAGATTGTGGGCACGGCACAATAGATTTAGACAGAAAGCACACAAGCATAGACAACAATGTTGTGTACCTAAGTGTGACTAGCTAAACCCATATATCAAATATGGGAAGAGATCCAAATCTGAACCTCAATGTAGACAAACAGTCCTCACAGTCTGGTTTTCTGATGTGCTGCCAAGATGTAAAAACATTAACACACAGGCAAACCCTAAATGCTGCGTATTTCTGAAGTGCAGCTAGCTAGGTCATAACTGATATATAAATACAGAAAGGACAGGAACCCCTTTACTGTTGTGTTTTACTGATGTACAGCAAAACAAGGCTATAAATATAAAAGACAGAAAGACCCAAACTTCTATGTTGTGTATTTCTGACAAACCACCAAATACACAGTTATAAGATCAATATGAACACCAACTCCCGTGTTGTGCATTTCTGCTATGCCACAGGGTAAAATATGGATCACAAGACAATCTTTTCTGTCATGCACTTCTGTAGTGTAGTTCAGATAGAACCAACACTGAGAAAGGACACAAGCAACCTGCAGCACTGTGTTTTTCTGAAACAGAAAGCACCAACAAGCTTCCATCTTGAGTATTTCTGCTGTGCAACAACATAAAACAGGGACAAATGAGCCTATGGCTCCCACACCCGTGCGACCCCACTTGCGACTTGGGACTGCAAGACGCAAGAGAAGTCATACACTATGGCTTCCAATGGGTACCATTTGTGTCTGTGCGACTCTAGCAGTCCCTGATTCCTGGATCCACAGACCTCAAGATTACACAGGTCGCAGGGGAAAAAAATAGCAACTTTCAGGTCGAACAAGTAAGGGGTCCCCAATGCTGTGACTCCCTGGAGTGCCAGCAACCCCCTGCTGTGTATCCCTAAGATGCAGAAAGGTACATCAATGAGAAACATTGCTCACTGCTGTGCCTGATATACAAACAAAAAGGCAGTAAATATAGGACATACAGGACACAAACATTCAATCTTTGTGTATGTCTGATGTGTAGCAATATACCAATACTGAGCAGAAATGCCACCATCCTCAATGTGTCTCTCAGCTGAGCAGCAAAAACAAAATCAGAAAAAAGACAAGCAACCTTCACTGCTGTGTCCTTTCTGATAGGCAAGACATAAAAAAAAAAAAAAAAAAAAAAAAAAAAAAAAAAGGACAGACAACCTTCAATCTTCTATATGTCTGAAGTGCAACAATATAACAATTCTGAATAGAGATAGCACATCCATATTGAAGCGATTTGGCCTTGCGACTCAACACGTTGAATCGCATGGCTAAAATCAGCACGACACCACTTTGTGGTGCTACACGGATTACCAAAGGCAGTATATGTACTACCCCTGGCAGGGGTTCAATTTGTATTTCTGCTATGTAGCCCAACAAATTCAAACCATCAATTTTCACTGCTGCCTTTCTGATAAGGCAGTAATACAGGACACAAAACCCCACAGACCTTAATAAATATATATATATATATACACACACACATACACATATATATATATTCATACACATATATATATTCATACACATATATATACATACACACACACACATATATATATATATATATATATATATATATATATGTCTGATGTGCAACAATAAAACACTCTGAATAGAGATAGCACATCCATATTGAAATGATTTGTCATGCGACTCAACATGTCAAATCGCATGTTTAAACTCGGCAGCCATTGCCGTTAATAGCACTGTCTGAATCAGCACACCGCTACTAAAATCAGGAATATCAGACTTCACGGCTGCCTTTCTGATAAGTAACCACCAACAAGACAGTAATACAGGACACAAAGCCCCACAGACAGACCTCAATCTTGTGTATGTCTGATGTGCAGCAATCTAACCATTATGAGCAGAGATGTCACCAGACTCAATGATGTGCATTTCTGCTGTGCAGCACAAAACCAGAGAGTACAGACCACCTTCACTGTTGTATTTTTCTGATCTGTAGCCAAACAAAGCAGTACCTTTAGGATATAAAGGACAGCAGTGCAGTACATTTCTGATGTACACCAATATAGCCCTTATGAGCAGAGATGTCACAAATCTCAATGTGTATTTCTGCTGTGCCACAAAAACATCCCAGCAAGAACAAACCTTCGAATGGGAGTCCGCCGGGAGTTCCACCGTTTTTTTTTTATTTATTTTTTTTAAAAGCCAGCAGCTACAAATACTGCAGCTGCTGACTTTTAAAATAAGGACACTTACCCGTCCAGCGCACCCGCGATGTCGGCACCCAAAGCCAATCTCTCGATCATCTCTCAGGTGCTGCCGCCGCCATCTTGGGTATGGGAATCAGGAAGTGGAGCCTTTCGGCTTCATTTCCTGGTTCCCTACTGCGCATGCGCGAGTCGCGCTGCGCAATAAGGATGGTCCCCACTGTCTCTGGGATCCATGTGTTTCCCAGCAGGCAGCGGGGGACCTTCGGAAAGGGGTGTAGATTCTGCGGAAAGGGGCGTACCTTCTGCAGAATCTACACCGGAAGTGGGCGCAGATGCCTGTACTGTACAGGTACCTGCACCCCCCTCCCCCCTGAAAAGTGCCAATTGTGGCGCCGGAGGGGGGGGGGGGATTCCAATGAGCGGAAGGTCCACATTAGGGTGGACCTCCGCTTTCACTACTGAGGTCTACTGGTATGCAGCCAATGAGGAGTCATGGTCTATCCCTTTATGAAATAACCAACAGGCAATTTATTTCATAGGCAAAGCATGGGCTGTAGATATTAAACCTTCACCACCAGTGAAGGAACAAATCCTAAAATGGTTGGACACCCTTCTATAGAAGTTGTTTTCCTACCTTACCTCCATAGACTGAGCAAACACTAGCCAGCCCCTACTCAGGTGGGGCTGACTATCAACTAAAGTCTCAATGAGCCCAGCCCTAGAGACCAATTTAAGACAGCGTATCGCCCATATCGGTGCTGGATGTTTGTCCACCTCAGCTCCCGGTTGGAGCTGTTCTCCGGACCGCTCTTTTAGTCCTACTACCACATTGGCTACACAAAGAATTCCAGTGAGTCAGCCTTGGTCGGGATGATTATGTCGCTCCCCAACCCTGTTTCTCTAGTCATTTTTATATATTTTTTTCCCTATACAATTAATTTTTTTATTCCTACAAAAATTATTTTTAAATTCCATATACGCTTGCTCCTGATGAGTGGCAGTTAAGCCACGAAACGCGTAGAGCTAATGGTTTCCATGTATTTACCAAATCGTACTAGACCTCTTTGTTATTATAGAATTCTTACTCCCCCTTCAGGTTTAGTGAGGTCATAGGTCCTGCGGATTTTATTTCTTAAGTACTGTCATATACCATGCCTTTTGGAGACGAATGAGGAAACGTTTTATTGTTTACATCATATGAATGTATCATTTTTATTCATATTTATATTGTTTTGTCCATCTTTATTAATGCACCTAATTAGAGTGTATTTAGTGAAATCATTATCATATGTATTATGTATGTTGCATTACCACTTTCTATTTATTAAACCAGGGGTTGACAAATCTGCTTGGAATCTAGGAGCCAGCTAAAAAAGTTAGGAGCCAGGTCCGTGACGGCGATCTGGACCTGTCCCTGTCCTGACATGGAGATGAGCGAGGGGAAGATAGCCCCCAGCCCCCCACATATGAGATGACCTCCCATTGGACACCCGCTCGAGTGCTAAATGGCCGCTGTGATTGGCCATTTAGCATGATCTGTGATTGGCTGTATCCAAGGGACACGGCCAACATAGAAATTCCCCGATGCACGCCCATGGCGGCGTGCAGAGGTGAAGTAAACAGGAGGATGTCCAGGGACGCCCTCCCGGCAATTGGTGTCCGCGCTGTAGACATCTTTTGTCTATAGCGCGGGCACGAAGTGGTTAACAAAAGAATGTGACTTTTATTTCCGCCATATTCCCGCATATTTACTGCCATATCCCTGCTAAGGGTTCGATCAGGTCCACCTGAAAAACCGACAGGTGAACCTGATCAGGCAGCCCTTGTGAAAGGGGCCAAGCAGGTAGGATTACAAATAATAATTATTTTTTCCTTAATGTTGCTTATTTTTTAAAAGTAAAAAAAATAAATTTTAAATACAAGCTATTATGGGGAAAAAAAAAAAAAAAAAATATATATATATATATATATATATATATATATATATATAGCTATTTACCAGCCACCACACTCATCGTTGGGCAAAAGGCACCAGGCAGGGCTTTGAAGCTCCATTAGGATTAGCATTATTGGAAGGGGTTGTAATTTCAACATCCACCACAAGATGGCGCCAGACTACGGAAAGACTTTAGAAGGCCGCAAAGCCGCGGCCTCAATTTCTGGCCGGGGCGGCCCGATGCAATCGCACGGCGGAGTTCGGGGTCCACACGGAGACAGGATACCCCAGCTGTGTTGCCCCAGGCGCCAGGATGCGAATTCTAGTCGCAAATGCGACCTGGCGCCCGGGGTTTTTCGAGCCCTGTATTAAACTGTACCATTATTATGTAATTTTGTATATTTTGATGCATCAATAAAAAACTTTTTTACATTCGCCCTTTTATCGTTTTGCTCCCATGTGCTGCATTTAAAGTCCCATCTCCCTTGTAAATTATTTCCCCCCCTCTTTTTTGGTTAGCCTCTAGAAGAGGTGGTTACCAATTTAGCCTGGGGGTAAATAGCTACTTACAGACTTCAAACAAGCAATTATGTAGCTCTTGCATAGGTTTGCACAGAAAATCCTCAATTAAAAGGATGTAGGAAGTGATCTATGGTGAATTGCCTTTAGATCTGCCACTGAGAGGATTGAAGCCCAAACCAACAAAAACGTTTTTTCTTTCCTCCTACACTGTAATATAACCACAGTGTAAAGGTGGAGTGGGAGGTTGGAGCTTATGAAAGTTAGCTATAGCAAGCAACCCCCAAAAGGAGGATCTGTCACAAGGGAACCCCTACTGTGCCACACAGAAGCTTGTTCCCTGCCCATCCTTGAATGTTAGGTCAGCTTTTAAGCATCATGAAGCAACTTCAGATTCCTAGCAGCTGGGCCAATAGGGCCGGTAACCTAGTGCACCTTCTGACCAGGGGAGCTTCTGAATCCACCAACCACTGCCCAATTAATAACTTGTTCAGGTATACCTGGCCTGTAAGTAACTTTGTATCTACCAGGTCCCCTCTGTACGCTATATTCATCCCTACTAATGTACCACAAGTGGGCATGTAGGGAGAGGCTGGCAACCTACTGCTGCGATAACCACAGTGTCTCTGCTGTAAGAGGGAGCTGTGGCTGGTGGTTTTAGCAGTGGCGTCTAGGCTATTTGTATCCCGACCCCAGGTTCTGCACTGCACCAGTCAGTCAGTCAGTATATACACAGGGAAGGGGAGCAATGGCCTACCTACCTCTTTACCATCTGAGGTGGTTTAGGCACACTCGTTCCTCTGCACCACCTGTCCACCATACAGCGTCTCTGATGTAAGAGGGAGCTGCAGCTGGTGTTTTTAGCAGAAGCTCCAGGGCTATTTGAATCCAGACCCCAGGGGAGATTATCTCAAATGCCCAGAAACCCTCTGGCTGGAATTGTGGATTTTGCAGCTAAATTCCCAAGGCAAAAGGAAAGTACTCACCATTGTCATCTTCCCCTTTTTGCCACAGTCAGCGAGCTTGCTTTTCCATCCTTATGGTCCACACGCAAGGAGGATAGCCGCCAAAGTGCCCCCCCCAACTGCTGTACCCATAGGGAGGTGCAAGGTTAGGCCGTGTCCTGCACTGTACCAGTCAGTATATACACATGGGGGGGGGGGGGGGGAAGAGGGGCAATGCCTTCCGTTCCTCATTCCCCATTCCCATCTGAGGTGGTTAAGGCAGACATCCACCATAGTAAACTGGTGCCTCCTTGCTCTAGCGAAAGGAGGATGTGGGTGCCTGCTCCTACTGACTCTCAGCCTTCCCTCCTGGGTAAGAATGCAACCGTCATTTTCCTGAAATTTGAAAATGACGCGGGTGCTTGTTGCCGCACCCTCTCCGGCAGCCCACGCCAGCTACCGGGGACCCAGGAGTCGGGGACACGATCCCCCTGGAAAGAACCGATGGCCAGCACCCCCGTCTGAACAGCCACCTGTACAGGTAAGGAGGGGAGACAGGATAATGGCCCCTGAAGTTCTGGGTACACCACTCTACCCAGGGTCCTTCAGCTCTCAGAGGGGCTCTTCCAATTTCTGCTGCCCCCCCCTGAGGAAAACATAGGGGAACCCCCCAGGAAGGACAAGAATATCCTACCAGACCCAGAGGCTTCCTAAGCTTGTGGTCCGGCTCCCAAGGGGAGACCACCAGCCCCAGGCTTTGGGTCATTTGGAAAAAAACAAAGTTTCGCTGTGTAGAGAGAAACACAATCAAAAACTGAGGATCAAGGGGAAGGGTGGGGACTTAAAACAGCTGTCGATTGATTGTGTTTCCTGTAGGGAGGAGCCTCTCATCTCAGGTGTGCCGTCCTGGAAGATGACTTGAGAAAAAAAAGTTTTGCCGTGGGGAAACAATCAAAAACGGAGGAGCAAAGGGAGGGGCAGGGGTTTTAACCTCTTTGATTATGTTTCCTGTCAGGTGGACCAGTCATCTCTCAGGGTGCCGTCCTGGAAGACGACTTAGGAAAAATGTTAAATATTTAATTTGGGCACAGTGTAGCATGACCGCGCAATTGTCACTCAAATTGCGACAGCACTGAAAACTGGCTTGGGCAGGAAGGGGGGTGAAAATACCCTGTATTGAAGTGGTTAATAAACAGCCCCTCACCTGTCCCACAGTCCAGCTGTGTGCTCACCGCAGCTGAGTTCTCCCCGCTTCCTCAGCATCTCTACTATTGGCACCTGGCTGTGACAGCTTGCGGCTTCACACCCAGTTGACCACTGCGGTCTAACTGGCCCTGAAGTCTTCTAGGACAGTCATGTATCCCAGAAGACTTTGAGAGGGAGAGCTTCTACAGAAGTGGGAGCAGATACCTGTCAAATTCGGGTACCTGCCCCCCCCCCCCCCCGAAAAGCTTTTTGTTTCACAAACAGGAACCAGGGAGGAGGCCTTAAAGCGCAAGTTCCACTTTTGGTTGGAACGCCGCTTTCAGAAGCCAACACAAAACAATTGTGACAATTCATGGGCACTAGCTGAGCAAACATAGCAATGTGATCAAATTAACCACTTCTGGATCGCCCCACACAGATATACTGCTGTGATTGGACAAAGCGGTAGCCAAGTCTCAGGAGAAGCAGAATGGTGGTCTGCCTATGTAAACAAAGCAGATGGCCGTTTTGTCAAAGTGAAAAAAAAAAAGCATTCACCGTACAGTTAGAAAGCATCCCCATGGTTCACATTTAACCCTTTGATTGCTTCTGATATTAACCCCTTCCCTGCCAGTGTAATTTACAGAGTGACGGTGCATATTTATTTTTTTAAGCACTGATCACTGTATTGGTTTCACTGGTTCCCAAAAAGTGTCACTTAGCATCCGATTTGACCACCACTATGTCGTAGGCCAGGGAAAAAAAAAAATGTATACAAATATCCCATATTTTGTGTACACCATCATTTTTGCTAAAAATAATTATAATACCTGGCGCCAAAAATTAAAAACCATAAATATAGCTGCTAGGGGGGCTAGCTAGATATAAAGATTCTAGTGCAAATTGGAAACAAGTGTGATGGGAGGCGCTAGACCACTAGTGATTAATTACAAAAATAGACAGTGAACATATCCATGATTTTGATATAGGCACTAATAGTACATGTGCAGCCAACTCAGGTACACACAGGTTACTTTTCAAGTAGTTTAGTGGCACTGATATATTTAAATATATTTTGCTACTCATGGATGTTTATTCACTATTTTTGTAATTAATCACTAGAGGTCTAGCGCCCCCATCGCACTTTTTTCCAGCTATAATTTTTTGTGCTTATTGGGATATGTTTTAATAAAAACATGTAGCAGAATACATATTGGCCTAAATTGATAAAGAAATAAAAAAAGTTACTTTTATTTTTTTATTGGATATGTATTATAGCAGAAAGTAAAAAAAATGCTGTGCTTTTGTTCAAAATGTGTCTTTTTTATAGCGCAAAAACTGCAGAGATGATCAAACTGCTGCCAAAAGAAAGCTCTTTGTGGGGGCGACAATTACAATTTGGATACAGCGTCAAGCGACCGTGCCATCGTCAAAATAACGTAGTGCCGTATCACAAAAAATGGCCTAGTCAGGAGGAAGAGAAGGGGGGGTAAATCTTTCAGGGCTGAAGTGATTAAATTAGCCAGTCTTTGGCCAAAATATGGAAAGTTCCCATCTAATGTTATCCATGACACCCTAATAATTACATCTAAAAACAACAGCAGTCAGAAAATGATCTAAAAAGTTCTTAGATATATTGTTTTCTAATATAAAAAAAACTGACTATGGCCTGTTAAAGCGGTGTGAGTCCAGTAGGGGGCAGCTCTCACCTGCTTCATGACGCACCATGGGCTCCTGGCTCCGATCTCTCAGCACAGAGCACAGTATGGGAAGCGCGCTCCGGTCTCTCATCTGCCCCAAGCAATAAGCTAGCTCATGCTTCAGTAACGCGGACTGGTCGCTGAACCCCCGGCCGATCCACTCCACAGCATTCGGGCCACCTATATTGCGAAGGGTGAACAGCGCCCGAAATCGCACTGGCAGGGGGCGGCTTGTATCCACCAAAACCCGACCCACGCTGTCAATGTCTGCCTTACTGGGTGCCATGTTACAGGAAGAGTGGCGGGTGGATGACGTTACGATAGGAAGAGGTGTTCTCTCATAATCTCCAACCTATCAAAAACTTCAACCGCTTTTACTGCGCGTGCGCGAGCTTTCTTCTGCACGTCGGATTGCGACGTAAAAGCCATCAACTTTACTACACCAACTCCTCTTGCAGCCGCATAGCGATCTAACGCACGAAAATCATTCCCTCAAATTCTCTGTTATGGCATCCGTGCGCATGTGCAGGAACACCAACATTCCCTATCATCTTCCGACCGCCTCACACGTAAACCAAAGGAGATACGTGCACATTTAAGCAAAAACACAGTTTTATCATACGAGATTTAAAGCAATGAACTGGGAATATAATGTACGGAGCAACGTATTTGCAGAAATGTTCACACTCGCATATATATCCACACATTGGGGGTTAACTAAAGGCACATACACTTTGCACAGAAAGTGCACTTGGAAGTAAAGTCGCTGTAGATCTGAGGGGGACACGCAAGGAAAATAAAAAACAGCATTTATCTTGCACATGATTGGATGATAAAATCAGCAGAGCTTCCACTCATTTCAGATCTACCCCTTCGATTTAGAGTGACTGCACTTCCAAGTGCACTGTCAGTGCAAAGAGGATTTGTCTTTCGTAAATAACCCCCATTGTTCCATACATTATATTGCCAGTTCAGGGATGTAAGTCTTTCCGTGCAATCTGAACGTAACATTGTCACATAAAAGGCATCAAATAGACCAACTGCTCGTTCACCGCCGCAGCTCACCTGAGGTATCAAATAGACCAACTGCTCTCTCACTGCCGCAGCGCTCCTGAGGCATCAAATGGACCAACTGCTCTCTCACCACCGCAACCTGCCCGAGGTATCAAATAGACCAACTGCTCTCACATAGCCGCAGCACGCCAGAGGCATCAAATAGACCAACTGGTCTCACAGCCGCAGAGCACCTGAGGCATCAAATAGACCAACTACTCTCACCGCCGCAGTGTCCCTGAGGCATCAAATAGACCAACTGCTCTCTTATCGGCGCAGCACTCCTCAGGTATCAAATAGACCAACTGCTCTCTCACTGCCACAGATCGCCTGAGGCATCAAATAGACCAACTGCACTATCGCCGCCACAGCTCACATGAGGCATCAAATAGACCAACTGCTCTCTCACTGCCGCAGCGCTCCTGAGGCATCAAATGGACCAACTGCTCTCTCACCGCCACAGCATGCCTGAGGCATCAAATAGATCAATTGCTCTCTCATCGCCGCAGCACACCTGAGGCATGAAACAGAGCAACTGCTCTCTCACCGCCGCAGTGCGCCTGAGGCATCAAATGCATCAACTGGTCTCACCGCCCCAGCGTGCCTGAGGCATCAAATAGATCAACTGCTCTCTCACTGCCGCAGCGTGCCTCAGGCATCAAATAGACCAACTGCTCTTTCATCGCCGCAGCGCTCCTGAGGTATCAAATAGACCAACTGCTCTCTCACCGCCACAGAGCACCTGAGGCATCAAATAGACCAACTGCTCTATCACTGCAGCAGCTCACCTGAGGCATTAAATAGACCAACTGCTCTCTCACTGCTGCCGCGTGACAGAGGCATCAAATAGACCAACTGCTCTCTCACTGCCACAGAGCTCCTGAGGCATCAAATGGACCAACTGCTCTCTCACTGCTGCAGCGCGCCTGAGGCATCAAATAGACCAACTGCTCTCTCATTGCCACAGCGCGCCTGAGGCATCAAATAGACCAACTGCTCCCTCACCGTTGCAGCGTGCCTGAGGCATCAAATAGACCAACTGGTCTCACCGCCGCAGCGCACCTGAGGCATCAAATAGACAGACTTCTCTCTCACCACTGCAGCGCGCCTGAGGCATCACATAGACCAACTGCTCTCTCACCACCACAGAGCGCCTAAGGCATCAAATAGACCAACTGCTCCCTCACCGTTGCAGTGCGCCCGAGGCATCAAATAGGCAGGCTTCTCTCTCACTGCCACAGTGCACCTGAGGCATCAAATAGACCAACTGCTCTCTCACGGCCACAGATCGCCCGAGGCATCAAATAGACCAACTGCTCTATCACCGCCGCAGCTCACATGAGGCATCAAATAGACCAACTGCTCTCTCACTGCCGCAGCGCTCCTGAGGCATCAAATGGACCAACTGTTCTCTCTCTGCCGTAACCTGCCTGAGGCATCAAATAGACCAACTGCTCTCTCATCCCCGCAGCACGCCAGAGGCATCAAATAGATCAACTGCTCTCTCACCACCGCAGTGCGCCTAAGGCATCAAATAGACCAATTGGTCTCACCGCCTCAGCGCACCTGAGGCATCAAATAGATTAACTGCTCTCTCACTGCTGCAGAGCGCCTGAGGCATCAAATAGACCAACTGCTCTATCATCGCAGCAGCTCACCCGAGGCATCAAATAGACCAACTGCTCTCTCATCGCTGCAGCGCTCCTGAGGCATTAAATAGACCAACTGCTCTCTCACCGCCACAGCGCGCCCGAGGCATCAAATAGACCAACTGCTCTCTCAACGTTGCAGCGCTCCTGAGGCAACAAATAGACCAACTGCTCTCTCACCCCCGCAGCGCGCCTGAGGCATCAAATAGACCAACGCTCTCTCACTGCCACAGTGCACCTGAGACATCAAATAGACCAACTGCTCTCTCACTGCCACAGAGCTCCTGAGGCATCAAATGGACCAACTGCTCTCTCACCGCCGCAGCACGCCTGAGGCATCGAATAGACCAACTGCTCCATCACCGCCGCAGTGCGCTTGAGGCATCAAATAGACCAACTGCTCTCTCATTGCCGCAGAGCACCTGAGGCATCAAATAGACCAACTGGTTTCACCGCCGCAACGCACATGAGGCATCAAATAGACAGATTTCTCTCTCACCACCGCAGCGCGCCTGAGGCATCAAATAGACCAACTGCTCCAGGCTCAACATTTTTATGCAGCGCCTGGTTGCCCTTGAACAGGTGAGTTTTATACAGTCCCGTGAAGCGAGAGACAACACGATCAGGACACTTAACATTATAGAGAGGGCGAAGAGATCCGACACCCCACTCTTACTCCTGTCCACTGACGCCGAAAAGGCATTCGACAGGGTGGACTGGGTATTTCTTCAGGAAACGCTACGGTCGTTTGGACTGCCTAAAACAATATTGGACTGGATTGCTGCTCTCTATTCTAGCCCTACAGCTACAGTCAGGGTGAACGAGATCGACTCTGAATCTTTTGCGATCTCCAACGGTACCAGGCAGGGCTGCCCACTTTCCCCTCTTATATTTGTTCTTTCACTTGAGCCATTTCTTCGCCAAATAAAGGACAACCCTAATGTCAGCGGTGTCCAGTCGGACCACTACCATCACAAAGTAGCAGCGTACGCGGACGATCTCTTATTTTATATCACAAAACCTATAACGTCCTTGCCCTCGTTGCTACAAGAATTAAAACGATATGGTACTTTATGCAAATTTAAAGTCAATCTTCAAAAGTCGGAAGCCCTGAATGTTTCCATATCGGACTGTATGTTGATAGGTAACCTTTTTTCCCGTTTAAGTGTGCTACCCGATCTATACAGTACCTGGGCACCAGAATACCGGCAGACCTCAAGGAAATTTTCTCCCTGAATTTTCAACCTCTCTTGACGACGCTCATCGCGGACCTTAAAAGATGGGATCCACTTGCCCTTTCCTGGTTCGGCCGTTGTAACGTATTGAAGATGAACGCAATGCCACGACTCCTATATTTGCTACAAGCCCTACCCATCAAGATACCCCAGACTTTCTTTCATGCAGTTCATTCCATTTTTATTAAGTTCCTCTGGCGTGGCAAACACCCTCGTATTAGTAGGGCAATGCTGCTTCGGTCGAAGCTGCGTGGAGGTATTGGCTTCCCAGACCCTGCTCTCTATTACACAGCGACACACATGAGACGGGTCATTGACTGGTGCCGTCACAGGGAATTGAAGTTTTGGGTCTCACTGGAGCAGGAGATGGCACGGGCTCCGTTGGCTGGTCTGCCCTGGGTGGACATGCCGTTGGAGCCCCGTGTGACTTCTCATCCATTAATCGGCCCCTTGCTCGCCGAGATGGAACGGTTTTTTCATCTTTCCCACTTGACTAACTTTCCATCCCCCATGACCCCAATCATTGGTCATCCTGTATTTCCTCCAGGCCTGTCTGATCCGGCTTTCACCAGGCAGTCAACGAAAGGACTTATACGAGCGGCCCAATTTCTAAGACCCACAGGATGGATACCCACGGGGACCATAAGGCTAGAGCAGGCACCCATTACGTTGGATAGTTGGAGAGCCAGATAGCTCGCCCACTTCCTTGGTTCCTTACCCAAACACTCGCTCTTCCCTAGACAACTCCATCCCTTCGAAGAACTTTGCCTGGACGATGGCCCTATTCGCGGTACCCTCTCTAGGTCCTACCAAATCCTGACGCACACACAATCCTCCACAGATCCTCCCTTTTTAGCCAAATGGTAAAGAGACCTACGAACTACATTTACCACTCCACAGAAGGAACGTATACTCTTTTTTGCCCACAAATCATCACTCTGCAGCAAATACCAGGAGATTTCATACAAGTTGATCGCACGTTGGTATCGCACGCCGTCTGTGCTGGCCAAAATATTCCCCGGTCAATCAGACCGTTGCTGGCACTGTGAGCAACAAGCCGGCATTATTCTTCACATTTTCTGGGAATGCCCACAAATACAGACTTTCTGGCAGCCTGTGCTACGATTTATCCACAAGTTCACAGACATATCCCTGACCAATGATCCTGCAGCCGTACTCCTTAATCTCACTCCCATGTCAAAAAAAGCGCTACCACAAATCCCTACTTAAACACCTCCTCAATGCTGCTAGAGCCTGCATTCCAAATCAGTGGAAGCAGCAATCTGCTCCCACAGTGGCCCAGTGGTTCGCGAGGGTGAATGGCATTGAGCGAATGGAAGACCTGACTGTCACGATTCGGGATAAAACAGAGGAACATGGGAACAGGTGGTTCTATTGGACCCAGTTTCACTTTTCGGAAGAATACCTCCACGAGACATAGCATGCTCCTTATGATTGCCAGTGGCTATTGCCCCAAACCATGACCATCGAACGGACTGGCAGGCCGGAGATGTCCCTTGCTCACTGGTGGAAGTCCCACCCCCTCCACTTTATCCAAATTCCCCCCAATCTCTTTTCTCCCTTCTCCACAATTTCCATCCCAAAACTAATCTCTTTTCTCCTTTTCTCTTTTAGTCTCACTATCTCCCATTTTAACCCCCCCAAAACAAAAAGAAAAACATTGGTATGTCCCGACCCTAACTGACCACTGCGCAATACTCATCCCCTATATATAGATACCAAAATTCTCCAAGGGTATCGGGGCTAATACCTATAGTACTTTGGCTGCTGGGGGAACCCGATGTATTGAAGCATTATTTTTACACCTCCTGGGTATTCGGGTTCTTGCCGTGTTCACAAAGGTGCACATGTGTTATTTTCCTCTGAATTTTTACCGTTGGCCCAGATACCCATGCTATGTGATCACATGTTTGTAGTTGCCTATATTTCATTCTGCGTGAAGTTGCCTATACATTGTATGTCGCATACCACTAAATAAAATGTTAAAAAAAAATAGACCAACTGCTCTCTCACCGCTTCAGCGCGCCTGAGGCATCAAATAGACTAACTGCTCTCTCACTGCCGCAGTGTGCCTGAGGCAGCAAATAGACCAACTGCTCTCACAGCCGCAGCACACCTGAGGCATCAGATTGATCAATTGCCCTCTCATCAATGCAGCAAATAGACCAACTGCTCTCTCACCGCCGTAGCACACCTGAGGCATCAAATAGACCAACTGCTCTCTCATTGCCTCAGCGCACCTGAGGCATCAAATAGACTAACTGCTCTCTCACTGCTGCAGTGCTCCTGAAGCATAAAATGGACCAACTGCTCTCTCACTGCCGCAGCGCGACTGAGACATCAAATAGACCAACTGCTCTCTCATCGTCACAGCACGCCTGAGGCATCAAATAGATCAACTGCTCTCAACGCCGCAGCAAGCGTGAGCCATCAAATAGACCAACTGGGGACACTACATGCTGATTGGCTGTTGATGTGTGGGAGGAGCGGAGGAGTGCAGAGACTCGGGCTGCCTGTCACTAGACCAGCCCACTGAACCATCGGCCCAGTCCGAACGCAAGGGCCGCAATAAAAAAGTCCGAACGCAAGAGCCAAATGAAACAGCCCGAACGCAAGAACCGCATGAAACCGGGCAAAGAGCCGCATGCGGCTCGAGAGCCGCGGGTTGGCCACCCCTGAAATAGATCAACTGCTCTCACAGCCACAGCACACCTGAGGCATCAAATAGACCAACTGCTCTTTCATCGCCGCAGCGTGCCTGAGGCATCAAATAGACTAACTGCTCTATCCACGCCGCAGCGCGCCTGAGGCATCAAATAAACAAACTGCTCTCACTGCCACAGTGAGCCTGAGGCATCAAATAGACAAACTGCTCTCACCGCCGCAGTGAGCCTGAGGCATCAAATAGACCAACTGCACTCACCGCCGCAGCGTGCCTGAGGCATCAAATAGACCAACTGCTCTCTCACCGCTGCAGCGCGCCTCATAGCATCAAATAGACCAACTGGTCTCACCACCGCAGCGCACCTGAGGCATCAAATAGACAGACTTGTCTCTCACTGCCGCAGCGCGCCTAAGGCATCAAATAGACCAACTGCTCTCACAGCCGCAGCGCACCTGAGGCCTTAAATAGACCAACTGCTCTCTCATCGCCACAGTGCACCTGAGGCATCAAACAGACCAACTGCTCTATCAATGCCGCAGCGCGCCTGAGGCATCAAATAGACCAACTGCTCTATCAATGCCACAGCGCGCCTGAGGCAACAAATAGACCAGCTGCTCTCACAGCCGCAGCGCACCTGAGGCATCAAATAGACCAACTGCTCTCTCATCGCCGCAGTGCCCCTGAGGCATCAAATAGACCAACTGCACTCACCACTGCAGCGCGCCTCAGGCATCAAATAGACCAACTGCTCTCTTACCGCCGCAGCGTGCCTGAGGCATCAAATAGACCAACTGCTCTCTCACCGCTGCAGCACGCCTCATGGCATCAAATAGACCAACTGGTCTCACCACCGCAGCGCATCTGAGGCATCAAATAGACCAACTGCTCTCACAGCCGCAGCGCACCTGAGGCATCAAATAGACCAACTGCTCTCTCATCGCCGCAGTGCGCCTGAGGCATCAAATAGACCAACTGCTCTATCAATGCCACAGTGCGTCTGAGGCATCAAATAGACCAACTGCTCTATCAATGCCACAGCGCGCCTGAGGCATCAAATAGACCAACTGCTCTCTCACAGCTGCAGCACACCTGAGGAATCACATAGACCAACTGCTCTCACTGCCGCAGTGTGCCTGAGGCATCAAATAGACCAACTGCACTTACCGCTGCAGCGCGCCTCAGGCATCAAATAGACCAACTGCTCTCTTACCGCCGCAGCGAGCCTGAGGTCCTGAGGTATCAAATAGACCAACTGCTCTCTGCAAATAATTGAAGAACTCTGGACGGCCACACTCCAAGATAAATTCAAATGCCTTTTATTTGTGAAGCAGAATCACACAAAAGTAGGCCACAGCAAAGCACAATAGCTAACGCGTTTCACACTACCAAGAGTGCTTACTCATATGAGTAAGCACACTTGGTAGTGTGAAACGCGTTAGATATTGTGCTTTGCTGTGACCCCTTTTGTGTGATTCTGCTTCACGAATAAAAGGCATTTGAATTTATCTTAGAGTGCGGCCGTCCAGAGTTCAATTATTTGCAACAAGTATATGCCGTGCCTGCACCTGGGTTTCTCTATTCCTGGAGGGGCTGTTTTCTTGGATTTGTGGACTTACCTGGAGAGGTGGTTCTCTCACATATAAACCAACTGCTCTCATTGCCGCAGGAGCTGGATAGGCAAGTCCAGGGACAGGCCGGGTTCATCAACGTACAGGCAGTGAAGTACAAGGGAGCAGACAGGAGCAAGGTCAAAACAAGCCAAAGGTCAGATGCAGGCAGAAATACAGGAAGTCCGAAAAGCAAGCCAAGTCGATAGGTAATCAAGCCAAGATTCAGGTTCAGGAACAAGGTCACGGGAAGCTGTTGATCAGGCAGCACCAGTCAATGGGTTCAACCAGACTAAATAGGCCAGTCGGCGCCAAACAGTGCGCATGTGTGTGCGCCAACGCGCACAGGAGCACGTGCATGGGTGCCCAAAAAAACACGCGAGCCGATGCCCACAGGGACGTGCCAGCACGCACATCAGGGTCAGCCGGCACACCAGTGCCCACAGGAGCACGCACACAGGAACACGCACGCCAACGCGCATCGGTGCACACCGGTGCGTGCCAGAGTGGCCAACCGTCAGGTAACCAGGTAACCTCTCTGACGGTGCCCCCTCCTCAAGGGCAGACTCTGGATGCCCAGCCGAGCCAGTTTGGAGGCATGTGAGTTC
Organism: Lithobates pipiens; assembly: GCF_037356315.1. Lineage (NCBI taxonomy): Eukaryota > Metazoa > Chordata > Amphibia > Anura > Ranidae > Lithobates > Lithobates pipiens. The sequence continues at coordinate 168,528,070 of NW_027507718.1, read as the reverse complement.
TGGAATGCTTGTAAGAGATCTCTGGCGTATAGATTATTTTCAGGTTCCCATGAATTATCTTCGGGCCCATATCCTTTCCATTTAATGAGGAACTTGGTTTGGTTGCATTGTCTCCTACAATCTAGAATGGCTTCCACCTCGAATTGCTCCTCGTTGTCAACTATAACAGGTCTTGGGGGACCAAAACAACGGCCAGCAAAGAAATTCGGGACCACAGGTTTCAGGAGGGTAACATCAAGTTCGTAAGTTACGTTGTTAATTTTTCTTTTCACAGAAAAGGGACCCAAAAACTTAGGACCCAGCTTTTTAGAGGGACAAGCCAGCTTCAAATTGGCCGTAGACAACCAGACCTGGTTGCCATTTTCCAGCGCCTCTTTCCATCATAAATCTTCTTATAGTACTCCTGGGATTTAGCCATGGTTTCTTGAAGCAACTTGTTGGCAGAGAAAAAGTCCAGGGTTTCAGAGACTGCCGGCACAGTGTATTTGGGTATTCATCTGGGTTAAAAGACAGATGAAAGCCATAATTGGCAAAAAATGGTGTCTGGTTGATGGATGAGTATAAAGAGTTGTTATAAGAGAACTCAGCCAAAGGGAGCAGGGAGTCCCAATCTTTCTGAAAATGGAGAAACAACAGAGATATTGTTCTAAAGTTTGGTTGGTTCTCTCAGTTTCACAGTTTGTCTGCAGATGGTATGCAGAAGAGAATGCCAGCTCAATTTCCAAGGAACCACAGAGGGCTTTCAAAAGCTAGAGGTGAACTGGACACCTCGATCTGACACAATATTCGTTGGGACTCCATGCAGTCTTATAATTTCCCTGATGAAGATTTTCACCGTCTCCATGGCTGAGGGAGTGCCCTTCATGGGCAGGAAGTGCACCATCTTTGACAACCTGTCCACTACTACAAAGATGGAGGAGAAACCTTCTGATGGGGGAAGTTCAACAATGAAGTCCATCGAAATCATACTCCATGGTCTTTCCGGGACCGGTAAAGGTTTCAATAGACCCCATGCCCTTGTTCCGACTGACCTTGTTTTGGGCACAAGTACTGCATGACTCGACATAGTCCTTACAATCCTTAGTCAGGTGAGGCCACCAGAAGGTACGCTGTACTAGGTCAATCGTCTTTAATGGCTTGAAGTGTCCAGCCAACTTATGGTAATGACACAGTTCAAGTACGTGCACCCTTAGGTCCTCCGGAATGACAATCTTGTCCTTGTGCCAGAACAGGCCATCCTTAGCACAAATCTCATCAGACGGAGTCATTCCAACAGAGGCTTGTTTAATCCGAGACATGAGATCCCCTTGCAGGAGCAGAAAATTTCCAGGAGGGAGGACGGTGTCTGGAGGTTGGGTTTCCTCAGTGTCAAGGAACATCCGAGAGAGAGTGTCAGGTTTGACATTTTTGGAGCCGGGTCTGTAAGTTATATGGAACTGGAATCAAGAAAAAAAAAAGTGCCCATCTGGCTTGCCGGAGTTTTAGTCTCTTGGCTGTTCTCAGGTACTCTAAGTTTTTATGATCTGTGTACACCAGAACAGGATGTGCAGCACCCTCTAGTAGATAACACCACTCCTCCAGCGCTACTTTGATAGCCAGAAGCTCCCGATCTCCAACATCATAATTTCTCTCCGATGATGAAAGTTTACAAGAGAAGAATCCCACTGGATAAAGGAATGCTTTGGCACCCTGCTGTTGGGAAAGTACCGCTCCTACCGCGATTTCGGATGCGTCAACCTCCAGAACGAAGGGCAACGCCGGATCTGGATGCTTGAGGATGGTAGCCGAGGTGAAAAGCCCCTTGAGCTTCTCAAAGGCCAACTATTCTTCAGTGGTCCAGCAGAATCGAGTCCCTTGTTTGGTTAACTCGGTTATAGGAGTGATTATGGAGGAGAACCCCTTTATAAATTTCCTGTAGAAATAGGCAAAGCCAATGAAGCGCTGTACCCCTTTTTGTCAGCGGGTGCGGGCCAGTCCAGAATGGCAGCTACTTTCTCGGGGTCCATCTTAATGCCTTCAGCCGAGATGACTAGGCCCAGGAGGTGCATACATTGGATTTTAAATTCGCATTTTTCTGGCTTGGCGTAAAGCCCATGTTGCCTCAGATGAGCCAGTACGTTCCGGACATACCTGCGGTGGTCGGACAGGGAGGGGGAAAACACTAGAATGTCATCCAAGTAGACAACGACCTACAGGTCCAGGTAGTCATGAAAGATATCATTGACGAAGTGCTGGAAGGTTGCTGGAGCGTTGCACAGACCAAAGGGCATGGCAAGATACTCGTAATGTCCGAATCGAGTACGAAAGGCAGTTTTCCTCTCATCCCCTTTCCGGATGCGGATCAAATTATAAGCTCCGTAGCGATCCAGCTTGGTAAAGATAGTTGCAGTTCCCAACCTCTGAAAGAGTTACGGTACTAGTGCTAGTGGGTATCTGTTTTTTATAGTGATTTTGTTCAGTTCCCAGTAGTCATAGTTACATAATTAGTAAGGTTGAATAAAGTCACCAGTCCATCCAATTCAACCTGAGTGAGTAGTCAATGCAAGGAGTGATCCTTTTTTTTCGACAAACAAGATGTGAAAAGAGGTGGAAGGGCGGATAAACCCTTTCTTCAGGTTCTTATCTATGTAGTCCTTCAAGGTGCCCAACTCCTGCTTAGTTAACAGAAAGATCCTTCCAAAGGGGACTTCTGTTCCAGGTAAAAGTTCTATTGGGCAGTCATATGGTCTATGTGGAGGGAGGGTCTCTGCTCCCTTTTTGCTAAACATCCAAGAAGTCGTGGTAAGGTTCGGGAATAGATTGGCGTAGACCAGTATCTGAATTCATGCAGAGAAGCTGGGATGACTTGCAGGATGTACCACATAGACAGTGCTGACGGCAGTGCTCAGAAAGGAACTGAACTTCACCCGTGGCCCAGTCGATCCTGGGGTTGTGAGCCAGGGCATTCCCAATATAATTGGAAAAAGGGGAGAGGAGATAGCACCCAGACATAGAAGTTCTTGATGCTGAGAACCTATGGTGGCCGACAGGGGAACGGTTTTCTGGTTGACTGGACCAGAGCTGAGAGCAGAACCATCCGCCAAAGGTACTGCAAGACCCCGGGCCTTGGGTTGAAGAGAAAAGCCATGGTTGGTAGCGAAGGCTAGGCAGCCAAATGCTCCGGAGTCAACAATGACTGACACTGGGATAGTCCTTCTGGAAAGCTGCAAAACAACAGCAAGAGTCAGGTGAGAACCAGTTTTAGACAAGACAGGTGTATTCAAGGAAGAGAGAAGCAGGCACCTACGTGTCTTGTTGGGACAAGATCTTGCATAGTGTCCAGGGTTCTCCACAGTACAGGCACAGGCTGTGGGCCCGTCTGAGAAACTTTTCTTCCGGGATAAGAGAAGGACGGAGCAGGCCAAGTTGCATGGGCTCTGGGGCCTCGGAAACCGTGTTGGAAGAGGCGGGAGGCACTTGACTGGGTGGACTGAATACCCTTGGCAGCATCCAGTTGGGGCAAGGGTGACCAGAAGACCTTTCCGAATGTCTCTCTCTTAGGCAGCGGTGTCAGGGCTGGCTTAGCCCTTCCTCCTCTGGGCTGGCCACTCAGCTGTCCGCTAATTGCCAGCTCTCGTCTCTTTCCACAGTTACCAGCTGTTCCTGATGATGCTCGTCTGACCTGCCTATTTAAAGCCTTCCAGCTAACTTCTCCTTTGCCTTAGCGTTGGTCACATCACAAGGAACCATCTCCTGCTGTTTGTTTCAAGACTGGCTTGCTGACATCCCTCCTGGCTTCTTATCCTGCTTGCAGTTGCTCTCCTTGGATCCCTGACTTCAGGTCTGGCTGATTACCCGATCTGGTTAATGAACTTTGGACTGGCTGACTACCCGATCTGGCTACTGGACTCTGGCTATGCTTGACTACGTTTTTTTCTATTTACCTTTTTATTTTTATTAATAAACAAGTGTGATTTATTTGTACTTCTGTCTCAGTCTGATTCATGGTTCCTGACAAGCGGTCAATTTGGATAGAAAGGTTAATGAGGGCATCCAGGGTCTGAGGTACTCCGACACGTGCCAGCTCATCCTTTAAAGGATCGAACAGTCCCATGTGAAATTGATGACGCAGGGCCGCATCGAACCAGCGTCTGAATTCAACTGCGTAATCCTCGGCCGCTCTGCGACCTTGCTGCAGGGAATGCAGTGCAACCTCGGCTGTTGTGGTGTCATAGTTTCATAGTTCAACCTGAGTGAGTGCCTACAATTGTCCCTATTCCTGTACATTGCACACTCACATCGGTCTCTACCCTCAATGAGCCCACAATCCAAGGTCCCTATTTCTATACTATGGCCAATTTTACACAGAAGCCAATTAACCTACCTGCATGTCTTTGGATTGTGGGAGGAAACCGGAGTGCCTGGAGGAAACCCATGCAGGCACAGGGAGAACATGCAAACTCCAGGCAGGTAGTGTCATGGTTGGGATTCGAACCAGTTTATTTTATTCAATTTATTTATTCAATTTATTATTCAATTTATTTTTGATAAGGGAATACTCCCATCCTCAATGCGGGAAGCTCAAATTATAGTTCTCCCTAAACCGAATAAAGATCCCCTGAATCATACTGCCCTATCTCCTTGTTGCATGTCAACATAAAAATACTGGCCAAAAATAAAGTCATACTCTCACTACTCCATCCCGATCAAACCGGATTTATGACAGGGAAAAACACTGCTATGAACATCAGGCGATAGTTTATGAACATTCAGGCCCCCCAAGAACACTCTGGAACCCAGGTAGTGGTGGTTTTAAATACAGCCAAGGCCTTCGACTCAGAGATTTGGATTCGGGCCTAACTTCATTAAATGGGTGCAGCTCCTATATCTATCACCGAAGGCCGGTTGTACATATGGTTGGCTATCCGACCAATTCCCCCTTGAAAGGGGCACACATCAGGGCTGCCCCCTCGCCCCCCTACTCTATGCCCTGGTGGCCGAACCATTGGCCATTGCCATCAGGACAGAACCCAAAATATCAGGACTTCGATTAGGCACCACTCTATACGCAGACGACACCATTCTTTATTTAGCTGACCAGGGACCATCTTTAAAAGCTGCACTGGAGATTACAGAAAATTTTGTCAAATTCTCTGGATTGCACAGTAACTGCGATAAATTCCAGATTCTTCCCTTGGACCAATTCCCTCCACCCCCCATACATCCTCAATTACTGTCACGTACCTAGTGGAAGAGCCCGACCTGCAGGGAGAGACCTCTCTTGCGGCTCCGACTCGAGGGCCCTGGTAGAGCATACAGGAAGCACAAGAGTCAGGAGCGGCACAAGTGCCTGGCAGGATGTACAGCAGCGGATGGATCTGGAACCCAGGAAGCACTGTGTAGCGGAACCTCCAACAGGATCAGGAGACAGGCTGGGACCAAGAAGGAGCTGGATTAGCAGGCGGGAGCAGCAGGCTAAAACAGAGCAGCTGGTAGGCAGCAGGAACCAGGACTCTGGAGCAGGAACTTAGGCTGAACCTGGACTGCAGGCAGGAGCTGGAGCAACAACTGGAATCTGGACAGCAGACAGGCACCAGGAACCAGGATGCTGAGAGCAGGGTAGTCAGACAAACCGGGTCGGTGATCAGGCGGTCAGCACAGGCGCGCGCGTGAACGTGCGGCAGAAGGCCCAGACAGTCTGTCACTGGCAGGATCTTCCTGACATTGCCCCCCCAAGGGGCAGCCTCCCCAACCTGGCCCATCTTTCAGGGTGGGATCTCTTGAAAGCTTGGATTAAACTTTTTGCGTGGATGTTCTCCTCAGGCTCCCAAGAGTTCTCTTCTGGGTCATAGCATTTCCATTTGATCAAGAATAGGGCTTGATTATTCCTTTTGCTACAATCCAAGATAGCTTCGATTTCAAATTCTTCCTCGCCATCCAGTATTACAGGATACGGAGGATTCACATTCCGGTCAGAAAAAGGATTAGAGACAAAGGGTTTCAGCAGTGAAAAACAGGATGGATCTTGAGTGAATCTGGGAGCTCTAGCTCATAATCCACCTTGTTAATTTTCCTTTTTACAGGAAAAGGGCTCAAGAATTTGGGACCCAACTTCCTGGAGGGACAAGTCAATTTTAGATTTACAGTGGACAACCATACACGGTTACCAGGTTCAAGTACCAATTCACCCCGTTTCTTCTATTGTCATCCTTATTTTGCTCCTGGGATTTTGCCATAGTTTTCTGTAATAACTGATTGTTAGATGAAAAAAAATGTATTGTTTCCAAGACCGCTGGCACAGAACATTCAGGAATGGAGTTGGGAAGAAAGGCTGGGTGGAAACCGTAATTAGCAAAAAGCAGACTTTGCTTTATAGCGGAATGCATGGAATTATTGTAGGCAAATTCAGCCAAAGGGAGCAGTGTGACCCAGTCATCTTGAGAAGAGGATGAAAAACAACGCATATATTGCTCGAGGGTCTGGTTGGTCCTCTCGGTCTGACCACTCGTCTGAGGGTGGTAAGCGGTGGAAAATTCCCAGGGCTTTACACAGAGCTCTCCAGAATCGTGAGGTAAATTGCACTCCACGGTCAGAAACTATATTGGCCGGGATTCCATGGAGTCTAATTATTTCTCTGATAAACATTTGTGCTGTTTCGGAAACAGAAGGAGTACCCTTCATCGGGATGAAATGGGCCATTTTAGACAGCCGATCTACCACCACAAAGATGGCAATATGCCCTTACGCCGGGGGTAGGTCGACAATAAAATCCATAGACAACATTTTCCACGGCCTGTCCGGAATGGGCAGGGGTTTCAATAATCCCTAGCTCTGGATCTACAGGTCTTATTCCGAGCACAGGTGGTGCAGGACTCTACGTAACTCTTACAGTCTTTAAGTACTTGAGGCCACCAGAAGGTGCACTGGACAAGATCAGCAGTTTTAGTGACACCAAAGTGTCCTGCCAGTGCATGGTCATGGCAAAGTTCTAAAATTGACACCCGTAAGCCTTCAGGCACAAAGATTTTGCTCCCGTACCAAAACAGTCCATCCCTAGCCTGTAGTTCTGCTCCTACGGCGGGTGCCGATCCAATTGAGGCTTGCTTAATCTGCATGAGCAGGTCTTCCTGTAGCAGGAGAAAGTTCCCAGGGGCCAGGATAGTGTCAGGAGGCAAAGTTTCCTTGGATTTGTGGAACATCCTGGAGAGGGCTTCAGGTTTCGTGTTTTTGAAGCACAGCCAATAGGTGACATGGAACGAGAACCTGGAAAAGAACAGAGCCCACCTGGCTTGTCGCGGTCTCAGTCTCTTTGTGGACTTCAGGTATTCCAGGTTCTTGTGGTCTGTGTAAATCAGGATAGGATGAGCAGCTCCTTCCAAAAGGTATCGCTATTGCTTCAAGGCAGTGACAATCTCAATCACATCACAGGGCATAGCTACTCTGGAACTTGCAAACAAGTTAGCCTGGCTGTGCGTCCAAGGGAGATTAGGGACAGGCAAAGGTAAATGGCCATGCAAACTGGAGTGAATGATCGACTCAGGTTCACAGGTGGGCCCCTCATCCAGAGTACCACATGACCCAGAGAGTGCACCAGTCCGACTATTGCAGGACACATCCCAGAGATCGCTATATACAGCGGGAAGAGCAGAAGATACTGGGATGGTGGCAACAGGAAGTTTCTCTTTTGGGGTACCCTTGAGTAGGCAGGAGGAGGAACAGGAGGAACCCCAAGCCAGGATCTGTCCAGCAGACCAGTCAACATGTGGAGAATGGAGCCGTAACCAAGGAAGACCTAATATGATAGGAGATGAAGCCTTAGGTAAGACAAGGAAGGATATCCACTCCTGGTGGAGTGTCCCTACTGACATCTTAACAGGAAGGGTCTGGAAGCGGATAGGGCACCCTGGGAGAACAGTGCCATCAATCGCCAAGACCACCAATGGTGTTGTAAGGGGCAAAAGGGTAAGTCTCATGGAGGATGCAGTTTCCCAATCCATGAAATTGGCAGCGGCTCCGGAATCCAGATGTGCTGAGACCGAACGAGAGGAAGCACCGATATGAAGCAACACAGAAAAGGAGAAGACGAGAAGGTGAAGGTGATATTTCAGGGTCTAATACTCCACCTTCCAAATGTATTAGCCCTGAGCGTTTTTCCAGACGAAGAGAACAAGTGTCACGGAAATTACCTTTGGCCCCACAATAGAAGCATAGGCCCAGAGTACTGCGCCTAGTGCCTTCTTCGGGAGATAACTTTGTCCGGCCCAACTGCATAGGTTCCTCAGCAGGCAGGGGGTGCTCCTCGGATTGAAGAGAAGGGACTGGGAGCTCAGGCTGCCTAAAGAACGGGGATTGCTGGCATCTTTTTTCCAGGGCCCTCTCCTGAAAGCGAATATCGATCTGGTTACACAAGGTGATGATACTGTCCAGATCAGCAGGAAGGGATCTTCCTGCTAATTCATCCTTCACTCTATCAGAGAGACCATGTAAAAAGGTTGCAACTAGGGCCTCATTATTCCAGCTCAATTCAGCTGTGAGGATACGGAACCAAAGAGCATACTGTCCCACAGAAGCAGACTCTTGACAGAGATGTAAAAGAGCGCTAGCTGCTGAGGAGACACGACCCGGTTCCTCGAACATATTCCGAAAAAGTTTCAAGAAATCAGACAGGCTAGAAACCACTGGATCATTCAGTTCCCACAGAGGGGCAACCCAAGCTAGCGCCTCGCTGGATAGGAGGAATATAATATATGCTACTTTCGCCCGATCGGAAAGGAAGTTTTGGGGCTGAAGTTCAAAATGAATTCTGCACTGGCTAAGGAACCCCCTGCAAGCCTTGGAGTTCCCAGAGAAACGGGCCGGAGCTGGTAGTTGTAATGAATTTGTGGCTGCGACTGATGCGATAGGTGCAGCGGCAGATAGCGGTTGAGGTTGTTGAACCAGGGATCCCAATGAGGCCTGAACCTGTTCAACACGGGATGCCAAATCCTGAAGGAATCGCATCACCTGGGTCTAATGCGATTCTTGGGTCTCAAGTCTGTGAACTAAGCCCTGCAATGGATCATCTGTGGATAGAGGCACATCAGCTGGGTCCATGGCTGATCAAACTGTAAGGTCACCTGAGACCAGGTGACAGATGCACTCCTTAGGAGTCGGAAGTGCACCGCTAGGTAGTGGACCTTAGGACTGACTGCTGCGGATTGTACCCAGGGAGATTCAGGACACAGGTCTACAGGATCACTGACACAGATCCCAATGGGAGCTGGAGCATAGATTCGCCAGGGTGTGGAGTCTAAGAGCCAGCAGGTGTTTGCCAGAGCCTCCAGTGGTGAGGATGGACTTCGCTGCAGTCTGGCTCCAGGTCGCGGCCTCTAGGGTCTCACAGCTCACGCTCACAGTAGACTACAGGAGAAGGAAGCAGCAGGCTGGAATGACAAGGATAGTAAGGGGATACGGCAGAAGTCAGGGAAACTAGCAGACAGGAACAACAGAGAAAACACCAAAGGTTCTGGGTCACAGGCAGACAGGGATGGACAGGGACATGCAAAAGGTCAAGGTCACAAGCAGACAGGAATCGTTGAGAACACGCCAAGGTCGGTAACAGAGTCAAACGTAGAGCACACGGCAAGCAGGAAACAGGAAACCAAACACACAATGATACACGATGGTTGATCAGCACTGCTGGCTTGCAGTGCACAGGTTAATATAGGGTTCCCTGATAGGGCCTGGGGTGGAGCCATGCTTAAAGGAGAGGTTATAAAAACCACCAGGTGGAAGTGGCTGGCCTCTTAGTCAGAACACATGAGGGGAGGTAAGCAAACAGAGGAAGATCACTGCATAACCATGACAAGGTGTAATTTATGCTCCTAGAATGCCTGATGGCGCTCCCTACAATTTGGGCCTTTGTATGTGGCTAGGCTGTGTAAAAGTCACACACCTGCGGTATTGCCATATTCAGGATGAGTAGCAGAATGTATTTTGGGGTGTCATTTTTGCTATGTACATGCTTTGAGTTAGAAATATCTTATAAACTGACCACTTTGTGTAAAAAAAATTATGTTTTCATTTTCTTTCCACGTTTTCCGAAGACTTGTGGAAAAAAATGAACTGTTCAAAAGACTCATGCCTCATAGAATATACGTTGGGGTGTTTGCTTTCCAAAATGGGGTCATTTTGTGGGTAATTCCATTGTCCTGGTGCTCCAGGGCCTTCAGAAATGTAATAGGTCGTTAGGAAATTAGAGGTGTCATTTATGCTCCTAGAACCCCTGACGGTGCTCCCTGCATGTTGGACCTCTCTGTGTGGCCAGCCTGTGTAAAAGTCCCACACATGTGGTATCACCATACTCGGGAAGAGTTGCAGAATGTATTTTGGGGTGTAATTGGAAGTATGCATATGCTGTGCATGAGAAATAACTTGTTATTATGACAATTTTGTAAAAAAACAAAAAAAAAAAAAAAAACATTCTTCTTTTTCCCAAGAATTGTGGCGAAAAATTACAACTTAAAAAAATTCACCATGCCTCTTACTAAATACCTTGATCTGTCTACTTTTCAAAAAGGGGTCATTTGGGAGGTATTTGTACTTTCCTGACATTTCAGAGCCTCAAGAAATGAGATAGGCCGTCAGTGCATCAGGTGTGATCAGATGTGATCAATTTTCAATGATTTGCACCATAGCTTGTAGACTCTATAACTTTCAAAGAGACTAAATAATATCCACTAATTTGGGTTATTTTTACCAAAGAGATGTAGCAGTATACATTTTGGCCCAAATTTATGAACAAAAATGACATATTTGCAAAATTTTATCATAGAAACAAAAAAAAGTGTTTTTTTTTTCAAAATTTTCGCTCTTTTTTCACTTATGTTGCAAAAAATAAAAAACCCAGTGGTGATTAAATACCATCAAAAGAAAGCTCTATTTGTATGAAAAAATTAATAAAAATGTTGTTTGGGTATAGTGTTGCATGACTGAGTAATTGGCAATCAAAGTGTGCGACCGCTGAAAGCTAAAAATTGGTCTGGGAAGGAAGGGTGTATAAATGCCCTGTATTGAAGTGGTTAAGAAAATGGAGTCTGTTTTGAACTCTTTTGTTTGGGGCCATAGTAGACACAAACTAGCTTGGTCTATCCTTAAAAATCCTACACCCATGGGGGGAACTTCCCTCCCGGATCTACAAGATTATTACTTAGCCTCTCAATTGTTCTATTTTTATTATTTCAATACAACCAAGCTACAGTGGTACAGATCACTGGTTTGCACAGACTCCAGCCATCCAGCATATACTCCTATTCAAGTCATTCTACGAGGGGGGGAAACAAATCACGATCCCTCCCTGGTATAATGATGGAATGCTTATACATCATTGAGTATGGGAATTAAACGTAAAAAGACGCAACACTGTTCAAATCCACTCCCAAACCCCACTATGGCTCAAAAGCCAAATGCCGGAACTGCGCACCATCCAACCCTAAAATTTGGGGACCAAACACGGCGTGATTTACCTACACCATTCATTACCACTTCAGGGCCAATATGCTACCAGTACACCACCATCTGATTTAAGCAGGAAAATTTCCCTACCCCAGTTGCTGAACTGTAAAAATAAATTCGGTCCCATCCATCTACATGCTCAGCGTATAATGCTAGCTTGGCCAAACTGCTAGCACTGCAACTTTTCAGTTGGTAGACTCCCCCCTTTTGTGAATTTGTGGCATGTGCTGTACCTCATGGGCAGGTTCCAAAATGCCATTTCTTTTCATGGAAGGCCATTCCGGCTCTCTACCGGCATGTGGCTGCACAAACAGCAGAGGGCCATCAATGAGTACCTGTGCGAATATGGCACCAGGACAGGGCCAGGGGAGCTTGGCTTCTTTTCGCCACGCCAGTGGCTACTGATCAAGGATGCATGCACTGTCCTGTCACCATCTGAAGATGCTACAAGGATGTGAGCAGTGGTAATGCATGCGTCAGTGATACTGTCACTCTAGTCTTCCTGTTGGAGAAAACGCTTCATGGAATCATGGACAGGGCACTTGAGGCAGAACAGCGGGAGGAAGAGGAGAACCTCCTTACCTCTCAAGGCCCCCTTTATCCACATAGCATTCCTGCGGGCCCACCAAACACACAGGAAGAAGAGGAGGAGGAGGATTGTGTCAGCATTGATGTAGAGGATAACACTCAGCAGCAGTCTTCAAGGGATAGTTTTCAGCCCCCAGAAACCCAATGAGTTGTACGTGACTGGGAGGAGGTAGTTACAGATCATGTGATCCTTAGTGACCCAGAGGACTCAAAATCAAATGCCTCTGCAAACTTACGCTGCATGGTCTCCCTCATTCTGCAAAGCCTGCGCAAGGACCCTAGGATTCATGGTATCAAGGAGAGGGATCATTACTGGCTGGCAACCGTTCTTGATCCACGTTACAAGGGTAAGGTTGCAGAACTCATCCTGCCTTCGCTGAGGGAGCAGAGGATGAAACATCTTCAGGAGGCCTTGAAGAAAGCTTTTTGCAACACATTTCCTGACCCTTGGAGGATACCATTTTCTGGTGCTAGACAACGTGATGCTGAGGCTTCGTTCAGTCAGAGGAAGAGTGGTGGAGAAGGTGGCTGGCTGACCGATGCCTTTAAACAATTTTTCAGTAGTCAGCGCCAAAGTCTAATCAGTTCAAGCAACCATCGCCAGTGTCTGCATTACATGGTCCAGGAATATCTAGGGGGCAAGAGCAGACTTGGAGAGCTTTCCAACAGAGCATCCTGTTGGAAAGGTGCTAAGTCTTGAGGATAGACCACTGGCCAGAACTAGCTCAATATGCAATTGAGCTACTGGCTTGTCCTGCATCCAGCATGCTTTCTGAATGCACATTCAGTGCTGCTGGAGGGATTGTAAAGGATCAAAGAGTGCGCCTGTCCACACACTTTGTTGTTCATAGGCTCACATTCATAAAAATGATTGTCTTGGATCAGCAGCTATCAAGCACCTGATGCTGATGTAACTGATTGAATTTGCTATAGATGTGGGATTCCTTGAAGACTGCCTATGCTGACTATCCTATTCCTCCTCAATCTTGATAATGCTAGCTTCCAATAATATTTTTGGTTTAGGGCACCACCACCCAAGGCCCAATTTTTCTGCCCCTGTTTAACAGGGGCATGTAATTACAATTTTTGATTTAATATTTCACAGAAGGGCCTGTTCCTGCACCCAACAAGAGTATGAGAGGTTACAGTGCTGTGCCACCACCACTACCACCCAAGGCCCAAATTTCCTGCCCCTTTCGTATTTATCGGCGTATAACACGCATCCCAAGTTTAGGAGGGAAGTTTAAGGAAAAAAAAAAACTTACATTTAAATGCCCATCAATGCAGCCTTATCAGTGTGCATCTGCAGCCTTGTCCATCATTGCAGAATCATCAGTGTCATTTGCAGCTTGCCCAGCATCATTTGCAGCTTGCCCAGCGCCGTTTGCAGCCTTGCCAAGTGTCATTTGCAGCTTGCCCAGCGCCGTTTGCAGCCTTGCCCACGTTTAAATTTCCCGCCGCCGAGACAGACCGAGCGAGTGCCGCCAAAAAAGACCAAGCCCACTGCTCAGCTCTGCTCGCAGTCCCACCTCCCTGCTGTTTCTGGAGTGCTGCCGGAAAAGACTGAGCCGACTGTACTGTGTACTCGGCTTGGCTCCGCTCGCAGTGGGGATCAGCGTATAACTCGCACCCAAGACTTTCCCCCCATTTTAAGGGGGAAAAAGTGCGTGTTATACGCCGATAAATATGGTAATATTTTAATGCAGGGCACGTTCCTGCACCCCAACAAGAGTATCCGTGAGGGGCTGCAGTGTTGTGGCACCACTATCACCCCCCAAGGCCCAATTTTTCTACCACTGTTCAACAGGGGTATGTAATTACATTTTTTTATATAATATTTCACAGCAGGGCCCATTCCTGCACCCACCAAGAGTAACTGTGAGGGCTTACAGTGTTCTGGTACCACCAACACCTAAGGCCCAATTTTCTGTAGAGTATATAGGGCAGGCCATATAGTATATATACTGCTGTTCAGAGTATATAGTGCCTAGGGACCCCCACACTATTTAAAAAAAAAAAAATTGGGTGCGGGGTTCCCCTTAATATCCATACCAGACGCTACTACCAATGCGCTACTTTACAGGCATATTAAGGACACCCCCAGGCATGATATTTCAAGGAATATTTAATTTTTATTGTTTCACTTTAAGCATTATTAAAATCACTGCTCCCGAAAAAACGCACGTTTTTAAAACTTTTTTTTGCATTGATACATGTCCCCTAGGGCAGAACCCGGGCCCCCAAACACTTTTTATGGCAATAACTTACATATAAGCCTTTAAAATTAGCACTTTTGATTTTTCACATTCATGTCCCATAGACTTTAACGGAGTTTGCGCGTTCAAACACATTTTTTGCCTTTTCGCATGTTCTGCTGCGAGCGGAACCTGGGGGTGTTCGGCTCATACCTACCTGAAATCACAAAGGATAGCCTGTTTTCAACCAACACGTAGTCCATAATGCCCTCTTTGTGCCTCAGCTTTAGGCACATTTTACCACCTGCTCTGAAACTGTCCAAATATGCAAATGTACTGGCTCAAGGAGGTCCACTTCCTACACGATAAAATAGGTTCTCCTGTTGTCCTAGACCCAAAACTATGCCTATTGGGTCTATTGCCGGATGCAGAGGTAGACAAATTCCTAGCCACATTTATATATGAGACTCTCTTTTTGGTTAGGAAGTTTGTGGCCCAGACCTGGTTGCATGCATTACCCCTCACAATTCAGATATGGAAGAAGGACGTCAATGATACTCTTCCATTTAAGAAACTGGTTTATGCCCATAGAGGGTGTCCACTTAAGTATTCCAGGGTATGGAATAGGTGGTTGGGAGATGGCGAGACCTGTACTTGAATGAAGTAGGTACACATGCAGAATACACCACCCCTCAGTGATGTACCACAAAGCAGATGTTTCACCCACCCCTTTCTATAATAGGCTATACTCTCTATATTTAGAGCAGAAACTAAGTATTGCCATAGAAATATATAGTTTACCCTGTTTGCTCTGCTTGGATTGATGGGACCAAGAAGATTGTGTTTCTTATTATTCTATATGACATATGTATCTAAACTTGTATCTAAACTATGTGCATTTACTTTCAATAAATTTGGTTTTTCCAATAAAAAAAAGCAGGGTCTCCGCCAGCCAGGGGTCCACTGCAGGCTGACAGTGAGTGACAGCAGCGATTTGAGGGATATTTTAGGGGGCATCAGATTGGCCCAGGGCTAGGGGGCAATTCCCGGGACACTGTTTTGTCCTGGAATGAGGGTGTCCGGGACAGAGCTGCCAATTGCAGGACTGTCCCGTTTAATCAGGGGCAGTTGGGAGGTATGCTCACTGGTCCAACCAGCAAGAGAGTGAAGTCAAGAAGGTGACTGGTTTCTTCGTTCTGCTATCAAACCTTCCTGTTGCTCTTAGCAACTGGGAAATGACAGGACTGCTAGCATGGCTTGGACCTTTGCAAATTCATCAAAATAATGTTTAAAACTGAACTCCACAATACTTTAAAGCGGTTGAAAAGTCAAAAGTTTGTTTCTTTTCACCTTAATGCATCTTATATGTAAAGGCAAAAAACCTTCCACTAGCTGCGCCCCCCCAAACACTTACCTGAGTCCTCGATCAAACTAGTGCTGTGCCCAGTTGCAGCCCTTCTCTGCTTCCTGCTTTCACAGGCTACACTGAGAGCAACAAGAGCCATTGGTTTCTGCTGCTGCCAGTCAAAACCTGTGAGAAGGGAGTGGATGGTGTGGCCAAACCATGCTGTGTGTGTGTCTATAATGTGCTAAAAACCTGGCTTAGGGGGACACACCCACAAGGGCCCCCTTAGCTCATGGCTTGCTAAGGGGACACTTGGAGAAGGAGAGTGTAGCACCACCCCTGAAGGAGCAACTTGGTAATTTTGGTTTTTCTGTTCTGAGCCTCTGCTCTGACATACCTGGTTGAATAATAAGTCACTGCAAGCATGTATAAATACACCAATATAAAATACCTTTTGCCTGGCTGTGGGTTGCTATTAGGTAAATAGGCACACAACTGTTTAGTAATAAATGCACTTCATCTATTGATGCAAGTCTTAAAAAAAAGGCAATTGAACATGAATGCCCACACAAAAATCTGGGAAAATCTAAACACCGTCTGCTAGACAGAGGAATGACTATGCCCAAGTGACCAAGATCAGTTTCTATACCATTAACTGAAATTAATACGGATATTAGCAAAACAGCAATATCCGCGTGTCCCAGAACACAGCACGCCCATTCACAAAGCACTGCGCGACTACTCCTGTAGGAAACAGGCAGTGAAGCTGCAAGGCTCCACTGCCTGTTTCCCTTAGCCAAAATGGCGGCGCCAGGACCCGGGGGACAGGTCAGCCTCGGGCGGCCGACATCGCGGGTGCCCTGGACAGGTAAGTGTGCTTATTAAAAGTCAGCAGCTACAGTGTTTGCAGCTGCTGACTTTTAAATTAGTTTTTTAAAACCAGCCCTCCTCTTTAACTTCACATTGACACCCGCAGTAGTTGGCAGATGTCAGTGTGAACTGCTGGCAATTTAGGTGCAATGCAGGAACCCGCACAGGAATCGCTGGGTTTCCCATATCACACCAGTTATTAGTAAGAGAGGGTTTTTCTTTGTATGTGTTAACCACTTCAGTTCCAGAAGGTTTTAACCCTTTAATGATCAGGCCATTTTTTTGCGATACCGTGCCACTTTAACTGGCAATTGGTTGTGTGATGCTGTACCCAAATACAATTCATGTCCTTTTTTTCCCACAAATAGACCTTTTGGTGGCATTTGATCACCTCTGCGGTTTTTATTTTTTACAATATAAACAAAAAAAAGAGCGAAAATGTTTGCATTATTATTTCAAAATGCCCCCAATAAAAATACATACTGTATAATTAAAATGTGCGAGTGAACTCTGTTTCTGTCGCAACCTAATTGAATTTGTAATGTTTTAAGTATATTCTTTTGAAACAAAATTGATTGTTTCTTAAAAAGGGGGGGGGGGGGGGCGCAGTTTGCCATCTTCACCCTGGGCACCAAATGGCCTTGTCCCAGCACTGCTTGCACTGATCAGTCCACTGGTCTTTCATTGACTCCCAAGACTTCTTGGGTCCCCGTGCTTATTTAAATGATTTTGGTGAGTGTGGGTTGTCATCCTCTCCCTTATTCTTCAACAACTCATTGAGGGCCAAGCTATTTTAGAGAATCCCTCAACGAAAGATGTGCTGGAAATGGAGCGAGTACAGAGAAGGGCAACAAAGCTAATAAAGGGTCTGGAGGATTCTAGTTTGAGGAAAGGTTGCGAGCCCTGAACTTATTCTCTCTGGAGAAGAGACACTTGAGAGGGGATATGATTTCAATTTACAAATACCGTACTGGTGACCTCATAATAGGGATAAAATGTTTCCGCGGAAGGGAGTTTAATAAGACACGTGGCCACTCATTAAAATTGGAAGAAAAGAGGTTTAACCATAAACGACGTAGAGGGTTCTTTACTGTAAGTGCGGCAAGGATGTGGAATTCCCTTCCACAGGTGGTGGTTTCAGTGGGGAGCATTGATAGTTTCAAAAAACTGTTAGATAAGCACCTGAACATTCACAACATACAGGGCTATACATACATAGTAGGTGAGGTCGAAAAAAAGACAAAGGTCCATCAAGTCCAACCTATGTGTGTGATTATATGTTAGTATTACATTGTATATCCTTGTATGTTGTGGTCATTCACGTGTTTATCTAATAGTTTCTTGAAACTATCGATGCCCCCCGTTGAGACCACAGCCACTGGAAGGGAATTCCACATCCTTGCGCTCTTACAGTAAAGAACCCTCTACGTAGTTTAAGGTTAAACCTCTTTTCTTCTAATTTTAATGAGTGGCCACGAGTTTTGTTGAACTCCCTTTTCCGCAAAAAAGTTTTATCCCTGTTGTGGGGTCACCAGTATTTGTATATTGAAATCATAATCAAGCGCCTCTTCTCCAGAGAGAATAAGTTCAGTGCTTGCAACCTTTCCTTAGAACTAATATCCTGTAGACCCTTTATTAGCTATGTTGCCCTTCTTTGTACTCACTCCATTTCCAGTACATCTTTCCTGAGGACTGGTGCCCAGAACTGGACAGCATACTCCAGGTGCGGCCGGACCAGAGTCTTGTAGAGCGGGAAAATTATCGTTTTATCTCTGGAATTAATCCCCTTTTTACTGCATGCCAATATTCCGTTTGCTTTGTTAGCAGCACCTTTGCATTGCATGACATTGCTGAGCCCATCATCTACTGGGACCCCCCGGAAACGGCTTTGTTCCAGTCTTCTCTCTGTAAACACGGAAGTGACATCACAACGTCACTTCTGGTTTACTCGGCTGCCAATAGCACCAGTTTTTAAAAAACATACAGTATTTAGAATCGCTGTTTTAGGCGATCTGAATACTTTGAAATGCAAAGGAGGGATTTGGGGTCTTTTAGACCCCCCCCGATCCCTCCATAAAGAGTAAATGTCACCAACTATTACTGTTTACATTCCTTGTGACAGCAATAAAAGGGATCAAAAACATAATTTTTAAAAAAATAACACAATGAATAAATGAAATTAATTTTTTTTTATTAAAGCACCCCTGTCCCCGCAAGCTCACGCAGCAAAGAAAATGCATACGGAAGTCACACCACATATGTAAACGGTGTTAAAATCACACATGTGAGGTATCCCTGCGATCCTCAGAGCGAGAGCAATAATTCTACCAATCTCTAGACCTCCTCTGTAACTCTAACCTGGTAACCGTTATTTGTTTTTCAAAATGTCGCCTATGGAGATTTTTAGGTACCGTAATTTGTCACCATTCCACAAGTGTGTGCAGTTTTAAAGCGTAACATGTTTGGTATCTATTTACTCAGCGTAACATCATCTTTCACATTATACAAAAAAATTGGGCCAACTTTACTGTTTCGTTTTTTTTTAAATTCGTTAAAGTGTCTTTTTCCCCAAAAATACTGCTGCACAAATAGCGTGTGACATAAAATATTGCAACAACCGCCATTTTATTCTCTAGATTCTCTGCTATAAAATATACATAATGTTCTAAGTAATTTTTTTGTAACAAAAAATACAGATTTTAACTTGTAAAACTGAGATATTGGAACACAGCACATGACTAAAACTTCAAAGGACAAGGGAATTTAAACTAGGATAGTTGGCAAGTATGAGGCAGCTGCTTTGGGCCCCAAAACAATGACAGGGTCCAGGGCAGCTGCCCCTTTTGCCCTGCCTTAAAGATGGCCCTGTGTGGAGCTATGCAGATGGCAGTATGAATATTTATTAGACATGTGCAGGATGAAAAAAATTGTTTGGTTTTGTTTAGATTCCTTATTTGAAAAAAATTGTTTTGTTAAACTCTTAGGCCCCTTTCACACGGGGCAGATCAGTAATGATCCGCCCGCTCAGCGGGGATCGCTCCGTTGTCCCCACTGAGCCGGCGGCGGACAGGGCGGTCTCCGCACACTGTGCAGGGACCACCCTGTCAGCTCTCCGCTCTCCTCTATGGGGATCGGATGAGCACGGACCGTATGTCCGTGTTCATCCGATCCGCTCTCCAGACGGATAGAAAAATAGGATTTTCCTCCGTTTGCAGAATCGGACAGTAGCAGAGGCGGACAATAGCGGGTGTCTGCGGATGTTCATCCGCAGACACCCGCTATCCCATAGGGATGCATGTATGTCCGTATTTCATCCGCAAACGGATGGATGAAATACAGACATACTGTCCGCATGTGTGAAAGGGGCCTAACATTCGTTTAACTTGTTTTTCAAAATTCATTTGGTTAGTTTTGTATTCGAATTAGAAAAATTTGATCACATTCAAAAAAATATTGAATCGGTATTTGAATTAGAATACGCATTCAAATTCGATTTGTTTTCCATTTAAATGCAGCTGTTGCATTAGGATATTTATACTGACTGTCTGGCAGTTTGAAAATTAGTACAGAATAGCGTAAAAAAAATTATATATAACCCTCTCCCAAAATTTCAAATAGAATGAATTTGAATTTGAATTTGAATATATAAAATTAGAATAGAATAGAAAAGAAGATAATTGAATAGAAAATAATAAAATAGAAAAGCAATAGAATAGAATAAAATAGAAAGAATATAATATATAACCCCCTTCCGAAATTTGAATTTGAAATAGAATGAATTTGAACAGAAAAAATTTGAATATAATAGAAAATAATATAAAAAAAATAGAATAGAAAATAAGAGAAAATAGAAAAAAATTTAAAAGAATAGAATAGAAAAACAATAGAACAAAATCGAATATAATAGAAAAAATATATCACCATCTTCCGAAATTCGAATAGAATGATTTCAAATTCGAATAGAAAAGATTAGAATAGAATAGAAAAGAAAATAATAGGAATAAATATATAAATAATAGAACTAAAAATAACAAAATAGAATAGAATAGAAAAACAACAGAATAAAATCGAATAACTAAATAGAATAGAATAAAATAGAAAAACAACAGAATAAAATAGAATAGAAAAAATATAATATTATATAACCATTTTCCAAAATTCGAATTTAGAATAAAATGATTTTGAATACAAAAGATTTGAATAAAATAGAAAATAATAGAAAAGAATAGAATAGAAAATAAGAGAATATAATAGAAAATAAT
Organism: Lithobates pipiens; assembly: GCF_037356315.1. Lineage (NCBI taxonomy): Eukaryota > Metazoa > Chordata > Amphibia > Anura > Ranidae > Lithobates > Lithobates pipiens. The sequence continues at coordinate 168,507,338 of NW_027507718.1, read as the reverse complement.
AGATTAGAAGATAAAAAGAATAGAATAAAATAAAATAGAAAGAATATGACTGATATAGTCTATTTTATTTTATTCTATTGATTTTCTGTTCCTTTCTTTTCTATTCTCTTATTTTAAATTCTATTTTTTTCTATTCTATTCTAATATTTTCTATTTAAATGTGAGTTCATTCTATTTGAAATTGGAATTTCGGAAGATGGTTATATATTCTATTCTATTTTATTACATTCTGTTCTATTGCTTTTCTATTCTATTCTCTTATTTTCTATTCTATTCTTTTCTATTATATTCTAATCTTTTCTATTCAAAATTTGAAAGATGGTTATATATTATATTCATTCTATTCTATTGTTTTTATATTCCATTCTATTTTATTACTTTCGGTTCTATTCTTTTGTATTATGTTTTATTCTATTCTTTTCTAAACTTTTCTATTCAAATTCATTCTATTCTAAATTCGATTTTCGGAACATTGTTATAATATAATCACCTTAAGAATTTAGAATTTTAACCACGCCGATGTACGTCGGCACAATGGCAGTGGTGGGCAAATGTGTGTACCTGTACGTCTCCTTTAAGGGGCGGGGATAGCAGGCCGCCGCGTACAGTGTGATCGTGCCCTCGAGACTGGGGGACTCAATGTCCACCGATTTCCCGGCGATCGTGTCACGGAGCCGCAGAACGGGGAAGTGCCTATGAAACCAAGGCATTTCCCTGTTCTGCCTTGTGTCATGGCAGCGATCACCGCTCCCTGTCATTGGAAGCAGTGATCATTGTCATGTGACTTGAAACCCATCCCCTCCACAGTTAGAATCACTCCCTAGGACACACTTAACCACTTCATCGCCCCTAGTGGTTAACCCCTTCACTGCCGGTGTCATTTACACAGTAATCAGTGCATTTTTTTAGCACTGATTGCTGTATAAATGACAATGGTCCCAAAATAGTGCCCGATGTGTCCACCATAATGTCACAGTCCTGATAAAAATCGCAGATCACCGCCATTACTAATAAATAAAAGCCAAAAACTATCCCTTATTTTGTAGACGCTATAATGTTTGCGCAAACCAATCAATATACACTTATTGCATTTTTTTTTTTAACCAAAAATATGTAGAAGAATACATATCGGCCTAAACTGGGGGAAAAAATAGTTTTTTATGTATTTTTAGGGGATATTTATTATAGCAAAAAATAAAAAATAATGTGTTTTTGTTCAAAACTGACGCTCTTGTTTTGTTTATAGCGCAAAAAATAAAAACCACAGAGGTGATCGAATACCACCAAAAGAAAGCTCTATTTGTGGGAAAAAGGATGCCAGTTTTGTTTGGGTGCAACGTCACACGTTTGTAAGTTAAAGCGACGCAGTGCCGAATCGCAAAAAGTGCTCTGGTCAGGAAGGGGGTAAAATCTTCCGGGGCTGAAGTGGTTAAAAAGAATGAATTCAAATTCAAATAGAAAAGATAGTTAAGAATAAAATAAAAATAAATAATAAAGAATATAATATATAATCATTTCCAAATATCGAATTTCAAATAGAATGAATTTGAATAGAAAAGATTAGAACAGAATAGAAAAGAACAGAATATAAAATAAGAGAATAGAATAGAAAGGAATAGAACAGAAAATCACCCGACTTCATATCATTGCAGGGCGGAAGCGACATCAAAACGTTACTTCCGCCTATAGCACTTACAGGGACTTTTTTTATAAATTTTTTTAAATTACAGTTAATAATTTTTTTTTTATTGCGTTTTAGTGTAAATATGTGATCTGAGGTCTTTTTGACCCCCAAATCACATATATAAGAGGTCCTGTCATGCTTTTTTTCTATTACAAGGGAGGTTTACATTCCTTGTAATAGGAATAAAAGGAATAAAATAGGAATAAAAGTGACACCATTTTTTTTAAAGAACAGTGTAAAAAAAAAAAATATAAGGTAAAATAAATAAGAAAAAAAAAATCCTGCTGAGTTCACGTGCAGAAGTGAACGCATGCGTGAGTAGTGCCCGCATATGAAAACGGTGTTCAAACGACACATGTGAGGTATTGCCGTGATAGTTAGAGCGAGAGCAAAAATTCTAAGTAATTTTCTAGCAAAAAAAAAGTTTTTAACTTGTAAACACCAAATCTCAGAAAGGAGCTCGGTCCTTAAGTGGTAATTGTTTTTCTATTCTATTCTCTTATTTTCCATTCTCTTCTTTTCTATTATTTTCTATTCTAATCTTTTCTATTCAAATTCATTCTATTTGAAAATTTAATTTCTGAAGATGGTTATATTTATTTGTATTTTATATTATATTTATATTATATTCATATTATATTTTATTTTATTGTTTTTTATTCCATTATTTTCTATTCTATTCTCTTATTTTCTATTATTTTGTATTCCATTATTTTGAATTCTATTCTAATATATTCTATTCTAATTTGAATTTATTCTATTTCAAAATTTGAATTGCAGAAGACGGTCATATTCTATTTTATTCTATTCTATTAAATTCTTTTCTATTCTTTACTATTTTATTTTTATTCTATTGCTTTAGAATTTTAATTCTGTTGTATTATATTTTGTTTTCGAAACTCGATCTCTAATTTGTTATAATTTGATTTGTTTTCTAATTCAATTGAAATCTGTTTTTGAATTCAAATAGAATTTCGTCCAAATTTTGGTTTGTTATTTTGGATTTGTTTAAATTCGTTACTATTGTAATTCGGATGCATCTAGATTTCCGATTAACAAAAATATTGTCCTAATTTTAATTCAGAACTTAACAAATTGCACATGTCTAATATTTATACAGCCTTGGCCAATCCCAGGGAGCATGCCCTGAAGGCTGCTGGGAGACTGTATATGCTCTCTGAGTACATTCAACAGGGGTCTTTTCCTGGAGAGGAAAAGTCCAGCCTGGAGGGGTTACTGCCCCCCAGGATAGTGCTGCCATATGCTTGCTGTTCATGAGGACTCAGGTGGGTGACTTGAGGTCTTGGATGCTGAAACTACTGAGAGCTGACAGAGGGGCTGTCTGCTAAAAATCTAGTTTGGTATCACTTGGAGGTTGGAAACCAACTGTTCCTGAACCTCTTTTAAGTGCAGAAGGCTGTGAGAGATCTTAGGGAGTTTTGGGCTGCTGCCACCCTTCTTGTGCTAGAGAGTCAGCTGTGTGTTTGCTAAAGAGGACATCAGCTAGTGTCCTGAAGAGCTTAGTCTGTTCAGTTCTCTGTGAAGGGACTCTGCTCTTGCTGCTCTAAAGAAAAAAGCTGGTATGTTAACTACTTCTATTACAAAGCCAAGTCCACAGTCTGCTATATGCAACTTCTGCTTCAAGAGGAGCTCCAGCCTCCTTCAGAAAAATATAAAAGTGAGCAGCTACAAATACTGTAGCTGCTGACTTTTAATATTGGGGCACTTACCCGTCTGCAAGACCAACGGTGTCTTCACCCAAGCTGATTTTTCAATCAGCTTTCGGGTGCTGCCGCTGGCATATTGGGCAAGGCTCCAAAGCTGGTTCCCTACTGCGCATGCGTGAAGTGCACTGCACTTTGTGAATGGCCCGGCAGCAAGGGAATGGGGATGAGGGCCGAACTTCCAAATGAGTTTGCTGCAGTGAAGTCAACCAGAAGTGGGAGCGGGTACCTGACAAAACCGGGTACCCACTCCCCCCCCCAGAAAAGATGCAAAATGCAGCAGCGGGGGGGGGGGGGGGAAGTGGAGCTTTCCCTTTTGGGTGGAGCTCTGCTTTCAGCTTATTTTTAGAAAGGAGTTTACTGTCCTCAACCTGTACATAGTTTGCCACCCTATTCCCTCAACCCTCCAAGTTTTCCCAAAATAAAAACAACATCCCCTAGACTTAGGGTTGCCGCATGTTCGGGATTCAGGTGGTTCGAAGCCCGGACACATGATTCAAAACCCAAACTCTCTGGCATTGTTCAGACAGGAATGTGGCTCGGAACAAGTACTGACAGGAGGGTGAGGGGGTCACTATGCACCCCACATTACTATTTTCTTTGGATTGCCCAAAAGTGTCCCAGGTTTGTTACAATCCTATAGTGTATACTACAAAAAAATTTAAAGATCGTTGTGCTGTGTTTGGCTAGAAGAAAAAGTGGCAACCCTACCTAGACTGGTTATTGTGGAAAAGAGTGGATGTGTTTGTGTTGCCTGGCTGCATGGCAATCACCTAGGCAAATTTTGGAGTAGCGCTACATATAGGTTCATAGGTTGGACTTAATGTCTTTTTTGAACCTACCGTAACTATATGATTTTACATTTTGAGTAATTTTTCATAGCAGCGCGCAGCGTCCTTGTTAGATCCCTTTCACACTGGGGCTGCCTGTGAGTTAGCGATAAAGCGCCACTCGTTTTACTGACGTTTTAAGTAGCGCTTAGAGGAGGGCCACCTTAAAAAAAATTATTAAAAGTCAGCGGCTACAAATACTGCAGCTGCTGACTTTTAATAAATGGACACTTACCTGTCCAGGGTGCCCGTGATAAGCAGATGACGAGCAATCGCTCATCTCTCAGCTGCCCCAGTCGCCATCCTCTGTCAGGGAACCAGGAAGTAAAGCGTTCACTGCTGGGTTCCCTACTGTGCATGCGCGAGTGAGCTGCGTGTCTTCACTGGTCCCCGTTGTGTTCTGGGATCTGTGTATTTGCAGGAAAAACAACGGGGGAGGGGCATCTGAGGCAAGCTATTCCTGGAAGTAGGTGCAGATACCTGGATTATACAGGTATCTGCACCCCCTCCCCCCTGAAAGGTGCCAATTGTGGCACCGAAGGAGGGGAGGAATCTTATAAGTGGAAGTTCCACTTTAGGGTGGAACTCCGCTTTAACCCCAAAGAAGGGGTTAAAAGCACCTGAAGCGCCACCCATTCTTTTCAATGGACAGGGCATTTTGGGAGCGCTAAACACAGCACTCCCAAACCACCCCAAAGACGCTGCTTGCAGGACTTTTCCTAACGTGCCGCAAGTGAATTGTCCCAGTGTGAAAAGACACACTAAAATGAATGGGAGGCGGTTTTCAGGCGCTATTTCTAGTGATAAAATACCTGAAAACTGCCTCAGTGTGAAAGGGGTCTTAAACTGGTGGCCCTCCAGCTGTTGTTACACTACAAGTCCCATCATGCCTCTGCCTGAGGGAGTCATGCTTGTAACTGTTAGCCTTGCAATGCCTCATGGGAATTGAAGTTTGGCAATAGCTGGAGCGCCACCAGTTTGAGACCCATAATGCTTTCTCCCATGTTGGCATTTTTCTGTCACACACAGTGAAATCACATATATACACCCCTGACACTTTCATTTTAGCCGCTATAATGCTCATCATTCCATTTGCTATACCCAATGCTAAGTGGATCCACCAGTCTCCATAGAGATCGCTCTGAAAACAGAGCAGTCCTGGTTGCCACAGAGACGCGTTATCCTCCGGCCTTTCCTGTGTTGGTTCGAAAAGAAGTGACGTAACGAGCTGCTCCCGTCATGCAGTGCGGGACGCGAGTCCGTAAGGAGGAAGGGCTGGAGATACTGTAGTGTCGCCATATTGTTACTGAGGGAAGAGCGAATATTGGGGATAAAAAGGAACCCGGTAAGTGAAGAACCTAACGGAGAAGGACTTTTATGAGTATAATTCTATATTTGACTGTTAGTGGGTCGTTACGAACACGTTACATGGTTCATAGTCAGCATACTTAACGTTATATCGACATCACCCCCTGATCTCAACAGATATTGTCCGAAATAAAAATCCTCGCCGCCTACAACTGCTCTACCCCCTCAATGGGGCAGATTTTTATTCCGTTTTTTAATCTGTGTTTTGTGCTGTGATAATGGAAAATGTTTATGCGAGAGCCGGCATTTAGCTAGTAGTGCAGCGCCAGAGGAGCTTTGTATTGCTTGATGTAACATGGCCCTATCCATAGGCTCTGTATACAGCCATAGAGACTGTACACATCCAGGGTTATCATAGTGTGTACTGACACTGCTTGAGCTTCATGTCATGTATGTGCTTGTATGGAGCCTCTGTTTAGGGTATGCTGCCTATATGCCATGTGTATTACACAAGGTTTACATTTAGATGGTCAATTTCTGTGATTGTTATTTAGTTTACATATATATTTTTGTTTTATAAAATTGTGGTCCCCTTTGGTTCATTCACACCAGCAGTGCGTAATCATGTGCCCTGTGAAGGCGCGATCCATTGTTGGAACACATTGGAAGAGATTTACTAAAACTGGTGCAGCTGTGCATGCTTCTAACTTCAGCTTGTCCACTTTATGCCTAGGTTCACATTGGTCCAATTTGGCATGCGATTTGACATTTTGGGCAATGGCATAGTCTGTGCAGCACCGATTCCCAAAAGTTAGTCTCTGTACTACTATTGCAACTTTGTCTGTCAAATCGCCCCTCAAAGTCGGATTGCCGTTGCCGGGTTGGTATCGTGCGAGTTCAGCTTTCTAACCCGCAGCAATATGAACCTAGGCAGTGATTCTCCAACTGTGCTCCGCATGAGATTTGCAGGTGTGTCGTGGGAGTTTTGAAGAGTTATTTAAAATTGCTAAGTGTTTTGAAATCTTGAACATATCGGAAAAATGAAATGGTAAATCAATGTCGCAAAAGTTAAAAAAGTGACGCACGTAAAAAAAATAAAAAAATCTGTCAGACTGTCATTCGTTGATTCCTTTTGTAATGCGAGACTTGTGTAAGCTCTCGGGTGAACTCCATCATTCTAATTATAATAGGGACTAAGGATGAGCTCCGGCCTTGTTCGCACACTCCACGTGCAGAGCCTGCCAGGAAGTTAGCACTGCGCCAACTTCCTGGCGGGCCCTGAACGTGGAGTGTGCGAGCACGCTGGAGCTCATCCCTAATAGGGACTGTTCCATGCCAACTTTGATTCTTGTATGTAAAGTTTGTTCATTGTTTAGCGATGGATAAGTGCTTAGACCCCTTTCACACTTTCAGATGTTTTAGCGCTAGAAATAGTGCCTGAAAAACCACCTCCCTTTTTAATCAAGTGTGACTCTTCACACCCGGGCAGTGCGCTTGCGAGACACGTTAGAGAAAGTCCCGCAAGCAGCATCTTTTTGAAATGAATGGACAGTGCTTTCAAAACGATTCGAAAGCGCCACAACACGGACGATTTTAACCCCTTCTTTGGCCGCTAGCGGGGGTTAAAAGTACTGGGCTAGGCCGAAAATCACTGTTTAAACAGCGCTAAAGTGAGAAGTGCTTTAGCGCTGCCGTGGCTTGGTGGGAAAGGAGTCTTGATCAAGTCTGGAACTCTGAAAGAGAAACTGTTGAAAACCAAGGAAGCAAGTGAAAGTACAAAGATTTCAATTGCTTTAATCCGATTTGCTCTCAAAAGCAGGCACATCCTTCACACTAAATTGAAAATTAAAATATGTAAGTTCTTCATCACAAAATTTGTTAAATCTTTTCAGGCGTAGCGTGAAAATTTTTAGATCTTTTTGGTGTTCTGCAAGACAAAGTTTGAGAAACACTGAATTAAAGTGGAGTTCCACCAAATTTTAAGAGATGGTCTTAAACGAAAGACCACCTCTCCACCCCTTGTTTTTAGATATTTAAACTTTTTTTTTTTTTACTTTCTCTCGTACCTTTTTTGGACGTACTAAGAGTAATTCAGATCCAAACGGGCCGTGAACGTCACATCCTCTTCTGCAGCAAGCCCCCTGTTGTCTTCTGGGGCGTGTGTGTCCCCGTCCCAGGAGACAAGCTGGCCATTCACAAAGCGCCGCGCATGTGCAGTTGGAAACGGGCAGTTGAGCTGGTTTTCCTTAGTTGGAATGGCAGCACCTGCACCTGATCCGATGGACGGATCGGCCTCAGGGGTGGGATTCGGGGGGCCGACATCATGGGCTCCCTGGACAGGTAAGTGTCCCTATTAAAAATCAGCAGCTGCAGTGTTTGCAGCTGCTGACTTAAAAAAAAAAAAATAAAAAAAATACATTTTCGGCTGGAATACCACTTTAAATTGTAACTCCACTCTTGTTGGGGGAAAAAAACAATCCCCCTTGTGTGATCAGTGTACATTCAAGGGGTTTTATCAAACTTTATTGCAGAGTCATATCTTTTGTTTTTCTGAAGAAATGGCTGTTTCACCATATCCTTTGCAGACTGAATTTGAATGGAATCGCCTGGTTCTTTATGATCACCCGGTGCACTCCAAGTGCTCTGATGAGAAAAGCTGCTTGTTTAAAGTGGTAGTAAACCCCACTTAGTAATTTTTACTTACAGGTAAGCCTATTATAATAAGGCATATCTGTAGGTAAAATTAATAACTCCTAAACGTGCACGTGCCAGTTACGTCACCGACGCATGCGCTCTGAAGGTCTGGCATACCTTGCTGGAATCGAGGGCTCCCGCACGCATGTGTGGTAGTGATGATGAACATTACAGCGACTGCAGATTGAAACATTAAATTACAATTGGCATGTGCAGCAATTGCAAATGTCACAAAACATTTCAGCTTCATGCACTGCAGGGTTATGTGGTGTAGTGACTCCAAATGCTGATCTGTTTAGGGATGTGTCTACACCAGATGAAGTCATACGTGCTGTTAAACGCAGTACAAACCTGTATGCAAGAAAAATGAATATATTTCAATAAGCCTAGTTTGCGCTGCTTTCACGCCTCTTTAAAAAAAAAAAGAATAGAGCTTGCTACTTTGTTTGCACCATATGTAAATGCTGCTCATATGCCAATAAATGAAGCACAAATGCATTACAAAAGCATGTAAACGCACACAGAATTGCACTCTGAATGTACATTGTTGTGTAAACAAGCGGAACTATGCTCATCTGTTCTCTTGCTCTGTGATCCCTCGGAGCTCCCACTTGCCCTGTCATCTTCAACCTGGAGGCTTCTGGATATTGATCCCTGGCTGTTTCCATCGGCTGGGTCGAGATAACATCACTTCCATTTGCGCACAAGAGTTCAGTCATCCTGAAATTCTTGCACTGATCTTCACATATAATGTGGACACATAGGTAATGGAAATTTAATTCAGAAAAGATAGTATGTCTTATCTGTGTTAAAAATCAAGTTTTTTCAAAATGTTATTTTTTTATAGGTTAAAGCTCCATTGTCTTTGACAGCTAAGTCTCTGTGCATCAGCTGCCCAAGCGACGCATATGTGGGCTTTAATGCCCACCTTTTTTGGCCACAATTGTGTGGTCATGCATCACCCATATGAAATTCTTTTTATTTTTTTCACACAAATAGAGCTTTATTTGGGGGGTGGTATTTAATCACCACTGGGTTGTGTTGTGTTTTTTTTTTTTTTGCTAAAATGAATTAAGTCATTTTGCTATAACGTGGTTGGCAAGTGGTTAAACCAAAAATGTAATACATTGGTAAGCTGCAATCATTATGTGGTGGCTGCATCAGTTTTCTTTTTCTTCCTTTTTCTTTAAGTGGTTTGTCTCATCCATGTAAACTGATAAATTCTGCTGGACAGTTTGTGTTTGATTGGCTGGATTAGCTGATTAAAATAGAGCCTAAAAAAGTAAACCAATGCATCCATCACATCTAAGAATTGGTAAGCTGCAATATATTTGCTTTTGGGTTTTAGCCCAGGTTCACGCTGCGGGATTGAAGCAGTGCAAATTCAGGATGGTGCCATTGCTGGCAATTGCTGCCGTTTTGACATGTCAAATCGCGTGTCAAAATGCACCAATGTGAACCAGGGTTAATACTGCTTTAATACCCCCCTTTTTTTTTTTTTTACTAGAAAATGGCATCAAGTCATACAGAGTTATGGATGTGGGACTGGAAATTTTACTGAAGCATGCTGTATATCTTGCCGTCCAGGTGGCCATGCTAACTTATATGTGTCAGAGCAAACATCCTTAGTAGCTTGCATCCGACACCATAGAACACAGCTGTGTGACAGAGTTTTAAAATATAACTAAGGCTTCAGGTACACTGCTGGTAAACGGACCCTTATCCGAGCATGCGGCAGGTCAGGAAAGAGGGTGGGGACGAGCGAGTGCCCCCTCCTGAACCATACCAGGCCACATGCCCTCAAAATGGGGGGGAGAGGGGGTACTTTGGAGCATGGAGGGGCCCTGCACCCCCCACCCTAAAGCACCTTGCCCTCATCTTGATGGGGACAAGGGCCTCTTCCTGACAACCCTGGTTGTTGGGGTCTGCTGGTGGGGGCTTATGGGAAACTGGAAGCCCCCTTTTACATGGGGCACCCCCAGATCCCAGCCCCCACCTTATATGAATGAGTAGGGGTACATTGTACCCCTACCCATTCACGAAAAAAAGGTAAAAAATAAAACACAGTACACAGGTGTGGTTTTTATTTTATTTTTTTTACTTCTTACTATTTTTATTGTTGTCAACAGATAGTAACAAAACATTGCCAAATGGGCATACCCTGGCATGAGACAATCATCAAAGATGGTATACAAACATCTACAGGTATGCAGGCAGGTGTACGTTGCGGAGGATATTTATAACATCTGAACCAGAAATAAGAATTACAAGAGGGAAAAAAAAGAGATTGTTCCCCAAAAAAACCCCAGGACGTTGTGTTGGTTTCATAGAATAAGTATTAATGAAGTTTAGAAGTAGAGAGGTCGCTGCATAATCAATGCTCGGTTAGTACACAATACTTTGAGATCTACTCAAATGGAATAAAGTGACAGAGTTCAAGATAGGGGGGCACTTCTCAGGTCAGCCAACCATTTGTCCCAGGATGTATAGAAATACTTAGTTTTTTGGTTTGCTTTGGAAAACGCAAATTCTAGTTGAAAATGAGTTGGTACACAGGTTTTTTAATTAATTTATTAGGGCAGCGCCAGTGTCTCTTCCGATTTTAATCGCCCCATGCCAATATAAGTAGTGGCACACTGCGCACCTAGCATTAGAGCGGGAGGCAGCATCAAGTCAACATTGGGAGAAGACAGTGGGTATCCCCTTAACATCTACGCCAGACTGAAGGGCAGGGCATGGTATGGTCTTGGAAGGGGGAACCCATGCAGTGTTTTTTTTTTTTTTTTTTTTTTTTTTTTTTTTTTTTTTTTGGGGGGGGGGGGGTGGGGTTCCACTTCCACTTCAAGATCGTCAGAACACAAATCACATTTCAAAGTTGGATCAGTTAAGACCGCGATCCGACTTCAGTGATATTCAGTGGGCTGAAGTAGGATCAAAGTCGGACCAAAGTAGTGCAGGGAGCAAAGTTGGACTGACTTATGTCAGACCAGTTAAGATGGTTCTCATAGGAAAACATGGATTTTACACATCATGCAACATGAGCTTCCAATGTCGGTGCATTTGTCATACAAGTGTGAACCCGGCCTTGGGAGCAGTCCGGCGTTTTTTTTTTTTTCAGCTGCCCCTGTAGTGTCATATTTTGCTCCCCATCATAGAATGCTCCGGAAGGGACGTTGCGGCCGGAAATTTTGCACTGCGCATGCGTGATGCGTTCCAAATGCTTGTACCATGCGTTCCAGAGGATTTCCAACAATGTAGTTCAGTGAAACAGTCAGATAATGTCACGGGAGTGAGGGGAGGTAATCGTGACATTAACTTTAGACAGAGCAGAGAGCGGCGGAGAGAGAGTGGGTAACTGTGGCTCAGGGAGGGGATTACCTCCCCTCACTTCTCTGACATTATCTGATGGTTTCACTGGGCTGCATTGTCGCAAATCATTTGGAACGCATGGCGCATGCGCAGTGCTAAATTTCCGGCCGCAGCGTCCCTTCCGGAGCATTCTATGATGGGGAGCAAAATATGACACTACACCCCTGAACTCTCCTCTGTTATCTTATCAGTACGTGTACACAGGGTCGTTCCTAGGCAGTTGAGTTTAGAAGCATTTTTTGGAAAGCAAAAGAATGCGTTTAGGATGGATGTCCAGAGGTATAAGAGTCGCAAGTCTTGGACCAAATTTATGAAAACCCTCCATATTTTCATTGTTGGCACCAATGCATGCAACAAATGATTTAAAGCAGACCTTCTGTTTTCTTGTTACATTTTATCTATTATTACCCCCCTTTTTCAGAGCAGTAGTAATTAGATCACTTTCTGGTCATGACAGTGCTTGGGTTTAGCAATTGGCTTCTAGATTGTATCGTCGTGTGTGCCTCAATACCCAGACGTGTGTATAAAGAAGAGGGGTTACTTTTGTAGAGACTGTCGCTTGATCCGGCCAAGGTGACAATGTATCTTTAAAACTAAGTGGGTAGGTAATGTTTTTACTTGAATTTATTCCATTGGGGTTTTCATTTATGGGTCCTGCCATACAAGGATGGCATTTACAGACAGTCTTATGTACTTTTGGACATTGTTTGCATATGCCTCACAAGAAGCATTGCCTAAGGCATAATGTACATGGGACCTTGAGTCAAACTATTCTGAACAATTTTATTTTTTTTATTTTTATTTTTTTTGACAGCTTGAAACGGGTGTTTAAAAACGCCCATTTAGTCGCGTTTTGACGTGTTCACATCTAGGAGCGTTTATTTAAGATAACATCATAAGACCCTCCCAAAGCACAAAAAACAGTATAGGGATGCACCGAATGGGTTTTTTGGTGCCGAAACCGATACCGAAAATGAAAAATACACTAGGCTGAAAACCGAAACCGATACCGAAACAGCACCGATACCGAAAATGACTGTTTTTAAAAAATATTTTTATACAGGAGGTGGTCAGAGACTGGGGACATGGTACAGGAGGTGGTCAGACACTGGGGACATGGTACAGGAGGTGGTCAGAGACTGGGGACGTGGTACAGGAGGTGGTCAGAGACTGGGGACGTGGTACAGGAGGTGGTCAGAGACTGGGGACGTGGTACAGGAGGTGGTCAGAGACTGGGGACGTGGTACAGGAGGTGGTCAGAGACTGGGGACGTGGTACAGAAGGTGGTCAGAGACTGGGGACGTGGTACAGGAGGTGGTCAGAGACTGGGGACGTGGTACAGGAGGTGGTCAGAGACTGGGGACGTGGTACAGGAGGTGGTCAGAGACTGGGGACGTGGTACAGGAGGTGGTCAGAGACTGGGGACGTGGTACAGGAGGTGGTCAGAGACTGGGGACGTGGTACAGGAGGTGGTCAGAGACTGGGGACGTGGTACAGGAGGTGGTCAGAGACTGGGGACGTGGTACAGGAGGTGGTCAGAGACTGGGGACGTGGTACAGGAGGTGGTCAGAGACTGGGGACGTGGTACAGGAGGTGGTCAGAGACTGGGGACGTGGTACAGGAGGTGGTCAGAGACTGGGGACGTGGTACAGGAGGTGGTCAGAGACTGGGGACGTGGTACAGGAGGTGGTCAGAGACTGGGGACGTGGTACAGGAGGTGGTCAGAGACTGGGGACGTTGTACAGGAGGCATCCCCCATTGCAGCCAGTGTGCCCCATTGCAGCCAATTGCAGCCAGTGTGCCCCATTGCAGCCTGTGTGCCATTTTGCAGCCAGCCTGTGCACTGTGTGCAGGGAAGAGAGCCACCTCCGCCGCCTTTTTGATAACAGCGTCGGGAACATCACAGCTTTCATTTCAATTGCTGTGTGTTTCCGGCCGTGCGCCGTCACATGCAGCCCCTCCCCCTTGTCCGGGCACTTTGATAGACAGATCATCCTTTCAATCCTGCGGATGATCTGTCTATCTAAGTGCCCGGACAAGGGGGAGGGGCTGCGTGTGACGGCGCACGGCCGGGAACACACAGCAATTGAAATGAAAGCTGTGATGTTCCCGGCGCTGTTATCAAAAAGGCGGCGGAGGTGGCTCTCCTGCGCTATGATGGGCGTCACCAGGGGCGGGGGCGGAGCCCCGCCCCCCACCCAGGCCACGCTCCATTATCGGCCGTTTTTCTCTTTCGGCAAATAGCCGAAAAGGGCATTTTCGGCCGATAGGTTTCGGCGGCCGAAATTTCGGTGCATCACTACGTATTATTTAACTTTCAGTATTTATTTAACTATTTTTGCCAATCTGTGAGATTAGAGTGTGCAGCAGCAATGTACTTGTATCTACCTCAATTTCGCTTTTACTATGGCTCCCATAATATGAGAATATGTAAGGAAATGCTCCTGACGTTGCTGTTGAGGCTAGAAAGAAGTCAGAATTTGCGTGCCAGGACCAGAGTTCGTTGCTACTGGAATTATCCATTGATTGTGCAGCGCATGTCTGTAGGATATTTTTTCCAACATGTATGTACAGCAACACTAGTGGTGTACTGGATTGGATCATGGGTTCATTAGGGGTATATAAATGGTCTATGAAGCATTGCAAGCAATTAAAATTTTTTGACATTTATTTTTATTTTTTTTGTGTTTTTTTTTTTTTTTCATTTGCTATAATTTTTACGTTTTGTAATGTAAAAATGCTTCTAAACTAAAATGCAGCTAAACGCCGGTACTGCTTTTAGCCGCTTGAAACGTTGGAAACTTCAGCATCTGAACTCATATTTATTTATTTTTTTGCCTTCAAAGAAAAGCCTCTAAATGGAACTGCCTAAAAACGTCATTAAAGCGGCGTTCCACCCAAAAATGGAACTTCCGCTTTAAGCACTCGTTGCCCCCTTACATGCCACATTTGGCATGTCATTTATTTTTTTGGGGGGGGGATGGGGGCTTCGTTAGAAGGGGGACTTCCTGTCCCACTTCCTCTTTCCACCCAGGGACCGCCAAGGCGACTCCTCCTTTCACTTTAGGCGGCCCCTCCCTCTAGGCGATCTCCTGAGACACGTGACAGGTCCCAGGAGATGGCCTGTCCACTCCGGGAGCTTCACGGGCAGGGATACTTAGAGCGACCCTCCATTCGGCCGCATCCCTGGGCCATGGACTAGGTAAGTGTCTGTTTATTAAAAGTCAGCAACTACACTTTTTGGAGCTGCTGACTTTTAATAAACATAAAAAGCCTGGAACACTTTAAACCAACCTGTGTACATGTACACATAAGATAACATTGGGGTTCAGGGGCAGCTGAAAAAAGCAGCCAACTGCCTCTGAACGTCCATTTACCAGCAGCAAGTGTACATGAGGCTGTTTTTTTATTTTGTCAGTTGCATATGTTGGACTGTTTTTGTTATTCCATATCTGTTGATTTTGTTAAACAATTGACACACCATGTACCATATTTTTAACTCTTACGCTGCTTTTGCTAGCGTTATTTGTTTTTTAGGGCACACAACAGCAAAAAGATTTCTCAGGCAGTTTGTAAAGAGGTTTCTTCTAAAGCTAAGCTCCACCCAAAAGGGGAAGTTCTTCATTTAGGGCTTCTCTTCACCTCCCACTTCTGCTCGGAGCACCTAGGCGATCCAAGCAGAAGTCCTCCTCCCTCTTCTTTCCCGCAGTCATCTGGGACACATCTGTGGGACCATTCACAATGCGCAGTGGGCACCCGGCTGTGAATCTGCAAACTGTCACAGCTGGGTGTCCCCAGTTGAGATGCGGAGGACAGAAGACCAAGGGAAGGGACGGCTTGGGTGAGCATATCTCTGTATCTTGGGACTGGTGAGTGTCTGATTATTAAGTCAGCAGCTACAGATTTTGTAGCTGCTGACTTTTAATAAACACACAAATGATTTGAGCTCCTCTCAAAACCCCTTTTACATTGAGGCGCTTTTTACACTATGCTTTCACACTAGGGCAGTGCGTTGGCCGGGTGGTGAAAAAAACACCCCTCTTCATTGAAATGAATAGAAAGCTCTTCAAAAGCGCTCAGTGTTTTACTGGCAGTTTAGAAGTGCCTCCGTGTGAAAGGGGCCTAAGCTACTGGAAAAAACGCAGTAAGGCTACTTTCACACTAAAGGCGCTTTTAAAGGTGATTTACAGGTGCTATAGCACTAAAAATAACACCTGTAAAGAGCCTCTCCTCTCTCTCTCTCCAGTGTGAAAGGCTGAGTGCTTTCACACTGGAGTGGTGTGTGTTTGTAGGACAGTGAAAAAAAGTCCTGCAGACAGCATCTTTGCAGCACTGTAGGAGCAGTGTATACACCGCTCCTAAAGCGCCCCTTACCCATTGAAATCAGTGGGGCAGCGGCACTTTGTGGGTGGTTTTAACCCTTTTTCGACTGCTAGCATGGGTTAAAAGTGCCCCGCTATCGGCCGAATAGCTCCGCTAAGTAGAGCGGCATTTTACCGCCGACTGCCCCAGTGTGAAAGTAGCCTAATAGTCTTGAGACTATTCATTTTTTTTTTTTTTTTGGCCAAGAGATTATGTTGCTGCTGTATTTGTTAAAGCAGTTCTTCTGTGTTTTAAGTATGATTTTGTTTATCTGTACTACTTTTATTTGAATTATGACACCGATTAAAGTCCAACTCTACCTTTTTGTGTGTCTGCCCCCCTCCATTTGTTTTAAATAGAAAATGACATAAGTACACAAAATCGTGTAGTTCTCAGCCTTTTTATTTTTATGTAACCAAAAAGGTGTATTTGGGCATTATCTTTAAAGGCTTTAACTATTGTCTTACTATGTGTATCTTTTCTTAGCTTGGCGTATTGGGCACCTCCTAGACACCACCCTGAAGAACCTGAGCATTGTGGTACATTGACCATTTACTATTGTTTCGTACCTCAGACTCCACATGGACCAAGACTATGAAAGGCGCCTTCTACGACAGATCAATCTTCAGAATGAAAACACCATGCCTTGTGTAGGTTACGAAAATGTTTTTTTATTCTTGACCGTATTATTTGTCTGTATGATATCATCCTACTAACACTGTTTCTATAATCTCGGTTGATTTAAATGACACCCTCACAAGAGATCAATGTAGGCTGCTATTACTGGCCTCTCCTTTTTAAAATATGCTAGTTATCTTGCTTTCATTTGGATACTTTGAGATTTCAATGCTGTCTGGGTCTCTGACCTGCAAAAATATATATATAAATGAGTAGTTCTGACATTTTTCTGACACTCGTTTACAACATATAATATTTTTTTTTTTTTTTTTTTTTAACACTGATCATAGCCGCCCTCTCTTGCTTGCTTTCTACATGAACTAGGTACTACGGGATATGTAATGTGCATAGAGCAGTGCACGTGACTGCAACCAATGTTCACTGTCTGTTCCAAATATACAAACGTGAAGGTGGTAAAGGATAGGTTTAGAAGCTTATTGAAGGATGAAAAATGTGGGAAATTACAGGGCCATTAAAGCACACTTAAACTCCCCTATAGATATTTGTTTTTAAATGGGGCCCGCTGGAGGTTTGACATAATGTGCTAGTACGCAGCACATATTGGCTCACTGTATTACCTGTCAATCAAAGTGCTCCAGTGCTGCGCTATCACCATAAAGGCCAGATTTGTGAGGTGCACAACTAATTGTTGTCCTGTGGACGTATTCTCCCACCTGCACTGTGGATCTCAGCTCCTCCAGAGCTACCATGGGCATCTTGGCTGCTTCTCTGATTAATGCTCTTCTTGCCTGACCTGTCAGTTTAGGTGGACGGCCATGTATTGGTAGGTTTGCAGTAGAGCGGCACAATTAATTATCAAGAATCGTTATAGAGATCTTGACTAAAGTGTTTGACAATTCTTTCTATGCAAAGAATTCTCTCTGCTCTTCTTAAAGTGGTTGTGAAACCTAATCTAGGCTTGCCTGTAGGTTAAAATGGTTGTGATCAGCCAATTTAACCTATTAAGTATAGTAACAAGTCCTAGTTGCAATCTCGGAGTGGCCAATAAGATGATTGTATGTGACTGGTCTAAACTACGTGACATGTTCACCAATGCCAGGAGTCTGGCGGACAAGATGGGTGATCTAACGATACCGTTGTTGGAGGAAGATTTGGATTTTGTGGGAATTTCAGAGACCTGGTTCAACGGCTCTCATGATTGGCTGGCAACCATTCAAGGGTATTCCCTTTATCGCAGGGATAGCATGAGTAAAAAAGGGGGAGGGGTATCTCTATATATCAGGAATAATGTAAAGGTGAATGTGAGAGATTACATCTCTAAGGGGGTTAGGAAGGGGGTGGAAACATTATGGGTAGAGCTCCAAAGGGATGAAGCTAAGGGAAAAATAATACCGGGATTATGCTATGGGCCCCCTAAACCAAGGGAGGAGGTGGAAGTGGACCTCCTATCACAATTTGGATTAGCAGCAAGGAGGTGTCATCCTAATAGGGGATTTTAATTATCCAGACATAGACTGGGCAGAGGGAACCACGCATACTATCCTCTTATTGGGTGTTCCGAGATTGCAACTAGGACTTGTTCCTATCCTTGCCTTTTTGGTTTATGTGCTTTAGTCGACCTACCACTAATGCCCCTAATACAAACCTCTTGAATATGTTCCGCGCTAACTAAAGCTACCTCTGGACCCCCCCTTCGCCTAGTTTAAAACCCCTCTAACTTTTTGTCCATCTTTACTCCAAGCAGATCTGCACCCTCCTCATTTAGGTGCACTCAGTCCCTTCTATAATACTGATGACTGACTGAGAAGTTGGCCCAGTCCTCTAGGAAACCCAAACCCCTCCTTACAACACCAACTCCTTAGCCACTTGTTTACATCCCTAATCTCCCTCTTCCTTTTTGGTGTGACTCGAGGTACGGATAATAATCCTGAGAATACTACCTTGGAGGTCCTTTTCCTCAATTTAGCTCCCAAGCCCCTAAAATCATTCTTTAGGACACTCCATCTGCCTCTGACTTTGTCATTGGTGCCAACCTGCACCATGACAGCCCGCTCTTCCCCAGCCCCTCCCAGTAACCTGTCCACCAGATTCATGATGTGCCAAACCCGAGCGCCCGGTAGACAGCATATAGTTTGGTGCTTCAGGTCTTTGTCACAGATTTCCCTCTCTGTCCTTCTAAGAATTAAGTCCGCTACCACTAGAATCTGTCTATACTCTCCCTTCTCCTACCCCCCCCCCCCCCCCCACTTTTGTAAGATACTGTTAAAAAAAAAAAAAAGGTGTGTGTGTGTGTGTGTGTATATATGTGTGTGTGTGTGTGTGTGTGTGTGTGTGTGTGTGTGTGTATGTATGTATGTATATATATATATATATATATATATATATATATATATATATATATATATATATATATATATGTGTGTGTATATATATCTATCTCTCTATCTATATATATATATATATATATATATATATATATATATATATATATATATATATATATATATCTATTTTTTTTTTTTTTTTTTTTTTTTTACAGTATCTTACAAAAGTGAATACACACCTCACATTTTTGTAAATATTTTTTTATATCTTTTCATGTGACAACACTGAAGAAATTATACTTTGCTACAATGTAAAGGAGTATAACAGTGTACATTTGCTGTCCCGTCAAAATTACTTGGCACAACCATTAATGTCTAAGCCGTAGGTAACAAAAGGCAGTTCACCCCTAAGTGAAAATGTCCACATTGGGCCCAGTTAGCCACTTTCCCTCCCCGGTGATGGTGTCATGTGACTCGTTAATGTTACAAGGTCTCAGGTGTGAATGGAGAGAAGGTGTGTTAAATTTGGTGTTCTCACTCTCTTACTGGCCATTGGGAGTTAAACCTGGCACCTCATGGCAAAGAACTCTTAGGATCTGAAAAAAAGAATTGTTGCTCTACTTTATGGCCTAAGCTATAAGAATATTGCCAAGACTCTGAAACTGAGCTGCAGCACGGTGGCCAAGACCATACAGTGGTTATCAGAACAGGCCTCAGCATGGTCGACTAAAGAAGTTGAGTGCACATGCTCAGCGTCATATCCAGAGGTTGTCTTTGGGAAATAGACATATGAGTGCTGCCAGCATTGCTGCAGAGGTTTAAGGGGTGGGGGTCAGCCTGTTAATGATCAGACCATATGCTGCACACTGCATGGCTGTTGTCCCAGAAGGAAGCCTCTTCTAAAGACGATGCACAAGAAAGCCCGCAAACTGATTGCTGAAGACAAGCAGACTAAGGACATGGATTACTGGAACCATGGCCTGTGGTCTGATGAGACCAATATAAACGTATTTGGTTCATATGGTGTCAAGCGTGTGGCGGCAACCATGTGAAGAGTACAAAGACAAATGTGTCTGGGGCTGCATGAGTGCTGCTGGCTCTGGGAAGCTACAGTTCATTGAGGGAACCATGAATGCCAATGTACTGTGACATACTGAAGCAGAGCATGATTCCCCCTCCCTTCAGAGACTGGGCTGCAGGGCAGTATTCCAACATAATGACCCCAAACACATTACCTTGCTAAAAAAAAAAAAAAAAAAAAGCTGAGGGTAAAGGTGATGGACTGGCCAAGCATGTCTCCAGACCTAAACCCTTTTGAGCATCTGTGGGGCATCCTCAAATGGAAGGTGGAGAAGTGCAAAGTCTGTAACAGCCACCAGTTCTGTGATGTTGTCGTGGAGGAGTGGAAGAGGACTCCAGTGGAAACCTGTGAAGCTCTGGTCAACTCCATGCCCAAGAGGGTTAAGACCGTGCTGGAGTATAATAGTGGCCACACAAAATATTGAAATTTTGGGCCCGATTTGGACATTTTCACTTAGGGGTGTACTCGCTTTTGTTGTCAGCAGTTTAGACATTAATGACTGTGTGTTGTTATTTTGAGAGGACAGCAAATTTACACTGTGCTACAATGTAAAGTAGTGAGTGTACTGTTTGTATAACAGTGTCATTTCTTCAGTGTTGTCACATGGGAAAAAAAAATATTTACAAAAATGTAAGGGGTGTACTCACTTTTGTGAGATACTGTGTGTGTGTGTGTGTGTGGTGTGTGTATATGGTGCCTTGAAAAAGTATTCACACCCCTTGACATTTTTCCACATTTTTATGTCATGTTGCAACAAAAAAACGTAAATGTATGTTATTGGGATTTTATGTGATAGACCAGCACAAAGTGGTACGTAATTGTGAAGTGGAAGGAAAATAATGTTTTTTATATATATATAATATAAATTTTTTATTTTATTTTTTTTTTTTTCAATATCTGAAAAGTGTCGGGTGGATTTGTATTCAGCCACCCACCCCCTGGTAAATACTTTTTGTAGAACCACCTTTTGCTTCAATTTCAGCTGCAAGTTGTTTTGGGTATAGCTCTATGAGCTTTGCACATCTAGAGTGAAATTTTTGCCCATTCTTCTTTGCAAAATACCTCAAGGTCTGTCCAATTGGATGGAGAGTGTTCATTGAGTCTTGCCACAGATTCTCAGTTGGTTTTAGACAAAGTCTAGACCTAACACCTGAATATGCTTTTGATCTAAACCATTAAATTTTTATCTCTGGCTGTATGTTTAGGGGCCTTGACCTGTTGGAAGGTGAACCTCCTCCCTAGTCTCAAGTCTTTTGCAGCTTTTAACAGGTTTTCAACAATGGTTTTCGTCTTGCTGCTATTCCATAAAGGCCAGAGTTGTGGTGTGCAAGACTAATAGTTGTCCTGTGGACATATTCTCCCACCTAAGCTGTGGATCTCTGTAGTTCTGCCAGAGTTACCATGGGCTTCTTGGCTGCTTCTCTGATTAGGCTGATTTCACACCGAGGCGCTTTACACTTTACGCTTTAGCACTAAAATTAGCCCCTGTAAAGAGCCTCTCCTCTCACTCCAGTGTGAAAGCCTGAGTGCTTTCACACTGGAGCGGTGCGCTTGCAGGACACCAAAAAAAGTCCTACAAGCTGAGTCAAGGCAGCACAGTGGTGTAGGGGTTAGCACTCTCACCTAGCAGTAAGTAGGGTCGCTGGTTCGAATCCCAACCACGACACTACCTGCCTGGAGTTTGCATGTTCTCCCTGTGCCTGTGTGGGTTTCCTCCAGGTACTCCGGTTTCCTCCCACAATCCAAAGACATGCAGGTAGGTAAATTGGCCTTTAGTATATGAAGCGGGACCTTGGATTGTGGGCTTCTTGAGGGTAGGGACCGATGTGAGTGTGCAATGTACAGGGATAGGGACAATTGTAGATAATCACTCAGGTTGGACTGGTGTCTTTATTCAACCTTACTAACTATGACTGGTGAGGAGTGATGTATACACTTCTCCTAAAGCACCCCTGCCCACTGAAATCAATGGGCAGCGGTGCCAAACCGCCAGCATGGCGCCCCTGCAGCAGAGCTTTGCAGGAGGTTTTAACCCTTTTTAGCCACTAGTGGGGGTTAAAAGCTCCCCGCTAGCGGCCTAAAATCTCAGCAAAAATGACGGCAAATTGCTGCTATAAATAGTGGCACTTTACCCCCAGTCTGAAAGTCACCTTAAAGCTCTCCTGTCAATTTAGGTGGACGGCCATGTCTTGGTAGATTTGCAGTTGTGCCATACTCTTTCCATTTTGAATGATGGATGATGGTGCTCCGTGAGATGTTCAAAGATTGGGATTTATATATATATATATAACCTAACCCAACTTTAAACTTCTCTACAATGCCACTAACATAGATCGTACACTGTCCATCATCTACTTAAGACTTGCATGTAAAGACGTCTCCAAAATGCTTTCATTATTCACTAGATGGCAACTAGATATTCCAGCCCTGACTGAGGACTGGTCAGAGGGACTGCAGAAATGCATTCCACTTATGATCTCGGCAAGAGACAGATTTGTGCAGTTGAAGTTTCTGCACAGGGTGTACTATACCCCGCATAGACTGTCCGTCATTTATCCGGGGATGGAGAATATGTGCCCCAAGTGCAGACAGTCGGTGGGGACTTTTTTTTTTTTTTCATGTGGCCGGGGGGGGTGTTCAGTCCCTCAGACCCATTGGCGAGCAGTGGTGGTTGATATAAATGGAGTGGCGGGTCTCCACCTAGTATAGATCTGCTTGTGTTCCTCCTGGGCATTACGGACAATCTGGTAGCTACTAAACGTACAACCTTATTCTTTATTGTACAAACTCGCTTACATTGGCCGAAACTGCTCCCAGAAGTTTGACAAAATATGGGCGGCCTAGGAAGAAGCCAGACGCCTTACAATATAAATGTATTATGATATTCTCCCTTAGAATAGCTGATGTGTGGCTGGTGTGATGACCCTGTCCCTCCTAGTGAGTCAGGTCTGGTCCCTTCCCTTCTCCTGCTTTCTAAGTTACCCCCCCCCTCCTCAGATTGCTATGCTGTGGGAACCCTGCCCTCCCTCCCTCCCTCCCTCCCTCCCCCTCTGTATACCCTGTTTAACTATGTTCCTGTTGACAATGTATATTTTGCATTTACATGTGTACTGTGCAGTTCATTCAATAAACATTCCCTGTGTTAAAAACAAAAAAAAACTTCTCTACAACTTTATCCCTGACCTGTCTGGTGCCTTCTTCTGAAGGCAATTGATTCAACTAGATTTTAATTAGGGGTATCAGAGTAAGACCCCTTTCACTACAGCACTAAAAATAGTGCCTGCAGAGCACCCTGAAAGAGCCGCTGCTGTATCTCCAATGTGAAAGCACTGAGGGCTTTCACATTGGAGTGTTATGCTGGCAGGACGGTAAAAAAGGTCCTGCAAGCAGCATCATTGGAGCGGTGAAGGAGTGGTGTATACACCGCTCTTTCACGATCCTGCCTATTGAAATCAATGGGGCAGTGCGGCTATACCACCGACAGTAGCGCTTTTCAGTGCTTTTAACCCTTTCTCGGCTGCTAGTGAAGGGGGGGGGGGGGTGTTAATAGCGCTGCGAAATTGGTGGTAAAGCACCGCTAAAAATAGCGTTTTACTGCCAACGCACCTACCTACCTAAACAAAAGGGGGGGGTAACCTTCTAAAATTATGGCCATAATAGGTGGCGCAGGAGAGCGCTCGGTTCTCTGTCTTCAGTGAGCAGAGAACTGGTGTCTTTTGGTCACGGCTCTCTTCTCTGCTTCTCCAGCGCTCCCTGTGGGGAGGGGGGGTGTAGGCAGGAGTGACTGGCTCAGACTCTCACTGATTCGCTGAAAGGTAGCCAGTCGTTGTTTTGAGCATCTGGGTGGATACTAACAATTTAAGTCGGGATCTCTCCAGAGTCTGGACTGGCTGAGTGAACCAGCTATCGGCTGAATATAGGGTTGTGGAAGGAAATGCACTCCTGTGATCCGCAGAAGTAGTAGGGCTAAAAAAGCTTTGGCTCTAATTCTTTTAAAAGGACATGCCTTCAATGGCTAAATTTGATTCTACCTTTTTATGGCCTCATCTTGAATTTGCAGGTCAGTTTGTGTCCAATCCTCAGGAAAGACCTTGTTGAATTGGTGTTCAGCAAATGGTAACAAAATTTAATAAGGGGGACCTCGGCTATATTCAGGTACTCTTACTGTGCTATCAGTGTCTTGCAGTCCCCTTTAGAGCCAGTTCACACCAGACGCAGGTCCGTTCACTTCCGTTCCCTTTTTTCTGAACTAACACCGCATGCAGAGTGTTTTCCATGTTTCCCAATGGCTCTTGTTCACACCATGCAGTCAGTTTCTGGTGCAGAAACTGACTGCATGGTGTAAACTAGAGCCATTGGAATACATTGAATACACTGAGCATGCATTTTGTGCAGTAAAAAGCACATGGAACTGAACGGACCTGCGTCTGGTGAGATCTATAACAGAGCTCAGAGTGGGACAGGGAGAAGTATAAGGAATTGGTGACAGGAGCATGATTATTGAAGGAAAAGTGACTCGGGTGAGCTTATCGCTCTGCATTCTCATTCTATTCTTTGTCCAGTCACAGACTGGGGACAAATCCATGATAGCGTGGGCTCAGCGTAAGTGGGTTAAATGATACTGGCTGTCTATTAAAGTTGAAAATGCAATATTTAATTGGGGAGCAGTTCCCCATTTGAAGGTAATTTTAAGCTGTCAAGTTATGTTTCATTAAGACCTTGGGTACGCATGCGTGCAAAAATGCATAAAAATCTTCAGCCTCTTTTTGGTGCCAGTGTAGCAGTTACGACCCTAACACTGCCCATTTTGACAGGCATTCTATTTTCTATGTGTAAACAACTCCCAAGTAGCATGATCACATTTTATTCCTCTATTAGAAATATTTGTGTAATGCAGATCAAACTTATAATTTTTTTCTGAATTTTTTTTTTTTCAGGTGGCAGAGATGAGAAGGACATTGACTCCTTCAAATTCTCCTATGTCTTCTCCAAGCAAGCACGGAGATCGATTTATTCCATCCAGAGCTGGTGCAAATTGGAGTATTAACTTCCACAGGATAAACGTGAGTGATTTAACATTAAAGTATATGTACACCCAACTGCTAAAATCTTATAAGTGCTTTAACATATTAAAGCAGAACTGCACTACAAACCAAAAATGCTGTTTAATTCATTTTTAATATTCAAACCAAACTCACCCGTCTCTCCATGTCTCTCTCATGACGCTTTATTTTGCTGATAAATCACATTGAAAAACACCCGACTAGCATTTCTGGCCATAGCCATCTTGAGTAAGGGCAGAAGGTTCATGTAGCATTCGCTTCCTGGAATCCATTTGCCCTTAGCGCATGCATGCAGACAAGAGGAGTGTGCTTAGCTGAGAAAACCCCTGGGGTGTATGACATGGTTTGCCTAGGCATGGAAACCAGGAAGTAAGTGAAGAAATGTAAAAAAAATTAAAATTTGTGCTTGAAGGACTGCACTGTTCCCCTTGCCCATCTCGGGGAAACAAACTCCTGCTTAAAAATCACTGGAGCATGTGCTTTGCTCAGGTGTAAATGCAGACTTTTTCTGTCTCAAATCCAGCGAAATGCAGAACACAAGCTTCTCAAAAGTCCCACACATGCTCTGGCACTCTCATTCAAGTGTTTCTGACAGGCCTATCCATCACTTCTGTCGTAAATGCTTCCCCCTGCCTGTCATCCAGGGTGGATATAAGTCAATGATTTAAAAAAATAAAATAAATCTGTTTTACTTTTAAATAAAAAAAAATCTGATTTAAATAAATCACATTTATTTTTAATAAGATGCTTTTGGAGTAAAAATCTTTCTGAAAATGGTTTTCTATTTAAGATGCATTTAATAATTTAGTTTATTCAGCATGAAATGGAGCTTAGTTATGTAGCATGAGGCTGTATATTCTGAAATATTGTTTGTTAAACTCATTCAGTGAATGCAAGCTGAGATAACATGCACTGCTTTGATGCATGCACACAATTTTTTAGTAACCATGAGATAAAACAAAATTCGGGAATATTCCTTTATCCCATTGTTTTCCAAATCTATGTACACCACAAACTGTATGATTGAATCGGTTCTGATATCGCCAATTACTAACCTGACAGCTTATTATTCTAAATAGGAAACCTTTCATTTTGTTTGCAAATATTTAAGATTCTAACTACCAGAAAGACTAAGCCCTTACATTTTAAAGAGCACCTGTCATTTCAGATCCATCATGGCAGTGCCTGTTAGCGGGCGTCCACTCACCTGCTGCCGCCACACCCCTCACCTTGTTGTGTCACTGCCCATTAAAGTGAATGGGACTGTTGGTGAGTCAACAGTGGGTCAGTGGGGGATCTGCTGCAGGACAGAGATGACAGTTGCTCTTTAAAAATTATAATTTAAATTAAGCCTTTTTATTAGTGATTTAAATCGGTGGTCATAAACTCTGTCCTCAGGGCCCACTAAAAGGCCAGGTTTGCAAGATAACTGAAATACAGTGATATTGAAATCAGTGATTGCAGCATTCTAGTCTTCATCTCCCCAAAGTAATACATAAAACCCAGCCTGTTAGTGGGTCCTGAGGACAGGGTTGATGACCACTGATTTAAATCAAATCCACCCTGCTGTCATTTGTGATGTACACTGAGCTGCGCACGTACTGCTGAGTGAACATTTATGGCCCTGATCTATGCTTCTGTGATGTCAGCCATTGAAGAGGCTGATGGTACAGAATATGCAAATGCCCAGGACCTGCCAGATCGATCACAGCACTGGGGGGGGGGGCTCAGTATACACAGTAAGTATGCTATAATATGCTGGGCATGCTAGCATATTACATCATAACCCACCTGGGGGACCCCAAAATGAGGAAATTGCACATTATTAAACTACCGCTTTCATCCCCTATTGCAGAGTTCATATTCCACTGGAGTGTAAACTCTTTATAGAAACTAATGCGAGTACATGGAAAAAGTTTATAGCAAGTGTGTTTGCAGCATTGTTGGAAAATGGGTGTGGCCTCTAATTACCAAGGATAGGGATTGGAGAAACTTGTACCCATCATCCATAGTGTCATCACACATAGTGTTCTACTGTACCACAATAGTCTAATTGCCCCCATGTCTTCATGGTAGCCTTGTTGGGGACCAGGCTCCCAACCCTCTATTGCTGCAGCATTGTTGGTGATTATTTCACTTAATTGGAGACAGGTGACTGAGCACACATCAAGTTACAAAATAATGTAAATGTTAAATTGTAGTGTAGCGCTATATAAAATATGATTAAACCACTAAGTGATGTGACAATAATATATAAGTATCAAAATTGCATGACATACAAAAGTGCTTGCCCAAACTGCCCAGCAATTGCATAAATAATGAAAAAATTATAATGAACCCAAAAAAAATGTGAAAACAGTCCAAAAAATCTGTTATTCGATTAAATCCAATCCACACGTGAGAGGGAAAGAGCCATCCACCTTCGTCCTATGAAGACCACATGCAGGCACCCTGTGGCATATCCATCACCAAATAAGATGTAGGCTTACCAGATAGAATGGATCCAAACGAATATACATTCGAAGGATCAATCAAACTTCAGAATATTCTCATATAGAGTTGTCCAACATAAAAAAGGCTCTCCTGGGAATTCTCAATCAAGTATTCAAACGATGGGAAAATCTTCCACTTTAAACCTCAACGCCCATTGTAGAACTCATACAGGAGGAAAAATGAGGGCCACAATAGTGTAAATCCGTTTTAAAAAATTTAATGAAATAAGTAATGAACTTACATGAATCCAAATGAATAAAGCGCTTTTATCATAAAAACAGAGCTGCAGTAGGAGTCCCGACGCGTTTCGTCCTCAAAAGACGTCATCTGGGGTACTACTCCACTGCAGACCACTTCCTTTTATACTTAACTTACTAATTTGGGCGAAAATTCGATCTGCCTGTGTCACCGCATATTACTTCCGGTTCGACCAGACTTCCGGCGTGCGTTCCACGCCTCGTTACTGTGTTATTTAATAATTGACCCCGTATTAATATATCCCCGAATGATGGAATAAAGCTTAACTTAATAAGCGTCAAAACCAGCCTCATAAACGTTACTGAGTAAAGAGAGGTGAGTATATTAAGATCGTGACATTATGCATAGTACGTCACTTCCGGGTCACGAGTACCAGTAAGCTGGTTGACCAATCAAAGGGCCAACCCACAAATTATTCCGACATCACTTCCGCTTTTCGCTGAGCTGCGACGGAAGTGATGTCAGCCAAACAAAGGCTAAGACGCACCACGCCTCCGGAATTCCCACGTGAGGACACGTCGAATCCCGGAAGTGATGTGGCTAAACGTCCCGACGTCTACCCGCAGCGGAACGCAAACAGAAGTGCGCTGGAGCGCACTTCAAATAAACTAAACTTTATTGTAAAAATGACAGCAGATAGTCACGCACTACAACCAATTGCTAATGAAACGCAAATAGATGTGCGCTTGAAGCGCACATATTCAAACCGGAACCCCTGATAATACCGGGTCCAAAAAAAACGAATAGAAGAGGAAAAGGAGACAGAAAATATTTTTTGTATAATCGTTTAAAAATAAAAATAAAATTAAAAAACATAAAAAATACACTATCCTCATATAAAAAAGATAAAATACATGCCGAATTTAAATTTAACAAAAATAATTGCATGCCAAATTATATTTTATCGAAAATGTTAAAATGTACAGAATAGACAGATTTCCACCACAAACTCCTTACAGTGGAACGTCCATTCCTGAAGTTATCAGGAATGGATATACACATGGTGGTACACACATGTGTATATAAGACCCAACCGTAATTCTGTATAAGCCAGTGAGTACAAAAGAACCCAAGGACCAATGCGTTGACACTGAGGGCAGATAGAATTCTATCCCAAAACAATACATTACATAAATAAATAAATAGCGGCTACACCAAAAATAAAATAAAATATATAGACAAACATGTTCACATAAGATGAACCCCAAAAAATTCAAGTGGCTTAGAAACTAGAACCATCAGGACAATTACCAGCATAGATCTACCCATCATTAATGAACGCGTTGATGTCCCATTCAATATTTAAACCAAACGGAACATAAGATCGAATTGTGTATATCCAGTAGGTCTCTAACTGGGAAACACCACGAGTCATAGCTCCACCCCTCCAAGGGGGTGTGTATTTGTCGATGGCCAGAAATTGTGTGCCTGTAGGGTCACTGTTGTGACATTCTCTATAATGTTTCGGGACAGTATGTTTAGAAATCTTACTTTTTATCAGGGATATATGCTCTCCTACTCTAGTTGCAAACGTTCTCGTGGTTCTCCCCACATACTGTTTCCCGCACGGGCAAGTTATTAAATATACCACGTGTCTAGTACTACAAGTACAAAATGTCTTAATAGTGTGTGTTCTATTGGTTGTTGTTGATGTAAACTCAGTTGTTTTGTGCCTACCAGCGATGTTAAATTGGCACACAATACATTTTTTACAGGGATAATAGCCCGTTAAATTGTGGAAAAACGATGGCCGCCTAGGTGGATTAACAACATTAGGAGCAATTAAACTCCGTAGAGAAGGTGCTCCCCTAAAGAGAACCTTTGCCTGTTCTGGCAATTTAGAGCCTAGAACAGGATCGCTCCTCAACACATCCCAGTGCTTATTTATAATGGTTTTAATTTGTCTATGCTGTATCGAAAAAGATGTCAGCATAGACCATCTGTAAGTGTCATCCGGCTCCCTGTACGCTTTTTCCGCAACAAGAGTCTCCCTGTTGGTGTCAATAGCTTTCCGTATTTCACCATCCAAAATACTGGCATCATATCCTTTAACCTCAAATTTCTGCTTGAGGGTTTCTGCCTGGGTCTTAAATGTATCAAGGTCAGTGCAGTTCCTCCGCAGACGTAAAAATTGGCTGCGTGGAACTGAACTTAACCATGATCTGTGATGACAACTGTCCAAGGAAATAAAACTGTTTCGATCTGTTGGTTTGAAATGTGTTTTAAACACAAACTTACTGTCCACAATCTCTATTTGCAAATCTAAAAAAATAATCTTGGAGGAACTCATTTCAGCTGAAAGTGAAATACCCCTGTCATTGCGATTCAAATCATCAAAAAACTTCACCAAAGACTCTGGAGAGCCATTCCATAGGAGGAGGATGTCGTCTATATATCTAGCCCAAAGGACCAATGAAGGGTTCCGTTGG
Source organism: Lithobates pipiens (assembly GCF_037356315.1). Classification (NCBI taxonomy): domain Eukaryota; kingdom Metazoa; phylum Chordata; class Amphibia; order Anura; family Ranidae; genus Lithobates; species Lithobates pipiens. Next base: position 168,477,080 of record NW_027507718.1, on the reverse strand, counting down.
GCATAGACGACATCCTCCTCCCATTTAGCCATAAATAAATTCGCAAGACTAGGGGCAAATTTTGCCCCCATTGCAACCCCCTGTTGTTGCAAATAAAAATTATCATTGAACCAAAAGTAGTTGTGCTCCATGGCAAATTCCAAAAGCTCCACAAGGTATTCACATTGGAATGATGCCAAAGAGTCATCAAGATTTAAGTAATGCCGAACAGCCTCAATACCCATCCCTTGTGGGATACATGTATAAAGGGACGCTACATCCGCTGTAGCCATAATGCAATGTTCATAAGGCTCAATACTTTCAAGCCTCCTGATTGTAGCCCCGGTATCCTTAAGATAGGAAGGAGTTTTTTTGACGAGGGGTTGCAAATAAAAGTCAATATAACGGCCAATTCGTGAAGTGACCGAATTAATGCCACTTACTATCGGCCTACCAGGAGGATTTACTGGATCCTTATGGATCTTCGGTAGGTAGTAGATTGTGGGAATTCGAGGAGCAATGGGAACTAAAAATGTTTTCTCTTTATTGTTCAAAATTTTTAATTCATAGCCTCTATTTATCAGATCCCTAAGTTGTCTTTTATATAAATTCGTAGGATTGTTGGGGAGTCGTTTATAGGTGCCTGGTTCATCCAGGATTCTCTGCATTTCCATTTCATAATGTTCTCTATCTAAAATCACATATGCCACAGGGTGCCTGCATGTGGTCTTCATAGGACGAAGGTGGATGGCTCTTTCCCTCTCACGTGTGGATTGGATTTAATCGAATAACAGATTTTTTGGACTGTTTTCACATTTTTTTTGGGTTCATTATAATTTTTTCATTATTTATGCAATTGCTGGGCAGTTTGGGCAAGCACTTTTGTATGTCATGCAATTTTGATACTTATATATTATTGTCACATCACTTAGTGGTTTAATCATATTTTATATAGCGCTACACTATAATTTAACATTTGGAATTTTCTTCACTACTGTATATCCTTGTGATTGTGTTAGCAGCTTTTTTGTATGTAATTTTTGGGGTTAGCGCAGTGTTGATTGTCATTGACAGTTTTTTTGGATACACATTGTTTGGATATACACACTGCTGCATATTCCCTTCACTCCTTTCTTTCTTTTAATAAGTCACTGTGGAGATGGATATTTTTGAATATCGAGCTTTACACAAGGTTAACACGGACGGTGTATTTGTTGCAACTGGTAGCAATACAGAGGTGGGAGGGATGTTCATGAGACTTAAAAATATTATGACATCTGAACTCCATCTACAATGGGACATAGTGTTCCTGCAACAGTATATTGCGGAGCACATGGTCCCAAGAAGTCTTAGGTGGGATGTAAATCCCCAACAAGGTGAAATTGATTTGGACACTTGGTTCAAATATTTTAATGAAGCAGGAATCAATCTTTTGGGCTTCCTGATTGCTAGGAAAAACAGCAGGATGGTTCTCCTTGATCAGGAAATCAAAGAGATTAAGGATAAATTGGGGGGTTATAAGGACACCCCGGAATATAATTCTCTTTCCGCTAATTTGCGGAACCATCTAGAAAAGGAAGACAGGGAGCAAAAATATAAGAAACAAAAGAAGTACTCCAGAGACGTTAACGACTATAAGACGGGCACTGTTTTTAGGTGGCAGAAATCTAGCCAGAATGTTCCTGCTACTGATCCACAATCCATTGGGGGATCCCAATTTGCAGGCCCTGCAGTACCGGAGAGGGTTGACATACCCCCCAGGCCTTATAGTGAAGCAGTACATAGTAGGCCGTATGATGGCCCACCATCCTCCCAACAAAGGGTACTTCATTATACCCCTTATACTCCTAACAACCCCCAAAGAGGAAGGGGTAATAATCGAGGTAGGAGAGGAGGTCGTGGGTTCAATAGAGGACGTCCGTATAATCACAATACTCATCAATATGGAGAATATAACAATTCACCTTATTACTCTCCATCACCTAGACGTGCCCCCCCCCCTCCTAACCCTCATTATGAGGGATCCCAATATTCAAACGTGGCTATGGTGTCTACACACAATAGGTTCTCCCCATTGAGGGAGGTATATGACAGAGATAATAGGAATAACACATATGTACCATCTGTGTATAATCCACCTAATACCAACTATAGAAATCAGGATTTTCGGGAGGATCCACACGCCCGAAAAAGGGACCAAGATCCAAGAGAGGGTGCAGAGGGGGAGAACGAGTACAAAGGAGGAAAAAGAAGGCGTGTTTAAGAGGACAGGGTGTTTTCAACTTGAGTAAAAAAGTTTTTTCTCAGGCTGAATTATCAGTACTTGATAAAGGACTGAAGTATGCACCTCCCAAACAACTTAATAAGTTTGGTACATTTATAGACATACACAAATTTATTAGAAAAATTAACATTCAAAGGTATTTAACAACTAACCCTTTTAGGACTGATTATCTAGCGGCTACATCAGGAACGGTACATTCGGGGTTGGCTAACCCATCTTTATTTGTACCCCCTGTGCCCACTGCGCCAGCAGTAAAAATATTTAAGGACTTGGTATTAAACGACCTAGACAAATTGCCCGCCAGACGTGTAAATCGACCTTCCTTTTCCAGTATTGGTTTTAGGTCCTTGTGTGAACAAAAGGATGTCGTTATACGTCCGGCGGACAAGGGTGGGGGGGTTGTGATTTTAGATAGAGAACATTATGAAATGGAAATGCAGAGAATCCTGGATGAACCAGGCACCTATAAACGACTCCCCAACAATCCTACGAATTTATATAAAAGACAACTTAGGGATCTGATAAATAGAGGCTATGAATTAAAAATTTTGAACAATAAAGAGAAAACATTTTTAGTTCCCATTGCTCCTCGAATTCCCACAATCTACTACCTACCGAAGATCCAAGGATTCCGGGATTCGACGTGTCCTCACGTGGGAATTCCGGAGGCGTGGTGCGTCTTAGCCTTTGTTTGGCTGACATCACTTCCGTCGCAGCTCAGCGAAAAGCGGAAGTGATGTCGGAATAATTTGTGGGTTGGCCCTTTGATTGGTCAACCAGCTTACTGGTACTCGTGACCCGGAAGTGACGTACTATGCATAATGTCACGATCTTAATATACTCACCTCTCTTTACTCAGTAACGTTTATGAGGCTGGTTTTGACGCTTATTAAGTTAAGCTTTATTCCATCATTCGGGGATATATTAATACGGGGTCAATTATTAAATAACACAGTAACGAGGCGTGGAACGCACGCCGGAAGTCTGGTCGAACCGGAAGTAATATGCGGTGACACAGGCAGATCGAATTTTCGCCCAAATTAGTAAGTTAAGTATAAAAGGAAGTGGTCTGCAGTGGAGTAGTACCCCAGATGACGTCTTTTGAGGACGAAACGCGTCGGGACTCCTACTGCAGCTCTGTTTTTATGATAAAAGCGCTTTATTCATTTGGATTCATGTAAGTTCATTACTTATTTCATTAAATTTTTTAAAACGGATTTACACTATTGTGGCCCTCATTTTTCCTCCTGTATGAGTTCTACAATGGGCGTTGAGGTTTAAAGTGGAAGATTTTCCCATCGTTTGAATACTTGATTGAGAATTCCCAGGAGAGCCTTTTTTATGTTGGACAACTCTATATGAGAATATTCTGAAGTTTGATTGATCCTTCGAATGTATATTCGTTTGGATCCATTCTATCTGGTAAGCCTACATCTTATTTGGTGATGGATATGCCACAGGGTGCCTGCATGTGGTCTTCATAGGACGAAGGTGGATGGCTCTTTCCCTCTCACGTGTGGATTGGATTTAATCGAATAACAGATTTTTTGGACTGTTTTCACATTTTTTTTGGGTTCATTATAATTTTTTCATTATTTATGCAATTGCTGGGCAGTTTGGGCAAGCACTTTTGTATGTCATGCAATTTTGATACTTATATATTATTGTCACATCACTTAGTGGTTTAATCATATTTTATATAGCGCTACACTATAATTTAACATTTGGAATTTTCTTCACTACTGTATATCCTTGTGATTGTGTTAGCAGCTTTTTTGTATGTAATTTTTGGGGTTAGCGCAGTGTTGATTGTCATTGACAGTTTTTTTGGATACAAAATAATGTACAAAGGTATGTGAAAAAGACACTTTTTTTCCCCCCCCATCTCTGTGCATTGCTAAAATTAAATCTCCCCTATGCATAAAAAAAAGATCAAAAAATAACAATAATGCAGATTTTCTTTTTTAACCAGTTCAGCTCCTTTCCAGGCCATTTTTTATATATATATATATATATATATATATATATATATATATATATATATATATATATATATATATATATATATATATATATATATATATATATATATATATATATATAAAAATTCCCCCACAAATAGAGCTTTCTTTTGGTGGTGTTTGATCACCTCTGCGGTTTTTATTTTTTGCGCTATTAACAAAAAAAGACTGGCTATTTTGGAAAAAAAAAAATTTTTTTTCTTGTTTTAACTTTCTGCGACAATGCATATCCAAAAAAATTTATAATTTCATCAGTTTAGGCCAATATGTATTCTTCTACATATTTTTGGTAAAAGTGCAACAAGCGTATGTTGACTGGTTTGCGCAAAAGGTATAGCATCTACAAAATAGGGGATAGATATTTTTTGTTTTGTTTTTTACTGGTAATGGTGGCGATCTGCGATAATTTTTTTTTTTTTTCCCCAGGACTGCGTCATTGCGGCAGACATATGACGAATGCACTAATCAATGTATAAATGATAGGGGGGCAATCAAGGGGTTAACTGTTCCATCGGTGTGTTCTGTGTGGTGGATGGGCTCACTGGAGCAACAAAGATCGCTAGGAAAAAAATTGTCCACATACAAATGGTCGCTCTCGCTGTAGAAGGCTATTTCACCATCACAGTTAAAAAAACAAATGGTGCATGTATGCCCATCGTTAGAAGTGGGTGCATGAAGAAGGTAATCTAATGGTGGGCTTACCCACCAATTTTTTTTTCGTTAAGCCCACAGGCTGCATGAAAAAAAAATTACAGTATACGCCCAACAAGGACCAGCAATGTACTGGTATGTTGCTGGACTTTGAGTGGTTATACCAGAATGATGCCTGCGGGTTTATGTATCCTCTTGGTATCATTCTTTTCAGCCAGCGTTCGGCTTTCATATAAAAGCAATCCTAGCGGCTACTTGGCTTCTGAACTGTTTTTACAAGCAGTAGGAGGGAATGTCCCCCCTCCCCCAGTCTTCCATGGTTTTCTCAGGCTCTCCTGTCCCAACAGGGAACCTGAGAATGCAGCCGGTGGTTCCGCCAGCTGACCATAGAGCTGATCAGAGACCAAAACGGCTCCAATTATCTCTATGGTCTAAGAAACCGGACGCTACAAGCATTTCATGACTTCGATTTCACCAAATGTAAACAGCGCCAGTGGAAAATTGGGAAAGCATTTCATCACACCAATCTTTGTGTGGTCAAATGCTTTGAGGGCAGAGGAGAGATCTATGGTCTAATAGACCGCAATTTTTATTTTATTTTTTTCAAAAAAGAGTACCTGTCACTATCTATTGCTATCATAGGGGATATTTACATTCCTTGAGATAACAATAAAAAATATTTAAAAAAAAAAAGTGGAAGGAACAGTTTTAAAAATAAAAAAAGCAAAATAAATAATACTAGAAAAAAAAAAAAGCAGCACCCCTATTCTCGCGCAAAGTCAAATGCAAGCGTCGGTCTGGCGTCCTTTGTAAACAGCATTTGCACCATGCATATGAAGCATCACCGCGAAGGTCGGATCCAGGGCAGTCATTTTAGCAGTCGACCTCCTCTGTAAATCCAAAGTATTAACCTGTAAAGGCTTTTAAATATGTATGTAGTATGTAGCAGCTGCACGTTTGTGCGCAATTTTAAAGCATGTTGTGTTTGGTATCAATGTGCTTGGCCTAAGATCATCTCTTTTATTTCATCAAACATTTGGGCAATATAGTGTGTTTTAGTGCATTAAAATGAAAAAGTGTGTTTTCTCCCCCAAAAAAATGCGTTTGAAAAATTGCTACGCAAATACTGTGTGGAACAAAAAATGAAACGCCCACCATTTTAATCTGTAGGGCCTTTGCTTTAAAAAAATATAATGTTTGGGGGTTCAAAGTAATTTTCTTGCAAAAAAATATTGGGGGGTTGTACTGCCCTGCCATTTTAGCACCTCAAGAAATTAGTCATAAACTAAAAGCTATGTAATTTCCAGAAAATGTACCCTAGTTTGTAGGCGCTATAACTTTTGCACAAACCAATAAATATACACTTATTGACTTTTTTTATTTATTTATTTTTTTTCCCCGGAGACATGTGGCTGAATAAATTTTAGCCTAAATGTATGACTAATATTGAGTTTATTGGATTTTTCTTATAACAAGTAGAAAATATCATTTATTTTCAAAATTTTCGGTCTTTTTCCATTTTTATATTGCAAAAAATAAACATGGCAGAGGCAATCCAAATACCATCAAAAGAACGCTCTATTTGCCTGAACAAAAGGATGCAAATTTAGTTTGGGTCCAACATTGCTTGACCACCCAGTTACCAGTTAAAGCAGTGCAGTGCCAAATTGTAAAAAGTCCTCTGGTCTTTAGGCAGCCAAATTGTCCGGGGCTTAAGTGTTGAAAAATGACGCTGTTTACATCCGGGAAATCAGAAATTATAAAAATGCTCATCGTTTTCTATACCATTGAGATCATGAGGGACCTTCTGGTCCTCTGCGATCACTTTATGGTTTGTCAGCGGAACCACCTGTCCATGACACCAGGTTCTCTGGTGGGACAGGAAAGCCCAGGAAGGCAGTGGGAGGGATCGCCTTTACAAAAAAAGAGAATCACCGGCTGAAAACAACAATTCTGGAATATTGCCTGTAGCTACATCATCCTGGTATAACTACTGCAACTCGACATTCATGGGCGTCCTTGGGCGGCACGTAGTTAAACTACGTAAGGGGTTCTTTTAAATGGTTTGTCTCAACCCTCTGACACTTTTGCTAGAAAGTTTGCTCTGTTAAGGAAAGTTAAAAAAATAATACGTAAAGAAAAAAACTATATAAATGAATAAAGATAAAATAAGAAAACCAATGCAGCCAACACATGTAAGGATTGTTGAGCTGCAATATGAAGGTTTATTTTGCTTTTGAGTTTAGATGTGCTTTATGGTTTACAACCATCCCCTCTGCATTCAGTGATACTTATTGTGCACTTTTACAGAAGTTGGGCCAGAGGTATTTATTTCAGGTACTTGTATAGCGTAGTCAATTTATGCAGCGTTTTACATATATATGGTACGTCAATCCCTACCTTCAAGCAGCTTACAACCTAAGGTCCCTAGCACACATTCATACACATACTAGGGCCAATTTAAACAGGATCTGATTAACCTACCAGCACGTCTTTAGAGTGTGGGGGGAAACCGGAGTACCCAAAGGAAACCCACACAGGGAGAACATGTAAACTCCAGGCAGATGCTGTCATAGTCGGGATTCAAACCAGCGACCCTTTTTGCTGCTATGAGCCTTTTGTTTGTTTGTTATTTTAGATGTGCCTTTCACTTCCTTCTAGGTAACTGTTATTTACCAGCAAAAATGTACTTAACTAATGGAAACTTTTCTGGACATCACCCAATTGATGCAATCAGTTTTTTGTAGTATTTTTTAGAATGTGGTTAAATATATTAACTTTTTTATTTTATTTTTTCCATTCAGGAAAACGAGAAATCGCCAAGTCAGAACAGGAAAGCCAAAGATGCTACATCAGATAGTGGAAAAGGTGTGTTTTTATTTATTTTAAGTATACAAGTCACGAACTGTGACAGGATAGCATAATTTTGTTTTATGAATTTATACTGTAACATTTTTCTAAGATGTGATTTGTTCTTTATACAGTAGAGCCAATATATACACCACCTTACACTGCTTTGCAGTAGGGAGCGTACGTTGTTCAAGGCACGTACAACTGCACGCATTTTAAATGGCTCCCCAATATACTAATTCAGTAGAGGTCAACATAACTACACTGCAGTACACTACAATACTAGTACACAGTGGCAAAAAAGGTATATGTTTGTTTTTGTCTGCATTGTGAGTGGCAACTCATTGATCACTGAGGTACTGGACTGGACCAACTGGATGTTTTTTATCCCTTTTGTTGCATATAGCAGAACTGCAAGATATGCATGTAATCTCCTCTTGCAATAAATTCTTCTTTTTGATAAATTTTGGTTGGTTAAATACAGTGCCTTGCAAAAGTATTTACCCCCTTGGCATTTTACTTGTTTTTTTGCCTCACAACCTGGAATTAACATGGATTGTTTGAGGATTTGCATAATTAAATTTATATAACATGTCCACAATATTTGAAGATTGTTTTTTTTATTGTGAAGCAAAAAACAAACAGGACAAAATAACAGAAAAATTTCATGTGCATAACTCTTCATCCCCCTAAAGTCAATACATTTGTAGAGCCACCTTTTGTGGCTGTCACAGCTCCAAGTCACTCTGTCACAGCTTGCCCCATCTTATCACTGGGATTTTTGCCCATTCCTCCTTGCAAAACTGCTCCAGGTCCTTCAAGTTGGATGGTTTGCACTTGTGAACAGCAATCTTTAAGTCTGACCACAGATTTTCTATTGGATTGAGGTTTGGGCTTTGTCTAGGCCGTTCCAACACATTTACATGTTTCCCCTTAAACCACTCAAGTGTTGCTTTAGCAGTGTGTTTGGGGTCATTGTCCTGCTGGAAGGTGAACCTCCGTCCTAGCCTCAAATCACACACAGAGTGGTACAGGTTTTGCTCAAGAATATCCCTGTATTTAGCACCATCCATCTTTCCCTCAACTCTGACCAGTTTCCCAGTCCTGGCTGCTGAAAAACATCCCCACAGCATGATGCTGCCACCACCATGTTTCACTGTGTAGATGGTGTTCTTTGGGTGATGTGTTTGGTTTGAGCCAGACATGGGCCCCTTTCACACTGGGGCGATGCGGGCGCTTTGCTGGCGGTATAGCGGAGCTGCCCCAATGATTTCAATGGGTAGGAGCGGTGAATACACTGCTCCTTCACCACTCCAAAGATTCTGCTAGCAGGACTTTTTTTTACCATCCTGCTAGCGCACCGCTCCAGTGTGAAAGCCCTCCGACTTTCACACCGGAGTGAAAGGAGACACTTTTTTCAGGTGCTATTTTTAGCACTGTAGCGCCTGAAAAATGCCTCAGTGTGAAAGGGGCCATAGTGTTATTTGATTGCCAGTTCAATTTTAGTCTCATCAGATCAGAGCACCCTTCCTCTATACATTTTGGGAGTCTCCTGCATGCCTTTTCGCAAACTCAAATGGCTAGTTCACAAGATGCAGTTCCGTTCAGTTCTGTGTGCTTTTTTTCTGCACTAAAGTGTGCACAGTGTTTTATATATATTCCAATGGCTCTAGTTCACACCATGCAGTCAGTTTTTGGTGCAGAAACTGACTTCATTGGTGCAGAAAAAAAACGGAACTGCACAGAACTGCATTTGGTGTCAACTGGCCCTAAATGTGCCATTTTGATTTTTTTTTTTTTTGCTGAAAGTAATGAATTTCTTCTGGCCACTCTGCCCTAAAGCCCAACTCTTTGGAGCCTGCAGCTTATTGTTGTCCTATGTACAGATACTCCAGTCTCTGCTGTGAAACTCTGCAGCTCCTCCAGGGTTACCTTAGGTCTCTGTGCTGCCTCTCTCCGTGGATCCATGAGTTTTGGTGTGTGGCCCCTTCCTTCCTCCCATGATAGATTTGATGGTGCTCCTAGGGATCATCAAAGATTTGGATATTTATTTTTTTTTGCTTATAACCTAACCCTGACTTGTACTTCTCAACAACATTGCCCCTTACTTGTTTGGAGAGTTCCCTGGTCTTCATGGCAGTGTTTGGTTAGTGGTGCCTCTTGCTTAGGTGTTGCAGCCTCCGGGGCCTTTCAAAAAGGTGTGTGTGTGTGTGTGTGTATGCAATGACAGATCATTGCACATGGGTGGTGGACATTTCACTAATTATGTGACTTCTGAAGGTAATTGATTGCACCAGAGCTTTTTATGGGCTTCATAACAAAGGGGGTAAGTACATATGCACATGCCAAGTATCAGTTTTTTTATTTCTAAAATAGTTTTATGTATATATTTTTAAAATGTTACTTCACTAACTTAGACTATTGTGTTCTAATCCATCACATATAATTCAGATTAAAAAAAACATTGAACTAAAGGCTGTAATGTAACAAAATGGGTAAAAAGCCAAGGGGGGGATATTTTTTCATATTCATGTATATGAAGGTTATTGTTATACAATATCTGTTAAGTGAAAAACAAATGCTGGTTGATCCTACCAAAAATCCAGTCCTTTCCTATGCACTCTGCAGTGTGGTCCTAAACTTTCAATCCTGTCCAACTCTCTGCTATAAGCTACAGAACACCCTCCTCCCCTATGTTAAGGAGATGTAGAAGGGGGAAATGTCTGTTGTAGTAGGATTTTCGGTCCTATGGTGACAGCGCTGCTCCTCTGTAGTTACAGTACACAGGGTGATCATTGTCACCAGTGTATTACTGGCAGGATCACCAGGAAAAAAAGCCACATCTAACAACTAATAAGCTGTCATATAGTGCATCCAGAAAGTATTCACAGCGCTTCAATTTTTCCACAATTTTGTTATTTAACAGCCTTATTCCAAAATTATATTAAATTAATTTTCCTCAAGTTCTACAAACAATACCCCATAATGACAACCTGAAATAAGTTTGACATCCTTTGCAAATTTATTAAAAATAAAAAAACAAACAAAATCACATGTACGTAAGTATTTACGGTCTTTGCTCAATACTTTGTTGAAGCACCTTTGGCACAACTTGCAGTCTTAAGCCTTTTTGAGAATGATGCTACAAGCTTGGCACTCCTATTTTTGGGTAGTTTCTGTTGCCCTGTAGCCACTAATGTGCCATCTTGGATGTGTGCTTAGGGTTGTACTGTTTGGAAGATTAACCTTTTACACAGTATGAGGTCCAGAGCGCTTTTGGAGCAGGTTTTCATCAAGGATGTTTCTGCACATTGCTGCAGTCATCTTTCCATCAAACCTGACTATTCTTCCAGTACCTGCCGCTAAAAACATCCCCACAGCATGATGCAGCCACTACTGTGCTTCACTGTAGGGATAGTATTGGACAGGTGATGAGCAGTGATTGGTTTCCTCCAGACATGATTGCCATTCAGACCAAATATTTTAATCTTTGTTCCATCAGACAGAAGAGATATTTGTTTATCATGGTCTGAGAGTCCTTCAGGTGCCTTTTGGCAAACTCCAGGTGGGCTCTCATGTGCCTCTTATTGCGGTGTGGCTTCTGTCTGGCCACTCTATTGCAAATTCCTAATTGGCGGAGTGCTGTAGAGATGGTTGTTCTTCTTCTGGTTCTCCTCTCTCCACAAAGAAACGCTGGAGCTCTGTCAGAGTGATCATCTGGTTCTTGGTCACCTCCGTGACTAAGTCCCGTCTCCCCCAATCACTCAGTTTGGCTGGGGCAGTCTGCTCTAGGAAGAGTCCTGGTGGTTCCAAACCCAGATCCCCAGATCTGTGCCTCGATGCAATCCTCTTTCGGAGATCAACAGGCAATTCCTTGGACTTCATGGCTTGGGCTGTGCTCTGACCTGCACTGTTAACTGTGGGACCTTATATAGACAGGTGTGCCCCTTTCCAAATCGTGTCCAATTAACTGAATTTACCGTAGGTGGACTCCAATCAAGTTGTAGAAACATCTCAAGGATGATCGGTGGAAACCGGATGTACCGGAGTTCAATTTTGAGTGTCATGGCAAAGGCTGTGAATACTTATGTATATTATTTGTAGAATTTTGAGGAAAATGAGTTTATTCCATTTTGAAATAAGGCTGTAACTTCACAAAATGTGGAAAAAGTGAATACTTTCCAGATGCTATATATATATATATTATAATATAATTTATATATTATTATATATTTTTTTTTTTTTAGGACTAGTTAAAGACCTGGTAAAAGTTAGGTAATGTGTACTCCTTGAGGGCATTGAGTGATACATACTTTAACCTTCAGGTTTTACTGCTGCCTACACGGTGATTAGACATTGGCCAACAGAAATTGTAGGCCAGCCCAAGATAATCCCTCCTACCAGCATGATGCTAACAGGCAAATTAAAACACAGAATTATTGGCTTCCTGAAGTTCAGAGAATCCTCTGAAATACCTTTTTAATCATGTAGCTTAATAATATTATTTTTTTATTTACTTATTTTTATGGTTGAACTAGATGGCCTTGTGTTTTGTTTTTGTTTTTTCAACCTGACTAACTATGTAAGCGGTCATCAGACAAGGCCAAAACATCTGGTAGAACCTATAGAACATGCAAACAGACCAGGTGGCAGCCGTGCAAATTTGGGCAACATTGTTTAGTACCGGAAAGCCCAAGAAGCACTCAGGTTTAGTAGTTTGCCTGTCAGGAAAGGATGGAACCCATCTGGAATGACAAAAAGGGAATCAGTCTTTGCAAAAGAAGCATTGGCTAAAAGACTCCACAGCCCAAACCACGTCCAAACATGGAGAGATTTTTCCTTTTTAATGAGCTGTAACTGCACAGAGGGACAGAAAACCAATGTCCTGGTGGAGGTGAATGGCAAAGCTCCAGTTCAAACACTTTTTTTTTTTTTTTTTTCTTTTTTTATAAGCACAGAAAGAATCCTAAAACTATGTCCCACTTGTTCACAAAGGAACAGAGAGGGGAGCTAATGGGACACACCCTGTAAAAATGTCTTGATCAAGGAGTGAGAAGACAGTGGTCTCTGGTTAGGGCAGAAACCATACATGGTGTTCTGAGCCAAACGTTAGTCCACTCCCAGCTGCAGGAAGGAGAGGATTTGTCAGACAATGAGACTCCTTTTTCAATTTGCATCAACTGAAGTATGCCTTCCACTTTCATGATAGATCTTGCAGGCAGTAGACTTCTTAGCTTTGAGGCGATTCAGTTTGCGTTGTGCGCTATACAAATATCTCATTCATTCAGCATTGTAGGAATCGCATTTGGAAAAGTTTTTGGATGATGTACTTTATAGGCATAACACTTACTGATGAGATCTCCCTGCACCTTTTGCTGCGCTGTGGACTTTGGTCCCTTGTCTACTTTAGAAGTAGACAAGGGACCAAAGTCCACAGTGCAGCCAAAGTTGCAGGGAGATCTAATTTTTCTAGTCCAGCAGGCTAGTGTCCACCGCGGGAATCTTTCAAAAGACTGGAAAGAAATACTTCCCTGACATAAGTGCCTGATTCCTGTGCCACCAAGGAGAACGGACTTGTCTCATGGTGACCAAATGTTTTGCAGATGTTAGGAGTAAAACTGGTTACAGGGGACTGCCTCAAACGCTGTAATGAATGCAGTCAGACACAGCCTTAATTGACTGTTCTGTCAACAGGAGGTCCTCTAAGAATCCTACAGTAGGGATGCCACAGGAGCACAGCAAGGTTGGCAGTGCAGTGGCCCCACATAGCATTGAAATCACTAATGCTGTGAAAAGGTGTAAAGTAAGCATCTTTGTTGGCAAAAGGGAGTGCCTCAAAGGAAGCTACCGTGAGGCCCAGAGCAGAGAGTTGGACAAATGCTGGACTGATAAGTTTGAACTTGAGACCAGAGAGTCTAAAGCTTTTGTGGAAGGAGTATTCTAGCCTTAGCTGTGTCCAAAACTAGACTCCCAATACTCCCAATGATAAGTCTGTTCCAAAAACGATTTCTGAAGGTCCAGGATCCACCCGAACTACTGTAACAAATAGACAGAGCCCTCATTGACTGTTCCCTCAATATAAGGATGGTTATGAGTAAGCACTTCTTAACGTGAAACATGTCAACACGTCTTCCTTAGGTCTGGTGCTGTGATGTTTTATCTGTGGATTATTGTTCAATAAAGGTTTTGGAGTTTGCCATCCACTTTTTATAGTTGATTCTTTCTCTGTTGCAAGTCTGACCAGCACCTCCTTCGTAATTTTGAGAGAAAATAATGGGTGTACCAACCTGGAGCATTTTTTTTTTTCTCACCAGTGACCTCCCTTACTCTATCCAAAATGAGAAAAAAATTGCCCTAAGTTCTACTTTAATGTTTAATGTCTCCTTCAGATATATTATTTTAGCACTAGATTTATAAAGTTGTGTGAAGTTTTCAGTTCTATATCTGATTATCTCTAATGGAGGGGGGAGAAGGAAACCATACCAATCAAGTTGCCCAACCGGGGAAACTACCGCCCCAATTCCAAAAAGGTTGGGACGCGGTGAAAAATCGACATAAAAACAAAATGCAATGATTTGCGAATCTCATATTTTATTCAAAACTGAAAACGTATCAAATTGTTTAAACTGAGAAACTACCATTTTAAGAGAAAATAAGGTACCGTATTAGCGTATAACACGCGTGTTATACGCAGATCACCCGCCGATTGCGAACTCTTCTGCCTTTTCTGCCGGTCTCGGCAGCTTTCGGCTATTTTCAGCCTTTTCCAGCCGCTGTCAGCTATTTTTGGCCATTCTCTGAGGCTTTCGGAAGCCGCAGAGAACGGCCGAAAATGGCCGAGTGCGGCCAGAAATAGCTGAGAACTACTGAGCACCGCCGAGATACACAGGACATCCACTCTGTATCTCGGTGGCGCCATTTTTAAATGGGGAAACCTGCAAAAGAAACTGACAAGGCTGCAAATGACTGACAAGGCTGCATTGATGGGCATTTAAATGTAAGTTTTTTTTTTTTGTACATTTTTTTATTTTTTTCTTTCTTTCTTTAAAATTCCCTCCTAAACTTAGGGTGCGTGTTATACGCTGGCGTGTGTTATACACAATAAATACGGTAGTTTTAAAATGTTATGGCAGCAGCACATCTCATAAAAGTTGAGAGGGCAACAAAAAGGTGACAAAGTAAGTGGTACTAAGCAGGAAGAGTTGGAAGAATATTTTGCAACTCATTAGCTTAATTGGCAACAGGTTTATAACATTGGGTATAAAAAAGAGCATTTAGAAATTCAGAGTGTCTCAGAAATAAAGAGGGGCAGGGGTTTACCAATCCATGAAAAAAATCTGCTTCTAAAAATTGTTGAACAATATCAGAATAATGTTCCTGAATATAAAATTGCAAAGACTTTTTAAAAATCTCATCTACACTACATAATATCAAAAGATTTAGAGAATCCCATAATATCAAAAGATTTTGAGAATCTGGAGAAATCTTTTGTGCAAGGGACAAGGCCGAAACGCGATATTGTCGCTCTTTTGTTTATAGCGCAAAAAAAAATAACCCAAGTGGTGATCAAATGCCACTAAAACAAAGCTCTATTTGTGGAGAAAGAGAAAATACATAAATTTTGTTTGGGTACTACGTTGCACGGCCGTGCAATTGTCGGTTAAAGTGATACAGTGCCGTATTGCAAAAAATGGCCAGGTCAGGAAGGGGGGTAACCACCTACCGCCTGGCCTATAGCAGAATGATGGCCGGGCGGTGGTTCAGTTATCCTGACTGGGCGTCATACGATGTCCTGCAGGATAACAGCCGCACGTGCCCGTGGGGGTGCGCATCGCGGCGAGTGGTGCAGTGTGTCAGTCTGACACACCACTACACCAATATCGGTAAAGAGCCTCCGACAGTCGCGAGTAGAGGAGAGCTGATCGGCGGCTCTCCTGACGGCGGGGGGCTGTTTATCAGCACAGCCCCCCCCTCAGATCCTGCCCAGGACCACCAGGATGGCCATCCATACTGGACCACCAGATATGCCCCCCAGATCACCAGAGAAATGG
The DNA here is from genome assembly GCF_037356315.1 of Lithobates pipiens. Taxonomy (NCBI): domain Eukaryota; kingdom Metazoa; phylum Chordata; class Amphibia; order Anura; family Ranidae; genus Lithobates; species Lithobates pipiens. The sequence goes on along the minus strand of NW_027507718.1, from coordinate 168,461,244 downwards.
CAATCAGGGATGCCTATCAGTGCCACGTATCATGCCCAGCAGTGCCCACCCATAAGTACCCATCTTTGCAGCCTTTGTGTCACCTATCAGTGCACACCAGTGCCACCCATGAATGCCCATCAGTGCCACCTACCAGTGACCATCGTTGGTGCCACCTTATCAGTGCCCATCAGTGAAGGAGAAAAAGTACATATTTACAAAATTTTATAACCGAAACAAAAGCAAAACTTCTTTTTATTTTTTGCTAAACAAAAAAAAAAAAAAAAAAAAAACTGCAGAGGTGATCAAATACCACCAAAAGAAAGCTCTATTTGTGGGAACAAAATTATAAAAATTCTGTTTTGGTCCAGTGTAGCATGAGCGCGCAATTGTAATTTAAACAGCAACAGCGCAGAAAGGTGAAAATTGGCTTAGGCAGGAAGGTATATAAGTGCCTGGTATTGGTAGTGGTTAAGCAAGCAATGGTAAAAATGTTGTTTGGGTACAGTGTTGCATGACTGCACAATTGTCGTTTAAAATGCGACAACGCAGAAAGCTGAAAATTTGCCTGGGCAACAAGGGGAGAAAGTGCCCTGCATTGAAGTGGTTAATTCTTGCAGTATACATTGCAAGAATTTTTTTTCCACGACAAAAGTGAAGTTACTTTTTCAATATATTCTACATGTGTGGGTAGTTGGACATGGCCGAAGCCATTAGCAAGTGCAAAGTATAACTGGTACACACAAAATAAATTTTACAGTGAAACCATGAAAATTAAAGTAGAATTCCTCGCAAAATCTCACTACTCTATGTGCCAGTTTTCACTAGAACATATTGCGGGAAAGGCGTGTTTCTCACACCATATGTGAATGAATCTTCCTTGAGAGAAGCATGTTCATTATTGGTGGCACACCACACGCATCTTACAAACACAGTGAGTTTGGGGCCTGATTTATAAAACTAGAGCTTGTAAAAATGCACCCCCCTTCCCCCCCCCTTCATTAACCTATGTAAGAAAGATATATGTATTTTTTTAATTTAAATACTCTTTATTGAAAAAGATTTTTCTTTTACATACGACATGATTATAAAAAATTATCATATAAAACAGCAAAAAATACAAATTCTTGCATCATAGAATTTATCAAAAAACGCAGACATAATCATGTAACCCATACTAATTTCCCTAACCCGCCTACTAAGCTTCCCCCCCCCCCCCCAAAACCCCATTCCTCGAACACGTGCTACCGGCTCCGGCCAGACCAATTCAGGCTGGCCGGCTAGGAAGATGGCAAATCCCTTCGGGGACAAGGACGGGGGACATCATCGGATTTTCAAACCACACCAAGCCCGGACCGAGTAAATACTCGCTAAGTCCTATCATCCATTATCTCATCCAGGGGGTAACCCATATCTCTCAACCATGGATTCCATAACGCCCCAAATTTTTTTATATTATTTTGTCTAATAAACATTGCTCGTTCACACCAAATTATGGAATTTATGGCGTTTACCCATGCTTGTAGTACTGGGGGACTCGCCTGCCAGTTCAACGCAATTAGGCGTCTGGCCTGGTATAGGCACCTCAGTATAGATGTCTTTGTTGCAGCGGGCATTCTACCCCCTTCCATAATCCCTAATAGACAAGTCTTAGCTTCCGGTTTCAAGGTGGTGTTGAAAATCCTGTTGATTCTGTGTACAATTTCTAGCCAATACTGATACAATTTTGGGCACTTCCATACCATATGGAGAAGATCCCCTAATGCCCCACATCTGGGGCAATTACCGTTAGATTTTCTACTTATTTTCCACATTTTTTTAGGGGTATAGTATGCCCTATATATAAAAAGTTTATGGGACATACGCTGTGATGGGGAAATAGATACCAAGTTCCCCTGTGCTAGGGTCTCATCCCATTGTTCACACTTGAGTGGTCCCAAATCTGCCTCCCATCCCCTTCTACTCTTATCGGGGCCCTCTCCTTTCAACACTTTATCCTTAAGTTTTGTATATAGCCTAGAGATCTGGCCCTTTGTTTGCCTTCGATCGAGAAATTCCTGGAGTAGGGGGGTCTTTATCCTCTCAATGGTAAGTGTACGATACTGTGCTTGTATCCCGTGTCTCACTTGTAAGTATATATAGAACGTTCTATTGGAAATACCAAATTCCTGCCGAAGGGCTTCAAAAGATTTCATAAGGCTCCCCTGGTAAAGGTGCACTAATCTAGTGATCCCCCTTCTCTCCCACTCTAATGGCCTACTTATACTGTTTAATTCGGCCAGGTCTCCATTGTTCCATAAGGGTGTATACTCAGTCACTCCCTCATAGTCCAAGAGTTGCTTGGTTGTCTGCCATACTCTCCTCGCCAATACATTAGTAGGACACCTACAAGCAAATGAATTGGCCTCCAAAACTTCAGCTAATGTTTTATGGTATGCTTTATCGATCATCAATTTATGGTTTGGGCAACCACCTCCTTCAAGCCCAGCCCCAGTAAAATGCTGGAGCTGGGCTGACAAAAAGTATGTTCTTAGGTGTGGTATCGCTACTCCTCCCTTTTCTGCAGAAAGCTGCAACGTCTGTAGTCGAATACGAGGCTGTCTCCTCCTCCATATTAACTCACGGATCAGCACCTCCAGTCTGGTAAACCACTTCTGGTTAATCCAGATTGGGGAATTATGAAAAATATATAGAATCTGTGGCTGCCAAATCATTTTTACTAGATTGCAGCGGCCAGCCACAGACAGGGGGGAGGCGACACCAGTTATCAACCTTTTGCTTCAGCTTCGCCAGTAATGGTACTAGATTCTCCTCAACATACTGGTTTATATCTCTAGAGATCCAAATACCCAGGTATTTTAACTTAGGCACCATTTCCAATCCCAAAACCGTAGATAGCATTGGACCTCCAGACCCCGACAATGGCATAAGGGCTGATTTGCTCCAGTTAATAACCAAGCCTGATTGTTGTCCGAATTCCTCCATCAACTGCACTACATTGTTCAGGGTAGAGCCCGTATCCCCAATAAAAAACAGGACGTCGTCTGCAAATAGGGCCATTTTCTCCTCCTCCGGTCCGCGCCGGAATCCCTGGATGTCCGGGCGTGATCTCGCCAGCACAGCCAGGGGTTCCATAGCCAATACGAACAGGAGGGGGGACAACGGACACCCCTGTCTCGTTCCTCTTTCTAAATGAAATGTATAGGAAAGTAAGGTCCCCATTTTAATCTTTGCCCTCGGTCCCCCATAGAGTAACTTTACCCATTGAATAAATAAGGGGCCAAAGCCAAAGCGTTCCAAAACCCCCCAGAGGTAACCCCACTCCAGGCTGTCAAAGGCTTTAGTAGCGTCCAAAGCCAGTATGGCACCTGGACCTTCATTATCTCTAGGTATTTGTAGATTTAAAAAAACCCTCCTAATATTAGTACTAGTTGTTCTGCCCAGGATAAACCCGGACTGATCTGGATGTATTAATTTATGGATGTAGTTATTTAAACGAGTTGCTAAGGCTTTAGCTAAAATTTTTACGTCTGAGCATAGCAGGGATATCGGCCGATATGATGAAACCTCTTGTTGATCCTTCCCCTCCTTTAGGATTAAAGTGATATTGGCCTCTAGCATTGATTCAGGAAGCTCTCCCGTTTCTAATGCATGGTTTAATGTTTCCAATAGTGCCGGCATCAGCTGTTCGCTGTAGCGCTTGTAGACTTCTACTGGGAGCCCATCAGGGCCAGGGGATTTATGGTTGGGCATACTGGTCATTGCGCTTTTTAGTTCTTCCATCGTTAATGGCAGATCTAGATTCAATTTATCCTGATCTGAGAGCATAGGGATATCTGTTTGATGTAAAAAGTTAGTGGCCAAGCGTCTATGTTCCTGTATGGTCGATTTATATAATTTTCTATAATAATCCTTAAGTACCTTCATAATCTCAGGGGGTCTGGAGACAAGGTCTCCATTTTGTGTTTTAATTACTTGTATTACAGTAGAGGGGCCATTAGATTGAACCAATAGAGAAAGGACTCGACCCACCCTCTCTCCTTCACCAAAATAATATTGGCGTTGAAAGATACGCTGGTTTTCTGCCTTCTTTAAGAGGGCCATTTTATATATCTGTTGGCAGTTCACCCAGGCCTGTTGTTTGCCTGGCGATGGGTCCTCCACGAACGCTCTCTCAGCATGAATAACATCATTTCTGATTTCTTTCTCTTGCTCTCGAGCTTCTTTTTTAGTTATTGCAATTTTCTGTATAAGTATTCCTCTAAGAAAGGCTTTTAGAGAGTCCCAGACAATTCCGGGGCCGCTGTCCCTCTATTAATTTGAAGAAATTCCCCTATCTGTACCCCTAGAAGGTTAGAGTTATCAATTAATTCTAGCCAAGCGGGGTTTATTCTCCACTCTCCCCGTGGGGCACTCTCTCCCGTATTCAAGGTTATCACTAAGGGGGAATGATCTGAAATCCCACGTGCCTCCTATACTATATCTGCCACCAGCCCTGATGCCTCCTTATTCCCCAGGCCCATATCTATTCTCGATAACGTCTGATGAGTACTAGAGAAACAAGAGTACTGCCTATCCTGGGGATGTCGTATACGCCAAATGTCCTTTAGTCCAACTTCCAGCAGGAATTCATGTAATCAGCCGGTTCTGTTCCCCACTGGGCAGGGAAATCTGTCCAGGCTCTTATCCATAGTTTCATTAAAGTCTCCAGCTATTATCCATGGGACCCCTGGTTTACCCAGGCTAAACATGAGGAATTTATGTATAACCTCCAATTTAAAAGGGGGGGGGGGGTATATAGATGTTGGCCAAGACATATTCTTGCCCATCAATCAGACAGTATAAGAAAATAAATCTCCCCTCCCCATCAATCTGGGACTCTTTACATAGAAAATCTGTACCCCTCCAAACTAGCACACTCACACCACGGGAGTACGATGAGTAGAAGGAGTGATAGTATGCCTGGAAACTCCGATTGTGTAGGTGAGGGGCCGTAGTTGGAGTTAGATGGGTCTCCTGTAGAAAAAAGAGGCCAGGTCCCCTCCTCCATCTCCAACATCACGGACCCCCTTTTCTTAGGATCTCCCAGGCCCCTCACATTCCATGAGATTATATTCCACCTACCCATCGACTCCGGTGGCTAATATGCTCTGGGATGGGGGGGGGGGCAAGGGGGGAGGGAGCCGCTTCCTCCCCCCAGCACCACCCCCCATCCCAACCTACTCCCCGTCACCATCCCAATGCCAACAGCACGTGTTCGAAGACTCACCCCCCTCCCCCCCCAGCCCTGCCCATTAGAGCAACCCCTAGGGGTCTCGATTGCAGCCGGTATAACCATACCCCATTCAAACATACCCTTGCTCCCCGCCCCAAGAAAGATATATGTATACTTTATTTTTAGTCTTATCATGTGATTCGACTCCCCTGTCATTCAGCAGTGCTGCAAGGGAGAGGAGGGTGCACCAACAGATGGGCCATAGGAGCCTGTAGGTGGTGTAACTGCTCAGAGGGAACCACCAGCCACTGTCACACCCTCTTCTTTCCTCTGCAGCTGGCCCTGCCTGAAAAACAGGCAGCATGGTTAGACTGGAGCAGCCTGATAATAGGCAAGTATACAGATCTTCCTTACACAGGTTAGTCAGAATAGGTGTTTGATTGGGGGGCGTTTTTGTCTGAGGAGGGAGCATTTTTAAGAGTAGTTGGGTTTTGACAGGAATTCTACTTTAACATTCAAAGATCAAAATGAGCATTACTCAACCCTGGTCTATTGAGTTCACAGAAAACCGTATGGATAAGAATACTTGTCCAGCAACCTGTCATAAAGCGTGTAAGGCACAGCATCAATTAGAAAATTTATTAAAGTGAAAGAACTAAGCTCCTAGAATTAATCTGCTTCTAGAATATTGTCATGAACACAATGCTGGAGGCCTACTGTATGTGGTCCTCCTACTGAAGCCGGGGAAAGACCCAATGGAGTGTGCGTCATACAGACCAATAGCTCTATTGAACATGGACTTAAAGATTTTAACAAAAATACTGGCCCTTGGATTATCTAATGTACTCCCTTCCATTGTCCACATCGACCAAACAGGCTTTATGCCGGGTAAGTCAACCGACACAAATCTGAGAAGGCTTTTCACCCATTTTCAAATCCAACCCATTTATGGCAATTCAAGAGTAGTGGTCTCAATTGACTTTGAAAAGGCCTTTGACTCTGTGGATTGGCTATACATGTCAAAAGTGTTGGAGATCATGGAGTTTGGTCCACAGTTTAAGAAGTGGGTATCCATGCTCTACAGACCTCCAAAAGCAGCAATCAGACTGGGATCATGCACCTCAGATTTTTTTGAGGTGGGTAGGGGAGCCCAACAGGGATGCCCTTTATCGCCTTTTCTATTTGCTCTTGCCCTGGAACCGCTGGCAGTCGCACTCCGCTCCTCTAGAGATCTTAGTATCAGAGTAGGTAGAATACTCTAGTAGTCCTCATCGCTCTACGCGGATGATATGCTGCTGTTCCTAAATGACCCGCGTGACTCGAATGTGGTTCTAAGAATTATTGATCACGTTACCACATTTTCAGGGTTTAAGGTAAATTTGGTTAAATCTTCTATTCTGCCAATATATGCGGAAGCAAAAGGACGAGGCGGATCCCAGATTACCACTGCAATGGGTTGAGTCCATAAAATACTTAGGTATTCAGGTTACAGCGAAAGTTCAAGACTACATGTCCCTAAACCTGCTCCTTCTTAATACAGTTACCGAAAAAGAAAGTACAGACTTGGACTAAACTTCCGTTGTCCCTAGTCGGTAGGATTAGCCTTTTATAAATGAAATTCCTCCCTGTCATCTTGTACTTCCTTAGGCATGCACCTGTCTGAGTCCCAAAGTCATACTTTCGGAAACTTGACAGCATTATTTTATCTTACATCTGTGCCCCTGTGTCTCCTAAAGTAGGATTCAGGTTGTTGCAGGAACCCAGGGATCAGGGAGGGTTGACACTACCCGACTATACTACTAAGTATAGTACTATATAGCAGGGCAGATGGCCTTTGCTCGTAGATGATTGACGGATGGGGATGTGGCTACGGTGCTGGGGGCAGCCCATTTAGGGTCTTATGACAGTCTCAGATTTGCCTTGTTCAGAGGCCTCAGATGAGATTTGCCGTTAACAATGACGATGAAAGCTACTATCAAGGCATGGGGCACAGCGGTGAAATTGGCATGCCCGAGTTATAGGGGTGTGTCACCATCAACTCCCTTATGGATGAACCCAACCTTGCCCCACTTCTATAACATACCAGATCCTATGATTTGGGCGGAGAAAGGTATTAAGACATGAAGAGACATAACCTCCTATGGAGAGTTGCTCACCTTTTTTCAACTACAGTCGAGGCAAGATCTTCCTAACATGTACCTGTTCCGATTTCTCCTAAATCGACATGCCTTTAAGACGCAGTTTCGAGAGGTGAGGGTGGAGTCTGCCCTCGTCTCTTGAAACTTTATTAACAAGCAAGGATCTGGCTAAGCCTCTTTCGCTGACATCCAAGGAACTGTTTAAGGTCACACCACTGGCTATTGCAAGATGCAGGGACAGGTGGGAAGAAGAGGTTCTAGATGTATATGGGAAGGACTGGGACGCCCTGATGACCCAACCATTCCAACACCTGGTGTCTGTAAGGGACAGGCTAATCCAGTTCAAGTTTCTGCACAGAAGTTATTACACCCCGGCTAGACTGGGCAAAATTTTTCCAATGACCTCTGCGGAGTGTTGGAGATGTTCCCATTCCCCCGCAGATGCTGACCACATTTTTTGGTGCTGTCCCCCTGTGCAGGGATTTTGGACTGATATTACCTCTTGTATTTCTGAACTAATTCAGGTGCCAGTACCAATGACTCAGTTTGTCTGCTGGGTCTAATGGATGAGGTAGTGTCAACACGGGCTATGCGAACGATGCTGAATGTCCTGCTTTTCTATGGAAGAAAAGCCATTTTGCTAAATTGGAAAAAGCAAAGAGCGCCAAGCATTTCCTTCTGGAAAGGCCGGATTAACTCGATGCTGCCCTACTACAAAGCCACTTATGAGGCTAGAGGTTGTATGAAGAAATTTGATAGAATTAAACCATGAGTGCCATACTCTATCTCCACAGTGGGGTAAAAAAAAATTAAATGCTGACTATTGGTGCTGGAGTGATGTGTTCATACTTTGCAAGGAACTCCAAACACTTAGAGGAGAAATCCCACAAATTAACTCTCAAAGAAGTTATAAGTATTAATCTATGAATAGACACCTCCTATAGAATACTAAAGGAAAACCATGATCAGGGCATCTTGTCGAGCTGTGGCTCAGGGGAGGGGGGAGGGGGGGATGGGTTAGTTAGGATGTTTCTGTTAGACAACAGGCCATGTGGCCTGGCATGGATGTGTCCAGTTGATGCATCCAAATGTTTGTACACTATGTCTTGAAAACGAATAAACAGAATTTAAAAAAAAAAAAAAAAAAGGTTAAAGAACTAAGATTTCAAGTAAAAGATAGGTGTACTAGCGTTATTCAAAACATAACCTCCTGCGCTGGGGTGCTTAGGGGTAGGATGGACTCTTCTCTCAACTGATCTTGCAAATACAAAGCACGCAGGTCTTTCTGCCCTCTTGGGACTGTCGGTATCCTTGTACAAACTACAAAACAAGAGGATGCACTGACCTAGTGCATTATCATAACTCCGTTTCTATTAAAAAAAAGTTTAAAAAAAAAGTGGGTACTTGCAAACGTGTTTTACACGAGCATATCTAAAAGATAGAGACCATCTCAAATCCAACATAAGTAGTTATTGTAAATCTGGTTGAAAAAAAGTCACAAGTGCATCCAGTTCAACAAATAGAAGGGAGGGGAAAAAAACAAAAAAAAATCCTATATCTAAAATCCCATACTCACAGTTGATCCAGAGAAAAGGCAACCCCCCATATTAAGCACAATCAAATTTGCTTCAGCGGTGGAAAAAAATGTCCTTCGAGGCAGTCGGATACGCTCTGGATCAACTTTACATATACATATAAATATTAGTATTCAGTTATATCATATCATATGCATCTAGGAAAGAATCCAGGCCTTTTTCAAAACCATCTCGAGAGCTAGTCAAAACCAGCTCTTGAGTGAGTTTATTCCACATTTCAACAGCTCTTAGTGTGAAGAAGCCTTTCTGTATTTGGAGATTAAAGGAGTTGTAAAGGCAGAAGGTTTTTATTTATTTTTTTATCTTAATGCATTCTATGCATTAAGATTAAAAAAAAAACATTGTGTGTAGCAGCCCCCCAGCACCCCTAATTACCTGAGCCTCTTCTCTCTCCAGCGATGTCCACGATCCCCTCAGCCATCCAGGACACTCCTCCTGTTTGGCTGAGACGCAGCAGTGGCACTATTGGCTCCCACAGCTGTCAGTCAGCTAATCAAGGGAGAGAGGGCCAGGTCAGGGCTCCGTGTCTGAATGAATACATGGAGCTCTAAGTTGGTTTGGGTGCCCCCTGTAGCAAGCTGCTGGTTGAGGGAGGGGCTAGGAGAAGCGAAGAGGCACCCGAGGAGAGGAGAACCAGACTGCTCTGTGAAAAACCAACTGCACGGAGGAGGTAAGTATAACATGTTTGTTGTTTAAAAAAAAAAAAACCTTTACAATCACTTTAAATCTTTTTCTCTAGACATAACGCGTGTTCTCTTGTCTCCTGTGATGACCTTAAAGTGAATAACTGTACGCCAAGTTCACTATATGGACCACTTATGTATTTGTACATGTTGCTCATATCCCCCATTAATCTTCTCTTCGCAAGACAAAATAAATTAAGTTCCTCTAATCTTTCCTCATAGCTGTGCTCCTCCAATCCTCTTATCAATTTGGTTGTCCTTCTCTGCACATTCTCCAAAACCTTTTTTGTGAACTGTTGACCGTTGTTAAAAGGGCAGATTTCCAGAATGGTCTTGACCTGTGGCTTGAGGAAGATAGAAGTGTGAGAAGTGTATTCCTGTATGCTGTTTCAGCAGCAAATGCAATAGGAAAGTGAGCATCTGCCATTTTTCAATGAATATATCGGAGTACAATAATATGCATATTATCCTTCAAAGATACCGATCAACTCTTTGTTGCCAAAAATAATCCTTTCAGCTGCCAACAATCTGGTGGGTATATGAAAAAGCATCTTCTAATGCCGCGTACACACGACCGGACTTTTCGAGGGACTAGGTCCGATGGACTTTCGGCGGAGTTCTGACGGACTTTCCGAATGAACAGACTTGGCCACACACAATCACACCAAAGTCCGACGGATTTGAACGTGATGACGTACTTGAATAAGGAAGTTCATAGCCAGTAGCCAATAGCTGCCCTCGCGTCGATTTTTGTCCGTCGGACTAGCATACACACGAGCGGATTTCTCAGTAGGAACTGGGTCCGGCGGAGTTCCGGTGGAAAAATTTAAAACGTGTTCTATTTTTAAAGTCCGCTAGATTTTTGGCAAGCAAAGGTCCGATGGAGCCCACACAAGATCGAATTGTCTGACAGACTCATTCCGTCGGACCTTTGCTGTCAAAAAGTCTGGTCGTGTGTACGGGGCATAAGGATACATCTATTTGTTGCCTCAGTAACACTCTTCCTCATATTCTTCCTGATGGATGAGGCCTATATCCACTTTAACATCCTTAATCTTCCCTGTAGGGGATGCATTGCTGGCAGTAATAGTTGCAAGAACCTGAGGTTTGTCCCATATTTACGGAGATTCTTGTAGATGACAGCGGGGCTATGTTCAAGTGTGGCCACCCATTACGGCAGTAGCCCTGTCCTCACATAAAATGTGATGTGGGGTTGATTTTTCAGTGCCTCTACTCCAGATGCCCATTTTAGTTTTGATACTTGCCCACTAATATGACATATTAAAATGCTTAACATGTGCCAACTGTTTGGTACTTCTTTTTGTTAATTTAAAGACGTTACACTATATGTTTCTTTTTATTTTATTGTGTTTTATTGGCAAAAATGTTTGTAGATGACCACTCTGAGTTGTCAAATGTGCAGTATGCTTTTGGAGACGATAACTCTATTCTGACATGACTACAGTGATGAGCTGTTGTGAGTAGTCTCGGTCCACCAACCTTTTTTTCATAGGTACTGAATGAGGTTTCATTTGTAATTTATAAGATAAAAGGGTCTTTCATCTCCAAATTGGTATATGATTTTCTTAGTTGCCAGTCCTTCTTTTTTTTTTTATCTTCCTCCTGGATTCGTGGTGGTGTATGTACTGTATAGGTCAAATATCTGATCATTTAAATTTGCAAGCCTTCACGAATGGCTCAGTCAGTGTGTTTCCAGTGTAGAATGGTTCAGGATAGTGATCTGTTTGGAGAAATATTGTTGCTTTATAAATATGCCCCTTAACATTGAGTTCTTTGCTACTGTTCTATAGCAGAATTTCTTAGTTTTGCCTTACAGGTTGCATGGTGCTGAAAGTGAATTTCTGCTTTCCTTTTGCAGATGGTCTTGCATACTCTGCCTTACTTAAGAATGAACTTTTAGGAGCTGGAATTGAGAAGGTTCAGGACCCCCAAACTGAAGATCGTCGGTTGCAGCCTTCTACACCAGAGAAGAAAAGCCTTTTCACAGTAAACCTTTTTTTTTTACTAAATATTACTTTAAAGTAGACTTGAGACCTGTGACCACCATTCAAAGTAGGCTGTGCTTGGTAGCCTTGCACAGTGTGGTCCCAACACATAGAAAATTCAATTTGCCTTGAGTCCATTGAGCTCAGTTCACACCACTACACAAAAAGTAGACGTGCTACTTTTTTTTTTTTTCCAGCACATTTTGTTGTGTACACCACATCACAACCCGTTGTGGTGAATATAAATGAATGAGATGTTACTTTTCCTTAAAGTTAATTGTCAGCTTCACTGCCTTCACAGTGCACACCAGTGGCAGTGGTATAACATGCCACTGGTGAAAACGAGCCTTTAACTCCTTACCTAAATTATGTTCCTCCCCACACCTTGCTCACCTATACTAACAGAAACATCAATGTAATACTTTTTAATTTTAGGACGTTTTGTCTTTCTACAGCTACAAGTGAGAATTTCTAGGACACAGCTATGCTGAGTTTTGAAACTTACCGTGTGTGTGTGTGTTTGTTGTGTTTTTTTTATTTATTTATTTATTTTAAACGCTGACTGCTCCTAAATCAGTGATGGCGAACCTTGGCACCCCAGATGTTTTGGAACTACATTTCCCATGATGCTCATGCACTCTGCAGTGTAGTTAAGCATCATGGGAAATGTAGTTCCAAAACATCTGGAGTGCCAAGGTTCACCATCACTGTCCTAAATGCTACCAAACTCTTCTAAACGCTAATATCCAGTGTTTAAAAGCTTTTTTTGTTTTTCTGTGATGAGGCCGCCGGCATCCTTAACAACCAGGTATTAGCTGTTTTGTTAAGCAGCGGGACGGGAAGCTGGCCGTCGCGTCCTTCACAACGGATGAGTCATCTGCTGTCAGCAGGCTTCCCCACTGACAGCTGAATCGGGGGGAAAAAAACGGAAGGAGGAGGAGGGATGAGCCCTCATCAACATGGGAGCACCCCCCCAAGCGCCTTGTTCCCACGTTGACTACGGATGAACCATCATTGTTGGATACATAATACTTCATTAATCCCAAGGGAAATTGGGATGCGGGTGGCTTCCAGATTCCGATAAGCCCCCACAACCACCGCCCAGGGTTCTGGGGAAGAGGCCCTTGTCCCCATTAATTAACGTATTCGTACGTTACATACGTATTCACAGCATTTGCTCAATACTTTGTTGAAACACCTTTGACACCAATTACAGCCTTGCGTCACACCTATTTTAGGGCAGTTTCTCCCATTGTTCTTTGCAAGACACTCTCAAGCTCCATCAGGCTGGATGGGAGCAACAATGCAGAGCCATTTTTAGATCTCTCCAGAGATGTTCAATCGGGTTCAAATCTGGGCTCTGGCTTGGACAGTCAGGGACATTGAGTTGTCCTGCAGCCACTTCTTTTGTTGGCTGTGTGCTTAGGTTTGTTGTCCTGTTGGAAGATGAGCCTTTGCCCCAGTCTGAAGTCCAGAGCGCTCTGGAGCAGGCTTTCATCAAAGATGTCTCTGTACATTGCTGTATTTCCCTTGATCCTGACTAGTCTCCCAAATCCTGTTGCTGATAAACCTCCCCACAGCATGATACTGCCACCACCAAGGTTCAAGGTAGTGATGGTATTGGCCAGGTGATGAGCAGTGCCTGGTTTCCTCCAGACATGGCGCATGCCATTCAGGTCAAGGAGTTCAATCTTTGTTTCATCAGACCAGAGAATTTTGTTTCTCATGATCTGAGAGTCCTTCATGTGCCTTTTGGTAAAAAAGTTGTGTGACTTTTACTGAGGCATAGCTTCTGTCTGGCCACTCTACCATACAGGCCTGATTGGTGGAGTCTGCAGAGATGGTTGTTCTTTTGGAAGGTTCTCCTCTCTCCACAGAGAAATGCTGGAGCTCTGTGAGAGTGAGCACCTGGTTCTTGGTCCCTTCCTGATTAAGGTCCTTCTCCCTCGATCGCTCAGTTTGTCCAGGCGGCCTCCTTTAGGAAGAATCCTAGTGGTTCCAAACTTCCTCGTTTTATGGATGATGGAGGCCACTGTGCTCATTGGGACCTTCAATGCTGCAGAAATGTTTCTGTGCCCTTCCCCATATCTGTGCCTCGATACAATCCTCTCTGAGGTCTGCAGACAATTCCTTGGACTTTATGGCTTGGTTTGTGCTCTGATATGCACTGTTCACTGTGGGACTTTGTATAGACAATTGTGCGACTTTCCAAATCATGTCCAATCAAGTTTTAGAAACATCTCAAGAATGATCAGTGAAAACAAGATGCACCTGAGCTCAATTTTGAGTGTCATGGCAAAGATGTGATTTTTTTTATTTATTTTTTCCTTTTTATAAATTTGAAAAGATTTTAAACAAACTTCTTTCGTGTTGTCATTATGGGGTTTTCTTTGTATAATTTTGAGGAACTTAATCAATGTAATCCATTTTGGAATAAGGCTGTAACATCACAATGTGGAAAAAGTAAAGCGCTGTGAATACTTTCTAGATGCGCTGTATATCCTTTGATGAAAAGGCATACTGTAGTTAACCACTTCCCACCCGGCCAATGTATATATACGGCCGGGTGGGAGCCGCCTGCTCCTGATAGGACGTTCAGGAACGTCATTCAGGAGCAGCGGGATCGTCATTCAGGAGCAGCGGCGCGATCCCGATGTGCTCGTGTCACCCGGACACGGCACATCTCAGATCGGCAGGAGGGCTCTGTGATTGGCCCTCCTGATCACATGACGGCCGTGTCCAATCACGGCCGTCATGTGATGTAAACAAACAGCCGGTTGCTAGGCAATCGGCTCTCCTCTCCTCACACGGAAGTCACCGCTGAGAAGAGGAGAGCAGAACGCTGCAGCCGGCTGATGATCAGTGAGTATGGGCTGCTTTTCACAGCTTTTTACTCACTGATCATCAGTGTAGTGTAAACACACAACACACCACACAGTGAAAACACAGTCCCCACATATGTCCCCAAAACACACATGTCCCCAAAACATACATGTCCCCAAATAATAAAAACACATGTCCCTAATAATAAAAACATGTCCCCCACATATGTCCCACTAAAATCACATGTCCCAATGATTATCTGCACACATATGTACGTGATCACCTGCACACATATGTACATGATCATTTGCGTACATATGTCCGTGATCACACAAACCAATTATTATACATTATTATTTGGCTTAAATTTATGACAAAATTTGATTTTATTGGATTTCTTTTCAAATAGAAAAAAGAAAATATTGTTTTTTTCCCAAATTTCCGCTTTTTTTGCGCTTTATATCGCAAAAAAAAAAAAACGGAGTCGTGAATAAATAACACCAAAATAAAGCTCTATTTGTGCGAACAAAATGATAACAATTTCATTTGGGTACAGTGTAGCATGACCGCGCAATTGTCACTGAAAGCGCTAGAGCGCTGAAAGCTGAAAATTGGGCTGGGAAGGAAGGGGGTGAAAGTGCCCTGTATTGAAGTGGTTAAAGTACCTGCTTGCCATATAAATAGAGAGATCATCCTGCCAATTACATGCAGTTATGAAGCATCATGGGTCCCAAACTCGCTCATAGAATAGAAGTGT
The DNA here is from genome assembly GCF_037356315.1 of Lithobates pipiens. NCBI lineage: Eukaryota > Metazoa > Chordata > Amphibia > Anura > Ranidae > Lithobates > Lithobates pipiens. The sequence goes on along the minus strand of NW_027507718.1, from coordinate 168,446,048 downwards.
ATTATTTAACCAAGCCGTAAGCACTTCCATGAGATTAACCTCTCGAGTCCGAGAGTGGAGCTAGAGTATGAAAGGTCCATGTACCTGTTGCTAATGAGAAGTAATCCAACATCTTGCAGCTGTTAAAACATGTAAGGTCAGTCTTTTAGCATTATTGAGGCTTGGTTCACACCTATACATTTTTTGGTGCTTTTTGCAGAAACACACTATAGTTAAGTTAACATGGTTTCCTATGGGACACATTCATAGCTATGCTTTTTAGCCACTGCTGTTTGGAAAGGGTCAGGGACTACTTTTTAAATGCAAAATGGTGCCTTTTCTGGTTCAATGCTAGAAAAGAAATCCCCTGGGGGTGGATTTTTAAGGCACGTACAAACTAAAATGGTACAAAAATTATTTTATTACATAAAACAAACAAAAAAAGTTTAGTATACATCTAAAAAATACAATACCGTATAATCCATTTAGAATTTTATTTTATTTTTTCTAAATTGATTATTCGGTATAATCGAGTGTAGTATCAATACTGGTTGTACATATACCCTTTGATGTATTTTTTAGATGTATACTGAACTTTTTTGCTTGTTTTATGTAATAACATTTTTGTACCATTTTAGTTTGTACGTGCCTTAAAAATCCACCCCCAGGGGATTTCTTTTCTAGTATTTAGTGTTTTGGATGTGGCATAACAAATTTACGTAGCCCTGCCATACCCTCCCTTCTGTTTTTCTGGTTCAATAGACCTCATTGGAGAAGCTACAGAAAAGCATGTAGTTGAATGAAAAACAAAGCTACTAGTGCTTTCTAGGCTTTAAGCATATTAAGTAGTAGCAAACCAAGCAAGAATGCAGCTGAATCAAGCTAAACACGTATCTATAAAAGTTTATTAAAGATCTTTTACTTCTAGCCAAAAGGGACATATCCTTGAACAGGTCCAATATTTTATTTATGAAAAATTGTGTGCCCGAGTGTTGCCTACGTCTCCTCCAGCAGTGGGCAATGCAGAGGCTTCTAACATCCATCGCCACCCTCTCCAGCAGAATCTGACACCGAGATGCCCAATATCTTTGAGACGCTTCAAAAGTACTTATCAATGGATGCAGTCAGTCCCTTTAGGTAAGACCCCAATAGCTGAATTTCATTTGGCAATTGTTTCACTGAAAGAGAAACTATCCTAATTGGAGCTGTGCCTTTCTCTTTAAAATTAGAGGTTTCCACCATTATCGCTCATAGATCGAAATATTAGACCAGGGTTTTCCTAATCATCCTCCATGCCAGGATTTTATGTACAAAGATTGAAAACATCCTGAAAAACAGTTCCTTGTTCATGGTGCTCTATCACTTTGTGTAGATTTTGTCACAAAAGTCACAGTAGTCAGCCACCTGTGTTGCGCTACTAAAGTTCTGTCTGTTCCTTTTAGATCAAGCTCCATCTCTTACAGATCCTACTGACAAAAGGTTGGAAGCAATTTCTTGATCAATGTACTCTGCAGTTAGATCTGCAATTAAACCTATGCCCACCTCCACACTCATTGGCAGGCTTCACCGGACTGGTCCAAATCCCTAAGCAAGGACTGGTTGGCTGCTGGTGCTGACACACAATTTTTTTCAATTGCATTGACCAGATGATCACCATGATAGTTTGTGTGCTAGCAAGGAATGCTAACTGATTTATGTTTCGGATTAACCATTTTACCTGGCCAGAAGATAACTTGGGCACTCCAGCTTACAGCAGAACTAAAAAAAATAAAAAATAAATTGTGAAAAGACAGGCTTTGGCACATACACAGCTCTGTTTACGTTTCTGGCACAGTGCAAGTGTGCCACGATGAATGACTCCCGAGCTGGCCAATCAAATCAGCCAAAGACAGGTACCCGGGGGAAGCTAGAGAGAAGATGCCGGTGAAGGATCTCACAGGCATTGAACCATTGAAGTCAGAGTTAAGGATTTGTGCCTTTTTAGGCTTAATGTACACGGGACTTTTTACAACCTCTCCTGAACGATTTAACTTGTCAGATAGTAACCGGTGCTTAAAAATGTCAGTTTTGCTGCGTTTACTTGCCACGTTTGCGTTTTAGAAAAAAAAAATTTCTTCCAAATAGTGAAAAATGTAAAAGCTCCTGTAAACGAAACGCACCTGAACACGAGTTACCGAATTTACACGCGTTTACAATTCGAGGGGAATTTCTTCACCTTAGACCCTCTTCCACTTGAACATGTAGGAGTGTTTACCTCGATCTTGTATGGAAAAAGCATTTAACCACTTGCCAACCGACTCACGCCGATTTACTTTGGCAAAGTGGCACGGGTGCGCAAAACAACCCACCTGTACGTCTCTGCGTCATCCGCAACTCGATGTACGCCGGTGGCCCGCGATCGTGGCATGGAGAGGCAGAACGGGGGGATGCCTATGTGAACAAGGCATTTCCCTGTTCTGCCTAGCAACATGACAGGGATCTACTGCTCCCAGTGATCGGGAGCAGTGATCTGTCATGTTCTAGTGAGCCCACCCCCCTACAGTTAGAACATGCTGAGGGAACACAGTTAACCCCTTGATCACCCCCTAGTGTTTAACACCTTCCCTGCCAGTGACATTTACACAGCAATCGCTGCATTTTTTAGCACAGATCGCTGTATACATGCTAGTAGTCCCAAAATAGTGTCCAATCTGTCCGCTGCAATGTCAGTCACGATAAAAATCGCAGTTCGCCGCCATTACTAATAATTAAAAAAAATAATAAAAATGCCATAAATCTATCCCCTATTTTGTAGATGTGATAACTTTTGAACAAGCCAATCAATATACGCTTATTGTGTGTTGTGTTTTTACCAAAAATATGTAGAATAGTGCATATTTGCCTAAACTGTGGAAGAAATTTGGGGTTTTTAAATATTTTATGGGGATATTTATTACAGCAAAAAGAAAAAAATATAGCTTTATTTCAAAATTGTCACTTTTTTTTTTTTTTTGTTTGAAGCACAAAAAATAACGCAGAGGTGATCAAATACCAAAAGAAAGCTGTTTGTGGGGAAAAAAGGGGCGTCAATTTTGTTTGTGTACAGCATCGCATGCCCGTGCAATTCTCCGTTAAATCGATGCAGTGCCGTATCGCAAAAAGGGCATGGTCAGGAAGGGGGTAAATCCTTTTGGGGCTGAAGTGGTTAATATCTGGTATATAGCTGAAAGAAAAAGGCCTTACTTGAGGGACCATCCAGAATTGTTCTCTCAAAGTGGGTCAAGGGGGAGAATTGTAAAGTAGGGGTGATGGTCAGATCGTAATGGCGGATTAGTAATTGCCCATAAAACACCTGACGGGGAATGTCAAATCTGTTCTGAAGTTCAGCAAACAATAAAAGTTTACAGGTTCTGGGTTCAACCAGATGTCTAAAGTGAAATAAGCTGTGTGTCGCCCAAGGGAACGACATTGGAAATGTAAGGCCATTGGGCACTCTTAAAGCGGGACTGCACTGTGGAAAAAAATATTAAAAGCCAGCAGCTACAAATACTGCAGCTGCTGACTTTTAATAAATGGACACTCACCTGTCCCGGGGTCCAGCGATGCCGAGATCGATTGATCGCTCGGGTCTCGGCTGCTGCTGCCGCCATTCTAGGTGAGGGAATCAGGAAGTGAAGTGAAGCGGCTTCCCTTCCCGGTTCCCTACTGCGCATGCGCGAGTCGCACAGCGCAATAGGAATTGTCCGCACTGTCTCTGGGACCCTTCTGTGTCCCAGCAGAAAGCGCGCAGGGACAGGAAGAAGCGTAGACTCCCGTGGGAGTCTATGCCCGGAAGTGGGTGTAAATACCTGTCTCTGACAGGTATCTGCACTCCCCTCCCCCCTGAAAGGTGCCAATTGTGACACCGGAGGGGGGGAGGGTTCCGATCAGCGTAAGTTCCACTTTAGGGTGGAACCCCACTTTAACTTTATATGGGAAAGCAGTCTTCAATGATGTCTCAGAATGAAGGGCATGTTCTCCACACAGTTGGCAGAGCAGCGCCGTGGTGTGTGAAACTGTAGGGGGGGGAGATAGAGAGAGGAGCTGTCAAAATTGAGGTTGAATGTCGGGGGTGGGCGTGACCCAGCTATCCAACACCTGCCAATGGGATAGGATCTGGGCAAGCCGCTACGTGTATGTGGCCCCACCCTTTCTTAAGCGGCCCAATCGTTGGCCGGATAGCTGCTGGGCCCCGCCCACCTCCGATATTATGCTGAATTTGTCGGCTCATCTCTCCATAGAGTTATATCGGGGCTGTAGAGCGCATTCAGTTTCAGTTACACTATCGGCTGTGAAACCTGCCAGTGCCATCTGCCATTGCCAATTAGTGCCAATCCGTGCCTGTCAGTGCCAATCCGTGCCTGCCGGTTCCAGTGCCACCTGCCAATTTTTTTTTTTAAATCGGCATCGTATATCGGCCATCGGCCGCCCCGATTCTAAATGTCGGCATCAGCCAGAGAAAATCCCAGATCGGTCGACCTCTATTGGGTACCATTGAAAACAATGTGGTTTTAAATTGTCATGTGATTCTGTGCGACTCAAGTTATATCTGAAATCGCATTAATGTGAACGGTGCCTAGAGGAACTTGTTATCAGAGACACACAGAACAGGGCTCAGGAGAAAGCATGCACATGTGCCTCCATAGCAAGGGACTTGCTATGGAGGCTCTCGATGGGGCTGGGGGGGGAGATCCCAGAGCACCAGCAGGGGACCTGTGAGGAAGAGGACAGGGGCTGCTCTGTTCAAAGCCTTTACACAGAGCAGGTAAGTATGACATGTTTGTTCTTTTAAACTAAAACAACCTGATCATTTACTGTTTAAGTATCTCTATTCTCTATACCCAGTCACTAAAATCTCATACAAGTTTTAACACACGTTTAAATTCTAAAGTTATTTTCAATATATGTTTTAGTCTCACGTTTTTATTAATACAATACCTGGTAATCCTTTCATGAACGTCCTTCTTTAGGCACTTCCTGTTATAAGGTGACAACGCTGTGCCTCACAATTGCACAGGTGTTATTCTGTTACAGGGGATTATGGAGATTACAATTAGTTGTTTGTGACAGGCATTGTCTACTGCTGACACCAGAGAGATGCCATTTAGCCATCACTGAAGTGCATTCATGGTGGAGCGCTCCGGGGGATCAGTAGCACTGAGATGCAACAAAAGATGCCAGTAGTATAATGCATAGTACATACACAAAACTAAAGTGTACATCTACTTTAAGCTTAATTTTTTTTTTTTTTTCAGTATTCCTTAAGTTCCAAGAGATCAAGTCCTGATGATGGAAATGATGTGTCTCCTTATTCTTTGTCGCCTGTAAGCAACAAAAGGTGTGTGGTAATTTCAGAGATTCTTATACCCGTTTTACTAGTTTTCTTTTGGGAACCTATCCATTGTTTATTATCCATATGAAGTATGTTAACGTTCCTACACAAATTGTCTTTAGAAAATATCTTTGTATGGCTGACTTAAAGAGGAAGTTAACGTGCTCTGCTGACATTTACCAATAGGTAAGCTTACCTGTAGGTAGTGTAAATATCTCCTAAACATGTACCATATACCATTTGCATACCACGTAGTCGGTGTCATCAATGACACATGCGTTCAGAAGTAAGGGCCACAGGTGCTTTTGCGTCTGAACCCTGTCCTGTGAACGACCGCTCCCGTGTGCATGTGACATCATCACGTTGCTGGCCAGTCACAGAGCACGAGCCTGCGAAACCCAGAAGTAAGCCAAATGGAAGCGGCTGCAGCACTGAAATTGTGCTGGAACAGCTTGGTTTTTAAGGCAAGTTTCACATAATATGCTAGTATGTGATGCGTTCTCGCACATTATGGCTTTACCTTGCAGGAAGAAGAAAAAACATCCAGCATTATAAAACTCCTTTAAATGCTACATTCACCTCCTGAATGTGTTACACCCGTGTTAGGGTGTAACATGTTAAGCTTGCACCCCCATCCCACCCCTGTGAAAGTGGGTGGGGGATCCTCTCCCCGCACCTGCTGTCAGTTTGACAATCTCTCAGCTGTGCGGGGCTCTGCCCACACGATTGTGTCATTCATTCAGTCTACTGCCTTTGCTGCTGACGGCTTGTAATTCTCGAACTATGAGGGTGTTGGTTGAGCGCACTCGTAGTTCACTGATCTTCCTGTTCTCAAGTAACTACCTGCTCATATCAGAGGTACAGTCAGACCACTCTCCTGAGAGAGCCTGGCTTTGTACCCACGATCTGCTGATAGCGGGTGCAGTGCCGGCTCCTTAGACAAAAAAATAATTGCAAATTGTTTTACCTGCAAAAAAATTTTTACATTTTATCTTTATTTTTTAGGGGAACGTGTCCTTTAAGTTGGCTGTATTCCCACCTAGCTGTTTTTGCTTGATTTTGTTTTACTTTAAAGTCAATAGAAAAAATGTATGCTTCATTGTGAATCATTGCACAAGTCGATGCATCACAATGCGCTTTAAGGTGCATTAAGACCAGGTTCTCACACACCACACCGATCGCGTGTGAGGCGATTGCGGTAACCTCTTGTTACCGCTTACAGTGTACATGAAGTAACTGATCAATTCAATCTATTGTTATTATTATCAGTCATGTATTACTTTGTCTAATCCCTATAGTCTAGCTATCAATCAATACGCCAAGCACATGTTATTGTTAATATCACAATGCTACCATCCTTGGCTATGAAATCAATACACGGTCTAAGATCAATCAAATCTCATTTATTTCCCAAGGAAATAAGAAAACGTGCATCAAGTATCAGTAGAAGTTACAATAATACATAGCATACAATCACAGTGCAATATAAGCCTTATACTTATCGATCCTCGTGACTGGGTCTCCTGATGGAATAAAGAGGGACAGAGGGAGACCTCATGGTTGCAAACCTTTTTGTTAAACATACCTCAGCCATACCACACCCCATAGCCCATCCTACTCTTTTCCGTAGACCAATCAGCGTCTCTGGGGCGTCTCCTCCCCCAGGCTAACAGTCCTGCCATACTTGGCCTCTGGGGGGCAGTGTTTGCCCATGAATTGCAACTGCTCCGACTGGATTGCAATCTTGTGGCTTGATCTCGGACGCCCCACCAGCTGTCCTTTGTTCTTGCAGACAAGCCGGCGCCATACTATCTTTGAAGTCAGTACATTCCAGGTGGGCTGAATAGAACTCATTCTGCTATTCAAATTGTGTCACATTCCTTGCTTTTAAACATGTGAAACTGCCTGGCATCAATATGGCTGAGTTCGGCTGTACAAACAGCTGTGTAGATGTATAATAATAATTCCTGTCTGATTCCAACAGTACACCAATCACACTGACATTCTGACACATTTACAGAATGCATGGTTGGCAATTCATTTGGTAATAATTGCAACATTTTTTTTTAAATGCCAATGACAACTGCAAAGAGGGAGCGAGAGCCACATGTGGCCAAAATTATACCGGTATGGCATGCCTATCGGTTCACTAAGTTCACTTTAAACGACAGCAGTGCAAATTTTATGTTATTGGTAAAATGCTTTCGTACATCATTTTTGTTTTTTAGATGTTCAGACTTCTGACTTTACTTACACTGACACATTATTTTCTACAATTATTGTCCAACGTTTTTTTAAAGTGGTTTAAAGGCAGGTTCTTTAACTGTATGCAGCTTCCCCCCCCCCCCCCAAAAAAAATAAAAAATACTTACCTGATCATAATTCAGCGATGTGCACAAGAGCTGAGGCTCTCTCCGCATTCTCGCTGCTCATTGGTTCCCAGTGTGATTGGTGTACACCAATCACACTGATCCCCCCCCCCCCCCCCCAAATTAAGAGGACCTGTCATCACCCATCAGAGTACCTGTCACAGTCCATATGAGTACCCAAGTACCTGTCACCAGGACATCAGAGTACCTATTTGCAGCCCATGCCTCACAGAATATATGTTGGGGTGTTTGCTTTCCAAAATTAGGTAATTTTGTGGCTAATTCCACTGTCCTGGTGCTCCAGGACCTTTAAGTGTGATAGGTAGGAATGAAATGAGATGTGTAATTTATCCTCCTAGAATGCCTGGCCAGGCTGTGTAAAAGTCTCACACGTGGCATTGCCATACTCTGGAAGAGTAGCAGAATGTATTTTGGGGTGTAATTTTTTTCTATATACATGCTATGTGTTAGAAATATCTTATAAATGGACAACTTTGTGTGGGAAAAAGTCAACCCCCCCCCCCCCCCCCCCACATTTTCTAAAAACTTCTGGAAAAAAATGAACCGTTCAAAGGACTCGTTATGACTCATAGATTATACGATGTGGTGTTTGCTTTTCATTTTGTGGGCAATTCCATTGCACCTTCAAAAGTGTAATAGGTGGTTGAGAAATGAGATATGTCATTTATGCTCATAGAATACCTGAAGGCGCTACTTCAATGTTGGGCCTTTGTATGTGGCCAGGCGTGTAAAAGTCTCACATGTGGTATCGCCGTACTCGGGAAGAGTAGCAGAATGTATTTTGGGGTGTAATTTGTTGTATGCCTATGCTGTGTGTGAGAAACCTGATAATATGACTATTTTGAAAAATAAAAAAAGTCATTTTGCAAAGACTTTAGAAACAACTTAATACCTTGGGATGTCTACTTTGTAAAAAGGGGTCATTTGGGGGGTATTTGTACTTTACTGACTTATTAGTGTCTCAAGAAATGAGATTCACCTGATGTACTGAAGGCCTGATCAGATGTGATCAGTTTTCAGAGATTGGCACCATAGTTTGTAGACTCTGTAACTTTCTCAAAGACCAAATAATATACACGAATTTTGGTTATTTTTTTTACCAAAGATATGTAGCAGTATAAATTTTGGCCAAAATTTATGATGAAAAATTACTAATTAGCAAAATTTTATGATGTAAACAAAAGGGCATTTTTTTCACAAAATTTACGTTTTATTTATAGCACAAAAAAAAAAAAAGTGATTAAATACCACCAAAGCTCTATTTGTGTGAAGAAAAAGGATGCAAGTTTCATATGGGTACAGTGTTGCATGACTGAGTAATTTTCATTCAAACTCTGAGTGCGCTGAAAGCTGAAAATTGGTCTGGACGGGAAGGGGGTGTTAAGTGCACTGTATTGAGGTGGTTAAAGTGATTATTATAACATTTTTTTTAGTATTGATTCAGCTCATTGTTGCTTAAGATTTTTCGTTTTTTGTCTTGAAGTCAAAAGCTTTTGCGTTCTCCACGAAAGCCTACCCGCAAGATTTCCAAAATTCCATTCAAGGTGCTTGATGCCCCTGAACTGCAGGATGATTTCTACCTCAATCTAGTTGACTGGTCATCTCTTAATGTCTTAAGTGTAGGACTGGGAACCTGTGTGTATCTGTGGAGTGCATGCACTAGCCAAGTAAGTAGTAACATTTACATGTGCATTTGTTTATCTAATACTGCTTAAAACGTATATTTCTTTCTCAACCATTGAGAGAAACATCCATAGTCTGGTTATAAGTCTGCCTATGGGAGGTTTTTGTCTCTGGGAAAAATTTGTAAGCTAGCCCTTGTTTAACCCCCATTGTACCCAACATGCCTCAGTTTTTTTGTTAGCCTCCCAGGAGGAGCTCTTCTGAAAATAGTATATTCTTTGCTATCCTTCTCACTTCATGTCACAAACCCCCCCCCCCCCCCCCCAATGACTCATCATTTTTTGCTACTCAGCTGATCTCTACATGGCAGCAATTTTGGATTGGATTTTCCTTAGCAATAACTGTGGAAGCTCTACCCAAGCCCCCCCTGGAGTAGGCTAGCCTGGAATGTGACATTTGGGCACGGGGAGCGGCATTGCAGCATTTTACAGACCTTTGTGTATTGGGTAGCTGCAGAACTCCCCGAACCTGCATCCGAAGACTTGGTGAGAGAAGCGTGTTGATCTGAAGCACTTTCAGTTACGGCACTATTCACATTTGGGCTTTGCTTCCAGTTTCCTTTTACCACCGGTTTTACTGTGATAAGGGTTTAGGCATAAGGATCAGTCCATGATCTCATCTGCTGTGTTTAGTGCTGTTTTCCTGCACATCGAGTCATTAACAGTTGTGTCTCATATAGAACATTAATGTGTCTATAAATGCTTAGGGCGCTCTGGCTACCTGCCCTAGGATGCTGCTGTGTCCAAAGGATCATCTAATTTGTTTAATTTTCGAGGGAAAGTTGTCTCTCTGAACCTGCTCTTGACATTGTCATTCGCAATGCCATGGGCGGCTGGAGTGTGCCTCAACTTCAACAGTAAGTACAAGTAGGCATTCAGAGCCTGCCTCTCACTCAGGCCATAGGGCTCAAAGCCAGAGGCTAGTTAATTTAATCCCATTATGTGCATTTGTGTGCGCCTGTAGCTCACAGGATAAACTATTGTCTTTCAACGCCTTCAGCTGCTGCTTGCTATTTTCCTGGCATATTTCCCAAGTCTGCCTGAGTTCTCTGCAGACTGGGACCCCTTGTCCCTTGTCCCTATACCCCGTGTGCAGTTATACTCCAGTTTTCAGGAAAATGCCTTTTCTTATCGTACATCACGGGAAATTGAGCCATAGTAGTTACTCTGTGGGTTAGAGGCCACCTTCAGGTGATGGACACTGGTACGCCCTAAGATAAAAAGTGTACTCCCTATATAACCTCTCCCACTACTGGGAGTATCTCAGTTTTTTCGCCAGTGTCTAAGGTGTTGATCACGAGGAAAAATGCGATGCGCTCCTCTGGTGCAATCCTTGCTGGGGCTAGCCATGCAGCCAGATCCATTCAAAGTGTCTTTTAGGCCGAATTGAATGGTACCCGGGCCTCGTGTCCGAAGAAACTAGGTCTTGCCTGTAAACGCTTCTCTTTTTAGAGAGCTGGACCCCGGGATCCAGTACTTTTGGTAGTAAGGCTTAAAGTTTTACTGGTGTTGGTGCTATTACAGGTCCAGGATTGTGGGTTTCCCCAAGGATCCCCAGCTCCTGAAGGTTTAACTGAACCCACCGTGAAGGGTGAAGATTGGGTCTGATGGTTTTACCACAGAAAACCCTGCAGCGGGAAAGGTAAGTGGATTTTTTCTAATACATTTTTGAATTTTCTTATAAATGTCTCCTTTGTTAGTAAATGTTGTCATTCTTATGTGTCACCACTGGAGGCTGTATAGAGCACACACCTTATCATGCCTCCTCAGAGAGCTCACGTTGTGTCCGGAAAAACAAGCAAGTTCCCTTACCTCCAGCCAGCAGCAGACCTCCGGTAAGTCTGAGGGGGTTTTCCTCTCCACCAGATGCCCCCAACCTGTGCCATTTGCTACCCCTCTTCAAGACGAAGAAGCACAAAAAATAACCTACCGGCATACTGCACTACTCAGCGGCTTCCAGGCTCTCCTCGCCATTTTCTCCCCTCTGTAAGATCCCGTAGGATCAGAGGCCCGCACTTGTACGGGAAAACTTTTTTTCAAAGGGCCCCCCCCAGGGCTTAGCACAGCGTTGGCATCCTTCAATGCCCAGCACAGGAAAAAGTGTTTTTAAAAAAGCACTAGTGTTATTGCTGAAAGCTGCAGAGGGACACAAGGGCATAGAGGAGCATGTAAGAGGTCTGTGACACAAGCATTCTTTCTGAACACATTTACTATTGCATCAAGCTGAGCGTTAATAGCAGCAGCGGTGGTGGCTGACTATTGCTAAAGCAGTGGATGCGATTTCTTCTGGTAGTACCTCTGCTTTGTGCATCAGGCTATATTCAGAAGGGGGGTTGAAACGCCCCCAAAAAAGGAGCTAAAAGGGTCTCCCTCAAGCTTTGGAAAGCCTACTCTTCAAATGGTATTCTCCCCTGAGAGGGAATGGCTGGTCAGAGTGAGCATCGGGGCCATGAAATGTTTGCAACTGTTTTTAACACTGCAGCCCCTGTTCTTTACTTTTTACTTTACCAGTGTGGTCAAGAGCCTTAGACTGAGGAACTAGGGGCAGGAGAAGACTATACCCTCTGGGGACCATGGTGAGGCTGATGACTCTTCTGAGGTGTGAATTGCGAGAGGGTCAGCTGTCACAATTTCTTGCTGAATGATCCGCTCCACATTTATGTACCATTGTGTTGGGTTCGTTAAAGCCTCCTCAAGCTGTACATGCTTTTTATTCTGTCCATTCATTGTTGGGAAAACATTTTTGCATCTGGAGGATCACCCAGATAAGCATTATTCCATTCTAAAAAGTTTTTCACACTTTATCCTATGGTAGAGAAAATTCACTAAGCGGTGTATACCAGCAGTTAACACTACTATAGCCTTTGTGAGTAAGTGTGACTTGTCTGGCAGACAATACTAAAATACTTAGGGATCTAATGGATAAAAGGTTGGAATTCCTATTAAAAAACAAACAAAACCCCTTTTCTCTGGCAGGTTGAGTGTCTCAGCCTGTGCGGACAGTAGTTGGTTAATCATTGAGAAACCAATTTTAACAGGTGTTTAAGGTTATCCTGCTCAGCAGGTCCAGGAGGCAGCTTTATGTTTGCAATAATTGCTATGACAGATTGTGCCTTCGCTAAGCGTCATGCAAAAGGCCTTTGGGTAGTCTTCCCTTTTGCGGTAAGACCGCTATCTGGGAATATTTTGGATATGTGCAAAGAATTTCTAGCAAAGTTCCTTCTTTTGTGCCTGGGGCATCAGCCTCCAGGCAGTCACGACGGTCTCCACCGTCAGGTTCAAAGGGAAATCCTCAGGGTTTACCCCCAGGAACAAAAGAGGTCTTGAGGGAGGAAGCCTACAAGTTACTGTAGCCTCCTTTATGAAGAGGTGCCCCCCGCTTGCTCAATAGGGAGAATTCTTCTACAGTTCTCAGAGATCTGGTAGAGGGAATGGAGGACTCCCTCAATAGCTCCAACGTACAAACTAGAGTCCCAAGAGTTTGCGTCTCCTCATTTTCTCAGATCAAACGTTCCTAACAATCCAGAGAAAAAAAAATCTCTCTAGGATTTAAAAGGAAAAGGGGTCTATCTAGCATATAAATCCCAACAAATGTCATCCCAACAAATGTCAAGAACAAAAAAGAGAACATTTCCCAGGGACTATACAGGTGGGGGTCTGAATAGATGCAGCAAGTACAACGGTAGTACAAAAGTAATACATTTTATTAGAATAGTATACAAATAGACACATTAAAAACAATATACTACACAATTCATACAGATAAATCCTATAGATCTTGATATGGAGGGCTCTAGAGTATGAGACCACAATTAAACATGATACATGGAATACCCAACATGTTTTGGAACTTTGTTCATTTGTATAGTTCTTTCTTCAAGGTTTTTTTTTTTTTGATAAACTGTATGCTTTATTATAAAAATACAGAAGTATCACTTAGTCATTATCACAAATGTGAGGCAAATGCATAGTGTGAGGGCAGCATTGTATATAGTAAATATTGAACAACAGCAAAAAAAAAAACACCGCAAAAAAAACACTTACAGTATAGCCAAATTACTTTATAAACTCTGCATCGCAGGCGAATGTTTAGATAACCAAGATACAATAGGTATCACTCCATCAGTCCGGTCTCCACCATTATTGCTGAAGAATAAGTGAAAAAATTTATATAGATTGCAGGATACTCTGATGCATACAACTAAAAAGCAACAGAGAAAACAAAAAAAAAAATGTATTATTGAACATGGGGCCACGCAGGTGCAGTAGGTCAAGGAGTGCTCGAGAAGCATAAATAAATGAGAGGGACGGGAGTTCCAGAGCGATACATTATATAATATAGCATCAAACTCTGAAAAAGAATGCCTAAGAGTGTAGTGAGATATATGCTCTAAAAGTATGGTATTCATGGCAATAAATGAATGTAGATAATGCCACATCTCCAGGCTATAATCTTATAACGATACATGTATGATTTATCTAATAATTGACTGCAGATAAAGCAGTTTAGTAAAGCAAGTAAAGGATGTGACTAATAAAAGATAAAAGTACAAGTATCAGAGCAGAAAAAAAAACGCACTTGCTTATCCTGGTAGCATTCAGAAGCATTCAGTCTGGTTTTGATACAGTCTGGGCATGCAGCAACTGCATGCTAATCGATGTCAGGTTTATATAGCGATTCAACCAGGTGTGTAATGACAGCCTGCCCCTGGAGGGGGCAGGTATAGATGCTGAATGGTTGTGCAACGTGAGCCTTACCACTCCCCCTACTCTAAACTCCGCCGACAACTGTCAGCAGAGACTATGTATGTGGGGTTAACTGTTTCCCCGGTGGAGCGGCGTCTGTTGTCGCTGCGCCATCCGACGCAGCGACGTCTGAGCGCCGCCGACGCGAGGAGGCGGACGGGAATAGGCGTGAGGCCGAACGGTGATGTTGCATGCGCGAGGAAGGCAACCCACCACGCACACGCAACCGCCAGCAATGAGTAAACATAAGCGGTGGGAAGCGCGTGCGAGAGAGAACGCATTGCACGTGCGCATCAGCCAAACAGGTCCCACAACTACCACCTGACCAAAAAAAATGGCCCCAAGACTAAAAGAAAATGTCAAGGAAAAATGTCGAAAATCTTCTTTTTCAGTGTGTAGCCCTGCTTTCCGATATAGCTGCTACACCTCGAGTACAAGGTTCTGGCTCCTTTTTCTAGCCAGATTGAGGGCCCAGGGTATAACGATTAATGGTTTGCCTAGTCTATCTGTTCTTGTTAGGCCAGTCGGTAGCCCGCTTAGACCAAAGGTATGGTCACCACATTCGACTACCTGGAATATCTAGGTCGGATTCTCAACCTAGGAGGAATAATCTTTAAAACATGAAGAAAATACTTGGGTTTGATCATAGGTATATCCAGAAAAGGGTATTTGTACCCCAGGCTAAGATCAGCACCATAAATGTCTGATTAGGTAGTTGACCCAAGATTTTTCTTCTCCTAGTCAACTTTGCGTGAGGTTGTCAGGAAAGATGGTGGCTTCATTCGAGGCCGTTCTTTATGCTCAGTCTCATTCTAGACTGCTGCAAAGCAGTATCCTATTGGCTTGAAACAGAGAATTCAAGCTCTTTATTCCCAATGTGTCTGAATCCAAAGCCTACGGCCACATCAACCTGATAGCGCTCAATTTCGTCCAATCTTGCAGGCTAAGCAGGGTTGGGCCTGGTTAGTACCCGGATGAAAGACCACCTGGAAATACCAGGTGCTGTAGGCGCCGAAGCTTCAGTTTATGGTTAACATCCAAAAATCTGCAATGGTGAAAATCCTTCTTTCGGTTACCTGGGAAAAGGGAATCGACCTATGCCAACCTTTTTTTTGCTTAGATTGGGGGACAGTCCTGAAAGAGGCAGCTGTCCAGGAGAAGTGGCCTAGATCAGAAATGGCCTTGGCCATTAACATTTTAAAAATTCAGGCAGAAGACTTGGTTCTGAGGCCCAAACGTTCAGTTTAAGGTATTGTCCTGCTAGGAGTCAATCCGTTTATGCCACAGCAATGGCGTATATTAACCACCAAGGGGGCACAAGAAGTTGTGCGGCCCAGAGAAAGGTGAAGCTTCACCTATCTTGGGAAGAAAACAATGTACTTTGCCTATTGGCAGTTTTCATTCTAGGAATAGAAATTTGATAGGCGGACTACTTGAGTCGCCAGCAGTTTTTTCCTGGGAGAATGGGTCCTTCACCCTGATATCTTCCTGTCAATATGTCAAGGATGAGGAATCCCAGGCATAAATCTGTTTGCGTCCCTCCTATTCAGCCTGCATCCACAACTTCTTCACAGGATCATGCAGGAAGGGAAGTGTCAGGGCTGGCTTAGCCCTTCCTTCTCTGGGCTGGCTGCTCAGCTGTCGGCTAATTGCCAGCTCTCATCTCTCTCCACAATTACCAGCTGTTCCTGATCATGCTCGTCTGACCTGCCTACTTAAAGCTGTCCAGCTCACATCACCTCTGCCTTCACCTTGGTCACATCACAAGAAACCATCTCCTGTGGTTCTAATTTAAGACTGGCTTGCTGACATCCCTTCTGGCTCCTTATCCTGCTTGCTGTTGCTCTACTTGGATCCCTGACTCTGGCCTGGCTGAATACCCGATCTGGTTATTGAACTCTGGCCTGGCTGACTACTCTATCCGGTTACTGGACTCTGGCTATGCTTTGACTACGCTTTTTCTATTTACCTTTTTTATTTTCATTTAATAAACAAGTGTGATTTAATTGTACTGCTGTCTCGGTCTGATTCATGGTTTCTTACAGGAAGTCATTGATTCTTGTAACCCCAGCGGGGTCCAGGAAATCTTGGTATGCAGAGATGGCAGTAGGGAACCCATGGACCCTACCTTCGCCACCAGACCTTCACTCGCAGTTTCCAAAGTTCCATCCTACTTTACAATCAATTTAACAGTCTGGATATTGAGGGCCACGCTCTGAAGAAGCATTGGCTATCTGGTTCAGTCGTTTTCTACCTTGGTTTATGCAGAGCCCAGCCTCCATGGTGATATATTATGGAGTCTGGAAAACATTTGTCTCCTGGTGTGAAACCAGGAGCCACACCCCAGGAAATAAGTCTAAGTAGAGTCCTTGATTTTTTTTTTTCTGCACATGGGGTGAGAAATAGAGCTGGCCTTGAGTGCTTTCAGGTCTCAGCGTTATCTGTGGTATTTCAATGACCACTTGCTTCGCATTCTTTGGTCTATAACTTTATTCAGGTGGTAACTCGTCTTAATCTCCAGGTAAGTAACCCCTCAACCCTTGGGACTTGAATTTAGTTTTGTCGTCACTTGGGCCAATACGACATAGTTTCCTTGTCAAAAAAGACCAAGGGAATATTTTTTTTCTGGTAACCATATCTGCGGCAAGAAGGGTATCGGTATTGGCTGCTCTTTCTTGTAAACAGCCATATTTTTGTTCATAAGGATAAGGTAGTATTGCGTCCTCATCCTAACCTTTTACCAAAGGTAGTATCAGGTTTTTATCTAAACCAGGATATTGTTCTACCATCCTTTTTCCAGAACCCTGTTCTTTGGAAGGAAAATCACTACCTTTTTTTTGATGTGGTGAGAGCAGTCAATGTCTACTTAAAGGCGATTTTGCTCAGATTTGAAAGTCCTAAAGGAGGACAGGCAGCATCAAAATCTACTATTCTTAATGGATTTGACGAGTAATCGTTCAAGCTCATGGTTAGAGGTTGATTCCACCCTCTAAAATCAAAACGTGCTCCTCTAGGGCTATTAGTGCTTCCTGGGCATTGCATCACCAAGCCTCCATGGCTCAAATCTGTAAGGCCGCAACAGGGTCTTCAGTCTATACATTTACCAGCAAGCAATAACAAACACTGCGCTATCCTCAAAATAATAAAAGCTGCTAACACACCACAAGGATATTTAGAAGTGTAACGTGTAAATTCTATACAAAAGTGTAGTGCTAAAACCAGGCATATTATAACATTCTCATAAAGAATACACTCATATATAAAACATATGCATATGTGTATTAAACACTAGTAATGTGAAATAAGAAAAAAACAAACTAAAGAGATACAAAGTCTCTTATAAATCAAAACCACGTGTATAGTGAAAATAACAGGTAAGTGAAAAATAACAGGTGAAAGAAAGTCCAACAAAAAGAAATGCAAAGTCTTTTGTATGTGACAATCCGATCCACATATATGAAGAAAAATCACCGTCCACCTTCTTTACATGTAAAGGTCATGCAGACACCACGTGATATTCCCTTCACCAGACAAGGTGTAGGCTTACCAGATATACTGGATCCTAACGAATATACATTCGAAGGATCACAAAAGCTTGTATAATTGTATGTAGATTTCTCAAGGATAAATTCTCCAAAGGAATTTCAAGTATAACCGTTCCATTCGTGTACTGGGCAGTAGATTATCTCCAACCATACACACCAATTGCAATAGTTGAATACATGTAAAGGGAAATGGGGACCAAATAGCGTAATTCCGTTTTAAAAGGAAATTTAATAAAAAGTAGTAAACTCGCATGTATACAGTAGATCAAGCGCTTTTCAATAAAAACACGACTGCAGTGGAGTCCCGATGCGTTTCGTCCTAGAAGACGTCATCTGGGGTACTACTCCACCGCAGCCCACTTACTTTTATACCTGAACATCCAATTAGGCAAAAAATTCTGTCTGTCCGTGTCACCGCATATTACTTCCGGTTAATCATGGCCGCCGGTGTGCGTTCCACGCCTCGTTATGGTGTTATTCTTAAAGAGCTTAACATAACTAAGTGATACAGTATATTACAAATTGCCTCCTAATTGGTCTAACATATGGCCGACAACTAAATATTTATTATATGAGGAGATGACAGTTAAAAGAACATCGCGCGGAAAGCAATATCCTAAGGACAAAATCGCTTCCGGGTTGTGACTTGGGTCTTATCCAATAACAAGTGCAGATGCAAGCATGGCGCGAACGTCATTGCGCTTGCTCCGACTATCATCCAGCCAATCCGCATTGTGGTCCAGCGTTGCTCGACCGGAAGGGTGCATTTAATCACGGAAGTGACGTGAATACAATCGCGTCACTTCCGGAAAGCAATGGACCGCAATCGAACGTGCGGTGAAACGCACAGCATACAGGAAGTGTTGTGTGAACACACACACGTCACTTCCAGATTTTACAGGGGTCAGACATAACCGGGTGGTTAATAAACCAGGAAAACAGGGCAAGGGAATGGGATGTACCCAACACACATACCACATCCCACAAGAGAAAAAATTACATAAAAAAAACTACATAAAAAAAACAACAAACAATACTATATTGTAGAAAAAGTTTGGTCCAATACCCCAGTGACACCCTAGCAGCATAGGTACCTCATCCCCCAATAATTATATATGTAAAGAGATAAAGAGTAAAGCAGGGGGGATTTTTTTAAACGGTACACATTATAACAATATGATACGTACTAAATTCATAATTTATTAATATACATTAAAAAAAATTAAAGTAATACACAAAAAAATCATACAGACAGTTGTATGCACGTAATTAATTGACTGGAGGAATCCCAATGGTGGATGTTGCTAGAGTGATTGCACTTGTACCCAACATGTTTTGCACTGAGCTTCTTCAGGGGAAACGTGCAACTAACAACAGATTACATATTGGAAAAGAAAAAAAGAAATATTTATATTTAGACTAAACAAGTGAAAATGCCAATGTACAATTCCAATAAATGGAAAAAAAAAAAAAAAAAATATATATATATATATATTTTTTTTTTTTTTTTTTTTTCGATTACATAAATATGTAGATCAATTAAATGTGACGCTTACCCACAGCCACCCAAGAACAAAAGTACTCGGGTTCCACAAGCTGATGGAACAAACTGCACTATACAGGCCAGACACAAGGCCCCCTCGACCTCTCGGAGGACACAGCTGGGGGTAAGTCAGCACTAAAAATGGATAAACGAAATATACTATGAGTGATTAAAAAATGAATTTACTAGCATACAACCCTTAGGCAATTAAGACAATGACCTCATTTATATGGGAAAAAGGGGGACAGGCGCCTCAAACTATTAATTTATATAATATAAAACGATAATATTAAACAGAAAGCTTTATATATGAATTTAATAAGAGTATAAGGTATGAATGAAGATTTGACATAAATCTATGATGTACTAAAGAACAAAAAGGTATATATAGTTTAATACACAATAATTGCCTTGTACCTTTAACGGTGAATATACGGAGAAATGTTATGCCGGTTCTCCCTATCAAGCCAGCTAAGCGAGTTATAAGAGCAAGTTATGGCCAGAGACACACACAGCCTGATACAGCTGAAGAAAACAGGGCTACACTGCCCCAGGGTGATTTCTCTTCCTAAGGACAAACATAAGATTAAAATAAGATCAAAAGGGATTGAAGAATGGATAGAATGTAAATGTAAATGCAATGATACAATGTGTCAGTTACCTAAAGGCTGGAGAGAGAAAAGAGCTCCGTCGTGCCGCCGATGGTATGATCACGCATACTAACGGGGGGAAGGTATTGCGCTGCTTATATGCCCCCCATCCATCAAGCCGGCGTCTGACGCATCGTGCCGCCTATGAGTGCCCACCTGTGCCGCCTATGAGTGCCCACCTGTGCCGCCTATGAGTGCCCACCTGTGCCGCCTATGAGTGCCCACCTGTGCCGCCTATGAGTGCCCACCTGTGCCGCCCATCCGTGCCCACCTGTGCCGCCCATCCGTGCCCACCTGTGCCGCCCATCCGTGCCCACCTGTGCCGCCCATCCGTGCCCATCTCTGCCGCCCATCCATGCCCATCTCTGCCGCCCATCCATGCCCATCTCTGCCGCCCATCCATGCCCATCTCTGCCGCCCATCCGTGCCAGCTATCGGTGCCAATTTGTGCCACCTATCAGTGTCCATCCATGTCGCCTATCAGTGCCACCTCATCAGTGCCACTTCCTTGGTGCCCATCAGTGCCGCCTTATCAGTGCCCATCAGTGTAGTCCCATCAGTGCCCATCAGTGAAGGAGAAAACGTACTTATTTACAAACTTTTGAAACTGAAACAAAAAAAAATCATTTTTTTTTTTTCAAAATTTTCGGTATTTTTTTATTTGTAGCGCAAAAAATAAAAACCGTAGAGGTGATCAAATACCACCAAAAGAAAGCTCTATTTATGGGAAAAAAATGATAATTTCATTTGGGTACAGTGTAGCATGACCGCGCAATTGTCATTCAAATTGCGACAGAGCTGAAAGCTCAAAATTGGTCTGGGCAGGAAGGTGTTTAAGTGCCCTGTATTGAAGTGGTTAAGAATAACACCATAACGAGGCGTGGAACGCACACCGGCGGCCATGATTAACCGGAAGTAATATGCGGTGACACGGACAGACAGAATTTTTTGCCTAATTGGATGTTCAGGTATAAAAGTAAGTGGGCTGCGGTGGAGTAGTACCCCAGATGACGTCTTCTAGGACGAAACGCGTCGGGACTCCACTGCAGTCGTGTTTTTATTGAAAAGTGCTTGATCTACTGTATACATGTGAGTTTATTTCTTTTTATTAAATTTCCTTTTAAAACGAAATTAAGCTATTTGGTCCCTATTTCCCTTTACATGTATTCAACTATTGCAATTGGTGTGTATGGTTGGAGATAATCTACTGCCCAGTACACGAATGGAACGGTTATACTTGAAATTCCTTTGGAGAATTTATCCTTGAGAAATCTACATACAATTATACAAGCGTGTGATCCTTCGAATGTATATTCGTTAGGATCCAGTATATCTGGTAAGCCTACACCTTGTCTGGTGAAGGGAATATCACGTGGTGTCTGCATGACCTTTACATGTAAAGAAGGTGGACGGTGATTTTTCTTCATATATGTGGATCGGATTATCACATACAAAAGACTTTGCATCTCTTTTTGTTGGACTTTCTTTCACCTGTTATTTTTCACTTACCTGTTATTTTCACTATACACGTGGTTTTGATTTATAAGAGACTTTGTATCTCTTTAGTTTTTTTTTTTCTTATTTCACATTACTAGTGTTTAATACACATATGCATATGTTTTATATATGAGTGTATATTATTCTTTATAAGAATGTTATAATATGCCTGGTTTTAGTGCTACACTTTTGTATAGAATATACATTTACCAGATTTTATCAAATAGATGTAAAAGGTCATGAGGATATCGGCTTTGGGCGCAGGGTACTGCAGGCTGCAGTATTAGTCCTCTAGTCTCTCTTGTTGCCCTACCTTTTTGTTGTGTTTCCCTCCCTTCAGTTGGCATTGCTATAGGACATCCCACATAGTAACTAGTAGGGATGAGCTCAGGCGTGTTCGTATGGAACACATGCAGAGCCTGCCAGGAAGTCGGCGCAGCACTGCGCTAATCACAGGCAGTGAGACATTGCCCCAATGTGCGGCTGCAGAGATTAGGAAATGTCTCACTGCCTGTGATTAGCACGGCGCCGACTTCCTGGCGGGCTCTGCACGTGTTCCATGCGAACACGCCTGAGCTCATCCCTAGTAACTAGTATGGCTCTGTGTCCTGTGATGTACAATCAGAAAATAGGTTTTTTAAAACGGCTTTTCTTTGAAGTACATCACGGGACACAGGAGTCCCTCCCTTTTGCTATACACGCGTATTTCTTTGCCACAAAACTGAGATACTCCCAGTAGTGGGAGGGGTTATATAGGGAGTGTACTTTTTTTCTTGGGGTGTGCCACTGTGTCCATCACCTGAAGGTGGCATATAACCCACATAGTAACTACTATGGCTCTGTGTCACGTGATGTACTTCAAAGAAAAGGATTTTACAGGTAAGCTGTAAGAAAATAGGATTTTTCTCGTACATCACGGGACACAGTGTCTCAGGGTCAGTAATTACTGATGGGCTATATAGGGTATCACTTGGTGATTGGATTCTGGCACACCCTATATAACCCCTCCCCTTATTGGACGTACCTTAGTTTTTCTCAGGTGTTGGTCACGAGTAAAGATGTGCTGTGCTGAGCTCCGCTGGCATATTCTCACTGGGGCTAGCCATGCAACCAGATCCATTCAAGGTGTCTTTTCCAGGCCGAATTGGATGGTACAGTCAAGAGCACATAACTTTCATGACTGATCTGTCTGTGTCCACGCTCTACGCTCCTCCAGCCATGCTCCAGGTAGGATGTGGGTAGGGGGGGTTCTTTCCTTCAGGGATTCTCCCCCCATGTCTTAGCAGGCCGGGGTGAGCCTTGGGGAGCGGTAGTATACCGCAGCGTTCGCCGCCATTACGGCAGCTTCACATCCACCGGCCCTTCTCTCTCCTCCGCCCCAGCCTCCCCTCCATGCTTGCCCAGAGATCAGAGCCTCGTCTCTTGAGGGAAAACTATTGTTTAAAAAAATAAATAAATAAATAAAAAAGCAAGGGAGGTGGGGGGGGGGGGGGGGCGGGACATTAATGTGACGTCGGCATGGTTAGACGCCCACATCACTGGCTATAAAGTGCAGACAGGCGCATTTGAGTGTGGGGGACACAGGCATTCCCAGGCAGCATTTACTTAAGCACCAGACTGAGTCATGGTAGCAGCGTCAGTTGCTGAACTACATTGCTCAGCGGTCAGTGCATTTTTGTGGTACCTCTACTTTTTGTTGCATGGCACTATGGGCAAAAGAGGCACAAATACCACGAGAAGTAGGGGCTCAAAGGGACCCCCCTCAGGCTCTGAGGTCCCCCCTCCCCCGCAGCACCTTCCCCTCCTGAAGGACCTGGGGAAGCTGGCCAGGGTGAGCCATTGGGAATCGGGCTGCAACTACTTCTGACACTTCAGTCCCTGTATGCATTGCGCAGGCGTTTTTTTCCTCAACCATAAATGGATTAGAATAAAGATTAGTGGAGATGAGACTCGCTGCGTGAGCGTGCGGTGAACCTCTGGGCTCTGGGGAGGCTGAGCCGATCAGTGTAGAGCTGGAGCGAGATGGCCCTCCCACTTCCTGAATCCAGGCTCCTTCCTCCCACGAGACTGAAGCGGAACATGGCGACATGCCGGCGTACCGCCCCGCAATCTAGCGGTAAGGGGAAACCCTCAGACGGGACAGCAGACAGGCGGTCTGAGAGCATACCTGTCCCCTCAGAGTGCAGAGCAAGGAAAAGCAGCCCGGAAAGGATTAGAGACAGACGTGAAAGGCGCTGGATCTCCGGAATGCAAAGTCAGCCAAGGAAGGCTCAGGTATGAAAAAGAAATGCTAATGAAGGGTCAAGGCCCGCCGGGGTTTGAAAGGAGAATCTTAACAAGTCCAACACTGGCTGGAGATAGACTGATTGGAGTGCTGGGGATGGAGGAACAAGATGGCTTGGTTGGGAGGGAGAAAGCACACGAATGCAGCCAGGGTCTGTAAAGTAACTTATCAAGGTATAGAGACTGAGTATATTAAAGAAGCCCAGGGGCAGTATGGGACACAGGATATCCTGGGAGAAGGGACTAAAGGGGTGAGAAAGGTAGACTCCTTAAAAGAAAATAAACGATGGGCGGACTGTGAAGGGAGAACACTCGAGGGGGGAGCAGGTGGTCTGACCCCCGATAAGTCCCCAGAAGGATCCCCAGGAAGGGATATAAGAAAACAAACACCACAAGCTATATTACAACCCACATTACTGGCACAGAGTCCCTCATTAGAGCAAATAGTGTCCCGATCAGAGGTAATAGGGGTGACAATGGATAAAGAACTAAGGGAACTATTGAGAACTCTCCCTACAAAAACTGATATACAATCATTAATTGCAGCAGTAGAGCTATCATGTAAACAAATGATGGGTGGATTGAGAGAGGATATAGTAGCCCTGGGACATAGAGTGGAAGAGGTGGAGACAGACCAAGATGGCATTAAACTGGCAGTGGCGGACACACAAGAGTTGGTAAAACACCATGAAGGAGTAATAAATTCACTATTAGACCAATTGGACGATCAAGAAAATAGGGATCGAAGGCAAAATATCCGTATAAGAGGCTTGGCCGAGGCCAAAGGGGGTGTGGACTTATTACAGACAGTGACAGAATTGTTTAACCAGATGCTGGGGCATTGACAACAGAAAAGGTGGAAATAGACAGGATACATCGGTCCCTGTCTCAATCCTCCCAGAGTATGCACAGACCCCGAGACGACATTTGCAAATTACATAAGTACACTATGAAAGAAGCAATTATGAAAGTAGCCCGTAACAATTCTAATATAGAGTTCGAAGGTTGCCAGATTTCCCTATTTCCAGACCTATCATACCGCACACTAATGCAACGTAGGACTGTCCGGCCCCTATTGGAGGTGATGCAAACCACGGAGGTGAAATATAGGTGGGGCTTTCCTTTTCGGATAACGGCCTCACGAAACGGAAAGACAGCAGTCCTCAGGACGAAGGATGATTTAAAGAACTTTACGGAGATACTAGGCCTACCAGCAGTGGACTTTGTAGATTGGAGATTGAATAGTATTAAATCCCCCATGCAGCGCCCGGAGTAATGTAATCAAGTACCCAGGAGAGGAGGAGGAGGAGGAGGGAAGAAGATATGATAAAAGATGGAAATGGATGCTGGCAGAGGATAAATTAGGGAGTGGGGGAGGATTGGGGGGAGGGGCAGGTGGAGGCCGGAGTAATGGGGGGGAATATGGGGGGGGGGCGGTAGGCGGGATGGGGGGGAATGGGGGAATTCCCTTTTAAGTATTACATTTCCTAAAAATGGGAAGGGATCTGCCCTGTCCTGCAATCCTGCCCAGTGTGCTACCGGTGTTATCTGCCTGTTCCTAGCTCTCTTTCCTTCTTCTTCTTTTTTTTTTTTTTTTAATGCTCGCTCGCGCGCTCTCTCTCGCGCTCTCTCTCTCGCGCTCTCTCTCTCTCGCTCTCTCTCTCGCGCTCGCTCGCTCTCTTCCTCTCTCTCTCTCTCTTCTCCTCTCTTCTCTCTCTCTCCTCTCTTCTCTCTCTCTCCTCTCTTCGCTCTCTCTCCTCTCTTCGCTCTTCTCTCCTCTCTTCGCTCTCTCTCCTCTCTTCGCTCTCTCTCCTCTCTTCGCTCTCTCTCCCTCTCTTCGCTCTCCTCTCTCTCTCTCTCTCTCTCTCTCTCTCTCTCTCTCTCTCTCTCTCTCTCTCCTCTCTCTCTCTCTCTCCTCCTCTCTCCCTCTCTCCCTCTCTCCCTCTCTCCCTCTCTCCCTCTCTCCCTCTCTCCCTCTCTCCCTCTCTCCCTCTCTCCCTCTCTCCCTCTCTCTCTCTCTCCCTCTCTCTCTCTCCCTCTCTCTCTCTCCCTCTCTCTCTCTCTCTCTCTCTCTCTCTCTCTCTCTCTCTCTCTCTCTCCCTCTCTCTCTCTCTCTCTCCCCTCTCTCTCTCTCTCTCTCCCCTCTCTCTCTCTCTCCCCTCTCTCCTTTCCCTCTCTCTCTCTTTCCCCTCTCTCTCTCTTTCCCCTCTCTCTCCTCTCCTCTCCTCTCTCCTCTCCCCTCTCTCTCCTCTCTCCTCTCTCTCCTCTCTCCTCTCTCTCCTCTCCCCCTCTCTCTCCTCTCCCCTCTCTCTCTCTCCCCTCTCTCTCTATAACCAGAAGAAGTCAACAGGGTGGGGGGGGGGGGCATCAATTTATGCCCGTAATAATTGCACAGTGGATTTTTTATCAAAACATTGAAAAAATTAGGGAAGTTTAGGGAGGGGATATTAATATTAGGAGATTTTAACCTCACATTAGATCCTGAGATGGACACATCATCTGGCAAAACACCATTATCATTTAGAGCACAGAGACACTTAAAGAGTCTAAGAATGTTACAATTGGTAGATAGTTGGATGACACTACAATCACAATCTCAGATCACACTCCAATAGAATTAAGTTTGAGAATGGTAGGGAGTAAAGGGAAAACGTGACGTTAAAATGAAAATATATTGGATGATAAAAGAGTTTTTGAAAAATTATATAATTATTTTGAAGACAATGTTCCAGGTGATGTCTGACCAGGTGGTGTGGGGAGGCCCATAAGGCAGTAATGAGGGGGAATTGATTGCGCAGGGTTCACATATCAAAAAGGAACGGCAAAAAAGAAATAGAGGAACTTTTAGAAGAAATACACAAATTAGAAATGAAACACAAAAATAATCTACAACTGGTAGAGGGTGAATAGATTGGAGGAATTACGATTGAAATTAGTCCAATGCCTAGATCTAAAAGTGAAAAGTAAGCAAAGGTATTACGCACACCGTTTCTACGAGCAAGGGAGTAAAGGAGGAAAGTTACTAGCCAGACAGTTAGAGACAACAAGAATTAAAGCATGTCCATAACTTGGTAGTGAATAACAAACAAATAATACACCCAGAAAATTACAGCATAATTTCATAAGTATTATAAGTCGTCGTATAATATAGAACCGAGCCCAGTGAGGAATGGGGAGGGGGGATTAGAGGAAAGGAAAAAAAAAATTTGAGAATATTTAGGAGCAGCGGAACTGCCTACTATCCCGAAACAAGCACTGGGGGAAATGGAACAAATTAATTACAGAAGAAGAGCTAAATAGGGTGATGATGAATTTAGCGTTGGGTAAGAGTCCAGGACCGGATGGCTTCACAAATATATATTATAAAAGATTTCTGCCAATTTTAAGTCGCCCCCCTATGTAATTACTTTAATTCGATTAAAATATCGAACCCCTTACCACCGGAGGCGCTATTGGCATATATAAAAGTATTGCCAAAGGGGGGGGGGAGAAGGACCCCCACTACTGTGTGTGAACTACAGGCCCATCTCCCTGTTGAACTCGGACATGAAGATCCTATCTAAAATACTGGCCCTTCGAATGCAAGAACATGTAGCAAAAATAGTCCATTTGGACCAGACAGGATTTATAAAAGGTCATGAAACCAGAGACAATACCATCAGAGCCTTACACATTTTGCTTTGGGCGCAAAATGGACCAGATAAAATACCGAGGGTAGTATTGTCGATGGACGCTGAGAAGGCATTTGATCAAGTTAATTGGATCTTTATGTCCGAGGTCCTGAGGGAGGTGGGACTGGAAGAACGTATGATGGGATGGGTGATGGCATTATATAACAGCCCCATAGCAAGGATCAAGGTGAATGGGGGGTTGTCGGAGTATGTTAACATAATGTTGTTTGCTCTAGTTCTGGAACTTTTTTTTATGTATGATTAGGAAGACATGGGGGGGGGGAGTCACGGGGATTCGGATTGGAGCAGTAGAGCACAAGGTCTCCGCATATGCGGATGACCTTCTGTTCTATCTCTCCAATCCCAAGGACTCACTAAGAGAGTTGATGCAGGAGGTGGACAGATTTGGTCATCTGTCTAACTTCAAAATACATTTTGGGAAATCACCCATGATGCCAATCCATGTTCCCAGTAAGATGAGATCCCACATACAATTAAACTTCCCCTTTATCTAGAGTCCAGAATCATTGGTATACTTGGATACATATAACGCCTAATTTAAAAAAGCTATATGAATTAAATTATGACCCCCTATTAAAAAAAGTAATAAAATACCTACAAAGTTGGAAGGGTCTTTCTCTGACGTGGTTTGGAAGAGTGAATGTTATCAAAATGAATGTGCTGCCAAGAATTATTTATGTATTATCAACAGTACCTGTGACACTCCCACATTCTTTTTTTAGGCAAGTGAGAGAGGCCCTTTCAAAGTTTGTGTGGGGGGATAAACACCCTAGGGTGTCATATGACACACTAAGGAGATCAAAACTGGAGGGGGGGTTTGGATTACCAGATATAAATATATATTATAAAGCGGTAGCTCTAGTAAGAATAATGAATTGGCGTCATGACTCCTCAAATAGAAATGGGTGAATTTGGAAAAAACGATAGCAGGTAGGAAGTTAGAGGGGGCCCCGTGGATACCAACTGCGAATAGAGGGTTATCGGAGTGGATATCACCGTTAACGAAGTCAACATTATCAATATGGGATAAGTTGAATATTCAGGGCAAATTTGCCCCTATGATATCCCCTCTAACACCAATAGAAGGATACCCTTGGTTCTGCCCAGGGGAGGATGGGAGGAATTTAGGGAGTTGGAATAGAGAGGGAGGGGCTACATGTGCTAGAATAGCCCCAAAGGGTGTGGTGGTACCCATAACAGAATTGGTATCGACATGGGGGGAAATTCCAATGGCCACATGGAGGTATCTCCAAATAATAGAGTTTTTTTTTTAATAAAAGGAAAAATATGATGAGGTCACTGGACTCTATTACCACGTTTGAATCATGGTGTATAAATAATCCTGAGGCTAAACATGTATTATCTAGGATGTATAAACTGATACTTAAGACGATGAACATGGCAATACCTTATTATATAAGAGAATGGGAGAGAGAAATTGGGCAGAAGTTTACGACTGCACAAATACAAAGGATGATAAAAGTAACACATGGCTCCTTTATTAGCTCCCAAATTCAGGAGATGACATACAAATTTTTAATTAGATGGTATCGTACCCCAGCACGTTTAATACAAATGTTCCCGAAAGCGGATGAAAGATGTTGGAGGGGATGTGTGCAGAAAGGCACATATCTCCATATTTGGTGGACGTGCCCCAAGATTAAAAAATTTTGGGAGGCAGTGGCCCCGTGGATCAGGAGGTTGACTCTGAAGCCTATAGATTTCTCAATTGATCATTTTCTGTTCCACGGGATGCCATTAGCAAGTAAAGTATATAAAAGAAGCATCACACCACATCTATTGAACGCAGCGAAGGTACTGATACCTAGGTACTGGAAGCAGACCAAATGCCCCACAGTATTAGAATGGAAAAAGGAAGTAGATAGAATAATGGAAGCCGAGAAATGGTTACATATAATTAGAAATAAACAAGATGAATTTAATGATATTTGGGAAGGTTGGAAATGTTACTCAATGAAGATAAAATAGGGAGCGGGGGGAGGGGGGGAAGGGAAGAGAGAATTATTACACTTAAAATGTGGGTCGTGTTTTTTTTTTTTTTTTTTTCCTTCTTCTTCTGGGGTGTACATGGGTAAAGGGATAAAGAAAAAGAAAATGGAAAGAATGTATATTGTATTAATGGATATGATTAAAGAAAACAAATAAAAAGTGATTAAAAAAAAGAATAAAGATTAGTGGCCTTAATCACATTTTCACTCGGTGGAAGAAAACGCACTAGGTCCCCCTCCGCCAGGACCCTCAAATAGAGTAACTCGGGGAGGGGGGGGGGGGGGGGGGGGAGGAGAGGAATCTCCCTCATAAGACCGGGATGAGACTGATGATTCCTCTTCTGAGGAATCATCAAGTGGAGGGCCCTCTTCAGCTTCTCAAGATGAGAAGGTGTTGGTGCAAATTGTTGCTGGATTGGTCTGCTCCAACTTTAAGTTGCCCGTATCTGAATCCGTTAAAGAACCCTCCTCTTGAACACTGAAGCCTCCTCAAACTGCACATGCTTTTCCGTTCATAGTTTACTGGAAAAGCTTATCTATTCTGAGTGGGATCACCCAGATAAACATTTTTTCCCTCCTAAAAAGTTTTCAACACTCTATCCTATTGAGGAAGATTTTACTAAGATGTGGGGTATACCGGCAATTGAGGCCGCCATATCCCCCGTAACTAAGTCTGGCTTGTCCTGTTGACAACACACAGATGCTTAGGGATTCAACTGATAAAAAATTGGAATTCCTGTTAAACATTTTCTTCTTGGCAGGATCAGTGGCTCAACCTACAGAGGCAGCAATTGGAGTTTGTCAATATTTGAGAGACCATGTTAAACAGGTGCTAAAAGTTTTACCTGAACAGCAAGCCCATGGGTTGGCCAACCTACCAGTTGGTTTGTGTTTTGCTGTTGACGCAATCAGAGATTCTATCCTCCAGAACTCTCGCCTTATGCTTGGGTTGGTACATACGCGTAGAATCTTATGGTTGAAAAATTGGTCAGCCGAATCGCCATGTAAGAAGCTCCTGGTTGGGTTTCCCTTTCGTGGTGCAAGACTGTTCGGGGAGGATTTGGATTGTAGCCAAAGGATCTCTAGTTGGAAAAGCACCCTTTTGCCAGTTGAGAAAAGGAGTAGGCGTCCCTCTAAACGGTCTCTTTCTCCAGTGCCAGAGGCATCAGGCTCCAGGCAGTCACGACGGTCTCCTCCTTCGGGGTCAAAAGTTAAATCTCAGTCAACCCCAGGGACAAAAGTCCTGGGGGAGGAAGTCTACAAGACAAAACGCTAAAGCCTCCTTATGAAGGGGGAGCCCCCGGTCACTCGAGTGGGGGAAGACTGCTAAAGTTCTCAAGGGTCTGGCAGGAGGATTTTCAGGACAGATGTGTGGTCTCCACAATAACTCTCTAGGTTACAAATTAGAGTTCTGAGAATTCCCCTCTTCTTGTTTCCTCAGATTAAATGTCCCCAAAGACCCAGAGAAAAAGAAGTCTCTTTCTAGCATTGGATCGACTTTTGTCGCAAAAAAGTTATTGTGGTAGTTCCCACGCAAGGGCAGGGAACTTTCAAACCTTTTCATTGTACCAAAGCCAAATGGAGATGTCGGACCCATTCTAGATCTCAAAGATCTAAACCGATTCCTAAAAGTACGGTCCTTTCGCATTGGATTCAATCCAATTGGTAGTCTCCATCCTACAAGGAGAACTTCTGGCGTCAATAGACATCAAGGATGCGTACCTGCATGTACCTGTTTTCCCTGCTCATCCAAAATATCTGCGTTTCAAAGTAGAAAGAGGCCACTTTCAGTTTTTAGCTCTGCCTTTTGGGCTAGCCACTGTACCTCGGCTGTTTTCAAAGATCTTGGCTCCTCCTCTAGCCAGATTAAGATCCCAGGGTATAACTCTAATAGCGTACCTAGACTACCTGCTCTTGATTGTTCGGTAGCCCGCTTGGACCAAAACTTGGTCACCACAATCGACTACCTGGAATACTTAGGTTGGGACTTCAACTTAGAGGAGTCCTCTTTAAATCCAATAAGAAGACTAGAGTATTTGGGTCTGGTACAAATGGATACAGCCCAGAAGAGAGTATATTTACACCAGGCAAAAATCGGTGCCATAAAGAGACTGATTCAGGTAGTCAGGGCAAAGAAGGGTCCTTCTATTGGCCCTTGTATGAGGCTACTCACAGGACACAGAGGTCCCTCCCCTCCTCTAATACACTTTTATATTGCTTTGCTACAAAACTGAGGTACTCCCAGTAAGGGGAGGGGTTATATAGGGGGTTGAACTTCCTGTCTAGGGTGTGCCAGTGTCCAATCAACTAGTGCAGTGATGGCGAAGCCTTGGCACTCCAGATGTTTTGGAACTACGTTTCCCATGATGCTCATGCACTCTTCAGTGTAGTTGAGCATCATGGGAAATGTAGTTCCAAAACATCTGGGGTGCCAAGGTTCGCCATCACTGACCTAGTGATACCCTATATAAACCATCAGTAATTACTGAGACTCCGTGTCCAGTGATGTACCTCAAAAGAAAAGGATTTTACAGGTAAGCTGTTATAAAAATCCTATTATCCTTGACTACTGTTAAAAACCTTCAGTGTACTTTGGAGCACCTTGGCTTTATCCCTCGCCTAAGGCACACCCCCCACCTACAAGGCCAGCAAGGACCAGTTCTAGGGACTACTATTCTCTTCCCCAGTAATTTAATCTGAGGTGTCCTCTAGTGGCACTTATTTCTCAAAACGTTGGACCTTATGTCTCCTAGGTTTTTTTTTTTTTTTTTTTTTTTTTTTTTTTTCCTTCGCATCCCTGTTGTGGAACATTCATATGACCCTCCTTGAAGAGGGTCAGTTTACTGGACTCTTGGGATATTGTACTATGAGGGCTGTTGCATCTCATTGATCTCTCACTGTGAGATTAGTTGTCTGACCCAGCAACTTCTTTTTTCACATAGAACCTCCCCTTTCTGAATCCTAAGGGTTAGAAATGTAAGGCTTGGGCTCTTGCATGTTGACCTCCTGGTCTTTTCTTATAGACCTGTTTTGATTTACAAAGTTCCCTCTGCAGATCTATTATTTTAGGACCTGTTCTAGTGGTTTGTCTTTTTTTGTAACACATCAGGTCATTGATCTAGCTTTTTACCTTTTCATGTAATGTGTTCAGACACAGGGCTTTTTAGGTAGTAGTATTCTCTTTGGCAGTATGATGTCTGTTTTGGTCTGAAGCACTAGGTTGATCCTCTGTGGCCTCCCATGGTGACAGTTCTCTATCTTGCTAGGACTTTACCCTATCTGGTTTGGATTCAGGCATTGATCCAGCAGGCATTTCTGGATTAGACCGTTTCCAAAATTTATCTTGGGGTTGCCAGTGGCTTGCTTATAATTTTCCTTTTTGTCAAGTGTCCCAGCCTCCTGTAGGCAGCAGTATATCTAGACTGTTTCTGAATTAATGTGCCCCCTCATTGACGCAATAGAAAGTTTTACGATAAGTACAAACCTCTCACATTATCGTTTATTTCAGGTGACAAGACTGTGTGATTTATCTGTAGAAGGGGACTCTGTGACATCAGTGGGTTGGTCTGAGAGGGTGAGTATAATTACCCAAAATATTACAGGGTTTGTGAAAGTTTAAATTAACCAAGGAATTTATTGATGTTAACACAGTAGAAAAATGTTATGTTAATTGCTTTCTTCCCAGGGGAATCTGGTGGCTGTGGGTACACACAAAGGTTTTGTTCAGATTTGGGATGCATCAGCAGGAAAGAAACTGTCCACTTTAGAAGGACACACAGCTAGAGTTGGTAAGGTGGCTTATTATGTTAAGTGCATTTCTACTCTTGGCTAACAAATTTAGTCACGGATGTGTACCACAAAATGTACTTACAGAAGTTAATTTAGAGCCAACTATTTTAATCCGTTTCATCTCTTTCTATGGTAGGGGCTTTAGCTTGGAATGCAGATCAGCTTTCCTCCGGGAGTAGAGACCGTATGATCTTGCAAAGAGATATTCGCACACCACCTGTGCAATCTGAAAGACGCTTACAGGGTCACAGGCAAGAAGTTTGTGGCCTCAAGTGGTCCACTGATCATCAGTTGCTAGCATCGGGAGGAAATGACAACAAGGTATAATTTGTGTCACAGCTTTATTGATTAGTAATTTAATAGACAGAATTTCCTGTTTTTGTTAAAGGTCTTTTTTTTTTTTTCTCACAGCTCCTGGTATGGAATCACTCAAGCTTAACACCTGTCCAACAGTACACAGAGCACCTTGCTGCAGTGAAAGCAATTGCGTGGTCTCCTCACCAGCATGGTCTTCTTGCATCAGGAGGAGGGACCGCTGACCGATGTATCAGATTCTGGAATACACTTACTGGTCAGCCTCTCCAGTGCATTGACACAGGCTCTCAAGTCTGCAACCTGGCCTGGTCAAAACATGCTAATGAACTTGTAAGTTTAAAAAGTATGAAATGTATTATTATACAGGGTATATATAGCACAACAGTTTGCGCAGCTCTTTACAATGTAGAGGGGGGACAGAACAATTACCATACAGTTCAATACAGAAGGGCCCTACTTGTGTAGCTTACAATCTAAAGGGAGCCGGAAGTGGTACAAAAAGTAATAGTTGCGGGGGATAATCTCATGGCGCTGGCTTAGGTACAGTTCTTAGATGGATGTGAGATGGGCTTCCCTGAATAAATTCGTTTTTAGGGATCGTGTAAAGGCGTACAGGGTGGGGGCTGACCGGACATTCTGGGGCAGGGAGTTCCAGAGGATGGGAGAGGCTCTGGAGAAGTCCTGGAAGTGAGAATGAGAGGATCTAACTTGATCACTTCAATACTGGCCACTTTCACCCTCTTCCTGCCGAGGACAATATTCATCTTTCAGTGCTGTCGCACTTTGAATGACAATTGCGCGGTCATGCAACACTGCACCCAGACTAATTTTTTATAATTTTCTTCCCACAAATAGCTTTCTTTTGGTGATATTTGATCACCTCTGGGGTCTTTATTTTTTGCTAAACAAACTAAAAAAGACATTTTTTACAAATGTTTTTTGAAAAAAAAAAATTGGTCCTGTGTTTCGGTTCTAAAATATTATTTTTTCCTTCACTGATGGGCACTGATGAGTTGGCACTGATATTTAGAATTGATGCTGCACTGAGATAGGCACCTAAAGCCGATTCTGATGGAGCACTGACTGGCAGCTGATGGGCACATTTTGGCAGTTGTGGTGGCACATCTGATGGGTCTGTGCTGATAATCAGTGTGCTGATTCTCAGAACAGACACCCCCCCTCCCCTCCCCCTGACAGGGAGAGCCGCCAATCACCTCTGCCTGTCAGAGCGTACCGAGGAGGAATGCCGTTTAACGGCACTTCCTGGTTCATGCGATGATCAGCTGTGATAGATCACAGCTGATCACATGGTAAGGAGCCTCTGTCAGAGGCTCCATACCACGATCGGAGATTCAGTGTATCAGACTGACACACAGCACCTCCGATCGTCGCCCCAGGCTGGTGCTTCTGTTATTCTGACTGGATGTCCTATGACACCCAGTCAGAATAACAGAACCACCACCCACCCTTCATTCTGCTGTAGGCCTAGGTGGGAAGTTGTTAGACAGCTTGTACTTTAGAGAAGGCAGTGTCAGCAGCATTTAAAGCAGAACTATACACACCTTTCTATTACTACAATGGAACCTTCCATCTTGGCCTTTTTCAATTTCAAGTTTATATGGTGCTGCACATGTGATCAGTTAATATACTAGCTAGTGGATGCTTTGAAAGTTTGGTTGAAAGCACAAGCAGCACTGGCCAGTTATTCAGTGCATGCCTTGAATGTAACTGGTTTGGGAAACAATAGGTTTAGTTAAGCTTTGAACTCTGTACCCATCCTGCTGCCCTCTTTTTTTTAATTATTCTAATCTTACCTAAATTATGCAGCCTAGATTCCACATGACAAGACTTTGTGAATGAGGAGCTAGTTGCCCTGCAATATGTGGAAGCGTTGCATGTTCCCCTGTTCCTTTAATTACTGGACTATAGCAGTGAATTAAGACAGCAGGGGAGCACCTTTAAAATGTAAAGTGTAACTTTAGTGTTTTAAAAAAAATTGGTAGCTGGAAGGCTTTTATTTCAGAATTTTTTTTTTGCAATAAATGCTCCTTTCCTGCCTGCAAGCAAGTTTACTTTCGACTGTACCCTGCCAATCTCAGCAAGAATACTTTGTGCTTGACTCGTACCTCTTTTCTCTATTGTCCGTAGAGGGACACAGCTTTATTATAGTTAATCAAACTAGTGTTTTACCACCACCTACCAGAAAGAGACACTGGACGCATGAAAACTGAAGGTAAAGTCTCAAGGTTTTTCACCTTAATGTATTCTGTGCATTAAAGTGAAAAACATTTTGTGCTGCAGATGCCCCCCAGAGCCCCCTTTTTACTTACCTGAACCCGATCTTTCCATCGACTAGAACAAGCTCAGCAGCTACTTTGTGTGTGTGTATGTATGTGTATATATATATATATATATATATACACACATGCCATAAAACTATCCCCTATTTTGTAAACGCTATAACTTTTGCGAAAACCAATCACTCGCTTATTGCGATTTATTTATTTTTTTTACCAAAAATATGTAGAACACGTATCGGCCTAAACTGATACATACTTTTGGGGGATATTTACTATTACCGGTACTTTTTTTTTTTTTTGTTTATAGCGCAAAAAATAAAAACCGCAGGGGTGATCAAATACCACCAAAAGAAAGCTCTATTTGTGGGGAAAAAAGGAAATCAATTTTGTTTGGGAACCACGTCGTACAACCGCGCAATTGTCAGTTAAAGCAACAGTGTCGAATCGCAAAAAGTGCTCTGGTCAGGAAGGGGGTAAATTCTTCCGGGGCTGAAGTGGTTAAAAAAGAAAAACTGAAATATCACATGGTCCTAAGTATTCAGACCCTTTGCTGTGACAGTCATATATTTAACTCAGTTGCTGCCCATTTCTTCTGATGATCCTTGAGATGGTTCTACACCTTCATTTGAGTCCAGCTGTGTTTGATTATACTGACAGGACTTGATTAGGAAAGCCACACACTTGTCTATATAAGACTTTACAGCTCACAGTGCATGTCAGCGAATGAGAATCATGAGGTCAAAGGACTGCCTGAAGAGCTCAGAGACAGAATTGTGGCAAGGCACACATCTGGCCAAGGTTACAAAAAAATCTCTGCTGCACTTAAGATTCCTAAGCACAGTGGTCTCTATAATCCTTAAATGGAAGATGTTTGGGATGACCAGAACCCTTCCTAGAGCTGGCCGTCCGGCCAAACTGAGCTATCGGGAGAGCCTTGGTGAGAGAGGTAAAGAAGATCCCAAAGATCATTGTGACTGAGCTCCAGAGATGCAGTCGGGATATGGGAGAAAGTTGTAGAAAGTCAACCATCACTACAGCCTTCCACCAGTCGGGGCTTTATGGCAGAGTGACCCGCCTGGAGTTTGCCAAAAACAATAACACCTGAAGGACTCCAAGATGGTGAGAAATAAGATTCTTTGGTCTGATGAGACTGAGAGAACTTTTTGGCCTGAATTCTAAGCCGTATGTGTGGAGAAAACCAGGTACTGCTCATCACCTTTGAAGCGTGGTGGCAGCATCACGCTTTGGAGGTGTTTTTCAGCTGCAGGGACAGGACGACTGGTTGCAATCGAGGCCAAGTACAGGGATATCCTGGATGAAAACCTTCCAACAAGACAATGACCCTAAGCACACAGCTAAAATAACGAAGGAGTGGCTTCACAACAACGCCGTGACTGTTCTTGAATGGCCCAGCCAGAGCCCTGACTTAAACCCAATTGAGCATCTCCGGAGAGACCTAAAAATGGCTGTCCACCAACATTTACCATCCAACCTGACAGAACTGGAGAGGATCTGCAAGGAGGAATAGCAGAGGATCCCCAAATCCAGGTGTGAAAAACTTGTTGCATCTTTCCCAAAAAGACTTATGGCTGTATCAGATCAAAAGTGTGCTTCTAATAAATACTGAGCAAAAGGTCTGAATACTTAGGACAATGTGATATTTCAGTTTTTCGTTTTTAATAAATCTGCAAATATGTCAACAATTCTGTGTTTTTCTGCCAATATGGGATGCGTGTAGGTTTTTATGTTTACTCTTTTATTGAGTTTTTATAGGTATAATATAGGGCTGAAACAACTAATCGATTAATCGACAACTAATCGATTATGAAATTAATCGATTACTATTTTCATAATCGATTAATCGGCCAGTAACAAAATGGGGTTAACGTTAATGAGTCTGATATTTACTATATTGACCCTTTTAATGGTATATCTCTCCTCTAAGCCCATGTACACACGGTCGGAGATTTTGCCAACCAAATCCGTCGGATTTTGCCCGTCGGATTTAGTCCGACCGATTGTGTCCGAAACTGTTGCATACACACGGTCGGGGCAAGTTGGCGAAAAATCCGATCTTTCAGAACGTGATGACGCAATTTCGTTACGATGGGACTACATTCAGGCTAGTAGCCAATAGCTTTGATGTAGGAATTTGATCTGAACATGCGTGGCACTTGGTCCGATCAAAATGCTCTACACATGATCGGATTAGGTCCGTCCGGCCCAGTTGGTCGGGAAATATTTCCAACATGTTGGAAAATTGGGTCGGACGGAGATTCGGACGGAATCAGTCCGGTGCATACCACACACAGTCTGATTATCTGACGACACGGTCCGATAAGACTCATTCCGACAGATTCTCCGACCGTGTGTACAAGGGCTAATAGTATATACAGTATATCTCTCCTCTAATAGTTTATACAGTATATCCCCTCTAATAGTATATGCAGTATATATCCCCTCTAATAGTATATACATATTATCTCTCTTCTAATGTAGTATCTAATACAGTATATAGCCTCTAATAGTATATACAGTATATCTCTTCTAATAGTATATAGCCTCTAATAGTATATACACTATATCTCTTCTAATAATACCGGTATATACAATATCTCTCTCTTCTAATAGTATATACAGTATATCTCCTCTAATAGTATATACAGTATATCTCCTCTAATAGTATATACAGTATATATCCCCTCTAATATATATACAGTATATCTCTTCAGTCTGTTATTCTCAGAGTAGATTCGATATTTTGCCCCTTAACCATATATTTGGTTATTTATATTTACTACTGCATAGAGATATTCAAGAATAAATTGCCTTTTTTTTAAACTTTACATATTAACTAAATTATACACCTCACTTTTTTTAAGGTTATTAACCGATTAATCGATTAATCGAAACAATAATCGGACAACTAATCGATTATGAAAATAATCATTAGTTGCAGCCCTAGTATAATAAGACACAATAATAAATGTCAGAGCAAGTCAAGAAAATACAAACATATCAAAGGAACATTGATATATCCAAACCTGCATATATGTAAAGTAAATCATGATGGCAACTATCAGGAACAGTGTTGTGGAAATTTTATGAAGATTTATTCTAATATGTATTGTCATATAGTGTTCTCCCACAACCCGCTCAAAAGAGCTGACTGGAGCAGACGGACGCCGGTTGAGGTCCATTTGGTTGTGGAAAGCTTCCTATTGGAGAGAGGTGTTTGCAGAGTGAGGATATGTCTGCTGGCGAAAGGCCCTCTGTGTTCACTCTGCAAAGACATTATCGGTTTAGCGAATGTGCGCTCGTGTCACCCCTGTATGCCTGATCAACATATTTGAGGTGCCATGACGTACACCTGCAGATAAGCTGCCATTGGCAGGAACAGTAGTGATTGGTTGTTGTATAAACTCATATCCTGTGTTGATTGTCACAGGCTGTGTTGTTGCATCCTGTGGGGGAAGCGATTAGCTGTTGGGGCAGGGCTTCCTGTTTGGGGCTTCCTTTGTGCGTGAATAAAAGCAAGGGCCTCTGCCCAGGAAGGGGGCAGTCGTGCTGAGATGAGGACATAAGCATGGTCAGGTCTGTTTACTGGGGAAATGCAGTAAACGTGGATTAAGTAACATGCATTATACCAAAAGGCTGAAAGGGTGCTCAATAGCACAAGAGTATAGTGGAAGTTCCACAACAGCAAACCCATATCTGCATTAAATAGGGAACTATCGTTCCATAGCTCGATCAAGAATGAACAGATGACCGAATCATAGAAGTGGGGGGGGGGGGGATATATATATATGTGTGTGTGTGTGTGTGTGTGTGTGTGTGTGTGTGTGTGTGTATGTATATGTGTGTGTGTGTGTATGTATATGTGTGTGTGTGTGTGTGTGTGTGTATATATATATATACATATATATAAATCTTTATATATTTATATATATAAATTTCACAATAGCTTAAGAACAAGAATGAGCTCAAGTTATGGCTCTACTTTATCTTAAGAGTTAATATTGTAGACTCATATATCGCTTTTTTTTATGTTATAAACAGGTGAGCACCCATGGCTATTCTCAGAACCAGATACTTGTATGGAAATACCCATCTCTAACACAAGTGGCAAAGCTCACTGGACACTCCTACAGAGTCCTTTATCTTGTAAGTGCATTTTTTTTGTAAAAAAATTCAAGTAAGACAATCTTTGTTTTAACATTCTGAGCATTTCCTGTTTGATTATGCAAGAAACTTGCCCATCTAGTGTACAGATAAATATTTAAAACATTTTTCTTAAACCAAATATAATTTTCTGTTATAATTTCCTTTTTGACGTAAAAACCTACAATTTAACATAATATTGTGCGGCATTTGGGGGTGATGGCCGAACCCCCCCCCCTTAAATGGGTTTTAGCAGCTACTGAATTTTCACTTTACAGTTGCATATATAACAGCCCAACTCTAATAAAAACTAGATTTACATAGTTGGGTTGAAAAAAGACACAAGTCCATCCAGTTCAACCTTAAAAACAAATAAAATAAAAAGTAATCTTACAATCCAAATACCCAATTTTATGCCCACAATTGATCCAGAGGAAGGCTAAAAAAAACCCCAGCAGAGCATGCTCCAATTTGCTACAGCAGGGGAAAAAAATTCCTTCCTGATCCCCCAAGAGGCAATCGGATTTTCCATGGATCAACTTTACCTATGTTAGTACCCAGTTATATTATGTACATTCAGGAAAGTATCCAGGCCTTTCTTAAAGCAATCTACTGAGCTGGCCAGAACCACCTCTGCAGGGAGTCTATTCCACATTTCCACAGCTCTAACTGTGAAGAAACCTTTCCGTACTTGAAGATGAAATCTCTTTTGCTCTAGACGTAAAGAGTGCCCCCGTGTCCTCTGGGTTGACCGTACAGAGAACAACTCAACACCAAGTTCACTATATGGACCCCTAATATATTTGAACATGTTGATCATATCCCCCCTTATTCTCCTCTTCTCAAGAGTGAATAAATTTAGTTCCTCTAATCTTTCCTCATAGCTGAGCTCCTCCATGCCTCTTATCAGTTTGGTTGCCCTTCTCTGCACTTTCTCCAGTTCCCCGATATCCTTTTTGAGAACTGGTGCCCAAAACTGAACTGCATATTCCAGGTGAGGTCTTACTAATGATTTGAACAGGGGCAAAATTGTATCTCTCTCTGGGGTCCATACCTCTTAATACAAGAAAGGACTTTGCTCGCTTTGGAAACAGCAGCTTGGCATTGCATGTTGTTGTTGAGCTTATGATCTACCAAAACCCCCAGATCCTTCACTATGGATTCCCCCAGTTGTACTCCCCCTAGTATGTATGATGCATGCATATTCTTGGCCCCCCCAAGTGCATAACTTTACTTTTCTCAACATTAAACCTCATCTGCCACATAGTCGCCCAATTAGACAGTGTATTGAGGTCGGCTTGTAAATTGGAGACATCCTGTAAGGACGTTATTCCACTGCATATCTTGGTGTCCTCTGCAAAGACAGTAATGTTACTTTTAAAGTGGGAATTTTTTTTTCGATTCTTTGACAGAAAAAAATCTGACATGTAATGCTTTCCCATTGTGTTGAAACGTTTAAAACACTCTTTGGCAGAATTTGCACTTTTAAATAGCAAGATGGGTAAGAAGTAAAAAAATTTGATGAACTTTGAATGCTACACGTGAAATGCCAGACTGCGTTTAGCCTGAAAATAAAAAGTAAACAACCA
The DNA here is from genome assembly GCF_037356315.1 of Lithobates pipiens. Taxonomy (NCBI): domain Eukaryota; kingdom Metazoa; phylum Chordata; class Amphibia; order Anura; family Ranidae; genus Lithobates; species Lithobates pipiens. The sequence goes on along the minus strand of NW_027507718.1, from coordinate 168,404,528 downwards.
CCACATCTAAGTGCCGATTCACACTAGTGCGATGCGAGAACCCTGCGAATCAACTGCAGGTTCCCGCATCGCACTTGACACACACGGCAGTTCACACTGCCATATGCGATTTGATAGGGAGTGTCATTATTATATGTTAACGACACCCCCATTTCAGCTCACATATCGCACTGCGAACTGACAGTTTGGACATGAATCGGAACGCATATGTGTGAACACAAATGCGATCCGATTCTGGTCCAAACAGAAAAAAGGGTCCTGTGCGTGTTTGGACCGAATGCGGTGCGATATCAGCCATACTATCTGTATGGCTGACATTGCATGTAATGTGAACAGCCATGCGCTATATGTCTGGCATCGCGCTAGTGTGAACAGGCACTAAGGACTGATAAACAATAATATATTCCATTTTTGTTGTTGGGGTATTTTAATCTGTAAATTTGGTTGTTTATCTTTAGTCATCTAGAGAGGCACTAGTTTACTATTTTACTTTAAAGTGGTTGTAAACCTTAAAATGTGAACAAAGCATATCCTTCTATAGTGTGTACGTGTCTCAATTAGGAGCAAAAAGTGTCCCTTTTGTCTACTGCTTTGTTCCTTTATCAGCATGAAGCACTTCTGACAAGTTTTCCTGACACCAAGAGAAAAAAGGTGAGAGGAGGAGGGACCTCCAGCTGATTGACAGCTTCAGCTCTGTTTCTGTGTATGTGGAAAGGGTTTATCCCTTCCCCTCCAATCAGCTGTCGGAGCTCTAATCACTGAGCGCATAGTCTAACTTAAGCTCGCCACCCCCTTTTTTCTGAACTCTCAGAAAAACGTTAAAATTCAGCACTTTGGCTGTAGAGAAGAAAGAGCTGCAGCTAGACAGGAACAACTTATTTTATGTAACCTGAGGCCAGTCACTTCTCTGGGTATATGAGAGGTCTTACAATTACTTTAAATTATGTCTATTTGGTAATCAGATCACTTGAACATGAATGAATGATGTACTTTAAGTGTGGAAATATTCAGTTTCGCGCTGTAATTCTTTTCTCACCACAGGCTATGTCCCCAGACGGTGAAGCCATTGTTACAGGTGCCGGAGATGAAACATTAAGGTTCTGGAATGTTTTTAGCAAAACAAGATCGACAAAGGTAAGGTCAACTGGCAGTAATAGAAAAATGAACAGCACAAACATGTTAAACAACACACTGTTGGACCCATATACAGTTGTGTTCAAAAGTTTGCATACCCTTGGAAAATTGGTAATATACAGTATGTATCATCTTTAATCACTAGCTTACTGGGCACTTAAACACCCTTCCTGCCCAGACCAATTTTCAGCTTTGGTGCTCTCACACTTTGAATGATAATTACTCAGTCATGCAACATTGTACCACAAATAGAGCTTTCTTTTGGTGGTATTTGATCACCTCTGGGGTTTTTCTTTTTTGCGCCATAAATGAAAAAAGACTGAAAATTTTGAAAAAAAAAACGCATATTTCTTTGTTTCTGTGACAAAATTATGCAAATTATTAATTTTTCTTTATACATTTTGACCACAATTTATACTGCTACATATCTTTGGTAAAAATAACCCAAATTAGTGGATATTATTTGGTCTTTGTGAAAGTTAGAGAGTCTACAAACTGTGGTGCGAATCGCACAAAATTGATTACATCTGATGTACTGGTGGTCTATCTCACTTCTTGCGACCCGAACAAGCCAGGAAAGTACAAATACCCCCCAAATGACCCCTTTTTGGAAAGTAGACATGCCAAGGTATTTAGTAAGAGGCATAGTGAGCTTTTTGATGTTGTCATTTTTTTCCCACAATTCTTTGCAAAATTAAGATTTTTTATTTTTTTCCACAAAATTATCATTGTAATAGGTTATTTTTCTCACATGGCATGTGTATACCACAAATGACACCCCCCAAAAAATTATGCTACTCCTCCTGAGTATTACAATACCACATGTGTGGGACTTTTTCACAGCCTGGCCACATAGAGAGGCCCAACATGCAGGGAGCGCCATCAGGTGTTCTAGGAGCATAAATTACACATCTAACTTGTTGACTACCTATTACACTTTTGAAGGCCCTGGAGCACCAGGACAATGACACGTGACACTGATGACAGATGGCACTTATACGTGACACTGATGGCACTTATACGTGACACTGGTGGCACTTATACGTGACACTGGTGGCACTTATACGTGACACTGGTGGCACTTATACGTGACACTGGTGGCACTTATACGTGACACTGGTGGCACTTATACGTGACACTGGTGGCACTTATACGTGACACTGGTGGCACTTATACGGGACACTGGTGGCACTAATACGTGACACCGATGACGGGTGGCACTAATACGTGACACCGACGACGGGTGGCACTAATACGTGACACCGACGACGGGTGGCACTAATACGTGACACCGACGACGGGTGGCACTAATACGTGGCACCGACGACGGGTGGCACTAATACGTGGCACCGACGACGGGTGGCACTAATACGTGGCACCGACGACGGGTGGCACTAATACGTGGCACCGACGACGGGTGGCACTAATACGTGGCACCGACGACGGGTGGCACTAATACGTGGCACCGACGACGGGTGGCACTAATACGTGGCACCGACGACGGGTGGCACTAATACGTGGCACCGACGACGGGTGGCACTAATACGTGGCACCGACGACGGGTGGCACTAATACGTGGCACCGACGACGGGTGGCACTAATACGTGGCACCGACGACGGGTGGCACTAATACGTGGCACCGACGACGGGTGGCACTAATACGTGGCACCGACGACGGGTGGCACTAATACGTGGCACCGACGACGGGTGCCACTAATACGTGGCACCGACGACGGGTGCCACTAATACGTGGCACCGACGACGGGTGGCACTAATACGTGGCACCGACGACGGGTGGCACTAATACGTGGCACCGACGACGGGTGGCACTAATACGTGGCACCGACGACGGGTGGCACTAATACGTGGCACCGACGACGGGTGCCACTAATACGTGGCACCGACGACGGGTGCCACTAATACGTGGCACCGACGACGGGTGCCACTAATACGTGGCACCGACGACGGGTGCCACTAATACGTGGCACCGACGACGGGTGCCACTAATACGTGGCACCGACGACGGGTGGCACTAATACGTGGCACCGACGACGGGTGGCACTAATACGTGGCACCGACGACGGGTGGCACTAATACGTGGCACCGACGACGGGTGGCACTAATACGTGGCACCGACGACGGGTGGCACTAATACGTGGCACCGACGACGGGTGGCACTAATACGTGGCACCGACGACGGGTGGCACTAATACGTGGCACCGACGACGGGTGGCACTAATACGTGGCACCGACGACGGGTGGCACTAATACGTGGCACCGACGACGGGTGGCACTAATACGTGGCACCGACGACGGGTGGCACCGACGACGGGTGGCACCGACGACGGGTGGCACCGGGGACAGATAGCACTAACAGGTGGCACTGGGGGGAGGATGGCACTTTTTTTTAACCTTTTTTCACTTACAGCCGCTGCAGCCGTTCATCTCTCCCCTCTCACACGCTGTCTGTGTGAGGAGGGAGAGCGGTGCTGAGAGATGATCTCATATGTTTACATATGAGATCATCTCACAATGGACACGCCGATCGCGCTGTAAACGACCACTGTGATTGGCTGTTTACAGCGATCTGTGTTTGCCTGTCTCCGGGGGACACGGCAAACGCACAACTTTCCCGATGCGCGCTTGCGGCGGCGCGCATTGCTGAAGTAAACACGAGGTCGTCCAGGGACGGCCTCCCGGACAAAAGCGCCTGCTCTATAGCCGTCATTCGGCTATAGGGTGGGCAGGAAGCGGTTAAAGAAAACATGAGCGAACAGGCAAAACACATTTCTTTTATTTCTTATCGGATTTATATTCAACTGTAGGCCATAAAAGAATGGCACAATCCTAAAACATGGCAACAAGTAAATTAAATGACCCCTGTTCAAAAGTCTGCATACCCTTAGTTCTTAATACTGTGTATTGCCCCTTTGCTGACTTTTTTTAATAGTTGTCTGAGGCCCTGAATTAATGCAGGTGATATAGCTGACTATTCATCTTGGAAAAATGCCTCCCAGGTCATAAAGTCTTTGGTTATCTTGTATGAGCTGCACTTTTGAGATCTGTCCAGAGTGGCTCAATGATATTAAGGTCAGGAGACTGGCCACCTTAGAACCTTCACCCTTTTCTTCTTTAACTACTGGGGGGTTCACTTGGGCTTGTGCTTGGGGTCATTGTTGTGCAGAAATGTCCAGGAGCATCCCATGCGCAGCTCTCGTACAGAAAAATGCAAATTGTCTGTCAGTATTTTCTGATACCCTGGTGCATTCGCCTGGCCATCAATTTTCATAAGCTCAACCCCCCGGTGCCTTTAGAACTCTCACACCCCTAAAACATCAGTGGGCCAACACCACTTCACAGTGGGGGATGGTATTCTTGCCGCTAAAGGCCTTGTTGACCCCTCTCCAAACCGGTTGATTTACTAAAAGCAGTTCCACTTTGCATTGGAAGTGCGGTCCCTGTAGAACTGAGGGGAAGATCGAAAATCAGGGGAAGCTCTGCTGATTTCTGTCGTCCAATCATGTGAAAGCAAAAATGCTGTTTTTTTATTTTCCTTGCATGTCCCCCCTCAGATCTACAGTGACTGCACTTCCAAGTGCACTTGTAGTGCAAAGTTGATTTGCCTTTAGTAAATGAACCCCATAGTGTTTATGGTTTTGACCATAAAACGTAATTCAGGTCTCGTCACTGCTGATAACAGTATGCCAGAAGCTGTGAGGTGTGTTAAGGTGTTTTTGGACATGTTGAAACTGGGCTTTTTTGTGGAATTGGCACAGTATAGGCTTCCTTCTGGCAACTCGACCATGCAGCTAATTTTTGTTTAAGTATCGTCATGTTGTGTTCCTTGAAACAACCACGCCATATTTTTCCATGGCAGCCTGTAGTTTTCCTGAGGTTACCTGTGGGTTTATTTTTGTATCCCGAACAATTCTGGAGGTTGTGGCTGCAATCTTTCTTGGTCTACCTGACCTCCGCTTTGTATCAAGAGCTCCTCTTTTCCATCGTTATAAAGATCCATTACCTTGTTAGGCAGGTCTTTTGACCTTTCTTTTCTGCTCCCCATGGCTCAGCATCTAGCCTGCTCAATGCATCCATGTGAGCGAGAACAAACTCATTGGCTGTTTAAACACAGGTACTAATTTCTACTAATTACTACCTTAAATTGCCCGTTTACTAAGTACTAGTACTACTACGGGGAGGATGCTGCCTACCTTGTCTGCCTCTGGGTCCTGGGAACTCGCAGTGAGAAACTTTCCTGCTCTTCTCTGCTGCCCATGCTCGTGGCTATTTTGTCGTGGACTGAAAGCCTGTACACCGGCTATGTGAGCTGGCTGGAGGAGGTACTGAGTGGCCATCTTTCTGTAAGCCCCCAGCAGCGGCCTTGTCCTTCCTTCTGAGGGTCAGAGGGTGTGGGCCAGTCCCTGGAATTCGTGGAACGCACATGCAGTGACTTCTGTAGCCTCTTGTGGTCCGGTCGTGAGTCCCTTCTGGGGGTTTCCCCTATCTCTGCTGGGCAGCCTGGGTGGGATCTACCCTGCTTTAGGACCTTCTGAGGTCCCTGCTTGCAGCAGCTTCCATCAGGTTATGTGGTCCTTATGGGGTCTCGAGCACTCTACCCCCGCTGCGGAGGTAGCGTTTGGACGCAAGGCAAGCAAAAAGTGACCCTCGTGGTTACCCTCTTCAGACTGTTCTGAGCCTAAATCAGGCTCCGCCAGCGGTTTTGCATTGCTGCAGGTCCAGATGACTTGCCCCCCTGTTCCATCAGATGGGGAGAATGGGTCCTCTGCCTCTGATGCTGTTGCTGCAGCTCCCATTGATGGTGTGCAGGAGACTCTTCAAATTAAGGATTCTGCTGGAGTGTCTGCTGTGGTGCCTACCAGCTCAGGTTGGTAAGGTTTTACCTTATTCTGCATATTTTGCCAAAATTGTCTTAAAAAAAAAAAAAACCTGGGGTCGCACAAGCACCTGTTTGTACTCCCAAAGTGCTTTGCGGTATGCTTCCCCTTTGAGGAGACCCTTCTGAAGAATTCGACTACTCCGCAGGAGATGGATCCATCTATTTCCTGGGTCTATACGGCCACAGTGGTTCAGACTGACTGGCTCTGTACGGGCTGTACAACATTTCCTCCTTCGAGGAGTGGTGTTTCTTGTGCGATGAACGAAAAGGTTTGTTCTGGATCTGTCCACCGTACGCATTCCAGGTGTCAAAATCTGGCAAGCCGTTTACCTCAGCCGTTGGACACTAAATCAATGCGAGTGGTCCCTACACTACTCCCATCAGCTCTGTCTTCACTGGGGGACACCAGACATGGATCTCTTGGCGTCCCACCTCCGCCGCCTCTGGCGGGTGCGACAGATGCGCTAGTGGAGCCATGAAATCAGTTCAGTCTCATCTATGCCTTTCCGCCCATTCACCTCATACATCATCTGTTATGCAGGATGGAGGCCAAAAGTATCCTGATCATCCTGGTGATTCCAAGCTAGCCTCGTCACCCAACTGTGGTGTCCTCGTCTGATGTCATGGCCTAGAGAGGTGGCCTTACACTTTTTAGATGTGGTTTGCGTGATTCACATGCACCTTTTCAGTGACTGCTGCTTTTCAAAGGTCCATTTCTCTTTGTGCTAAAGGATGGTCCAATGAAAGGCTTGGAATTTTGCTGTTTGATTTGGCAGCCAGTTGTGCAGGCATATGTACACCCAAGGCCGCTGCTAAGGGGGGACCACCTGTCCTGCTGTACCGTGCTCAGCCCTGCAGGGGGTCCCAGGGGGTCCCAGAGGCAGCGAGGTGACTCGCAAACTATAGGTACAGATATACAAACCCTGTGGTTTGCAGCTGTTTAAAAAAAGCACTTCCTGGAGTCGTGTGTGTGTGTGTGTGTGTGTGTGTGTGTGTGTGTGTGTGTGTGTGTGTGGCGGGGGGTAATGCAGAAAGAACATTCATAACCACTTTGGGAAATGATCTGCAGCCGCATGTCCAGATGACTATATTAAAGTCCTGGCATGATTGATATAGAGGAGATTAGAACTTTATTATAATAATAAAAAATAAAAAAAGCTCCACTGACAATATGTGAATGAATAAATGTGATCAAATACACAAGTGATGAATACATTTTTTACAAAATTACTTAGAAGGTGATCTCAAAAGCAAACAGTCCAATCAAATGATGTGACCTACTTAATGGAAAAATCGAAAGCTGTAATGTGAATAACGTAAATGATGCAGTAAAAATTGGTGTGTGAACCCATATGCCAAAAATGGGTATAAATGCATAAAAATATAAAAAATTTCATTGTGAAAATGACTAAATACAAAGTCAACAGGATAAACCAATAATGGTAAATAAATAACAGTCTCTTCCAAAGTGCTTCCTGAAAGGAAGTGAATGTTGAGGACATCCAGTGAGAATTCTTGCATGATCAAAGGGGACACTGTGAATCCACCACCAAATAAATTGAAGCCTTACCAGCTAAACAAGCTGTCGGAGCTGGTGACTAATACCCGGCCAGGACCTTTAAACCTCCGGACTCCTCCCATGGCTGACGAGCCAAGTGTTCCTACAGTTGGAGTGAATACCAGCAATCACCACGAACGACTATGAACGTATCTTCAATGGTAAAGTTATACCCATAGAGAGCGACAAAAAAAGTTGCCATCGGTAAAGCCAGGTGGTGTTTATTGTAAAAAAAAAAAAAAAAGTCTGTACAATATACAGACTAAAAACAGACTCCATAAAAACAAAATTGACCGGGCAAGTAGTACAAACAGCTCAGTCACGTCCCTTATTGCAATCGTCTGGCCATGCAGCTGCAGACTACTCCCAAAAGTGTTTAAAAAGTTCTCATTCTGGGGATGTGGTCTAACCATGGCAGCGTGATGAAGCATCTTAGATGAGCTCTGTGGAGCTGGTGACAATTACAGTGGATTCCACCTTGCCCGCTAACCTGATCGCCTCATATCTAAAAAGGGCAAAGGCTCCCGATCTCAAAGCACGCCCGACCACCTGTACATCACCCACTAGTTGTTGAGGACCGGGACCCTGCCGATGGCCGAATCAAAGATGGTGCCCACCAGTCCCAGCCAGCAGGACAGTGGACAGATCCACAGCTCCTCCACGGGGAAGGCTCTGTCAGCGGTCGCGGTGCATCCGCATTCCCCTATACTCACTTTGATAATCCTGCGGGTGCGTCCTCCAGCCACATCTTCGGACTCGCAAAGCCCAGCACGATCTGTATCCTCGGAAGATGCAGATATCAGGCAGCTCCTCCAGGCCTTGTCTACAAAGGCTGACATTCAAAACATGCTGGGCCAATGTACAGGAGCCCTGCAAGAGGACATAGGGGAGCTCAGATCTAGTGCACAGGCTATTGATCTGCATGTACAGATCATGGAAGAACAAAATACCTCCTCAGCCTATCGCATGGAAGCACTGGAGAACCAGCTTGGCTCCTATCATCAATCCCTAATCACTGTGCAACTGCAAATGGAGGATGACGAGAGCTGCAGTAAGAGGAACAATATAAGGCTAAAAGGCATCCCAGATTCAACAATGGGGTCAGATCTCCATGCATCATTAGTGGCAGTTTTCAATCTACTGTTGGGAGACCCCCGGTCGGCTGTGATTGAAATCGACCAGGTACAGAGTTCCAGCGATGAGGGATGTCTCCCTGCAAGCTCCTCATGATGTGCTATGCCGTGTCCACTTCTTTACAGTAAAAGAAGCAATCATGCTGGCAGCCTGGCAGAAGGGACCTCTCGATTTTCGATGGAGCAAAATGTCTACCAAAGAAACATGTATATCATGAAAAAGGCAATAGACAAACATCGGTTTAGAGCCAATGGTATCAATAGATTGTACATGAATATAGAAGCCCCTGGGCCTCATATAGCAGAGAGGCTGGACAGATGAGACTCAATTTCAAATACCCCCACAAATACCATGGATATCTCAACGAAGATCCAAATAAAGGGAGGAGGGCCCCAGAGAAAAAAATCCGATCTAGACTGATCTGAAATATAAAACGGAAAGTAAAAATGTCCAAAATACTTTACAATCAAACCCCAAATTAAGTTGTACAGGATTTTGTATATATATAATATATACACATACAAGACATACATACTTGGATATAAAATATATATAGATCCTACACGGGAAGATGTCCCCGGTTTTGGCAATGCTGGGAAAAAAAATGGCTAGGATATTTCCCATGAATCCCCTGCCCAGGCGGTATACCTGTTTTGAGATGCAAAGGGGCAGCATTATAAGAATAAGAATCTCCTCAAGCTTGTTGAGTAGGTCAAAAAGCCACAACAAGGGGGCCCTGTGTGTCCATCTTACCTTCTGTGGAGATTTTTCAAGAGTTGTTGGTAGTCAGGTCCGTTGCAGCTGTGTTGTGTGCACGTCACAACAGGATTTGATATACACCTGCAGATGTCTGCGCATGTGCAGTATTGTCGAATCTACTGTGCATGCTCAGCGGTAAAAGGTCACTGAGTGTGCGCATTCTTGGCTGACCTGGACCAACTGTCCTCGGAGCACACGGCGTCTCCCCAAAAGGCGTGACAGCATCCAGGGACACCGACACACAATCGCGGCCTGCTGACAATGGGCGGAACTCAGAAAAGAGCCTGATCGTGTCAGCACCGTGTGAATGGGTGGGGTGGGGGGGGCGAGTAAATGCAGAACACCCCCTTAGTGCGCCGGGTGAGACATATCTACAACAGAGGGAGTACAATAAACTGAGTCCCTTCATCAGAGGATGGAAAAAGAGAAAAGGATGAAGGGGGAGTTATAGGAGAGTTTGGAAGGCCTAGCAGAATAACATTATTGATAGGAAAGTGATTCATAAAGTGCTCCCGTGCATATAAGTCCGTGATACTCTGACCACCAGTCAGGTGTAGGTTTGAAGATCCTACCATTGGGGACTCTAATATTGTTTCCTGTATACGTGTATTGGCAGTAGCCACATCCACCGCATCGAAAGGTGCCCTGACGTTTACATGAATCCTTGCAGAATTCACTGTGTACAAGTACATCTTTTAGGGATTTTTTTCTAAGATTATAGATGGACTCAATGGGGCAAAAGGGCTCAGAGAGGGATTGATACACAGAAGTTGCCAATATTTTGATATAATGGCTATGATTATATTATGATTATTGTATAGCGTAATGATCCTCAAAGTATTTGATCATTGCTGTCTGGATCTATTAGTAGCTTTTTTATATGCCTTCTTTAGGGCATAGCCTCTGTGCAGTAATCTCTCTCTCTCTCTTCATTTATTGGCCTCCACTAGAAACACGGCATCATCAGAGCAGTTGCAGCGTATCCTCAGATATTGGCCGTAGAGGATAGATTTGATTAGAGATAATGGGTGTGCACTACTTGCATGAAGTATCGTGTTGGTCGCTGTGTACAGTGAGCTGGCAAGTTTGCTGTCCTTGTGTTTGGATATGGTGACATCCAAAAAATTGATTTCCAGTGAGCTAAATGTCATGGTAAAACTTAAGTTACAAGTTTTCTTATTCATAGCTGTAATACACTGATTTAGCAAATCAATTGATCCCCTCCAGATGATCAAAATGTCGTCTATATACCGATCCCAACTTGGTATATTTTCCGTCAGATTTTCATTTTGGAAAAAATCTGTTCCCACTCTCCTAGGTACAGATTGGCGAAGTATGGAGCGCAACAGGTTCCCATAGCCACGCCCTGTACCTAGAGGTAGTGGGAACCATAAAAGTAAAATACATTATGTACCAGTTTGTGTTCCAGGGCTGAGAGTATGAATTCATTGAAAGGCCGGTTGTCCCTATGTGACTGTGAAATAACAGGTCTAATAGTATTGATGCCCAGCTGGTGGGGGATGGAGCTACAAAGAGTTTCAACATCAACTGCCACCAACAGGGCATCGGGAGGTACAACTAGCCCCTCCAAATTTTGGAGGAGGTGCATTGTATTTCTAATATAAGATGGCAAATTAATCATATGGGGTCTAATCTGTTCGTCAATAAATTTACTTCGGTTTTCAGTTATTCCACCACAACTTGATACTATCAGTAGTCCTGGAGGATTATTTTAGTTTTTGTGAATCTTGGGTAAACTATAAAAGGTAGGTATTTTCGGATGAGGGGTATGTATAAAGTCCCAGATCTATTTGTTTTATTTAGTTATCTACCAATAAATAGAATCCTTTATCATGTTTTTTAATCAAAGATCTCGAGATTTGTCTATACCATGATTTGTTGTTCAGACTTTTTAGACACATAGTGTTATATTGGAAATTAGTCATGACAATATTACCCCCCCATGTCTGCTGGTTCTATTGTTAGATGGTGTTGGTTCGTCAGTTTCAATGGCTTTATGTTCTTGAATAGACATGTTGTGTCGTATAACGGTCATTACGTTTTTTTTTATTTTCTCTAGTAGTCTAGAAGCCCCTAAATTGATATTAAAACTTGGCGAGGGAAAGTTGTCTTTTTTTATTTTTTTTTTATTTCTCCTTTAGATTTAATTATTGCTTTGTCCTCCTTAATGGTGATGCTTTCATTGAGGAGTGCTTCTACATCAAGTCTGTCGATTTATTATCCGCCCTTTCCTGTTCATCAAGCAATTTGATAAGATTATCCATAGCTTTTTCATTTTGTGTTTGCTCTTCCGTGGATAATGTATCTTTGTTGTACATACTCTTAAGCAAGATTTTTCTTGCAAAGAGCTGAAGATCTTTAATAATTTCAAACTTGTCCATGTCAGATTCAGGTCAGAAACTTAACCCCTTCGACAGAACTGATGTTTTATATGGACCTTTATTGCGACATCCATACTTTTTTGTGGGGGCATTATTTGAAATTGAGTCTCATCCGCCTCCTTTATGTACAATCTATTGATACCATTGGTACATATGTATTGCCATCTATTTGCTTTTCGTGCTCTACACAGATGTTTGTCTATTGCCTTTATAATATATATTTCTTTGATGGACATTTTTGCTCTGTTTGTTAAAAAAAAAAATCCCTGAAGAAGGGCATCAAGCCGGAAACATCGGATTTATCAGAGATATCTTGATGTCTGTATATGTAACAATATTTTCATTTCTTTGCTATTGTGCATTCTTGTCTATATGACCAAGCTTTTTATGATTATACTATATAATTTTTTTGTAATAAAATACTTTTATATTAATATTTGGAGTTTTTTGGTCACTTTTAAAATCCCATTTCCCAAAGGGGTTTTCGTTTGTTTGTTTTTTTTGTTTTGTTTTTTCTTGATCTCGATGGAGCCTGGATCCAAACGCTTTCTTAACCTATGCTGTCATACCCTGTATCGACGAGGCTCACTGAAACCTCTACTGGAGTTGATCACCTTGGGGGCCACTTACACCTGGAGGTGCCCTCTTTCCCTGTTGATTGAAAAAGAACCATCAGTCCTTCTCCCTATTTACTCCCGCACAGCTGCCATAGCTCTTTCTCTTCCTGAATAGTCAAGCCATAGAGGTCCCAGACTGTATTGCACTGCCGAGAGCTGGGACACCTCAGGCACAGCCTCGCCCGCAGCAGGAACGCAGGTCCAGGTCTCATAGGCCTCGTGTGACACCTGCACGGGTACGCCCAGACGACAATTAAGCCTGACAGGGCTAGTTCTTTGTCCACACAATAGTATTTGGAAGGACCCATGGTCACATATGTTAGTCATTGCTATTTGTTTTCTATGTTTCCCAATGGGACTTAAAGCGGGAGTCCACCGTTTTTTTTTTTTTTTTTTTTTTGTTTTTTTTTGTTAAAGCCAGCAGCTACAAATACTGCAGCTGCTGACTTTTAAAATAATGACACTTACCCGCCCAGCGCACCCGCGATGTCGGCACCCGAAGCCGATCTCTCGATCGTCTCTCGGGTGCTGCCGCCGCCATCTTGGGTATGGGAATCAGGAAGTGGAGCCTTTCGGCTTAATTTCCCGGTTCCCTACTGCGCATGCGCGAGTCGCTCTGCGCAATAAGGATGGTCCCCGCTGTCTCTGGGATCCGTGTGTTTCCCAGCAGGCAGCAGGGGACCTTCGGAAAGGGGCGTAGATTCTGCGGAAAGGTGCGTACCTTCTGCAGAATCTACGCCGGAAGTGGGTGCAGATACCTGTACTGTACAGGTACCTACACCCCCCTCCCCTCTGAAAGGTGCCAATTGTGGCGCCGGAGGGGGGGAGGGTTCCAATGAGAGGAAGGTCCACTTTAGGGTGGACCTCTGCTTTAATTGGGACTTAATTGGGTGCTATGCCCCAGGGTTGGGAACTTTTCTTATTTGCCAGCGCTTCCCCGGTCGGTGGAGTACAGGCGGTGGATGAACCCATTGAGTGCCCGTTCAGGACTGCTACGCCATACTCCCAAGCCCTGGCAAAGGTCTCACCGGATGAGAACAGAAGGGTTGCCAGGACCTCTGCAGTGATCAGCAGGCCCCTCGTGGGTCACAGTACACTATGGACACTGGCCCCAACACCTAAGTTTCCCTGCCACGTCTTTTGATACAAGATGGGAGAGTTCAATCAGTTTACTGAGGGAAGTGAAAGGGAAGTTATATGTCATATATAATGTGGGTGTCTGGTCTGCCAGGTAGGTTAGGGATGGACACTGACACGCCCTAAGACAATTAGTGCACTCCCTATATAACCCCTTCCACTACTCGGAGTACCTCAGTTTTTTCGCCAGTGTCTAAGGTTTTGGTCACGAGTAAAGATGTGCTGTGCTGAGATCCACTGGAGCAATCCTTGCTGGGGCTAGCCATGCTGACCGGATCCATTCAAAGTGTCTTATTTTTGACCAGATTGAATGGTACCCGGGCCTCGTATCCGAAGAAACAAGGTTTTGCCTGTGAATGCTTCTCTTTTTAGAGAGCTGGACCCTGGGATCCAGTACTTTTTGGTAGTGAGGCCATAAAGTTTTACTGGCAGGGTGCTGTTGCAGGTTCAGGATTATGAGTTTCCTCAAGGATCCCCTGCACCTGAAGGTTTCACGGAACCCACCGCGAAGGGTGAAGATTGGGTCTGTTGGTTTACCACAGAAAACCCTGCGGCGTGAAAGGCAAGTGGAGTTTTCTAAGATCTTTTGAATTTTCTTATAAATGTCTCCTTTAAACATAATGTAGTCATTCCTATGTGTCACCACTGGGGGCTGTATTGAGCACTCACCGCCTCATGCTGGAAACAGCACTGTCAGGAGCACACTGTAAGCTGTGGAGGGACACAAGTGGCCTACATCGATCACCAAGGGGGCACGAGAAGTCGTGCAGCCCAAAAACAGTTGAATCGTGTTCTAGCTTGGGCAGAAAGCAACATTCCTTGCCTATCTGTGATTTTCATTCCAGGGACAGAAAATTGTCAGGCGGACTACTTGAGTCGCCAACAATTGTTTCCGGGAGAATGGTCCCTTCACCCCGACATCTTTGTGTCGATATGTCAAAGATGGGGTGTTCTGGACGTGGATCTGTTCGCGTCCAGATTCAACAACAAGGTTGACAACTTTGTGCCAAGGACGAGGGATCCACTGGCATGCAGAACAGACGCCTTGGTCTTTCCATGGGATCAGTTTTTACTGATCTATGCGTTTCCTCCGGTTCTGCCGCTTCCGTGCCTTCTTTGTAGGATCAAGCAGGAATGGAACCTTCTCGCATAAGTTTTCCGATATTCCATTCTACCTTACAAATGCTAAATTTAACGGTTTGGCTATTGAAAACCCACATTCTAAAGGAACGTGGGTTGTCTCCTTCAGTAGTTTCTACTTTGGTTAATGCTAGGAAGCCGGCCTCCAGAGTCATATACTATAGAGTCTGGAAGGCATATGTATGTCTCCTGGTGTGGATCCAGGGGTTGGCCCCCCCCTCCCCCCGGAAAGTATGTCATAGGTAGGATCCTTTAACTTCTGCAAATGGGATTGGAAATGAAGCTGGCCTTGAGCATTAAGGGCCAGGTTTGGCCATATCTATATTCTTTCAAGGGCCTCTTGCTTCTCACTCTCTGGTGCGTAGCTTTATTCAGGGGGTAATGCAGATTAATCTTCCCCTCAGGGCACCCCTGAATCCTTGTGATTTGAATTTAGTCTTGTCGGCTTTACAGAAAAAGCCTTTTGAGCCTATGCGGGACATTCCCTTGATTCTTTTGACGAGAAAAATTATCTTTTTGGTTGGCATTTCTCTGCCAGAAGGGTATCGGAATTGGCGGGTCTGTCTTGTAAAGAGCCATATTTGATTATGCATAAGGATAAGGTGGTATTGCGGCCTCATCCTGAATTCCTACCAAAGGTAGTGACAGGTTTTCATTTAAACCAGGATATTGATCCATGGAAGAGAAGTCAATACATTCCCTTGATGTAGTGAGATTGGTCAAGGTCTATTTAAAGGAGACAATTCAGTTTCGCAAAACAGATGTTTTGTTTGTACTGCCAGAAGGTCCTAAAACAGGACAGGCAGCCTCAAAATCTACCATTTCAAAATGGATTCGTCAAGTGATTGTTCAAGCTTATGGTCTAAAGAAGAAAATTCCTCCTTTTCAGGTTAAAGCACACTCCACCAGAGCTGTTAGTGCCTCCTGAGGGGTGCATCACCAGGCCTCCATGGCTCAGATCTGCAAGGCTGCAACTTGCTCTTCGGTCCATTTACCAGATTCTATCAAATCGATGTAAAAGGGCATGGATATTGGGCATAGTGTACTGCAGGCTGCAGTATGAATCCTCTAGTCTCTTAATGCCCTACTTTTTTTTTTTTTTTTTGTCTCCCTCCCTTCATTTGCCATTGCTATGGGACATACCACATAGTAACTACTATGACTCTGTGTCCCCTGGTGCATGAAAAGAAGACAGGCTTTTTAAAAACGGCTTACCTGTGAAATCCTTTTCTTTGAAGTACATCAGGGAACACAGCGGTCCCTCCCTTCTTTGGTATACATGTATATTGCTTGGCTACAAAACTGAGGTACTCCCAGTAGTGGGAGGGGTTATATAGGGAGTGCACTTCTTGTCTTGGGGCGTGCCAGTGTCCATCACCTGAAGGTGGCCTATAACCCACATAGTAACTACTATGGCTCTGTGTCCCCTGATGTACTTCAAAGAAAATGATTTTACAGGTAAGCTAGCTAATTGCCCTGCTGTAGTTTTTCTGTTGATTTTATTTTAATAGGTCTCTTGATTATTAGATGCTGCATCACTAACCACGTGCTTGAAGTGACGCATCTCAGGTGCTTTATTGCTGTGGATTAGTGCTTGTGTTTTCCGCTGAAGAGTGATCCACAGTTATTAATGGGAAATCCATAGTGTATCACTTTTCACAGGGTGTTTGCCAGATGGTGGGGAAGTAATATATATTGCCTCTTCACCTCATTTAATCCATATAAGCCTGCACCACCTCACTGTAACTACATTTTATTGTACACAGTTGCAAGGCAGCCCCCTTCAATGGTACGGGTCGTTTTTGGCTATCAAGTGTGACGTGGGGATAACTTTTATACCCCCATTTTCTGCCTTTGCCCTCCTGACTCCTGGACTCTGTATGATTCATATGCCTGACCCCTGCACGTGGCCCACTCCTGGCCCCTGCACCATGTGCACGTGGCCCACTCCTGGCCCCTGCACCATGTGCACACTGTACAGTAAGTCTTCTTGAAACCTGCATTTTGGAAATTACATACATAACACCTGATCTACAATCTGCATGTTAAAGGGTTTGTAAAGGTAAATAAAAAAGGAGAAACCTGTCTATACTTACCTACTCTGTGCAATAGAATCGCCAGGTAGGCTGTACGGGATCCCATGATTTCTAGCAGTGACCCTGTTTACACCCCTCTATAGCAATTCTTCTTTGACATTGCTTGTGACTGACTGGAGGCTTATAGTAGAGAGTGTTTTATGCCCATAGGAGGAGCCAAGTATCCTACTTCAGTAGGTGGGGCTATAAAAAAAAAAATGAGATCATGGCTAAAGAATAAAGAAGCAGCAGCTGTGTCCATCACTGAACTCAGAGGGGTTTTACAGTGAGTAACAAAAAATTATTTTATTATTTTTTGTCGTGATCAGTCATATTTTGAATATCCATTCCAAAATGTCATGATTTCTGCCGGGGTATGCAAACTGTTATGCACAACTGTATGAGTCTTTATTTATTTTTTTCTGGTTGAAAGAAAACATATTGCTAATTTCCCCCATCCACACATTTGAGTTAGATAGGGGAATGGACCCCCTGTGTTCCCCTCCTTCAGAATACACTGATCAGTGCTGCCCAGCTATAGCTGAAAATCTGACAGCCTGATTGTACAGAAGTAGATCAGTAGTTTAACTTCTGTACAACCTCCCTGCCCATACATGGATAGAAATTTTGATCCATTTATGGCCAGCTTAAGTTTACCCTTCTAACCTCCCCTATATCCACAACACCTATAATATCCACATCCGATTTTTTTTTTTGTCGGTCTGTGCACAATTTAACAATATGCTGCTCTGGTGTCTTCCAAAATAGAATTTAATTCTGATCCTACTGGACCCCCAACTGTTTGTCTGAGACTCCTATTGCCATCTCTGAGTCTTCACAGCCTTCTACCGATGCGCTTGTATTTTAACAAGTTCTCTATGACCCATCTTTACAAAGATTCCTTGATAGTCTTGATTTATGCAATGCATTCTCTCCTGCAGTTGGAGTGTCAGTCTGCTGTTCCAAGAATACAGTATTTTAGTACTGTTGCTTTAAATACATTCACAATACCACTTGCATTTAAAAACTTCCTCTGAGGACTGGGAAAAGCCTGTGGAAATAATGCTTCCTCATGACAATGTGAAGGAGCTTTTTCCCTTTGAAACAAAAGTTACTGATAAGTGGTCTCTGCCAACTGTAGCCATCATCCACTTTAACAAGCATATCACTAAACAGGTTAATGATGGTCTTGCTTTTATGAATTTTTTAAATATGTGTTGAATTCCCAGCTTCAGTCTCATGAGATATCTAGTATAACTGTCCAGACAGAGAGAGCTGACATGCAGAAAGGAGGGGGTGAGACGAGAGCACAGGGGACAGCAGCGTATGATGGAGGAACGCACTCTGACCACAATGGTCAGGGCTCGGTAGCCCTGGTTATCGTGGTTAATATAGAGAAGGGCTTACAGGAAGTGTCAGGATCGGGGGGCTTTTTTTGACAGTTTAGAGGGGGCAGATTACTGTGCTGTGTAATCTGCTTTAAGGGACCAGGATGTGTTTGTTTTGTTTTTTTGGCTTTTTTTGGGTTAACACTTTAATGAGAACCCTAAAGCCTAGTGCACATGATCAGAATATTGTACAAAAAAATACCACTTTCCAATTGATTGTATGATAATCTGATCGTTGGTACACCGCTTTCGTCCGAAATTATCCAAAGGAACAAACACAAATGTTTCTCGTACGATACCAGATTGTACAATTCTCATTTAATCCGTACAGATTTCAGCCGAAAATAAAATACAAATACATTGCTTCAGAATTTTTACTCTGTCGTATGACAATTTTCATACTTTAGTAACGTATTCATTTTAGATATGGAGTCTAGCATGCACAAAAAAAACTATAATTCGTCCGATAATCTCATTGTGTGTACTAGGCTTTAAAAGGAACGTTTAATTTACCCAAACTTTAAGGGTAGGTGTTTCTTTGGTTCTCCATTGACACTGTTCATCCTGAGGCCTCTACTTGCACCAGCTGTGCACCTGCTTAAACGCTGGAGGTCTTGGGATGGGGTGGAAAAAACCACACTCTTAAGCCTCGTACACATGATCCGATTGTTGGCAGGGGATTGTGTGATGACAGACTGTTGGCTTAAAATCCAACCGTTAGTATGCTCCTTTAAACAATTGTTGTCTAACTTTCGGCCAACAAATGTTGGATGGCAGGCTTGTAAATTTTCGGTAGACAACGGTCTTTTGTCATTTTTTTTTATTGTCTGTACACAAGGCCGTCACACAAGTCCAAAGTGAAAACATGCATGCTGGGAATCATTGCTCACCAAACACGACATTAACAGAAGGTGCCCAAAGGGTGGCGCTCAAGGGCTGAAATTCCACATGGTACGTCACTACGTTTGTGTTTGTTGGCCGACAATTGTGCGCCATTAGTAGACAAGATACAGCCAGAACCCCTTTTGACAAGTCTGACGCTCTGTTGGCCAACTATCTGATCGTGTGTACCAGGCTTTAATCTACTACTTTATTAGCACCTTGTATTCGATTTAAGTCTACCTCCCACTCGTGCAGCAGGATTTAGAAATCATTCTCTTGCTCATCTGCACAGTCTTCCACATAAAAGATGCCTTTCCACTTTTATAATTGGAGGTGGTTTGTTCTTTCTTATGGGATTCCTTACAGGTTAATTTCCTTGCAGTTTGCCACAAAGGGGCAGAATCCTGTTAAAATCCTTCTTCATCTGTCAGAAGCACAGAGGGGGTGGAGAGCTGCAAGTTAGTGTGTGGGAGCCGATTGGAGGAAAGGTGCACACACCCCCTCCACACAGCACACGGGAGCGAATGAAGGATAAAGAGCTGTGTTGTGAATAGACAAGCTCTGTGCGGAGCTCCCTCCTTACCACATTTTTATCTCATGTGGGTAAACTTCTCAGAATTGAGATGGCGTATTTAAAGTGACACGGTCACATTTAAAGAAAGGAAAAGGCTGCTATTCGGTACAATTAGATTTCTACATATAACTGCAGCTATGTTCAAACACTAGGCTGTTTTATCGGACAGAGCTTTGACAGTTCATGTTCGTGTTGAAGCTTGACCCAAACCCTTCTGCCTCCATTACTGTTTAATTGACCCTTTATTATAATGGGTACCTTAAAGAGTTTTCCGCCTGGGTAAAAAAAAAAGAAAAATAAGTCAGCAACTACAAATACTGCAGCTGCTGACTTTTTTAATATAAGGACTCTAACCTGTCCTGGGAGCCCACAATGTTGGCACCCGAAGCAGGCCCATCGCTTGGCTCCGGGTGCAGGCATCATTACTAAGGGAAATAGTGAAGCCTTACAGTTTCACACCCAGTTTCTTACTGCGCATACGTGAGTCACGCTGTGTATTCTGAATGGCCCCTACTGTCCGGGACCTGTGTGTCTCCCTGAAGGCAGCGGAGGGGGGGGAAGAAGGTACCGGACATCACGGAAGTGGGAGCAGATACCTGGATTTGACAGGTATCTGCTCCTTCCTCCCCCCAGAAAGGTGGGGGGTATCCGATCAGCAGAAGTTCCATTTTTGGGTGGAACGCCGCTTTAATGACTAGTAGAACGTGTTAGTTTTTGACACTGTAGGTATGTGCCAAAGTTTTAGCAGAGCAGAATGGCTTGATATTCAAACGTGTATTGTGGAAGGGGGTGGATTAGGCTGCAGGTATGTGCAGTCAGTCATTTTAAGATACATATTTATTATTCTGATCTGTTATTTGCTTGAATATGCTTAATAGTGTTAAAGTAACCTATGACCAAGATGTACAAACATTAAATTGCATTTTTTTTTTTTGTGTGTTTTTCTCTTAGGAATCCGTCTCCGTTCTCAATTTGTTTACTAGGATACGATAAACTATACTTTCATCAGTGTTC
Source organism: Lithobates pipiens (assembly GCF_037356315.1). Taxonomy (NCBI): domain Eukaryota; kingdom Metazoa; phylum Chordata; class Amphibia; order Anura; family Ranidae; genus Lithobates; species Lithobates pipiens. The sequence goes on along the minus strand of NW_027507718.1, from coordinate 168,383,817 downwards.
TCAGCCACTGGTTTCCAAATTCAGTGCTGTGTTCCAAGCAAGAAAAGAGACTGATTACTGTGCAGAGCTGAGGTTCAACACAAGAGAAATAAAGTTGAGGAAAAATACACCGCATTATATCTATACGTTATTCAAGGGGTGGTTAAAAAAACACTTTCCTATATACTGGAGGAGGATATAAAAACAACCCTAATGATTTCTGTAGTGATGTATTTAAATCTGCATATAGAAAGCCTCACATATGTGTTCTTTTGGATTAATATCTTGAAAAAATTAATTGCCATTTTTTTTTAAGCTGACAGTAAGTTAAAGCAGAGACACCATCATGCCAAAAAGTATTGGGACCATGCTCTGTTGTGTATAGATGAAAAATACCCATACTGATTTGTCTTGTTTGCATGCAATGGAATTCACACACTATAAGTACTTCAGTAGTACAGCATATTCTCACCCTAGATTTTTATTTTGTGAATATTTCGGTAGTGCTCATACTGAGGAATGGCGGGTGGGCGGGAATAGTATAGGGGTTTGTGTGAATGTTTAAATGAATGTTTGTTTTTTCTCATTGTTACAAAATGTTTAATTCTATGCATTTCTATTTCTTTTTATGGTTGATGCTCTGTATTTTAATGTTAATTTAACGTTCTGTTTGGGATCATTCAGAAAAGTTGCCTGCCGTTGTCGTTTTTTTTTTTTTTTTTGTTTTTGCAATGTTTTGCACAACAGAGGCATTGTTGGGAAGGAAGACATATAATTGCTGAAACAAAGCACTTAATTTCATTGCAATGCCCTCCTCAGTCTTTCTGTTATGTGCTTAAGTGCATGAGGAGGGTGCAGGTTAAAGTGTGTGACCAGCCTTTAATGCACAGGTTTTGATAAAGTGAAGTCTGTCTGGTTTTTACTTCTATCCAGTGCTCTGTGTGACTTTTTCCTCATTGGCTGTCTGCTCTGGTGACAAGCATTTTACAGAGTGAAAATCTGTAACACACTGACAAAAAAAAAAGAGAATGTTAAAAAAAAAAAAAAAAGTTACTGTTGAAAATCTACCATTCCTATCTGGTGGAACTATTGTCACCAGGACAGAAAGTAAGGGGAAAGGAGCCAAGGAACACAGTAGAAATCTGGTAAGGGTTCTGATTCTTACCCACTCTATTTAAAACAGGATGTTTAGGCTGAACATTGCATTTTAAGCAAATATGTGTTGAGAATGTTGCGTCTGTACTGAGATTGGAATCCTCTGTTCTCACCAAAAGGTGAAAAATGTTACGGTATTTTTTTTTTAAAAGAAAAAAAAATCCCATTTGTCAAAATGCGACTTCTGTGTTCATTTGTGTGCTAAACTTTCGCTACGTGGTGACCTAAATTAACAACCCTTATCTTAATGTTCTGTATTGGTTATGTGTAAATTTATACAAGGTGATCACATTACCCCTCAATTACCTCTTCTCAAGTGAGGTCTTTCACACCCATTGTTAACTTAGCTACTCTTCTTTGCACTCTTCCTCATTCCACAGCATCCTTGTGAACTAGTCCCCAATACTGAAGTGCATATTCAAGATGATATCTTACAAATGCTTTAAAAAGAAGCAATGTTTCTTTCCTGACGCCAACATGGTAGCATACATGTAATATAGCTCTGCCCCTATATCCACCCAATGGACCTATTTAAATCTATAAAAGGAAAGCTAGCTCAACATCCCCCGTTCTACTTTTTGTCCTCAAGATCTACACCCACAAGGCCATGATGGTGTGATAAGTCCCCCCCCCCCCCACCTGCTGACCTGATTTGGCGTCTGGGTTCAGCCTCTCCCAGGTGCAGTCCCACATCTTAGGTTGCTAAATGCGCCAACAAGGAGGGGAGCCCTTTTGGTGGTCTTTTGGGGCTGAGGAGTTCTCTAACTAGACATCAGAACCTCATGTGGGGCAACCAAGCTGGTGGTTTGCTTGCTGGCGTCCATACTGCATGTTTTTCTCTGCACACCTTAGCTGGTGTTTGGATGCTGAAATCTATTCTGCATGTGTTTCTCTGCACACCTGAGATGAATCCTGGTGCTTGGTAGTGCTGCCTTTCTTTTCTCCCACAGGCTTGTGCTAGCCCTCTTTTTAGTTTTTCCTCCCTTGCCTCTACCTTCATTAGGCTTCATCTCGTCTTCCTTTTGTGGGAGCGATTTTTTTTTTTTTTTTTTTTTTTTTTTTTTTTATATTTCTGTTGTCTGCAGTTTTCATTTTCATCTGTGCCTTTTCCTGTGACCAGACACAATCGGGTTCAGGTTTTGTTGCTGTTACTAGTCTCAGGGCTGCCTATGGCGTCCATCCATGCACTGTGCAGCGGGCCTCATGTGGCCATCTTTGTTTGGGCATGTCCAGGGTCTCGCATGTGTGAGGTGGGTTTTGCACTGGAAGCCTTCTATTTTCCCTTGCTTATGCTGCAGGTGAAAGGGGGGAGGAGAAAGGTGATTTTGGCATCGCTATGATCTGTTTGCTTTTTTTTTTTCCTCTGAGTCTCCTTTTACTGTACTATCATCTTTGCTCCAATAGGAACTTTCTGCCACATTGCTAAGGCCTCCATATGCTTAGGTAGGGACCATCAGTCTGGTAAGAAAGAAGAGCATAAAGGGTGCCTATCCATGAATGTGGCCTTCGTCTTATTGGTGCAGCCTAGTCCCACTCTCGCTCTTTCTTAAGGTCACACTTAAAGTGTTGTCATGTCCTGACAAGTCCAGTATGGACCGCGGCTCTGCAGGTCTCGCCAAGGAGGCACAGAAAGTTACCAGTGAGTGACTGCATTTCTCCTCCCCTGAAAAGGGTAAAAATGACTAACATGTCTGAATATTGCCATCAAGACCTCTCTAAGGACAAAGGCTAGTGTGAGCAAGCAAATCATGGCCCTTCATGGGCAAGTTAGAGAGTGTGAGTTCATCAGCCACTTATGCCAGTGGACTTTGGGCACAACCTCAAGGGCACAGCCCTGTAGAAGAGTTCAGGCAATCGCAGTTGACCCTCCTAACAAAGAAAGCCCTATGCCCATTACACCCATCTTTATTCCTGGCTCTGAAGGTGCCTTTATCCAAGCAATTCACTATTGCCTTACACCTGGCGTCACCAAAGATAGGTGGATGGTCATCGTCCTTGAAGAGGCTAAGCATTTTTTTCAGTGTCTCCTGGGTCCAGTCATTCATTAGGGCGGTTACGCAGGGCCAAAATGGGGTGACACGGATGACTGCCTTTTGAAGTCAGAACATGCCTCACGTTTTCAAGGCATGGCCTTCCATAATCCCCAGTGAATGGAAAGGTGAAGAGGTTGAACCAAGAGGAGTGGCAGTAGTGATATGAAGTTTTACATAAGTAATCAACGGCAAACTTATACCCTACCCCAGAGGGAAAGGGCGATTCTCTGGTTGAAAGAATAGCACTGTAATGTGGTAACGCGTTTAACATGTGTTGAGGTAACACACTTTACAACACTGCACCCTACTGCAGAGTTATGGATGCAACCATTATGCATTTTGTCAGCGGTGCTATTCTTCCCAGAGAAGATTTAGTTTCCGGTGGCTGTATCCTTGATCGATAAATTGACAGATATCTGAACGATTCATGTCAAAAGGCAGGGGGAGCTTGTAATGGGGAATGATTCTAAGTCCTCTGTCAGAGTTTTATAGGCTTTTATTCTCCTCTGGGTCTTGTACAAAGAAAACCGGTGTTGAATTTAAAGAAACTGAGTCTCAGTGGGAGATGGGCATTTTCAGTTTGTGTGTCTTTCTTTCAGGTCTCTCTACCTCAGCTATGACCTTTATGGAGATCCTAATCTCTGTGTAGCCCCTCTGAGGAAAAGGGGGTGCTTCAAATCCATCATTACTTGAATGGTTGTCTGAGTCGCAGAGTCCATATGATCTACACCAGCGTTTCTCAACCTTTTTACCTTTGAGGAACACCTGGAAACAAGTTTGAGATCTTGAGGAACCCCTGAAATAATGTTCACATCTACAGCTCATGGAACATTGGTATGATCAGCGAGCTGTTAACAAAAATTAGTAGAATTATCATTAAATAAAAGAATATTAAAACGTACCTAATTAATGTGAAACTTGTGCTTTCTTTTCCTGCAGAGCTGATCCATTCAGGGGACATTACATGGGGCAGAGCACATGACCGAGGACATTACACAGGGCAGAGCACATTACATGGGATAGAGCATGAGACGGGATATGAGAAGGCACATTACATGGAGCAGAGCACATTCCATGGGACAGGACACATGATGGGAAATTACATGGGGCAGAGCACATGAAGGGAAATTACATGAAGCAGGAGACTTAACATGGGACAGGAGACATTACAGGGGACAACGTGGGACAAGGGACGTGACATGAGGTGGGGGAATGTTACATGGGACAGAGTGTTGGGCACATTGAGGGGGGGAGGGGGGGGGGGAGACACAGCTGGGCACAGTATCGGCTTTCTTCTGGCTTCAGAGCACATTTCATATCTCCTCCAGTGGCGCCCTGTTCCACCTCGGCCCCTCCTCCTATCCTGTCCACCCCAGATAGTGTCACGTACTCGGGAAGGACAAGAGGGGAGGAGGTTCCTGCAGGGAACAGTGCGCTACGGCCAATAAGATGCCAGCCGCTTTACTGCCTATCTCTGCTTGTGTCTGTGTGATCCTCCTGTCAGCTGCCTGCGTCTGACAGTCAGATCTCCGCAGAACCCCCGGTTGAGAACCACTGATCTACATGCTCAGAAGGGAATTTCTTATCGTACATCACAGGACACAGACCCATAGTAGTTACTATGTGGTTATAGGCCACCTGGACACTGAGTAAAGATGAGCTGTGCTGAGCTCCACTGGAGAAATCCTTGCTGGGGCTAGCCATGCTGACTGGATCCATTTAAAGTGTTTTTTTTAGAGAGCTGGACCCTGGGATCTAGTACTTTTTGGTAGTAAGGCCATAAAAGTTTTTACTGGCAGGGTGCTGTTGCAGGTTCAGGATTGTGGGCTTCCTTTAGAATCCCCTACTCCTGAAGGCTTAACATTCAAGCAGAAAATTATTTCTAAGAATTGAAAAAAAAAATTTCATATGGATGTCTCCTTTAACATAAATATGTTGTCATGCCTATGTGTCACCACTGGGGGCTGTATTGATCACTCATGGCCTCGTGCTGGAAACAGCGCTGTGTCAGAGAGCCAAAATGATTCCTCCTGCAGCCGAACAGCAGATCCTCCAGTAAGCTTTTTTTAATTTTTTTTATTGAAAGTTTTTCTGTGGAGGTTCAAAACAGGGCCTTTGGGGCATACCCTGGCCAATTGGTGCACAGTCACATGCAGAACAGCATACATCTCACATCCAACCTATCTAATTATAGTTAACATTACTAACAACATAACTAGTACCCAGTTTCAACAGGGTATATCTAATCTTTTAGGACCTCTCATCCCTCGGGGCCGGATGTTGTAAGGACAGCCAGGGTTGATTGGAATCACTGGACCCTTGGATCATCACCCCCACTAATTTGCCTGGGGCCTGGAGCTCAACTCTCTTTAGGATCATGTAGAGATTTAGGGAATATGACCAGCATAGTCCCCAGCATCCCGATCACCTGTCGTGGTCTCTGAGTCCGTCCACAGTTGCCAGATTTTTTTCAGATTTTTTTGGGGCACCCTCGAGACAAGTATGTTGCTTTATATAGGGGTATCATTTTGTTAACTAATGTTTCTCTTATATTCACCGACCGACACAGCTCCTCTCTGTAACAAAATGGGTTGTCAGCCTTATCACTGGAGATTACTAGGCAACGTTGTAATACAACACTTCAGAACTTTTAGTTCCGCCCCCCTAGGCTACAACCCCCACAGCCCTCCCTAGCAGACTTTTTTTTTTTTCTTGCCTAGCGAAGGAGATGGACCTAGGAACCCTGCGGGCCCATAGGCCCGTGGTTTTTTTTTTTTTATGCAGAAGCTTGGCTTTTTGCGCAAGATGAATGATCCTGTGATCTTCTATCAACAGCCAGCTGGGTGACAGGCTGGTTCACTTATCCTTGTAGTCTCCCCAGTCCGGCCATCGAGCGCGTGCAGGTCGCAGCTACGGCTCGGTAGGCCATGACATACCTCAGCTCCAGAGGTGGTCGGTGAGCTTTATGCTCCGGGGCATACATATGACCGGTCTACTGATGTCTGCGTCACAGTATGCCGGGCCAGTAGTCTTCCCTGTACTGATCAGGACCTGACAACCATGGAATGTACCCCAGCTCTTCAGGACTGGTCAGTACAGCTCTCCCTGCCTCGGCAGGGTGGAGCAGCTGGGCATTCCCTGGGAGGTCGATTCGGGGGCCCCCTCTCTCCTCTCCCCTCTCTCCTCTCCCCTCTCTTCTCTCCCCTCCCCTCTCTTCTCTCCCCTCCCCTCTCTTCTCTCCCCTGCCCCTAAGTCCCCTCCTTTCCCCCCCCCTCACGGGGGGGCTGTACATGTGCTGAGCGGTGTGTGTGTGTGTGTGTGTGTGCGCCTGGGCTCTCACCTGGGGGTTTAGCTGTACTGGGTGCCTGGGTCCTGCAGCTTATTCCCGCTGGATGCCTGTGTAGTCTAGCCCCTGTGTTGGTGCACCTCTGTGTCTGCCACATGTTCTCTCTAGCCTCTCATAGCGCTGTTTGGCAGCCATTTTAAGTATGAGCAAGGGTCAGACAGGCTTCTGGCTTCAAGCGGCCATTTTCCTAGTGATTCTCTAGTAGAACACTGGCGGCCATTTTCTTGTAGCCAGACCGCGTTTTTTGTGCTCTAGCAGTGGTCCCTGTGCCCTCAGCTTCCTGTTTGGTCATCACAGAGCGCTGGGAGGTTTATCCTGCTATCTCTGCATCTGGGAGTGCTGGGGATCATCAGGCACTGCGGTAATACAGCGCAGAACTGCCCAGGGTGGTGAGTCCAGCGGGTTAGAGCCCCTCAGCCAGCGGCAGCAGTAGGCTGGGACTGTCACTGCCCTAAGTCCCCTTCGGGTGGCAGACAGGGTTGGGTCAGCATATCTTCAGAAACTGGTGTTTCTTCCCCCGAAATCCAGGCAACCGAGTCACCTGCGGCTTACACGGTCCCTATGGACACCCCTACGGCAGTCCTCAATTAGTTTGTTGCCAAGATAGAGGCGGTACGTGGGAAGAAAGGTGCTAAAAAGCGGCCCCTGCCCCGTCCCCCATCCTCTGGGGAGAGCTCTGACACAGACTCTGGTCCTGCTGAGACCGGCGGCCCCTGCTCTGTCTTGTCAGATGACGCTGACCAGGACTGTTCGGACAGCGAGGATGAGTCCCCATCCTGGTCCGTGCGCGACAAAGCACTAGTTGGAGCACTTATCACAGCTGTGCGTGATACCCTGAAGATTCAGGAGCCAGCGGATCCCTCTGCTGATGTACCGGTCCCTTTTGGGTCCCGCAAGCCAGCACGTTCACCTAAGGTGTTCCCTTTTCTGAATTATTTTGATAAGTTCATTTACAAGGAATGGGGTCGCCCGCAACGGACCTTTGCGGTCCCCAAATACATGGCGGTGTGTTACCTCTTTGAGGGAAGCCTTCTCAAAGTGGTCGGCTCCCCCAGTCGTGGACCCCCCAGTATCCAGGTTAAATAAAGTAACCACGACCCCTGCATTCAAGGATCCCATGGACAGGAAGGCCGAGGCGGTGGCTCATTCCTTGTTTACGGTTGTGGGGTCAGCCGTGTGACCTGTACTGGCATCCGCACTGGTGTCGCAGACACTGACTGAGTGGGCAAAACGTTTGCACTGCGAATTGGGAGAGCAACAGGTCTCCCCTGTCTGCGTGGAACTAGCAGACCAACTAGTGCAAGGCCTTAAGTACGTTTGTAACGCGGCCCTGGATACTCTCCCTCTGTTATCCAGGGCTTTAGTGTCAGCTGAGGTGCCTGATTTGGCTAAAATGCTGGTCTGCTGACCAGGCATCCAAAAAAGCACTGACGGATCTCCCTTTCCTTGGCAGCCGGGTCTTTAGAGCCTCATTAGATTACATCATTAAAATTGCCACTGGTGGTAAGAGTACACTACTCCCACAGGCCAGGAAGGCTAAGGAGCCATGCCGCAGGCAAGGGCCCTCTTTTTTTCCGCTCACGAGCGGCTTTTTCGTCTGCCCGGTGCTTTGACAAAACGTCTTCAGCCCGACAGGATGCCCACGGACGGTCAAAAACGTCCCTGGAACCGCAAGCCTGCGAACAAAAGTGCTACCGCATGAAGGCTTGCCCCCACCCATGTCTCGGGTGTGGGGTCTCTTTTGGGAGTTTGCAGCCCGGTGGTCCTCCCGGTTATCCGACCAATGGGTCTGCAATCTGATTTCCACAGGCTACAAGATAGTTCCTCTCTTGGCCGCTAAACGTATTCTTCCCGTCCAGCATACCCGGGTCGCCGGGAGGCCCTGTTGGGGGGCTGTAAGGGACTTGCTGAATCGAGGGGTGATTGTACCTGTTCCGGAGCCGGAACGCTTCCAGGGATTCTACTCAAATCTGTTTGTGGTTCCCAAGAAGAAAGGGGTACCTCCAATCTTGGACTTGAAAGCCCTCAATCACTTTGTAAAAGTGCAGAGGTTCAGGATGGAATCAGTTCGCACTTCATCAAGGGGACTCCCTGGCATCCTTGGACATCCAGGATGCGTCCCTACACATACCCATATGCCTTCGGCATCAAAAGTTTCTGCATTTTGCAGTCGGGGAAGCCCATTACCAATTTGTGGCTCTTCCTTTTGGTCTGTATCAGTCCCAGAGTCTTTACCAAAGTATTGGCTCCAGTATTGGCGTTGCTGAGACAACGTGGGATCGCGATCGTGGGCTACCTGGACGATCTCCTCCTGAGAGCATCTTCCGCCTCAGAATTAGAGTAGGAGGCGGTGATCACCATGCAGACCCTGCAAGAATTTGGGTGGCTGTTGAACCTAAAGAAGTTGGTGATTGTGCCGACCCAGCGGCTGGAGTACCTAGGTTTGCTGTTGCACTCCAGGGAAGTGAGAGTTTTTCTCCCTTCAGACAAATTGCAGACTCTCAGGCCCGCGGTGAAATTGATGAACCACAAGTGGTCATCGCTCCGGTTTTGCGTGCGAGTACTGGGGGTATCCTCCTTCGAGGCCGTACCTTACGCCCAGTTCCACACCAGAGTACCGCAGAAGGAGATCTTGTTAAAATGGGACAAGTCTCAATTGTCCCTGGGTCGACAGATTCAGGTGAGCCAACCAGTCAGGGTCTGATCTGGTGGTTGAGGTCCCCGGTGATTCAGTCCGGAAAATTGTTCCTTCCTCTGAAGTGGACGGTGGTCACTACGGATGGCAGTCTATCCGGCTGGGGTGGAGTGATGGGGGTTCAGTCGACTCAGGGCCTCTGGTCGACGGTAGAATTCGAGTTGCCGATGAATCTGCTCGAATTGAGAGCGATCAGGCTGTGTCTCCGCACGTGGTCAGTGAGTCTTCAAGGGCGTCTGATCAGGATTCAGCCGAACAACGCCACGGCGGTGGCATACATAAATCACCAAAGGGGTACAAGAAGCACAGCCACTGCTCGGGAGGTCGCTCACATGCTTCGGTGGGCAGAGCGACACGTTCCGGCCCTGTCGGCCATTTACATCCCAGGTGTGGAAACGGGCAGGCGGACTACCTGAGTCGGCAGATGCTGGACCCAGGAGAATGGGCATTGCATCCGGAGATGTTCAGGCTACTGTGCCTGAGGTGGGGAACACCAGATGTGAATCTATTGACCTCCCGTCTCAATCAAAAGGTGCCAAGATTCGTGTCCAGGACAAGAGGTCCGTGGGCAGATGCGTCAGACGCGCTGGTGGCCCGTGGGATCAATATCAGCTGATCTACGCCTTTCCTGCACTGAAATTACGACGTCTGCTTCGCAGAGTAGAAGCCGAGGGGATCCCAGTGATGCTGGTTGCCCCAGATTGGCCCCAGCGTCTCTGGTACGCAGATCTGGTGACAGACGCTCCTTGGCGACTGCTGTTGCGAGAGGACCTTCTGGCTCAAGGTCCGATTTTTCATCCTGCTTTACCAACGCTGGCTTTAACGGCATGGCTTTTGAGAGCCAGGTGTTGAGGAACCGGGGGCTGTTGGACTCTGATTCCAACTATGTTGAGGGCACGGAAGTCTTCTTCTAGGAAGATATACCATCGTACCTGGAAGGCTTACATCTCCATGTGTGAGGAGAAGGGTTGGCATCCGCATTCCTTTTCCATAGTAAGGATCCTGCTGTTTCTCCAGCGAGGAGTAGGCCAGAGATTGGCATCGAGCACCATCAAGGGGCAGATCTCAATCCTGGCTGTCTCTTTTTTCAACGACCCCTGGCATCGCACTCCTTAGCGGGTACCTTCGTTCAGGTTGTACGACATGCAATCCCTCCAGTGCGCCCACAGTTACCCCCATGGCATTTGAACCTGGTGTTGTCGGCGCTTCAAAAACCGCCATTTGAAAATATCAGGGAGATTCCCCTTTTGACTCTTTCCCAGAAAGTGGTCTTTCTAGTGGCCATTACCTCAGCCAGGAGGGTGTCGGAATTGGCGGCCTTGTCTTGCAAGTCGCCTTATCTGGTCATCCACAGAGATAAGGTGGTGTTGCGTCCACAACCATCTTTTCTACCAAAGGTGGTCTCGGCTTTTCATATCAATGAGGACATTGTATTACCATTGTTGTGTCCTAAGCCGAAGCACCCCAAAGAGGTGGCCCTTCACGCTCTCGACGTGGTTAGGGCTCTATAGGTGTATTTGTCTGTCAGGGCTCCCTTTCGGAAGTCAGACTCACTGTTTGTTTTGGTGGCTGGTCCAAAGAAGGGTATGGCGGTCTCGTCGGCCACCGTTTCCAGGTGTATCAGACAGATTGTAGTACAAGCCTATGCCTTGAAGGGGCAGGTGCCCCCCTTTCCAGTCAGGGTCCACTCTACAAGGGCAATCGGAACGCTTTGGGCCTTCCGACACCAAGCGTCGCTCGCTCAGGTGTGTAAGGCAGCGACCTGGTCGTCTGTCCGTACATTTACCAAGTTCTACAAGGTAGACGTCAGTGCATCAGCTGATGCCTGTTTTGGCTGCAAACGCAGTACTGTTGTGTTCATGCACTGTTGGATTACTTCTGCAATGTTGCGGTCTTGGGGATCACTCCTGTTGAGGATACCCGGTTATATGGTGGTGTTTTTCCACACACTGCTGTTTTTTTGTGGGTTTAGTTTCACTAGTTCCCACTTGCCATGGTGGATGAAGTTTTTAATGCTGTTTTTCCCACCACTCGTTTGGCACTGTTTGGGGACGTCCCATTTTGTTACAGCGAGGAGCTGTGTCGGTCGGTGAATATAAGAGAAAATAGGATTTTTTTGTACTCGCCGTAAAGTCTTTTTCTCTGTAATTCACCGACCGCAACAGCACCTTTTTTCTCTTTACGTTATACTGCTTGTTGACGTACTGAGTCTGCTAGGGCAGGCTGTGGGGGTTGTAGCCTAGGGACTGCCCCTGGGCGGAACTAAAAGTTCTGAAGTATTGTATTACAACTTAGCCCTATCACTGGAGATTACTAGGCAAACAACCCATTTTGTTACAGAGAGGAGCTGTGTCTGTCGGTGAATTACAGAGAAAAGGATTTTACGGTGAGTCAGTCTGTGGGTAAATTGGGTTACCTCCTTCCAATATTCCTGAATCTGTGGGCAATCCCAGAATATATGTATGAAACCAGCAGGGACATCAGAGCATCTCCAGCAAGCAGCCGATGAGTTTGGGTATATGCGCTGGGGCATATAGTAAATTCTGTGCAGGATTTTGAATTGTATTAACTTGTCTCCAGTTGCGACCAGTGCTTGTAGCGGGTAGTCCCATATGTCTTTCCAGTCTTCGCTGTCCAGCTCCTGCACCTCTCCCCGCCACAGGTCCCGCAGCCTATCCAGTCCAACCTGAACAGACGGTAGCAGTGCCCTGTATATTTGAGATAATGGCTTAGAGACATTTGTATCGATTAGCAGATTTGAGATCATCATGCTCCAACCGGAGCTGAACTGATTTAAATTGTGAGTTGGCGTGACAGAGCTGCAGGAACCTGAAAAAGAGAGAATTTGGGAGCTGGAATTTGTGTTTCAGTCTGCCAAAGGTAAACAACCCTAAAACATTGCATATATCCTTCAAATATTTGATGCCTTTGCTGTCCCACAGGCCAGGGTCTGGTAGAGAATGGAATTCTTTCAGCCTGGGGTTACACCAAAGCGGTGTGTCAGGGGACCATAAACCTTTCACCAGGTTAAGCTTTACTACCACTGCGTGCCAAGCCCTGACAACCGCTTTCATAGCTTGTGTTAAGTTCACCAGTGAACCTCCCATCCCCCTGTAGAGTACGTTGCGAAGAGCCTCATAGGATCCCAGATGTGCTGCTTCAAGGACTACTGATGCACTGGTATCCTTTGAGACCAGCCAACCGTGGGCATGGGTGAGCATTGCTACCAAATAGTACACATGGAAATCGGGGCACACAAGTCCCCCTGCGTCCAGGACTTGCGTAGAATTTTCCTGCTAAATCTGGTTGGATGTGATTGCCACAGAAAGGAAGCTGTTAGAGAATCTAATTGTCGAAAGAGGGTTCTGGGCATCCAGACCGGGGATTGCCTCAGAATATACAATAGTACTGTGAGTAGTTTCATTTTAATTGTAACGGCACCCCTAATATACTGGGGGTTAACGCCGTTTACGATGTTCCCTCTCCTAGACACACATCCACTTGCTACCACTATCCACAGCTAAACGACCCTTTCCTATAGGAGCTGACCCCTCTGGAAGAAGACAAGACGCACTCTGTCTCTTCTGTAGTAGGAATGAATTTATTATTGAGAAACGTAACTTTATGCACAATTCAAGGCACATGCTTTAACATGAACAAGGGCCCAGCTCCACCCACACATCCCAAGACTCAACACCTCATCCTGACATCTGCTAGGCTTCAAACGATCCCACCCAATACACATCTTTTCACAAAGGGTTGGCAGCCGGTCTGTCTGGCACTTTACAATACACACAAGGACAGACTTAAATGAACAATAGAAATGCAAAACAACTTAATTCCTCACAGCAATGTTACTTAACCCCCATATACAGTATACATCCAATCTATATACAATGTATATACAGCCTTGAATATGGCTATCACAGACCATATCGGGGGTTTCTTTTATCCAAAGTGACCCCACTGTCACATTAATTAAATACATTTTCCCTATAAGTGTGAGTGGGAGATTTGACCAAGCCTTCAGTTTAGATTTACACCATTGTAGTATCTGGGACAGATTGAGTTTACAGAAATCCTGGGTATTGGGAGAGAGATTTATCCCTAGGTATCTAATGATATTTGCCCATTGTAGAAGTAAATTGTAATTACTCTGCTGTCTCGCCCCTGGATCTATGGGAAGGGGGAGTGACTTGCTCCAGTTGGTGAGGAGACCAGAAAGAGTAGCAAAGAGGTCCAAAATCTGGAGCGCCACTGACAGCAAGGGGCTAGGATCTCGCAGGAAGAGGATTTAGTCATCCGCATATAATTCTAATTTCTCAACTATTGATCTGACCCGGATCCCAGACACCTCCTCCGACTTCCTCAGGGCCTTTGCCAGAAGCTCCATCCCTAGGGCAAATAGTGCAGGGGAGAGAGGGTACCCCTGCCTTGTTCCCTTCCTAATTGGGAAGGAGGGTGAATGTTTACCATTCAGTTTAATATAGGCCATGGGGGATTTGTAGAGTAGACTGATCCTTTTCCGGAAGGTTGGGCCAAAGCCGAAACCCTGAAGAACCTGCATCATTTATGACCATCTGACCATATTGAATGCCTTCTCTATGTCGAGAGATACCAAGACCCGAGAGGCATTCTCCTCAGCCGGGAGCTGGAGATGGGTGAAGACTCGTCTAAGATTTATGTCCGTGGACTTGCCAGGCATAAAACCGGTCTGGTCGATGTTGACAAGGGACAGTAGCACCTGCATAATCCTATTGGCAAACACTTTAGTGAGTTTCTTAAGGTTGTAATTCAGTAGGGAGATGGGCCTATAGGATGAACAGCGGGGGGGGGCTCTTTTCCTGCTTTGGGTAGCAATACAATGTGTGCCTGATGGTCTCTGGGCACTCCGCAAAAATTTGAGTGAGCCTGGAAACCAGTAAAGTCGCATGTGTCTTGTACCATTCCCCGGGTAGTCCATCCGGACCTGGGGATTTGTTGTTGGGTAGGGAGTATATCGCACCCTCTATCTCCTGGCAAGTCAGGGGCCTATCCAGTGTGTCCCTGACCTCGTCAGAGAGAAGGCAAAGTTATTCTCCCCCCCCCCCCCCCCCAAAACATCAAGTATGGCGTCGGTATTAGTAAGGCTCTGGTCTTCGTATAATAATAATATCCGTTTGGAGTGAGGGTTCTGCTACCAGGTTGGCCAACAATTTCCCATTCTTATCCCCAGCCTTGAAAAGTTTGGTGACAAACTTCCTCGTGTCAGACTGCACCAGCGAGGTGCAATAGAGCCTCAAGTCTCTTCTCGCCTGGGCTAGGGAGGAATCGTTTTCAGACGAAGGATCCACTGTGAAAAGTCCCATCGCCGAGTTTTCATTCTGCTCCAATTGGGTGGTCTGTGCTGCAAAGCTGGATCTCGCTGCCTTTATAGAGGAGACATACTCCCCTCGCGCATGAGCCTTACCTGCCTCCCAGACCACATCAAGGGGCCGAACCCTCGTTGAGTGCCCAATATTTGGTAAGTTTGGGTCCCACTATTTCTTGAATATGAGGATTGTCTATCCAATGTGACGCTAGCCTCCAGCAACCCACCTCATGAGAGGTGCCAAGAGTCAGGCACAGCTCCAATAGGGAGTGATCAGAAAGACCTGCCGGGAGGTAGGAGGCCGCCCCCACATGTGACAGTCGAGGCAGACCCAAACACCAAATCTATACGTGAACCCGATTTATGTGTTGCTGAGATATGCGAATAAGTCCTGTCCTCCGGATGCTTCTACCGCCAGAGCTCCTGGTGACCAAGAGTGTCCACCCACAGCGCCAGATTAGGATGGGCCAATCTAAAGGGGTTAGAAGTGTCTTTGATATGATCTAGTATGGCATTAAAGCCCCACCCCCCACTATAATTTTGTGGTCCTGGAGGGGGGCAAGTTTTGTGAAGATGGTATACAGGACAGTGGAATCAAACGGAGGAGGGAAATAAACATTAAAGCGGGGTTCCACCCTAAAGTGAAACTTCCGCTGATCGAAACCCTCCCCCCCTCTGGTGTCACAATTGGCACCTTTCAGGGGGGAGGGGGTGCAGATACCTGTCAAAGACCGGTATTTACACCGACTTCCGGGTATAGACTCCCACGGGAGTCTATGCCTCTTCCTGTCCCTGCGCACTGTCTGCTGGGACACACCGGTCCCAGAGACAGCGCGGACAATTCCTATTGCGCTGCGCGACAGGGAACCGGGAACTGAAGCCGCAACGCTTCACTTCCTGATTTCGTCACCTAGAATGGTGGCGGCAGCAGCCGAGAACCGAGCGATCGATTGGCCTCGGCTGCCGACATCGCTGGATCCTGGGACAGGTGAGTGTCAGTAGCTGCAGGTTTTGTAGCTGCTGGCTTTTAATATTTTTTTTCACAGTGAAATTCCTCTTTAACCATTGCCCAGCGTTGAGCATACGTTTCAAGAATCAAAATCGCATAGCTGCCCCCAGGGTCAAGAAAGACCTGTTCCACCGAGCAAGGTAGTGACTTGCCTAGAAGAATGGTCACCCCTCTCTCGTAGGAGGAGTATGTGGCATGAAACCCCCGTTTAACCCATGCCCTTCTCAGAGCCAGGATCTTGCTGCCCATGAGGTGAGTTTCCTGCAGAAACAGAGCATGAGGTTTATGATGCTGCAGAAACTTAAACAACAGAGATCTTTTCACTTTGTCATTCAGACCTCTGATATTCCAAGATATCAATTTCAGGTTTGTACCCATTCAAATAGAGTAATTTGATAACCTTAGGAGCCAAGAAGGCCCGTACCCAGCAGTGTCCTATCCGGAGACAAGGTGGAGAGGCAGTCCAGAAGTTGTAGCTATCTAAGCTATCTAGGCATTCTAAAGGGAAGAGAAGGAGTGGAAAAAAAACATATTCCAGCAAGAAACGCAGTGTAAGAAATCTGGGTAGTCAATTAAAACTAAACCTAACTCCATACTGCCTGACATATCCCCAACTGTCGTCAAAGCAGCTTCAATCCCTAAACTTGTTAGTAGAAAACGCCTCCTGGAGGCTCAAGTTCCAGGGGAATTCCCAGCTTGTGTGCAACCTGTAACAGTAGGCGAGGTTGGAGGGGTACATATCCCTTCACGGTTAAAGAGAGCGGTGGAATTTCTTCCAATTAGATGGAGAACAACAGGTCCTCCACTCAGAACAATCAGAGTGGAGCTCATGGAGATGTATCCTTGAGGTGGCTCCGGTACTTCCAGGATGTCCAGTAGGATGACGTAGGCAAGGATATAGGGAATTCGTGGATCAAATAACTTTGTGGGGTGAACTCTCCAATGCAATTTGGTCAGCCAATCGTCAGCATCCGCTGGATTGTCAAAGAACCGGATTGTTCCTTCATGTTGGACCCGCAGGCGACTAGGATAGAGCATGCTATATTTTATGTTCTTGTCTCTGAGCCGTTTGCGAACATCATTGAAGGTTTTCCTCTTCCACTGCATGTCAGCTGAGAAGTCAGGAAAGAGAAGAACAGAGGCGTTGCCATAATTGTGGGATGTTTACGGGCTTCAGAGAGGATCCTGTCCCTGTCCTGGTAATTAAGGAAGCGGACCAGAAAAGGCCTGGGAAGGTTCCCTGGAATAGCGCGGCCTGTGGGCACCCAATGGGCCCTTTCAACCACATAGGTGGGTGAGACTTCCGAAAGACCTAGAAGATTTTTAAAGACCTCCTCTGCAAATTCAGTGGGGCGATCTCCTTCCTCCTTCTCAGGAAGCCCCAGGACTCCGCAATGGAGGTGGTATGCGTGGCTCTAAGATCTTCGGTGGCCGACACTCTAGACTCGGTCATTCTCCCTCTTATTTTGTCAAGATCCTTCCTGATAAGGTTACACTCTTCAGCAAGATGGTCAAGGATTACGGCAGTACTGTCTGGGGGCAGAGGGGCTGGCTCTTCCGCCGCCCGGGCACCACCAGGATCCATCTCCAGATCCACCCCCTAGTCTACCGATCAAGGCGGGATCCGACTGTGGGGAAAGGGGCCCCATTGAAAGGAATGTAGGTAGATGTGGCGCTATACCTCAGTGGTGCAGAAAACTCAAAATACAAAATTAAGAGGACCTCCCTCTGTTTGCCTAAATTTATCTGCATATATTAAACATAAAAGGGACCTTAAAAAAATAGTTCTATAGTTTTGGACCAATGCACTCAAAAGAACACTGTGCTGCCTAAAAGCTCTTAGAGTAAGCAAAATCGAGCAGCTAACACAAAAAACAGATACATTTTTTTCTAAAAGTAAATAAGTGTATAAAGTGTAGCGCTAAGGATGATAGTCTGATTAGAACATGTCAGGACCCCCAGACATATAAACCTACATTAAAGTGGTTGTAAACCCTTACAACACACTTTGACCTACAGGTAAGCTTAGATTAAGGCTTACCTGTAGGTCCAAGAAATATCTCCTAAACCTACACGGTTTAAGAGATATTAAGAGATATTTGCCGAAAGACAGGCACCGCACTGAGCGCGCTGCGGTCAACGACGATATGCCGCGAGCGGCGGCTCCCATGCGCATGCGCGGGAGTGACATCATCGCGGCTTTGCCGAATGACAGCAGCGGAGCAGCGAGACCCACCGAAAAGATGGATGCGTCGGACTACAGGGGACAGCGGTGACTTCGCTGGCTCCTGTGTCAGGTAAGTGACACATAATGGACTACTATGCAATGCATAGTAGTCCATTATGCTTTACCTTTGCAGGGAATGAAAGAGGAAGTAAACTCATCAGGGTTTACTTCCTCTTTAACCACTTTCAGACCGGACCAATTTGCTGGTCAAAGACCAGACCACTTTTTGCGATTCGGCACTGCGTCGCTTTAACTGACAATTGCGCGGTCGTGCGACGTGGCTCCCAAACAAAATTGACGTCCTTTTTTTCCCACAAATAGAGCTTTCTTTTGGTGGTATTTGATCACCCCTGCGGTTTTTATTTTTTGCGCTATAAACAAAAATAGAGCGACAATTTTGAAAAAAACACATTATTTTTTACTTTTTGTTATAATAAATATCCCCCAAAAATATATAAAAAAAACATTTTTTTCCCTCAATTTAGGCCGATACGTATTCTTCTACATATTTTTGGTAAAAAAAAATCGCAATAAGCGATTATTGATTGGTTTGCGCAAAAGTTATAGCGTTTACAAAATAGGGATAGTTTTATAGCATTTTTATTAATAATTTTTTATTAGTTTTTTTTTTTACTAGTAATGGCGGCGATCTGCGATTTTTATTGTGACTGCGACATTGTCGGGGACCTATCGGACATTTTTGACACATTTTTGGGACCATTGTCATTTATACAGTAATCACTGCTATATAAATGCAGTGATTCCTGTGTAAATGACACTGGCAGTGAAAAGGTTAACCAGTGGGTGGCAGTGTAGGGGTTAAGTGTTCCTAGGGGTGTGTTACTAACTGTGGGGGGGTTGGGCTTTCATTTAGTGTACACTGATCTCTGCTCCAATCACATGGAGCAGAGATCAGCGTCACTAGTTGCTAGGCAGAATGGAAAAATGTTGTTTACACAGCATTTCCTCCATTCGGCCGCTCCGTGAGACGATCGTGGGGATGCCCGCGGCGATCGAGTCCGCGGGACCCGCGACCGGACTCACGGGGGTCCCGACCAGCGCGGGAGCGCGCCGCCGGCGGCGCGCTCCCGATGGCAGGGCGGCATCGAATATTGGACGTACCTGTACGCCAATATGCCTGCCCGTGCCATTCTGTCGACGTACATCGTCGTGCGCTGGTCGGGAAGTGGTTAAATGATACTGTAGTGAACTGGCGGCCTATACGAAAAATTCCAATAAAATTACAAAAACGATGTGATAATATCAAAATCAAATTTACAGAGTGTAATTAGTGATACACATTAATGACCCGTGCAGATATTAACATTTCACATATGTAAACCTGAAACTGGGCTAGTGATGAACCTACACAGAAAGTAATTAATACAACATAAATAAGCATAAAGCATGTAAAAAAAAGTCTTTAGGTGAAAAAGTTGAACATGTGAGAAAATCCCATGTGGATGGATATGAGCGTATCTTCAAAACCTCAAAGAAGAGAAGTATGTTGACGCACAATCGCTACTGTGACAATCCCAACACCTATGAAGATGTGAGCTTACCGAATAGCTCAGACCCAAACGAACGTACGTTCTATGAGTCAAAAGAGCTTAGACGTGTCAGCTGGCAACCTGGGATGCGATATCTGGAACTGCATCCACGAACCTTTCAAAAGGGTCCATCTCCACACAGGGATCCAATTTCAACTGATATAATGAGAGAGGATAGAGAAGACCATATAGCGTATTTCCATATAACAACGACAATTTATTAAAAAGTAACACGCTTACATTGTAAAAGTGTTTCAAGCGCTTGTAAAAAATATATATGTTGGCGGCAGTGGAGTGCTCCAGACGTGTTTCGTCTCCATAGCCTTTGTCTGGGGTGTCCCTCCACTGCAGCCTTACTTACATTTATAGACATAATAGACCCCTCTAATGAGAATCCAGCTGATGGTGTCACTGTTTGATTATGCCGCCTACTTCCGGGTAATTCCAAAATGGCCAACCAGCGTGCGTTCCACGTCTCGGTATCGTATTACGTTCGGAATACCGGAACTTCCGGTCGTTATGCGTTCCAGCCCTCTATAGCGTCCGAACGGTATGATATAACATCCGATCGGTATGCGTTCCACCTACACCCAGCTGTATACCATGCCTTAATGTGGAAAAAACAAGATAAATTTCTATAAGGAAAGAACTACGACCGTATACCAAGCCTCAATATGAAACCTGGCTTGCGTTCCGACGGCATATACATACCAAGCCCCAATATGAAAACTGGCTGGCGTTACGAAGGTGTATCCATGTCCGCGCTTACATATTAAACTTTACTGAACTAAAATTGAATTAAAAAACTTAATTAAAATGATGTTAACACTAATGGACCCTAGGCAGTAATCCAGGTCCCCAAAGTGTACATTGATTCTCTCAAAAGGGGCTCCATGATATTTTGAACAGATTTATAGGGTAGGTTCTGATAAAAGCCCTGCAATAATATGCAAATTGAAAACAACTTATAGCCAAAATCGCGTTAGACACCAGTCAGGATTGGATTCTCCTAGAATGGCCCAACACCCACCACAATAGTCACATCTATACAGACCTAAAATGTATACATGAAAATTTTTTAATTTGTATACAATACAACATGCTCCACTAAGTAAACACCCACCAGAGTCAATAGGCTGTCTCATAGCCTATAGACATAAAAAAAGGAAATTGAACTATGAAAGTTAATGAAATCACTGATAAGAATTCATAATAAAGATGTATGCCTAATGCCCCGTACACACGAGCGGACTTTTCGACATCCAAACTCCGACGGACTGAGTCCGGCGGACTATCCGCTCGTGTGTGGGCTGCAACGGACTTTAGCTTCGCAAAAGTCTGACGGACTTTAGAAATGAAGCATGCTTCAAATTTTCCCGACGGAACTCCGCCGGACCCGGTCCCCTTCGAAAAATTCGCTCGTGTGTGTGCTACTCCGACGGACTAAAACCGACGCTAGGGCAGCTATTGGCTACTGTCTATGAACTTCCTACGTCGAATCCAGTCGTACGTCATCACGTTCGACTCCGTCGGAGTTTGGTGTGATGGTGTGTGGTCAAGTCCGTTCGGTCGAAAAGTCCGCCAGAACTCCGGCGGAACTCCGCTAGAACTCCGTCGGAAGTCTGTCAGACTTAATCCCTCTCGTGTGTACGGGGCATAAGAGTCATTAATAA